>NC_133651.1:229065546-229681647 GCF_009905375.1 Apium graveolens | reverse complement strand
CCTCAGTAATGCCATATGGTACCATGCAAGATCTATTACTGAGATTAAGGAGAGAATCAGATTCTGACAAGAAGTTAGCCAAGCTGGAGAACAGAGTTCAAGTTATTGAGAATTCAGTGGCTCTACTTCTTCAAAATCAACAGACTCAGACAAATCTTCTTATGCAACTAGCTAAAGCACATGGCCTAACTCCTCCACTTGATGATGACAAAAAGGGGGAGAGAGAATCAAGTAAGGGGGAGAAAGGACCAACTGAGGGGGAGAAACTTCTAGTTCAAATCAGCAAAGTAATTGTACCTTCAATTACTATCTCCAAGCCACTAGTTGCAGATGGTATAGATCTTATCAATGCAGCAGCAGAAAATTTGAAAGATGCTGATATAGGAAAGTTGAATCTGATCAACTGGAAAAAGATTGATGAGGACATATAGAAAAAGTTTGAATTAGTCAAGGAACCAGTTCAGTCAGCCATCCATCACTCTCATGCCAATCCAATCAGTGTGAATGAGATGAGCATGAACTATCTGGAGAAAGGACAATCTTCCTGCATCAAGACTACAAAGGCTGAGATAATTCTTAAACCAAGGGCAAACTATCCAAAGTCATCTTTGAAGAACCCTATGGATGCTGTGTATGAGACACCCAAGCCTGATGAAAAGAAGCTTCTGTCAAGATCTATTGTCTTCTACAAAGATCCAGCTGATTCAGCCTCAAGAAAGAGAATTGAAAAGATATTCAGAAATGGGAAGGAAATTTGTGTGGTAGCTGGACATCCACAATTTGCTCATGCAAAGAAAGAAGAAAAAGCCAGATTGAAGCAGGAAAAGAGGCAAGCTGCTCTAGATGCAAAGAAGTCTAAACAAAAGAAAGAACAATTTGCTATCTTGGCCAAGCTACAGGCTGTGAATTCTTCTCAACAAATTCCCTCTCAACCATCTCAAGCTACTGAATCAAAGAAGAAGATTGAAGAACAGAAGAAATCCCCAAGAAAGAAAGAACTGGCTAAAAGAACAAAAAGGAAATTGGATGTTGTTGACAAGGAATTGGAAGATCAATTTCCTAAGGAATCCACTCAAGCTAAAACTCAATCATCAAAGCCCAATGTGGTATTTGAAAATATAAGGGTGGTGGACCCCTACAAGAACATACATGGAGAGCCTATTATGCCAAAGGATGAGCCAATAGAGTGGGATCAATTACCAATTCCTGACTTCAACTTGCCAATTCTTACTAAGCCAAGAAGGACAAAGTCAAGGGCAGTCAAGAAAGTGAAGTTGTCACCTCTCAAATCCAAGTCAGTAGTCAAAGCTCAACCCACAGTCAACAGGGGAGACTACTTGTACTTATGTGACATCAAAGAATTCTCAGATCTAAACCTTTATCTGGAGGAGCTGGATGAGGTAAGGGCAATTGATGCATACAGAAACCTACCTGAAAGGTTGGTGTTCATGTACAAAGGAGGAAGGGAGATTCAGTGGCCTCTTCACAGGATACTTCAAGAAAGCCAAGCTGTGTTGATCAAAGTCTATTCATCCTTCAAGAAAAACTTTGGGTTCAATGTAACTGCAAGAAGATTAGTATTGAAGAAGATTGAAGAGCTAAGGAGTGTTAGAGCCAAAGATGCACTTCCCAAGACTCTTATCATCCCATACACAGGGAGAAGAGTGCATCTAAGGCCCTACTGGCTGATGGAATTCATGGATGACAAGGGTGTGAGAAGATTCTTCAGATTAGAAGACCAATTGAGTATCTCTAGCAATGAGACTCTCTTGGAGATGCAAGAAATGTTAGATCTCTCAGAATCTGATGAATTAGAGTTTCACAGGCAGCTCCAGAATCAAATTGAAGAAAACAACAGAAAGCTTGGAAGAAGATCCGGACCTTCAAGAAACTAGAAAAATCTGCTCAGGCTAGAGGAGCATCTTGAACTGACTGTGAGCCAAACCTTGTACATTTTGTTTAAATTGAAGCACTTTCAGTTTTATCTACTTATCTTTAAAGATAAATGTTAAGGATGTTTTGTAATCATCAAGTGTCTCTTAATTTATTGCTACAATTCCAGTAGACATAAATTGGGGGAGATTGTTGTGAATATGTTATGTACTTGATGAACACTTAAAAAAATGTCTAAGTAGATTTTACTTAGTGAAATAATGTAGCACTCGACGGATAAGAGTTTTAGTCTCGACGGATAACTCATTATAGTCCCGACGGATGATTAACTTATTATCCATCGAGTGAGTAGCTTATGTAATAATAAGTTTATAGCACAGTGATGTATGCACCTTTGTATAGAATCTATAGTAGCATATAAGTCATGCTGACTTTAACTAGATATGCAGAATAGGTTGATTAACTGTACATAAGCAATGTCTTGTAATTCTGTATAAGTGAAATGAAGTCAAGTGCCAAAATAGCTACCGACGGATGATTAACAAAGCTTCGACGGATGATCAAATGACTATCAACGGATGTTTAACATAGAAGTCGACGGATGATCAATTAAGTCATCGACGGATGATCTGAAAGTCGATGGATGATCATATCAAGATTTAAACATCAGTTGAACAGTGAAAGCTGACACACAGCCGTCGAGTTGGATACAAACACACTGTGGAAGCCCATTAACTGGGTAATAGAGGACGAAAAGCAGCAAAGATCAAGACTGTTAGATTTTATATTTGTTCAGTTCTTTTGACTTTGTAATCTTGATAATATATAAACCAAGAGAGTAGCAAATAGAAAAATAACTGAGATAGCTGAGAAACATAAAAACAGAGAAATCTTTGTAAGCACAATCTTTAGCATTTCCTATATTCTCAGCAGTTTTATTTTGTAAGCAGCTGTGAGCATTTCTGCACACAGAGTCCTCTCGATATATTATATATATCTCTGGTGGAATTGTTTAAATCCACCAGAAAGTTTTTAAAGACTCTTGTTTTTAATTACTTATATTTTGACTCATTCAAGTTTACATTCCGCATTGTGCTAATCAAAACAAATATATTCATAATCGAGTTGAACATTTTTATTTCAAGAAAAAGGTTCAAGAATTCCATTCAACCCCCTTCTGTAATTCTTGCTATATTGTTAAGGGACTAACATAACCTATACCTTAAAATCCCCATATAGCATGATGGCTTTCTTAGTTCCTGATAATCCTCCTTCATAATTTTATTATAATAAACTCTTACTCCCATTCGGGTCGTTTACAAGTCGCAATCACCAAAATTTTATTCCTCACCGTCCCGTTTTCATTTTCAACCTTGTCGAGTACTTACTTTCCTACTCAATGACATCCCTTTCATATTCGGTAATGACTAATATCCTCTTACGTTTTTAGGCATCTTTAAGTCTCCATGTTACGTAATAAAGGGTAACATGATTGCACCATCAGAGCACTGAGTTTTCAGTCTCATATTACAATAATCGGTTCTCAACTATACCTCTCTTTGTTCGGAAGGCAATCAGCCTTGGAAGAATGATTTTCACGATATCGATGCAATTTAGACAATCTTAACAAGATTTCAAAATCTAATATCTGAAGAAATAATGAGCTTTGAATAAAAAAGTCACAACCCTCAAAATATTTATAACTTTGGAAGAAAGAATACAACAAGGATTATCCTTCCATGTCTTTAGAATTTTATATTATGATATTATAGAGAATATCCCTTGAAAGCAATGATTTCTGAATAATAACATCAGATTTCCCCATTGAAAGAATGAGGCCAATAATATCACTCTAAAATTAGAAGGATTAAAACTTTCCTAGATCATTCATATTTCTCGCATGATTCCTCATATACCTGAAGTTCACTTTTATCATTAGCCGGTCAAAGGCAATTTTTAATGTAATCAAAGTATATTAATCATCGTATAGAAATATAATGATTTCAAGTCCAAGAACCATTACATCACTATCACTGTGAGAATTACTTATGACATAATAGACATATAAAATCTCGCATTAGGTGTTAGGAATATGTTGTGTACTTGATGATAAGCTAAACAAAAGACCTTAGTAGATTTAACTTAGTGAATTTTGTAGCACCCGATGGATGATTAATTATAGTCCCGACGGATGATTCAATATAGTCCTGACGGATGACTAATTGATATCCATCGGGTGAGTAGCTTATAAAATAATAAGTCATGTAGCACATTTCTGCAAACAACTTTGTATAGTTTATGTAATAGCTTATGAGTCATGGAGACTGTTAGTAGATGTATAGAATAGGTTGATTAAATATAAATATAAGATGTCTTGTAATTCTGCACAAATGAAATAGAGTCAAGTAATAAATGGCTACCCGACGGATGATTAACAAAGCTACCCGACGGATGATCAATAAGGAAACCCGACGGATGACAAACAAGTACCCAACAGATGATCAATTCAAAGATCTGTTGACAGTGACAACACAGTCACATGCGTTGGATGTTTGCAAAAGGAATGTGGCAGTCTGTTTAGCAGGAAAATGAGAACAAAGAAGCATTACCATTTTCATGCAAGCTATGAAGGTTTTCAAATATGCTGGAATAGAGTAATGAAGTAGCATAGAGTTAGACTTGATAGTTTTATTTTATTATCGTATCTTTTTGCTATGTAAACTTGGTGATATATAAACCAAGTGCAGCAAGTAGAACAACAACTAACAAGACTAAGAAAATACATTCTCAGAGAAACATTTGTAAGCTGTATCCTTTAGCATTTCTTTGCAAGTTTTAGTTGTTCATACTTGTAAGCAGCTGTGAGCTTATTTGAGCTACACAGAGTTCTCTCGATATATATATATATATATATATATATATATATATATGGTGGATACATTCAAATCCACCAGAAAGTTTTAAAGACTTGTGTTTTTATTACTTGTGTTTTGATTTATATAATCCTTTCATTCCGCACTTTGTAAATCAAACACATATATATTATTGAGTTAGAACGACTTTTCGTAAATCTTAAAAAGAAGCCAGAATTACATTTAACCCCCCTTCTGTAATTCTTGTTGTATTGTTAGGGAATAACAATTGGTATCAGAGCAAGCTCTTGAAGTACAAAGAGTTTAAAGATCACAACAAAACTGCAAGATGAACAAGAAGGATGTTGGAGTGAAGATTCCATTTCTGGACAAAGACAATTATCACCATTGGAAGGTGAAAATGCATCTACATCTCCTTTCTCAAGATGAGGCCTATGTGGATTGCATAGATTGAGGTCCTCATGTACCAATGAGAGCTGCAACAGGGAATGAACCATATGTTCCCAAGTCTAGGCATGAATGGTCAGATCCTGATATTGAGCAAGTCAGGAAAGACAAGAAGGCCATGAATATATTGTTCAATGAAGTTGATGGTGATATATTTGATAATATCATTAACTGCAAAACTGCCAAGGATGTTTGGGATACAATTCAGATTATCTGTGATGGTACTGAGCAAGTAAGGGAAAATAAGATGCAGCTGCTAATTCAGCAATATGAGCACTTTCATTGTGAAGATAGTAAGTTTCTCAATAACATCTTTAGTAGGTTTCAAAAACTACTAAACGCTCTGAAGTTTTATGGAAGAGTCTATCAGATAAAAGACTCCAATCTCAAGTTCCTTAGATCTCTTCCAAAGGAATGGAAACCAATGACAGTCTCACTGAGAAATTCACAGGATTACAAGAAGTTTACCTTGGAAAGACTGTATGGCATCCTGAAAACTTATGAGCTTGAAATAGAGCAAGATGAGAGGATGGAGAAAGGAAATAAGAAAGGAGGGTCCATAGCACTGGTTGCTGAGTTAGAGAAAGAGAAAGAGATGAAGATAGAAGCTGTTGAGTCTACTTCAAAGGTCTGTGTGAACAAGGGCAAGGGGCTGGTAGCAGAAAATAAAGATTCTTTGAGCCAAGATGATATGGATGATATTGATGAACATCTTTCATTTCTTTCCAGAAGATTTTCCAAGCTCATGTTCAAAAAGAACTTTGGAGCATCTAAGCCAGACAGAAACATGGTGGATAAATCAAAATTCAAATGTTTCAAATGTGGCTTGGCAGGGCACTTTGCCAGTGAGTGTAGAAAGTCAGATTCCAGCAAGAAGAAGTTTGAGCCTGTGGATTATAAACAGAAGTATTTTGAGTTGCTTAAACAAAAGGAAAGGGCTTTTATTACACAAGAAAATGACTGGGCAGCAGATGGTCTGGATGAGGATGAAGATGTCAGCTATGTCAATCTAGCCCTAATGGCCAAGTCTGATGAAACAGAGACAAGTTCTTCAAGTAATCAGGGAATCACCACTAACCTTGCACATTTATCTAAAGCTGAGTGTAATGATGCAATTAATTACATGTCTATAGAGTTATATCATTTGCGTGTTACACATAAGTCCCTCACTAAGGAAAATGCTAAAATCAAAGAAAACAATTTGTTTTTAAGTGAGAGGAATAATGTGCTAGAGTCTCAGTTTATTGAATTTGAAAAATTGAGAATAGAATGTAAGATTGCTAATGATGAATTAACTGAGTCCTTAAAGAAAGAATAGATTTTGAAGAAGCAGCTTGAAGGAGAGCAGGAGGTGATTAAGGCATGGAAATCATCTATAGATGTCCATGCTCAAATCACCAAAGTTTAAGGAATTGAGTCCTTCTGTGATGCAGCCTGGAAAAAGAGTGAAGAGAAGCTGGAATCCAATTTGGTTGAAGGATTCATAACAGATATAGACTCGACGGATGATGAGAGTCATCTATCGGATAATCAAAAAGATTATCCGTCGAGTAACATAAACCTTCATCCGTCGGCTGTGAGCAAACCTGTGAGTAAAGCCAAACTTTCCAAGTTAAATGAAAAATATGGATCAGTTTCCAAAAACTTTATTTCAGGAGAATCTAGTCAAGTGAAGAAGGAGAAAAAAGTGAATGTTGGTCATCTGTCCATAAAGCAATTGAATGACAGACTACAAAAGATTGAGGTTAAAACAGAGGCTAAAAAGAAAAATAATAGAAATGGGAAAGTAGGGATTAACAAACATAACAACTATACACCTGATAAGTATGCTCCAAGAAAAATCTGTGTTAAGTGTGGTAGTGTTAATCATTTGTCTATTAATTGCAAACTTGCCATGCCTACTCCCATATCTGTACCACCTTCTTTTCCCAACATGAGTGTTATGCCTTCTATGCCTATGAATGCTATGTGTGCACAGAATATGAATTCACAATTTGCTAATATGCCATTTACACCTAATCCATATTATGCTGCATTTAGTATGCCTCAAATGCCATTTAGCATGCCTTACTAGAATAATATGTTTGTAAATAGCATGCCATTTCCGGTTAATCAAAATATGCATGATAATTCTGTTTTAATGACTAGTTTCAAAGGTCCAACTCAGATGATTAATGATGAATCTGATATCCCCAAGTCAAATGAGATAAAACCTAAGAAACAAAATAAGAAAGCTAATAAGGCAGGACCCAAGGAAACTTGGGTACCAAAATCAACTTGATTTGGTTTTGATGTGTGCAGGGAAACAGAAAGAATCTGTGGTACTTGGATAGTGGTTGTTCAAGACAAATGACTGGAGATTCTACCCTGCTCACAGAGTTCAAGGAGAGAGCTGGCCCAAGTATTACTTTTAGAGATGACAGCAAGGGTTATACTGTGGGATATGGCTTGATTTCAAACTCAGGTGGAGTTTCTAATAATCAAAACTCAATCACACATCAAGATAACAATGAGGCCTCTTCATCTAGAGCTAATCTACCTCAACAAAGAAAATGGACAAAGGATCACCCATTTGAGCTCATCATTGGTGATGTATCTTCTGGAGTTCAAACAAGGAGAGAAACTCAAGAAGAATGTCTATGTAGTAGCTTCCTATCTAAGGAAGAACCAAATAAGGTAGAGGAAGCTCTATTGGATCCTGATTGGATTTTAGCTCTGCAGGAGGAGCTAAACCAATTTGAAAGGAATAAAGTATGGAAGCTGGTACCCAAGCTTAAAGGAAAGAATCCAATAGACACCAAATGGGTATTCAAAAACAAGATGGATGAAAATGGCATTGTAGTCAGGAACAAAGCTAGATTGGTTGCTAAGGGCTATTGTCAATAAGAAGGAATAGATTTTGATGAAACCTTTGCTCTTGTTGCAAGACTTGAAGCCATCAGAATTTTCTTAGCCTATGCAGCCCATGCCAATTTCAAGGTCTATCAAATGGATGTCAAGAGTGCTTTTCTAAATGGAGATTTGGAGGAGGAAGTCTATGTGAGTCAGCCTCCTGGTTTTGAAGACCCAAATTTCCAAAATCATGTCTACTATATTTTGAAAGCACTCTATGGACTGAAGCAAGAACCTAGTGCCTAGTATGACACTTTATCAAAGTTCCTTTTGGAAAATCATTTCACAAGAGGTACTGTGGATAAAACTTTATTCTTTAGAAATGTTAATGACTCTAGTATACTTGTTCAAATCTATGTAGATGATATTATATTTGGCTCTACAGATGAAAAAGTTTGCAAAAAGTTTGCCAAATTGATGCAGAGTAAGTATGAAATGAGCATGATGGGAGAACTAACCTACTTTCTTGGTTTACAAGTTAAGCAAGTTAGTGATGGAATATTCATTAGTCAGACTAAATATATTCATGATCTTTTAAAGAAGTTTGATCTAATGGATTTCACATCTGCAAAAACTCCCATGGCCACTGCAACTAAACTTGAATTAAACACTACTGATAATTCTGTGGATATTTCAAGTTATAGGGGCATGGTTGGTTCACTTCTGTATTAATAGCTAGTAGGCCAGATATAATGTTTGCTACTTGTCTTTGTGCAAGATTTCAGGCTGATTCCAGAGAATCTCATTTAGTAGCTATTAAGAGAATTTTCAGATATCTCAAGGGAACACCAAAACTTGGCATTTGGTACCCTAGAGATTCTGGTTTTGATATAACTGGTTATTCAGATGCAGATTATGCAGGTTGTAAAATAGACAGAAAAAGCACAACAGAAACCTATCAGTTTCTAGGAATCAAGCTTGTGTCTTGGTTCTATAAAAAGCAAAATTCAGTTTCTACTTCTACAGCTGAAGCTGAATATATTGCTGCTGGTAGTTACTGTGCACAGATTCTATGGATGAAAAACCAATTGTTGGTATATGGTCTACAAGATAGGATTCCTATTTTCTGTAATAACACAAGTGCAATTGCCATCACTGAAAATCCAGTACAGCATTCAAGAACAAAGCACATAGACATCAAGTACCACTTCATAAGGGAACATGTGATCAATGGTACTGTGGAACTGCATTTTGTTCCAAGTGAAAAACAACTTGCAGACATATTTACCAAGCCACTGGATGAATCCACCTTCTCAAGGTTGGTAAGGGAGTTAGGTATGCTTAATTATTCTTGAATCATTTCAGATATTTTGCAAATTGTAATGCAGCCAAAAACTTAATTGATTTTTCAGTTTTGGATGAAATTTTGGCAAAGTCAAAATTTACATCCCGACAGATGATCATTATCCATCGAGTTTGATCATCCGTCGGAATATAATTTGTTAATAAAATCAATTATTTTTCTGGAATATTTTATAACTCGACGGATAACTGATTTATCCTTATCCGTCGAATCGTCTCAATCCTAGCCGTTAATTGTTTGAACATTATCCATCGAGTATACTTACAGTTTGTAAGCATAACACGACGGATAAGTGATGGAATTTTACAGTTATTTTTAAACGGCTATTTTGGGCAATTTTTATTGGTCACTTTATTTTACTTTATTATTTTTGTTAGATATTTTGTGAGATAGTACAAAAGCAATTTCACTTTTATTCATTTCTTTTATCATTCTCAAGATTCAATTGCTCTAATTTCTCTCTTCTCAAAGGCAAACTCTCTCTCTCTGCAAATTCCAAATCTCTAACAATGGCACCTGTAGTGAAAATCATGTCTCAAACTGGTTATATCTATGAGAAAAACAACTTCTCAGCTTTGGTGAACAAGGAGATTCAACAGTCTGGTGGCTATCATAAAATGATGGATTTTGTGAAGAACTGCAACAGTCTGGTAAGCAGTTTTGCATAAATAATGATATTATTAAAGCATGCTTCAAAATTCCTGATAACACTATAACTGCCTCACACATAGACTCTGATATTGTTGGTATGCTCAATTCCATGGGCTATGCACTCACTACTTCTAAATTAAGTGAAATTAGGAGGTTGGGTCTTAGGAAAGAATGGAGTTGTTTGTGTGATGTAGTAAATAAGGTGTTTTCTGGTAAAATTAGTAACTTTGATTCTATAAATATTTCTATGCTTAACATGCTTTACATGCTAGTTAATGATAAATACTTCAATTTTAGTGATTTAATTTTGTTTGAGTTAGGATTTAAGTTAGGAGAGGTCAATAAGAGAGGTAGAAGTGTCTATTATGCTAGATTTTTCATGATGCTTGCTAACCATCTTGTTGAGAGAATTGTAATTGAGAACCCAACCAACAAGCTGAATTGTTGGGTTCAAGAAAGAAGGATAATTGCAGATTTAAACAGAGAAAACCATAACAAGGAGGTTCCCTTGTTTTACTTTCCAGTAATGGAGGGACCTCAGGTAAGTGAGGTAATTTCTTTTGTCTCCACTCTTCCAACCTCAAAAACTTATTTGCTTTATAGTGTAGTTATGGCAACTGTAGCAATGACCCAATAGTTGCCTACCCAAGCTACCAAACCAACAAAAGTTTCTAAATCCAAAGCTAAGAAAGCCCCCTCTGATTTCTTTCAAAAGAAATTAGTTTTAAAATCCACCAAACCTAAAGAGGGGATTGTGAAGGTGGGTAAGAAAGGTGAGGGACAAGGTAAAAAACAAAGAAGCCCTAAGAATAAGGATGGAGAGAAGAGAGATTCCCAGCCTAGCCACACTGTAGTTTCTCAACAAACTGCAGTGCTTAATAAGTATTCTAGCTCATTTATGGTTTCATCCTCCCAAAAGGATGTTACCATTGAAACAAGCTCTCAACCAAGAGCACAGGCCAAAAGGGTAAGGGACACAAGCTCACCCCAAACTTATACTAGAAAGAAGAAACCAAAAACCCTTGGGGATGCACAGGTTCACACACTGTGCAAACTGGTGCTAAAGACACAGTCACTTCACCTTCTCAAAGTCAGGTTGATGTGGCTCCAATAAACGTGGAGTCACAGCTAAAATCTCTAATAATTGAATCACCTGATACACCAAACTCTCCCACACACTCATTGGATGTTGACATGATAAACACGTTTCTTCCAAATTCTCCATCTTTAACTCTCTTGGAGAAGCCAAAAATCCATACAAGTGAGCATCATCTTCTAGATGATTTGTTGGCTCACTTGCCATTTCTTTCTGAGACTGTTGAGACATTTGTGCCAAAATTTTTATCAATCTGCACAGAGTCCACAATAGTCTCAACTTCAAACTCAATTATTTCTTCTATCCCGATGGATATCTTTCATCCGTCGAGTAATGATTGTATTCCGACGGATAAGCTTAACAGCAGTCATCCGTCGGATAGTCAAACTGCTAACCTGATGGATATTCCTCATCCGTCGGGTATCTCTGCATAGCTTCAAATTTCATCAATTATTACAAGTGCAGAAGACTTAGTAGTAGTGCAATCACTCCAAGGATTGAGGGAATGAAGTGATTTGAGTGAGAGTCTGGGTTGCTCCCTGGAAAAAGGAGAGGAAAAGAGTGATCTACTGCAGTCCATTTCTTCAGGACTGGCAAAAGTGAGTGAGAGGAGTCCCACCTTAGATGGTGAAGGTGAGGGTGTGAGGGTGGGGAGCCAAGGTGAGACCTTGATGCAAGAAAAGAGAGATAATGAGAGAAATGCAGGTACAGGAGATATAAGGGTGGGTGTCATTGCAAGTGAGTTAATGAATGTCCAGGATGCTAACAGGGAGGGACTATTTCAGCAAAGTAAATCTGTTATAGATTCTACCTCCCTGGATGCTGATACATTTACTCACCCTGTTCCAGCATACCAACTTCTAGCTGGACAGGGCAATGACAATGCAGAAACGATGCTAAATTTGGTGCACACCACACAGTCTATGCAAAGAGCAAAGGATGAAATCACATCAATGCCCTCTATAGCTGGTGATATTGACTATGAGACTGGTGGTTCAGAAGATTTCTTTGGTGGTGAGGATGCAGAAAGTGAAGAAGGGCCATTGGACATAGGGAGAGAAGTAGGCCCTAGTTCCAGATCAGGCATGCCATCATAGGCCTTCTCAAAGCAATGTGAAGAACACCATTTCTAGACAACACTCATTCAACTTATCGGTCAAACACACTCTGCTCTTCAATCAACAACAAAAGCCAGCACCAAGAAGCTTCTGCAAGCACATCTTGCTCATCTTCAATTGCAACAAATCCAAGGTTTTCAACATACTCAGTGTAACGACCGAGAAAATTATGCTTGTATTATAATATAATAAAGATAATTATGTGTATTATTATGTGATTAAGTGTGTTGAGTCGTAAAACCCTAATTGCTATGTGCTATGTGTTGTCTGTTTTGATCGGAATGTGTTTCAGGTATTTATCGAATCTTTTATTATAAAATTTTCTGTTTTATATCAAAACCCGTACAGCTCAAACAGTGTTTTAAAAGCCCGTATTTCAAATAAAATTATTGGCCCTACTTTTGCCAAGAACGACCTATACCATATCGCTATTCTGAACCCATAGACGCTTTACAAATTTACCCTTTTTCGCGAAAAATGACTTTTCCGGACCCATTTGGGTACCAAAAACCCCATAAAAATCACATTTTTATTTTTATATGATCATGAAATTATTAAATATCATTTTTCTTTGTATTTTTGTAATATTCACAATTTTTGGGAATTTTTGGTATTTATTTTGTATTTATTGGATATTTAAAAATTCATAATTAATACCCAAAAATTATAAAAATAGGGGTCAAATATTTTTATTAGATGTGTAATTAGCCCCTTAATTTTATTTAGGGGTATTATTTTCATAAATATAAACAGCTGGATTTTTATTGATTATTCATTAATTAATTATTAAAAATCAGAAAATATAAAATAGGTTTGGGGGTGAAGTTCTTGTTCTTGAAAAAGCTTGAGAATCAAACAGTGATTGTGGAAGATTTACTAAACCTCTGATTTTGCTCGAGTAACCAAATTAATCCTCTCAAAGAGACGGATCTTTTGTCACCAACATCATCAATCGAGGTTGGATAATTGTTAAAATCAATTTATACTGTTCTTGAGACCAAATTCGGCTTTTGATTTTAAGTAATCGTTTGTTTATTTTGATGTTAGATATAGTTTCCCCTGAATTTGAAGAATGATTTTGTATGTTTATATGGATAGTATAACCCCTGGATTGTTATGACCTTGTTCTTGGTTTTTCGGTTTTTGATTTCATTTTTTTAAGATGTATAGATGTTTGTGATTGATTCTGATTATTGGAAATGATTGTAGAAGTTCGTATCTTCGATTTGTTATAGGTATTGCAGAGTATGGATTCGAGTTAGGGGGGAGTAATTTTCCGATGAACTCGACGGAAAAAGCTTGAAATCTGCCGGGCTTCATCGGGGAAGAACGTCGGGACGTCGTGAATGGGGCGGAGGGACGGCTGTTGTAGGGAGGAATTGATCTGGGCATAGAAACGAATGAAACGGTAGTGTTTTCGTTGAAAACGGGAGATTGCTGGAAAAAAAAACGGCCGCCGGATTTTCCCAGAATCCGGTGGGTTGACCCATGTTCATATTAACCCATATTTTGACCCGTTAACCCGAATCAAAAGACCCGGTTTTGATCCTCCAAACCCCAATCCCCTTTCCTGATTGTTGTTTGTGCATATTTAATTATTTATTTTTATTTTAGTAATTCGAAAATTAGTTTTTATAATTCTACAAATCAATTAAAAAAATAATTAGTTTTAAATTCTGAAAATTATTGTAATGAATTTCTAAATTATTTTATTCATTTAGAAATTCGAATTTAGTTATTTAATTAATTATTTAATTATTTATGTAATTATTTATTTAGTTATCTATTATTTAATGATTAAGTAATTAATTAATAAATAGGATTAAAAATAATTGAATAATATGATTAAAAATTCGATAATTAGTTGAATAATACGAGTAACTCGTACCTATACGAGTAAGTGGATGATAAGTTGGATTATTATTATTATTATTATTATTATTATTATTCGAGCGATAGATATTTATTCGAAGAATATCGTGATAATTATTTGTATCGAATAATTAAATATTGATGACCTATTAATCGTTTAAGTTGTAATAATTCGATAATTATACGAGGAATGCGAGTAGCTCGTATTTATACGAGTAGTGGATCGCTGAGTTGGTAAAGTTATTTGAATAGTAATTATTTATTCGATGAATATCGTAATAGGTAGTTGTATCGATTATTTATTTGTAAATAATCAATCTAAGAGAATAATTAATAGTAAAGTGTAAATAATTATAATAATTATGTAATTAATTCTAATAATTAAGGATTAATTATTTTGAAATACAATAATTATTAAATAATTATTTAAAATATAATTAAGGCTTATTTAATTTTAATAAATTATTTATAATTGATTATTAACTAATTAAATCTTGTTTAATTCATAATAATTAAACCGTTAGTCCGATTTGGGCAAAATGAAGACCCCTAGACTCAGAAAAATGAAAAGAATCCAATAAAAATAATTGTAAATCATAATTTCCTCCGAAAGAGAGTAATCTTGTGTTAGTTAATTGTTTATATGCCCTAATAGGGGTAGAATTGAGTCAAATAAATTCTGAACAATTATAATAAAATCAAATAGGGTTAGGTAATACATGTATGAGTCTAGTATCGATTCTAAAAAATATTTATAAGTCCAAAAATTAATTATGTGCCTTATATGCTATGTGCTTTACGAGATAATGTGAACCTTATGTGCTATATAATTGTATATTTATTTATGCGAGTCTGATATGATCGTATGGGTAGACGATTAGGGCTACGTGGTATCAATTCGAGATACACATATGTAGTAAGTTATCTAAACGACTATATTTCTATGATTGATTCAGTATCAGCAAGGCAGATCAAGCAGAAGATAGAAGGCGGTGAGTTGAACTAGGTTAAGTACACGCAAGGCAAGTTTTCCCATATTCTAAATCCAGAATAGTGAATTATACCCCATTTTCCATATCAGTTACACTTTGATAATTCTTGTTCATATACACTGTTACACAATTATTGATTTTTGTTTCTATTTCATTTTAATTCTTGATTTCTCCCAGTTTATTGAATCCTTTACTCATATTCCAATACTCTTACCCTTGTTACATATACTCTGATATATCCTGATGTTGGGATACATCAAAAGCATTCTGATTGTTTCAGATGATAAACTTTGGACTGGATGGTTACGATACGGGCTGGGTTTTACCCAGACCTTTAATTAATAGGCCATAATTTCCTGAGTACTCCTTATGTTGGTTGGGTCTATTCAGTTAGGTATAGATCCGCACTATATCCTGACTGATCAGCAGGTTATAGTGCATATGTTGGTTCTTATTTCCAGTCTTGTTCATTTGGCACTCGCCAGTGTTGGCAAGCTATTATTCTTTACAGAAACAGATGGTTGTTCAAACCAGAAGCTTACCGATTCATTTATTCTTCTCCTTTATACTATATATACATATATATATATATATTATTGCAGGCTTGTTGAGCAATTTTGGCTCATCCCCTTTTATGTTATTCCTATTGTTTTACAGTTAAGGTAGTTGTCGACTAGCAGTTCCAGTGTGAGGGAGAGGAGAGGCTGAGATGGCAGGACCAGTGCCGAGAGGTACTTGGGTATGTTACCCTACTTTTCATGTGGTTTTAAAGAAAAATGCAATTGAGTCTTGTGAGAACTTCGTATAAGAGAGGCTAGGTGAGTTTTGGCACGATTTAACTTAGAGTTAAGTAGTAGGACGAGCTCCATGTTGAAGGTAACGAATTGATTGAAGCTGATGAAGAGCCAACGTCGTGAGTTGAAGGCACCACTATGGAAAAAAAAGAGCTTCTTATCATTTTTGGGCGCCGCGCAAGGAATGATATCTACCTTATTAGATATACTGAAGATTTACAAGAAGATACGACCTTATGTACGGATAGAACGTCGAGTTGCATCAATCGATTGCAACTACAACATCAAGGACGATGATGAAAATATCAAAGATAGTACTAGATGTTAGCATTGGAGTTAGAGTTACGGAAGAAGTAATATGCAGCGACAAATGAAGTTCTCGGTGACTAGCGAAGGAAAAATGGAATCAATTAAAGTGATAGAGATATTAAAGTGAATGAACCCTTAGGTGGTCGTTTCCTTAGTTAGGTATCTTGTTGTGGTGAAAGAAAACAACAATCGAACTCATATAGTAAGGACGACCAGATGTATGACTTTCAAAATTCTAAAACTAGTTTTCAAAGAAGATTTTGTTAACAGAATTTCAAAAATATCTTTACACAAAATGAGTTTTAAAATTTTGGGTTGTCAAATTTCTACTTGAGTTCTTATTGTTATAAGTATTAGATTACCCGGAAGAATATTTGATTGAATTCAGTATTGTTAAATCAGAGACCAAGTAGAGCCACTAACACAGAGAAGTTTAAAATTTTCTCAAAAAAGAGTGCAGCCCTTGTTTAATAGTATCAACCATCGAATCAACGTGCGGGAATATTATTTATCCAAGTTATGAAATTATTAAAGTTTAAAATAGGTTTGTTGACCCAAAAGAAGCTCAAAGATGATTGAAGAAAATGGAAGAATCTCCCAGACGATTGAAGAAGAATAATATTTCTATCGACGGAGTCGAGACATTGCAAGATTAATGGTTACGCTGCGCGTCATAGAAGAAATTAGAGATTATGATTATAAATTCCGAAAGAACGCGAATATGGTCGAATTATTAAAGTATCAAACATGAAAGCATGACGCTAAAAATACAAGACTTATATGGCAGGAATAAAGTGAGAAATTATGACGGCAAATTCAATGAGAAGACAATTATGCTCAGATTGTTAAAATGTTAAAGGTGTTTCCAGAAGATATTCTGAATCTATCATTTGACGTGGATCGAGAATTTGTTACTCGAACGAGCCCTGGAAGTATGCATAAGTGAAACATAGATAACGACCAACGATGTCATTCTTTCTATAATTGCATATACTCTTCTTGATTCTTGGATACGTGTGAGCTTCTATTAGTAATAAATATTTGAGACAAGGAAAGAAAATTTATTATATCCCTTTCAAATTATTTTTCTTCTCAAAATATTTCTTTTTGATCGAGACAAGCAGTGTTATGGTGTGACGCTTTGTCGAAATGATAAAGAGTCTGGTGGGATGCCACCTAATCATGTGCTGTGTGCCATATGGTATGACAGACTGACCATCTTGAGTACCAATATGGTTGTCTCATTTTGTAAGAACCCTGATTTTTGTAATATTTTAAAACTTCTGTGAATAGTAACTTCAGCTGATTAAGTAATACGTATGGGGATCATCATAAAATGAATAGTAGAATTTTGAGAATCCGAGATCATATTCTTGTTTATCGAGGAAAATAAGTGAATATAAAAGGAGACGGAATTCGAAGATTCACGATTATACTACATGTTTTCGTATCCGTAAAGAATGTCGTAGAACCGGGAATACAACGTGAAATAAATAATATATCAAGGTGTTTCTATGATCAAGAGAAGGAATGAAATTATTTATAGGATTATAAGCGATAAAAGAAATCGCTACGAAACAAGTCGTTATACGTGGAAACTATCGGAATGAAACGACGATTGCGTTTACGATAAATAAACGAATGAGAAATTAAATCCCATGTAAGTTGGTCATGCATAACCAAGTCCTAACTAGTAGTTAGGAGTGTAACTAGATGATTAGAAGTTAACTAGAATAGTTAGTGGAATAGTGTTGAATAGTGATGGGAGACAAACAAGTACACAAGCCATACTTCTCCCTTTTCTCACTTCATCACACAATCAAACCAACCTATACCTTTGCCAAATTATTGTCAAATCTGCTGCATACATCCCATATATTCATTATACACTCCCACACTTTAGCCACAAAAGAAAACAACCCCTTTTCCCTCACTTAAAGCTCTCCCATTTTTCATTCCAGCAGTTCGGATTTTCTGAGCAAGGGAGAAAGAAAAATTCATAACTCAAAATGCACGCATTCAAATATCATGAAATTTTTACCATATCTTCTCTATATCGTGGGTAAGCTTCGTCCCAACTTTCAGCCTCAAATTATTTTTTTTCCATTTTATAAAAATGTTTGAATGAGGTGCTGAAAAGTAACTCCGAAATTCTAACTTGCTTCTTGGTTTTGTTTCTTAAGGATCTAGCCCTTCTAAGTGTTTTCTAAGCAAACCAAGCCTCAATAATCCTAGCACTAACCTTACTAGTGTCCAAGAAGGTATAACTTTCAACCCTTTAAGGTTTTATGGTTGTATTTAAGAGTTGTGTTTGTTGTAGTGTTAAGATCCAAAGGATTGTGTTTGTTTGAGTTTGTATTGATTATGTTCTTGCTAAAGGCTTGAGATGTTGAGTTGTAATCCATGTATGTGGTACTAGATAGAGCATATAAGGTGTATGTGGGTGGATCTTGAGAAGTACTTGTATTTATGATGGTTATAGGTAGTGATTGTGTTAAGCTCAAGTAGTAGAAATTGAGTTTGGGCATTCTTGCACTTGATCTGTTTTCTGCAGGACATTCGGCCATGAAAATGGTTAAAATATTAAAACCACTGGACATGAATAGATAGATCTTGTTTTGTAATTTCTATACATGTGTAGATCATCATGACGAGATTTACGGTTTAGGAGTTATGGTCGTTTTAGTGTAAAACATTTCTCTGATTAGCCAACTGCACTTAAGTCCACTTGCATGGTGATTTTGAAGGACTTAAAATTATTTCAAGATTCTGGAAAAATTATGAAAAATGGATATGATAGTAGAGAAGACTGTCCAAAAAGAATTTTGAGAAAATATTAATTTTTCGATTTTATAAAAAATGTTTTGGTAAAGCGAGCGCAAGTGAGAAACGCATTAAAACCTAGTTTTGACGCACGTTTTCTCACGTTCGAGCTTAAAACTCGAAATGGACTTTCTAAAGCGAACGATCGATTTCAAAACTCGACCATGTTATAAAGTGAGAATATAAGTGTTGAGAATGTGACGATCGGAGATTCTCTATACTTAAGTAGTTGCGAAAGTTGCTTAATAAAAGCGAGACGTTAATCGCGTACTAACTTAGACCGTTGGTTCTTGTTTATAGATCGCCAACCGAACACCAGAGACCATACCACTTCGATTACTCGAGGCAAGTTTACGAAACCCTAACACAAATTATCCATGCTATATATATACTGTTGTGATATTGATTCCATGATTTACAGTTCGAAAATATATGCTTGTCTGTGATATCAATACATTCCAATTATGCGATTGTCTACAAAAAAATGAACTTCATTTTATACGAGTATGAGAAATTGAAACGTAATTTCAATATAATACAAGATAGTGGGAGTCAGAGATATTTTTAAATCGATTTAATCCCGGAACGAGCCGGACGCGGAAAATTTCGATTTCAATAAACAAAGTACTTTCGCGTAACATACATACTAAGCGAACGATTGAGATTTGATTTATAACTAAAAGAGGTAATCGAATACTCACTCAAGGGATATCCTACTTGATTATTTATTTATAAGTAATGCCTAAAGAGTTACTAAAATATCCGTAAAATACTTAAAGAGATATTGAATTTTTTTTAAAATCAATTCACTCTATCTAAAACGTATGTAACCATTCGAAGGATAATTATAAGATGTCGAATCCTGTCTTAAGTATTTAATTAAGATCTTTATCAATTCATTGAACCTTATTAAGAAACATTTTGTACTTAAGGTTTTATCAATTCATTGAACCCTTCTTAAAAATATTATGAGACCGTAAATATTTAATGTTACGTACCTCTAAAAATCATTTAAAAATAGACATAGTTCCCAATGATACTTTCTAAATTATTCAAAATTTCTCGGAAGAGATCAATCATCTGAAACTTATCAAAACCTTAGGGAACTTAGTCTAGAAGCATGAAGGTTTTGCTTCCTCGCTCAATGAAAAACAAGTGAACAATATATGTAAAACTCTACTACGGTTAAGGGTCGAAAACGATTTGAAATTCAAAACTCCGACAACTCCCAAGGATCAATTGTAATAAAAGTGACGGATAAATTACCTTGTTTAAAGGTCAACTAAGAACGATCTATTCCTTCTATAAAGGATTTTATGTAAATGATATAATTGTTTTGGGACTGGAATTTGGCCTACCCGGCACGGAGAGGTATCGGGTAGTGACCAAGCGCGGAGTGGCGCAGTATACAGTTATATGGTCTCTGTGACCATTGACTTTCGGACTTCGACGGAAATGGGCAACCAGCGTGTAATGTCTTGATAAGCCCAAAGGCGGCTAGGTTTGTATTCCTTCTACTAGTAGAGAAAATTTCGTATTCGGCTGATCACCGGTACGTGGTTTATTCCAGTATAGTCCCTTCCTCCACTTTGGATAAATTGTTGTGAAACCTACAACAGAAGGTCGATAAGGCTGAGTTTTAAATAAGGATGTTGATGTACATATATCACAACCATATGAGAATCTTGGTTCAAGCATCATATTGAGATTTTGAGATAAAATGAGTACGAGTATAAGCCGATTAAACTGATACAGTTAAAGTTGAGTTTTTCATAAAATTGACAAGCATATAAACTTTTAAAAACCTTGGATATACAATGCCTAATGGTTGTTTTTCCCTAAATGATTATATTGAGATAATGGATATCTATATCTTGCTGAGCATTAGTGCTCACTCTTGCTTTTATAAATATCATATCACAACAGATTACCAGCATGGCCCGAACCAGGATGACTGCCCGCAAACGGGTAGGGGACGCACGTGAGTACCGTAGACTGTTCGTCCGCCATCCACCTCAGGTAGATGAATAGAGATAGTTTCCTTTTGAGTACTTGAACCAAGACTATTTGTGACCCGAGTCAGTCTCATGTAGAGCTGTTCTCGACATTCACTCTTTTGAGATAACTTCCTTTGGTCTGTAATAACTTAAATACTTTAACGTTAATTTAGTAATGTTTCTGAGCATATAACATGTGTGTGTGTGAGTTTGGTTAAAAGGTCGAGTAATGATGTGAAAAGAGGATTAATTATTTATTAGTCAATATTAAGTGATCGTAACGACCCGAATTCCCGACCTTGAATTTGGTGGTGTTACAGAAATGGTATCAGAGCCCTAGGTTATAAGTCTCAGAAACGTTAGGTGAATCAACTGAATTAATGAACTAGAACTCACATAGAGGTCGTAGTCGGGCTACGAGGGTAGCACTGACATTAAGAACCCTTAGGGGTGATTTAAGTATCCAAGGATAGTAACACGCGTGTTAAATGACTTGTAGGTACCCGATGTGTTAGACCCTGAGGCTGTAGAGGCGTACGAGAGAGAGCATGATGAGGCCCTTTTAGCTGAGATCGAGGTAGCAGACCCTGCCCCCACTATGGGCTTAGAGGCATTCGAGTACCCGGAGACTGGCCCTGAGGAGGATCCGGAGGAGGACCCCACTGAGCCAGACACTGAGATAGCCCCTTCTGAGGATATTCCATACGGCAGCACGGAGGTTCCATCTCCAGAGATGATGAGGGTGGATGTGCATCAGAGGTCGATAGAGCGTTTGTTAGATCGGATCTCAGCAGCCCAGGCTCGAGTCGCTAAGCTCGAGAGCGAGACGGGAGTAGCAGATTTGATGGATAGGATGATAGCTCTGCAGGCCAGAGTCACTGCACTGACTGAGGAGTTAGAGTCGGAGCTAGGGGCAGCCACCCCAGTGAGGACACCCACCCCGTCCCCTATACTAGTTAGTCCCGCGCGGACTGAGACCGATGACGGTATGGACCCTATTCTGGACGGTGTGGCAGCGACTCCTGCAGATTCCCCACTTCCACCACCCCTACCAGTCATATCCCTAGCAATTCACGACTGGGTGGTAGGTTGCTATGCTACTGATCTGACAGCGGCTGAGGCCCGTATTACCGAGCTGAGGGACCAATTTTCCATCGAGCGGCACATGAGGATAGAGGCCCGAGGCAGGCGAGGATACCCCAGCGCCCGACGCGTGTGCAGGACCATTCGTCGCATAGAGCAGAGGACCATCGGTAGGATTCACCGCTTATCCCCACAGCGTGACTTGGTGAGTAGGCGCGAGGTTATCAGGGTTGTGGTTCGCGCTATGAGGCGGATTCGTGATGTTGCTCGTGGCTAGTGGACACTGTTAGTAGTTGGTTGTTATTCCTCAACGGTGGTACTTAGTTGTTTTGTGATAGTTGTTTTGGGTTGTTGTCTTTGATAGTGCCACCAGCTAAGGATTATTGTATTAAGGCAGATTGTACTTTTATTATTCCGTATGTTGTACCCAGACCTAGCGTATAGCCAAATTATGTATAATTATCATGTTGATTAGTTGTGATTTCTAGATTGTGGTTTAATCTTCTTTCATACCTGCATAATTACATACTGTCATAACAAATCAGGAAGCATGAGAATTGGTAAATGAAAATAACCTAAATAAGTTTATGTAACAGGAAAATGCCGCCAAGGAGAATAGTAACAAGAACTCGCCCGACTGCATCTGGCGGCCAGGGCAGTAATAATGAACAAGGGCATCGAGCACAGACCCCACCATTAAGAATTAACGAAGAACGAAATGAGTATGATGATGAGGACTATGAAGAGTCAGAGGCTGAAGATACTCATGGGATGGAAATGCCAGTGAACCCTATGGTGCAGTTTGTAGAACTTCTGAGGCAAAACCTGCAACAGCAACGACCACCCCAGCAACCCCAGCAGGCCATGGCTAATGCATTTAAATCTTTCAAGTCGGTCAAGCCCCCAGAGTTTCACGGTGTTACTGACCCAGTTCAGGCCAGGGCTTGGCTAAAAGAGGTAGAAAAGACCTTTGAGCGAATTGGCACTGAGGAAGCCCACAA
This sequence comes from Apium graveolens, assembly GCF_009905375.1. NCBI lineage: Eukaryota > Viridiplantae > Streptophyta > Magnoliopsida > Apiales > Apiaceae > Apium > Apium graveolens. Next base: position 229,658,503 of record NC_133651.1, on the reverse strand, counting down.
GACTAATTTTTCCACTTATCTCTTAAAGGGTGAGGCTAACTATTGGTGGGAAGCCAAGAAAAATATGGAGCCCCAAGGGATTGTTACTTGGGAAAGATTCACTGAGTTGTTTTTAAAGAAGTATGTCCCGAAGTTTAAGGAGGTTCAGATGCAGCGAAAGTTCCTAGAGCTGAAACAAGAAACTATGAGTGTAGCGGAATATGAAGCTAAGTTCACCGAATTGTCGAGGTTTGTGCCACAGCTGGTGGGCACCGAAGAACAAAAGGCTGAGAGATTTCAACAGGGATTGAAGTAGTGGATTCAGAACAAGCTGGCAATTCTGGAGATAACTGATTACGCCACCCTAGTACAGAAGGCCACAATAGCTGAAGCGGGGAGTGAAATGAGCCAGAAAATGAAGCAAACTAAGAAGTGAAAGTTTGATGGTCAAAGCAGGAGTGTGGGAGGGGGGAGCTTCCCTAGTAAGTTTGTCAGGGGGACGGCCTCCCAACCCAACCGCAGTACAGGATTCAGGGGATCAGGGAGCGTGAGTGTGGCCCGGAGCGGGAACCAGACGGGAATGTCTTATCATAGCCAACCACAACCTCCTCTGCCAGAATGCAAGAGCTGTGGTAAGAAGCATTCTGGGCAATGTGTGCAGAAACCGGTGACATGCTTTAAATGTGGTAAGGTGGGGCACTATGCCACAGCTTGTAACCAGGTTGCGGCTAAGTGTTTCCAGTGCGGAAAGACATGACACATAAGGAAGGACTGCCCTGCGGCGGCCCCAGCTAGCTCAAGGGGTAGTGTAGCTGCGTCTAACAGAGTGCCGACTGCCAGGACCTTTAATATGACTGTGAAAGATGCCGTGAGGAACACCAATGTTATAGCAGGTACGCTCCTCCTAAACTCCAATTCCGCCAATATGCTATTTGATTCTGGAGCTACTAAGTCTTTCGTATCTAAGGAATTTGTTGAAAAATTGAACTTAAAAGTGGAACCTTTGAAAGAATCTTTGCAAGTAGAAATAGCTAATCAAGAGATTATCCCTGTAAATCAAGTTTATGCCAACTGCAACCTAGAATTAGGTGGAGTAAGATACCCAGTAGATTTAATTCCCTTTCGACTAGGGGAGTTTGATGTGATATTAGGAATGGATTCGCTATCTAGAAACCATGCCCAGATTGATTGTGAGGGGAAGAAAGTAAAATTGAAAACACCTAGTGGTAAGAGTATAATAATTAAGGGGCAACGACAAACCAAGAAATTTCTAACTATGGTGCAGACCAAGAGACTTTTAAGGCAAGGATGTGAGGCCTACTTGGCTCACGTGGTGGATACCAAACGAGAAACCCCTGAGATCCACACCATACCTGTGGTTAACGAGTTTGAGGATGTATTTCCCAAGGATCTTCCCGGACTACCTCCGGATCGGGAGATAGAATTTGCCATTGATTTAGCTCCCGGCACGGCACCAGTATCAAAGGCCCCGTATCGTTTGGCCCCCGTCGAGATGAAAGAGTTGGCTGATCAACTGCAAGATCTATTGGATAAAGGAATGATTAGACCAAGCATGTCCCCGTGGGGTGCACCCGTATTATTTGTGAAGAAGAAGGACGGTAACATGAGACTGTGCATCGATTATCGAGAGCTGAACAAGCTGACCATTAAGAACAAGTACCCATTGCCAAGAATAGATGATGACCTCTTTGACCAACTAAAAGATGCAACCTGTTTTTCCAAGATTGACCTTAGGACAGGTTATCATCAACTTAAGATCAAACCGGAAGATATACCTAAGACTGCATTTCGTACTAGGTACGGACATTATGAGTTCCTAGTTATGTCATTTGGTTTGACTAACGCACCCGCGGCTTTCATGGATCTGATGAATAGAGTCTTTAAGAAGTATCTGGACGAATGCGTGATAGTCTTCATCGATGATATTCTAATTTACTCTAGATCGGAGGAGGAACATGCAGAACACCTCAGGATAGTATTGGAAATCTTGCGGAAAGAAAAATTGTATGCCAAATTCTCAAAGTGTGAATTTTGGTTGAAAGAAGTTCAGTTTTTGGGTCATGTGATTAGTAAGGAAGGAATTCTCGTAGACCCTGCAAAGATAGAAGCTGTCGCTAATTGGGAACAACCAACCACGCCCACCGAGGTAAGAAGCTTTATTGGACTGGCCGGGTATTATCGAAGGTTTGTAAAGGATTTTGCCAAGATAGCAGGCCCGTTGACTAGACTTACTCGAAAAACAGAAAAGTTTGTTTGGACAGAGAAATGTGAGGAGAGTTTCCAAGAATTGAAGAAAAGGTTGGTATCGGCCCCAGTGCTGGCCCTACCAGACGAGAAAGGGAACTTTGTGATTTATAGTGATGCGTCCCATAAGGGTTTGGGATATGTGCTGATGCAGCACGATAAGGTGATTGCCTATGCATCCAGGCAACTAAAGGAATATGAAGTGAGGTACCCCACCCATGACTTAGAATTAGCCGCCATAGTGTTTGCCCTTAAGATGTGGAGACATTACCTATACGGAGAAAAGTGTGAGATTTATACTAACCACAAGAGTCTTAAATATATCTTCACCCAGAAGGAGCTAAATATGAGGCAGATAAGGTGGTTAGAACTGATTAAGGACTACGACTGCGAAATTCTTTATCACCCGGGGAAGGCCAATGTGGTGGCCGATGCCCTTAGTCGTAAGGAAAGATTGAAAAGGATCACCACGTCAGAGGATTTGATCAGAGAATTTGACAAGTTAGAGATTGAGGTCAAGGTCACTGAGCCAGGGACCGAAGGTTTGTATGAGATGGTTATGCAACCGGAGCTACTGGAAAAGATTAGGCGATGCCAAGAAATACTGTTGAGGGAGAACAAGGAACTGGTAAGCGGAGAGGAGGCCAAGTGTGACCCAGACGAGAAAGGAATTAGGAGGCATGCCTATAGGATATGGGTCCCTAACGTCCAAGAATTAAAGGATGAAATTTTACGGGAAGGACACAGCTCTAGATATACGGTCCACCCAGGAAGCACTAAAATGTACCAAGATTTGAAGGAGTACTACTGGTGGCCTAACATGAAGAAGGATGTAGCGGTGTGGGTCAGTAAGTGTATGACCTGTCAGAGAGTAAAGGCAGAACACCAGCGACCAAGCGGACTCTTGCAACCCTTAGAAATTCCGATGTGGAAATGGGAGCAGATAGCTATGGATTTTGTGGTAGGATTACCCCGAACTAAGACTAACCATGATGCAATATGGGTAATTCTAGACCGACTAACCAAGCCAGCGCACTTTCTTCCAATCAAGGAAACCTACACAATGGATAGATTAGCGGAGCTATACATTAAGGAAATTGTGGTAAGGCATGGAGTGCCAGTAGCTATCGTATCTGACCGAGATCCTCGATTCAACTCCAGATTTTGGAAGAGCTTTCAGGAATGCCTAGGAACCAAACTAAACATGAGCACCGCTTACCATCCGCAAACAGATGGACAAAGTGAGCGAACCATCCAGATATTGGAGGACATGTTGAGAATGTGTGTATTTGATTTTAAGGGTTCTTGGGATGAACACCTGTCTTTGATAGAGTTTGCTTACAACAACAGTTATCATGCGAGTATCGGAATGCCACCATATGAGGCATTGTATGGCCAAAGGTGTCGTTCGCCCTTGTATTGGGATGAAGTAGGTGAGAGAAAGTTACTAGGTCCCGACTTGGTGCAAAGGACAAGGGACATAGTTCAATTAGTCAGAGGACGCATAGCAGCAGTCGATCTGGCACAAAAGGACAGAGAGTATGAAGTGGGTGACCAGGTGTTTCTGAAAGTATCACCATGGAAAGGATTGATGAGATTTGGGAAGAAGGGGAAGCTAAGCCCCCGTTATATTGGACCTTTCGAGATTCTAAGACGGATAGGACCCGTGGCATACGAGTTAGCTTTACCTCCAAATCTTCAGCAGGTCCATAATGTTTTTCATGTATCAATGTTGAGGAAGTATAATTCGGATGCCAAACATATAGTTGAGCATGAGCAAGTAGACCTTCAACCAGATCTATCCTATGTTGAGCAGCCAGTCGAAATCATTGACCGAAAAGAGCAAGTACTCCGGAAAAAGAGTATCAATCTAGTCAGAGTCTTATGGAGGTATCACAACGTCGAGGAGTCGACTTGGGAATTAGAGAGTCACATGCAAGAAAAGTACCCCCATCTATTTGTGGATTGATTCCGGGACGAAATCCTTTTAAGGGGGGGAGACTGTAAGAACCCTGATTTTTGTAATATTTTAAAACTTCTATGAATAGTAACTTGAGCTGATTAAGTAATACGTATGGGGATCATCATAAAATGAATAGTAGAATTTTGAGAATCCGAGATCATATTCTTGTTTATCGAGGAAAATAAGTGAATGTAAAAGGAGACGGAATTCGAAGATTCATGATTATACTACGTGTTTTCATATCCGTAAAGAATATCGTAGAACCGAGAATACTACGTGAAATAAATAATATATCAAGGTGTTTCTATGATCAAGAGAAGGAATGAAATTATTTATAGGATTATAAGCGATAAAAGAAATCGCTAAGAAACAATTCGTTATACGTGGAAACTATCGGAATGAAACGACGATTACGTTTACGATAAATAAACGAATAAGAAATTAAATCTCATGTAAGTTGGTCATGCATAACCAAGTACTAACCAGTAGTTAGGAGTGTAACTAGATGATTAGAAGTTAACTAGAATAGTTAGTGGAATAGTGTTGAATAGTGATGGGAGACAAACAAGTACACAAGCCATACTTCTCCCTTTTCTCACTTCATCACACAATCAAACCAACCTATACCTTTGCCAAATTATTGTCAAATCTGCTGCATACATCCCATATATTCATTATACACTCCCACACTTTAGCCACAAAATAAAACAACCCCTTTTCCCTCACTTAAAGCTCTCCCATTTTTCATTCCAGCAGTTCGGATTTTCTGAGCAAGGGACAAAAAAAAATTCATAACTCAAAATGTACGCATTAAAATATCATGAAGTTTTTACCATAGCTTCTCTATATCGTGGGTAAGCTTCGTACCAAATTTCAGCCTCAAATTAGTTTTTTTCAATTTAATAAAAATGTTTGAATGAGGTGCTGAAAAGTAACTCCGAAATTCTAACTTGCTTCTTGGTTTTGTTTCTTAAGGATCTAGCCCTTCTAAGTGTTTTCTAAGCAAACCAAGCCTCAATCATCCTAGAACTAACCTTACTAGTGTCCAAGAAGGTATAACTTTCAACCCTTTAAGGGTTTATGGTTGTATTTAAGAGTTGTGTTTGTTGTAGTGTTAAGATCCAAAGGATTGTGTTTGTTTGAGTTTGTATTGATTATGTTCTTGCAAAAGGCTTGAGATGTTGAGTTGTAATCCATGTATGTGGTACTAGATAGAGCATATAAGGTGTATGTGGGTGGATCTTAAGAAGTACTTGTGTTTATGATGGTTATAGGTAGTGATTGTGTTAAGATCAAGTAGTATAAATTGAGTTTGGGCATTCTTGCACTTGATCTGTTTTCTGCAGGATATTCGGCCATGAAATTGGTTAAAATTTGAAAACCACTGGCCATGACTAGATAGATCTTGTTTTGTAATTTCTATAAATGTGTAGATCATCATGAGGAGATTTACGGTTTAGGAGTTATGGTCATTTTAGTGTAAAACATTTCTCTGATTAGCCAACTGCACTTAAGTCCACTTGCATGGTGATTTTGAAGGACTTAAAATTATTTCGAGATTCTGGAAAAATTATGAAAAATGGATATGACAGTCGAGAAGACTGTCCAAAAAGAATTTTGAGAAATTATTAATTTTTTGATTTTATAAAAAATGTTTTGGTACAGCGAGCGCAAGCGAGAAACGCATTAAAACCTAGTTTTGACGCACGTTTTCTCACGTTCGAGCTTAAAACTCGAAATGGACTTTCTAAAGTGAACGATCGATTTCAAAACTCGGCCATGTTATAAAGTGAGAATATAAGTGTTGAGAATGTGATGATCGGAGATTCTCTATACTTGAGTAGTTGCGAAAGTTGCTTAATAAAAGCGAGACGTTAATCGCGTACTAACTTAGACCGTTGGTTCTTGTTTATAGATCGCCAACCGAACACCAGAGACCATACCACTTCGATTACTCGAGGAAAGTTTACGAAACCCTAACACAAATTATCCGTGCTATATATATACTGTTGTGATATTGATTCCATGATTTACAGTTCGAAAATATATGCTTGTCTGTGATATCAATACATTCCAATTATGCGATTGTCTACAAAAAAACGAACTTCGTTTTATACGAGTATGAGAAATTCAAAACGTAATTTCAATATAATACAAGATAGTGGGAGTCAGAGATATTTTTAAATCGATTTAATCCCGGAACGAGCCGGACGCGGAAAATTTCGATTTCAATAAACAAAGTACTTTCGCGTAACATACATACTAAGCGAACGATTGAGATTTGATTTATAACTAAAAGAGGTAATCGAATACTCACTCAAGGGATATCCTAATTGATTATTTATTTATAAGTAATACCTAAAGAGTTACTAAAATATCCGGAAAATACTTAAAGAGATATTGAAAAGTTTTTTTAAATCAATTCACTCTATCTAAAACGTATGTAACCATTCGAAGGATAATTATAAGATGTCGAATCCTGTCTTAAGTATTTAATTAAGATTTTTATCAATTCATTGAACCTTATTAAGAAACATTTTGTACTTAAGGTTTTATCAATTCATTGAACCCTTCTTAAAAATATTATGAGACCGTAAATATTTAATGTTACGTACCTCTAAAAATCATTTAAAAATAGACATAGTTCCCAAGGATACTTTCTAAATTATTCAAAATTTCTCGGAAGAGATCAATCATCTGAAACTTATCAAAACCTTAGGGAACTTAGTCTAGAAGCATGAAGATTTTGCTTCCTCGCTCAATGAAAAACAAGTGAACAATATATGTAAAACTCTACTACGGTTTAGGGTCGAAAACGATTTGAAATTCAAAACTCCGACAACTCCCAAGGATCAATTGCAATAAAAGTGACGGATAAATTACCTTGTTTAAAGGTCAACTAAGAACGATCTATTCCTTCCATAAAGGATTTTATGTAAATGATATAATTGTTTTGGGACTGGAATGTGGCCTACCCGGCACGGAGAGGTATCGGGTAGTGACCAAGCGCGGAGTGGCGCAGTATACAGTTATATGGTCTCTGTGACCATTGACTTTCGGACTTGCATGGAAATGGGCAACCAGCGTGTAATGTCTTGATAAGCCCAAAGGCGGCTAGGTTTGTATTCCTTCTACTAGTAGAGAAAATTTCGTATTCGGCTGATCACCGGTACGTGGTTTATTCCAGTATAGTCCCTTCCTCCACTTTGGATAAATTGTTGTGAAACATACAACAGAAGGCCGATAAGGCTGAGTTTTAAATAAGGATGTTGATGTACATATATCACATCCATATGAGAATCTTGGTTCAAGCATCATATTGAGATTTTGAGATAAAATGAGTACGAGTATAAGCCGATTAAACTGATACAGTTAAAGTTGAGTTTTTCATAAAATTGACAAGCATATAAACTTTTAGAAACCTTGGATATAAAATGCCTAATGGTTGTTTTTCCCTAAATGATTATATTGAGATAATGGATATCTATATCTTGCTGAGCATTAGTGCTCACTCTTGCTTTTATAAATATCATATCACAACAGATTACCAGCATGGCCCGAACCAGGATGACTGCCCGCAAACGGGTAGGGACGCACGTGAGTACCGTAGACTGTTCTTCCGCCAGCCACCTCAGGTAGACGAATAGAGATAGTTTCCTTTTGAGTACTTGAACCAAGACTATTTGTGACCCGAGTCAGTCTCATGTAGAGCTGTTCTCGGCATTCACTCTTTTGAGATAACTTCCTATTAGATATATTTGATAATGTCATGACTAATATGTTTTATGTTTAGATTTCAGATCTTACTTGAACAGGATAAATCAGTACTTAACTGTTAATCAGAACTTATACTGAAGGTCAGGACTTAAGGGATATCAGTACTTATGTTATCAGGAGATAATCATTAGAAGATAGATATCAGAACTTAAGTGCTGAAGGACGATCAGATAAGGACAATAGCTGATTAAAGTAAAGAAGATCAAGATAAACATAGGAAGAGATATGCATGAAGAAGGAATTCTGTAAAGAATGGAATACTTGGAAGAAAAGATATCTGATTGATATATTTTAGGAAGCATAATTATATTCCATATCAATTAGCAATTATCTTGTAACTGTGTAGTATATAAACACAGACATAGGGTTTACACTATAAGTGTTATCATTATCGAGAAGATTATTTATTGTAACCCTAGCAGCTCTCGTGATATTTTGTTCATCACTGAGAGGTAACAGTTCCATACTGTAACAGAGTTTATTGTTTCAATAAAGTTTGTTTTCTGTTACTTAATATACTAAAGTTTGATTTGATTGTATTATACACTGTATTCAACCCCCTTCTACAGTGTGTGTGACCTAACAAGTGGTATCAGAGCCTATCTGTTAACACACATACAGTTAAAGATCCAAACACAATCATGTTTGACACAGAAACTCCAACTAAGCCTACCAAAACTGAGGAACCATCAAAGACACAAATTCAGAGTCGGTATGAGACCATCAGAGTTCCCATACTGAGACCATCTGAATATCCCATATGGAAAGTAAGGATGACCATGTTCCTGGAAGCAACAGATCCAGAATACCTTGATAGAATCAAGGAAGGGCCTCACAAGCCAACCAAGCTCGCTGTTGCAGTTGCAGGTGAAGCAGCAAAGACCGTACCAAAGGAGAAGAGTGATTATACTGCCGAAGATATAGCATCAATTGCTAAGGATGCTAAGGTACGACATTTACTGCATAGTGCCATTGATAATGTAATGTCAAACAGGGTAATCAACTGCAAGACTGCTAAGGAGATATGGGATGCTCTGGAAACAAGGTGTCAAGGAACTGACACAATTAAGAAGAACAGGAAGACAATACTCACTCAAGAGTATGAACACTTTGACTCAAGGACTAATGAGTCATTGACTGATGTATATGATAGATTTGTCAAACTCTTGAATGATTTGTCATTGGTTAATAAGGAGTATGATCTTGAAGATTTAAACCTTAAATTCCTGTTAGCCCTTCCTGAATGTTGGGATTTGAAGGCAACAACAATAAGAGACAACTACAATCTTGATGAAACAACTCTTGATGAAATCTATGGAATGCTCAAGACTCATGAACTTGAGATGGAACAAAGAAGCAAGAGGAAAGGAGGAAAGTCAAGAATGGTTGCTCTTAAGGCTGAAGAAGAATCCCCCAAAGTTGCTACCTCGAGGAAGGACAAGGGTAAAGCTCTTTTTACAAAGTCTGATACTGAGTCATCAAGTTCTGAAAGTGATGATGACTCAGATTCTGAAAGCTTGCCTCAGACTGATGCTGATGAGGAGATGATGAAGCTGTGTGCTCTTATGGTGAAAGGAATCACAAAGATTGCATACAGGAAGTTCAAGAAGGGAAAGAAGTTTTCCAGGAAAGGCATAAGTTCTGATAAGAAGAATTTCAAAAGATCTGAAGGAAGAGGAGGAAAGTCTGACAGAGGAGATTACAATAATGTTAAATGCTATAATTGTGGTGAGAAAGGTCACATATCTCCTGATTGCAAGAAGGTAAAGGGTGACAAAGGCAAGGCTCTTATCACAAAGCAGAAAAGCTGGACAGACACCTCAGATTCTGAAAGTGAAGAAAATTATGCATTGATGGCAATTGCTGATAAAGAAAGTGGTGAGAGCAGTTCTGAAGCTGCTGAAACAAAGGTACCTCAGACTACTTATGCTTTTCATACTGATGATATTAATGAGTTGAGAAGATATCTTAAAACCATGTTTGTTAGTTATAGAGATCAAACATTAACATGTGAGAGATTAACTTCTGAAAACCTTGCTTTTAAGAAAAGAAATGATTTCTTAGAAAAAGAGTTAGTCATATTCCATCAAACTCAGAAGGATAGAGATGATGCTTTCTATGTTAGGGATGAAGTGCTAAAAATAAATGAATCTCTAAAAACTGAGTTAGAAAAGGAAAAAGAGATTATCAGGACTTGGACTAACTCTGGCAAAACAACTTAAAATTTGCTAAGTAGTGGAAACTGGAAAGAGGGCTTAGGTTATGGAGAAGATAAGAATGATAAAGGAACTGTAGAAATTAAGCCTGTTGATAAGCAAAAGCCAAAGTTTAAACCTGTTAAGTTTGTAACTGTAAAGTCTGAAAATGAGAAATCAGAAGTTAAAAAGGAATTAAATTCTGACAAACTAAAACAGGAAAAGACAGCTGAAGTAAACATAGGCTTAATGACAAAGAAGCAGCTTAAGCATAAGCTGAAAGATGTCAAGAATGCAAACAAGATAAAAACACCTAGGAAAAATAGGAATGGAAAGGAAGGTGTGAATAAAAGCAATGATTATAAACCTGTTCCTGATGCTCCTAGGAAGACATGTCATAACTGTGGAAGTTCTAACCATCTGGCTTCTTTTTGCAGGAAGAATAAGAATATTAACTCCTTACCTTCAAAATCAGGAGTTAAGAGTCAGTCTGTTAGATACAAACCACAAAATCCTTGTTTTCATTGTGGTAGTTTATGGCATTCCATTTATACTTGTAAGGAATATCATAGTTTGTACAATGATTATTATCAAATAAAACCTTCTTTGAAGAAAGTTTCCATTGTTCCTTCTAGTGTAAATTCTGATTCAAAGTCTGATAGTGTAAGTTCTGATAAGAAAAATGTTAACATAAATTCTGATGCTAAATCCGCTGCAAATGTTAACAAACTTAAAAAGGCCAAAGGATCCAAGCAAGTCTGGGTCCTTAAAACTAATAATTAGTGGTCTTTGTGATTGCAGGGCAACAGGAAAAATATTCTAGTTCTGGACAGTGGATATTCAGGACATATGACTGGAAATAAGGCCCTGCTGTCAGACTTTGTGGAGAAAGCTGGCCCAAGTGTTTCTTATGGAGATGGAAACATTGGAAAAACTTTGGGATATGGCAATATCAATCTTGGGAATGTCATCATTAAAGAAGTAGCTCTGGTCTCAGGACTTAAACACAACCTACTGAGTATAAGTCAAATCTGTGACAGAGGTTAATATGTTGATTTCTTTGCAGAACACTGTGAAATAGTTAGTAAATCTAAAGGAAAAGTTGTTCTGAAAGGATTCAGGCGTGGTAACATTTATGAAGCTAAGCTTTCAACAAGTTCTGATGGTTCTGCAATCTGTCTGATGAGTAGAGCATCAATTGAAGAAAGCTGGAAATGGCAAAAGAAACTCTCTCATTTAAATTTCAATAATATAAATGAACTGATCAAGAAAGATCTTGTGAGAGGACTGCCAAAGTCAGTATTTGCTCCTGATGGTCTTTGTGATTCATGTCAGAAGGCCAAACAAAGAAAATCTTCATTCAAGAGCAAGACTGAATCATCAATTCTCGAGCCTTATCATCTACTACATGTTGATCTATTTGGTCCAGTGAATGTCATGTCTATTGCAAAGAAGAAATATGCGTTGGTCATAGTGGATGAGTTCACCAGATACACATGGGTGTATTTCTTGCACACAAAAAGTGAAACTGCATCTATCTTGATTGATCATGTCAAACATCTGGATAAATTGGTCAAAGATTCTGTGAAAGTTTTAAGGAGTGATAATGGCACTGAGTTCAAGAATTTGATATTGGGAGAGTTCTGCAAAAATCATGGAATAAAGCAGGAATTTTCTGCTCCAGGAACTCCACAGCAAAATGGAGTTGTTGAAAGGAAGAATAGAACTCTCATTGAAGCTGCACGTACAATGCTTGAAGAAGCAAAGCTTCCAACCTATTTCTGGGATGAAGCTGTGCAGACTGCTTCTTTTACTCAAAATGCAACACTCATTAACAAGCATGGAAAAACACCATATGAGATGGTGAAGAAAAAGAAGCCGAATCTGAAATACTTTCATGTATTTGGATGCAAGTGTTTTGTCCTCAAGACTCATCCTGAACAGTTATCAAAGTTTGATCTAAAAGCTGATGAGGGAATCTTTGTTGGATATCCACTTTCCACAAAAGCCTTCAGAGTCTATAATTTGAGAACAAAAGTAGTCATGGAATCTATCAATGTCTATTTTGATGACAAGAAGATTACTGGTCTTGAAGATTTCATTGACCATAATCAGCTGAGATTTGAAAATGAAGACTCAAATTCTGATACTGAAAATCCGGACAGTCTAAGTCCTGATACTGTAAACTCTGATGGATTAAACTCTGATGTTATTGAAACTGTGGTGACTACGTCAAAGGAAGATGCACCAATGCAGGGGGAGCATACTCCAGATCTTACCACATCTCAAGAAACATCAGAACATACATCTGGCTCTTCAAGTTCTGATTCGTCAAGTTCTGATAAGCCAAGTTCTGATAGTGCTGAAAATATAAATACTGGAGAATCCAACTCAGAGAGCATAGTTTCAGGGGGGCATCAGAAAATGAAAATGAAGACAGCATGGATCATGGGGGAGCATCCAGTTCTAGAGAAAACCTTCCATCTGCAAGGAAGTGGACAAAATCACATACACCTGATTTGATAATTGGAAATCCTGATGCAGGTGTCAGAACTAGAACAGGTACTTCAAATGAATGTCTTTACAATTCTTTTCTCTCTCAGACTGAGCCAAAGAAAGTGGAAGAAGCTCTTCAAGATGCTGATTGGGTGCAAGCAATGCAGGAAGAGTTGAATCAATTTGAAAGAAACAAAGTCTGGACCCTAGTGCCAAGACCAAAGAATAGATCTGTTGTTGGTATAAAGTGGGTATTCAGAAACAAAACTGACAGTGATGGCATAATTACAAGGAACAAGGCAAGGCTGGTTGCAAAAGGATATTCTCAACAGGAGGGAATTGACTATGATGAAACATTTGCACCAGTTGCTAGGTTAGAAGCCATAAGGATATTCATGGCTTATGCTGCTCACAAAAAGTTTACTGTCTTTCAAATGGATGTGAAAAGTGCTTTTCTAAATGGAGAATTGGAGGAGGAAGTATATGTTGAACAACCTCCAGGCTTTGTAGATTCCAAACATCCAGATTATGTCTACAGGCTTGATAAAGCACTTTATGGACTTAAGCAAGCTCCTAGAGCATGGTATGAGACATTAGCTCAGTTTCTTCTGGAAAGTGGATTCAACAGAGGAACAATAGACAAAACACTGTTCTACCTCAACCATGGAAAGGACTTACTTCTCGTCCAGATTTATGTTGATGATATCATTTTTGGATCTCCAAATGACAAACTTTGCAAAAAGTTTGCCAAACTAATGCAGTCAAGATATCAGATGAGTATGATGGGGGAACTTAGCTATTTTCTGGGCCTTCAAGTCAAGCAGACTGAAGAAGGCACTTTTATTTGTCAAACCAAGTACACCAGAAACTTGCTGAAGAAATTTGGAATGCAAGATTGTTCAAATGCATCCACTCCCATGGCCACTGCAACAAAACTGGATAAGGATACTGGTAAATCAGTAGATATTACTGACTACAGAGGTATGATTGGCTCACTACTCTATCTAACTGCTTGTAGACCTGATATCATGTATGCTACCTGTCTTTGTGCAAGATTTCAAGCAGATCCAAGAGAACCTCACTTAACAGCTGTAAAAAGAATCTTTTAGTATCTTAAAGGAACAGCTGATCTGGGATTATGGTATCCTAGAGAATTAGATTTTAAATTAATAGGTTACTCAGATGCAGATTTTGCAGGTTGCAAAATTGACAGGAAAAGCACAAGTGGAAGCTGCCAATTTCTTGGAGGCAGATTGGATTCTTGGTACAACAAGAAACAAAAGTCAATTTCCACATCAACTGCAGAAGCAGAGTATATTGCTGCAGGAAGCTGTTGTGCACAGATTCTTTGGATGAAGAATCAGTTACTGGATTATGGGTTAACATATTTCAAAATCCCTATTTACTGTGATAATCAAAGTGCTATTGCTATGACAGGTAATCCAGTTCAACACTCTATGACAAAGCACATCAGCATCAGGTACCATTTCATCAGGGAACATGTGGATGAAGGTACAGTGGAATTGCGTTTTGTTCCCACAGATCAACAAATAGCAGATATCTTCACAAAACCACTGTGTGAAGCTAATTTTACAAGATTGGTAAATGAACTTGGAATGGTTTCAGGTTCTTTCTCTAAATCTGCTTAGACTTGTTCTGTGTTATCAGACTTTATGCTCAGTATTTACAGAATTAATCTCATCGTGTATTCTGTGCTTAGTTGATAAATGTCTTTAAGTACTGACTGTTGTCTGATATATGTTTCTAAACTCTGATAAGTAATATGTCTGTTTAAGTACCTATTCAATCCTATGAGGATAACAGTGCTAGATACTGACCTAGTAGTCTTTAATAAACAAATGATCCCACGTAAGAAGTAATTATTTCTATGGAAATCTTTTGACAAAAGCAAATTCTGATAATTGAGCTTAGTTGAGTTTAGTTTGTTTATCTTATTACTAAGTCACAAATTAGAATAATGCTACTCATCTGTTAAGTTCTGATTCTAGTAAAACTGCTGAATGTACTAAGTGCTGATAAACCTCACTTATTAAAGAAAAAGCAAAAAGATCAAAGAATAAAATCAGGTACTCCTTTGAGATCTAGAGTAAAAATGTGGAAGGGACGACCCAAGTGCATTGCTGGTATTAAGTAAATATGCATTAGAAAAGCAAAAATATTTTCTTGGTGACTTTTCACACTCTATGATTACTGGAGAAATACTCTGATATTAGCATAAATTCTGATAAGCAGTCGTGACTCACTTACACTGAGAAGCCACTGTAAAAGAGAATTTCAAAAGATGCATAAAATTAGCACACAATAGTTGAGGTGGACTCAAGCATGAACTCATTCATCAGTAGGATTCAGACTAATGACAGCTCTTTAGCAAAATTTTAATTATGCCTTGTTTCTAAGATGTACTGAAGTGAATCAGACATTACTCTTTGTCTGTTATTTAGCTTAACACACACACTAATCACTCCATCTGAATGATAAAAAATTACTGTGGAGGTCTATATTATTTTAGATAAATAGTCAATGTGTCAATTTGCACAAATTCTGAGGACAAGTTCTGGTTGCATATTCTGATGATTAAGTTCTGAAGAGTATAACTCAGAACTTGTATGAAGACTTACCAAAATAGACATTTCTTTTTCGAGTTAAGAAATTATGTTCTGATGACTGTTAAGTTTCTTCTTCCCAACCAAAGAGGACACAGAATGTTCCTCAAACATCTCAAAAGAGAAGGAGAATGGCATTGAGAGATGAATCTGATTCTGAGGAACCGGTTTCTGCTAGAGAAACTGTGATCACTGAAGCTGAGAGAAATATTTCTCAGAAGGATTCTAAAATTGGGGGATCTAGGCTTCTCAAGAGGCTTAGAAGAATGACAGTTCCTGAAACTCCCAAGGAATCTAAATTAACAAGGAAGTACAAGAAACAGAGGGCAAAAAGGCCAGTTTCAGATGATGAAGAGGAAGCTGCTAAGGAAGGGGATCAGGAATCTCTGATCTCACAAGACAAAGAATTTGCTCCAGTTACTTCTTCTCCATCAACTCCATCTCAGGAAGCTGTTTCTGAAAAGGCTAACACACCATCTGTGTCTCCTGTTGCACCAGGCACAAGTGCTGATATTGTTATTCAAAACTTGGTAGTGCCTGGAGTAATTCTCTTAGAAGCTCCAACAGCAACTAATCCTTCAACCACACCTGTTACTGATGCTGTTCAGACTCCAGAGTTATCTACAACACCTTCTCCGCATCAAGATGCTGATGATCAGACTTTAGGTGAGCATCAGGATATGGCTGTTGATCAGAACTTAGAACCAGATCAAAAATTAGAGGATGCTGAAGTCTCCATTGCTACTCACACTGTTGTTTTAGCAGAAGATACTGATTCTTCAAGTTCTGATGCTGCACATGTTGGAGATACTGGTGATGCTGCTCCAACTGTAGATGTTGATGAAGCATGTCCTTCAGGACATACTTCTCAACAGACTATTCCTAAGTCTGAACTTGTAAAGAAGTTTGTTATCAGGGATGCACCAGTGCCTTGGAGTGAAACTCCTGCAGGTCAGGAGTGGACTAAGGAATGGAACTCAGTTTCATGTGTTCCAAATGTTTTACATCTTGCTGAGCACTTGACTAAAGCTGATGAAATGTTAAATTCTGATGATTTAAAAACCCAGCTTAGAGTCACTGCATTGAGTACTAAACATTTACAAGGTCTTCATTCAACTACTCATGCAGAGCTACACAAGATTCAGGAAGAATTTATCAAACAGGAACAAATTTGGAAAATTGATAAGAAAAAGTTCTTCCAACCTTCTATTGATAGGATTGCTTACATTGAGAAGACTCAAGATCGTCAACAAGCACAGATTGATGAAATTCTAAACAATCAAGCTTCTCAGCAATCACAACTAACTGAAATCCAATCCTCAGTGGAATTGCTTATCTCTCTTCTACTTCCTGCTGATGCCAAAAAAGGGGAGAAAGTAATTAAGTCCAAATGCAAGACTGACAAGACACTGCAAGGAAAGGATGATGAAAGAGATGACAAGGAAAGGATGATGAAAGAGATGACCAAAGAAACTCTGGAATGGGTAGAGGTCATAGTCAAGGTAAAAGATTCTCATCAAGAGAAGCTGAAATTGCAAGTCACAGGATAAGTTCTGATACTGGTAAAAGAATAAGTTCTGATACTGGTAAAAGAATAAGTTCTGATGAACTTTTAGATCTTGATGAAGAAATGTCAAGACGGTTATTTCTTCAAGAAAATCCAGGAATGGACTTGGAAAGTTTAAAGGAAGAAGAAGCCAGACTTAAATCAGAGAAAGTCACATCTAAATCTGAAGCTTCTGGTAAAAAGTCACTTCCAAAACTTAAAGGCATTGTGATCAAAGAAAGGACACATACTGAAGCAACATTGGCTAGATCACAACCACAGATAGATCCAAGATCCAAGGGCAAAGAGAAAGTTGGTGAACCTATCAAGATTTATATGCCACCTGAGGATGAAGAAATTACTGATGAAAATGATAATCTTGCTCTGACTTCAAGAAAAGTTCTTAAAACAACCTCTGACATGGCTCAAGTTGTTCAGATTCAAGAAATTGTAAGTTCTGATATTCAAAAGAAGCAAGTAACCTCTGACATAGCTCAAGTTAACTTGATATCAGAAAATAGATCAAAGACACTCCTACCAGGATTCACTAAAGCAAAACAGACTCAACCTTTGAAGACTGCTGCAAGTGGTTTTGAAGCAAGAGTAATTACAGGAAAGGAAGCAAGAGACAAAACTGGATTGGGAAGTGTTAATGAAAGAAGAGTACATAATACTACCAAAGATCCGACTTCCTTGAGTGAACCAGGTATTGGAGCAACTCCTGAGAGATTGAATCAAGTGGAATCTGTACAGATGGTTTATCATACCTACTTGAAAGAATACATCATGTTATATTTCATGACAGATGGTAGGGTTTATCATATAAGACAAAATGCCATTCCATTGAAGTATTTTGAAGAATTGGAGCATGTACTTTTCTTACTTCAAGTGGGTGACATAATAACAGAGAATGCTGCAAACTACTTAAAAGAAAAGATTCAGAGACAGAAAAGGCTTTATTCTGTTAAGTCTGACAGCATATATGTTCCAAAGTACAGAGATCACAATTGTGATATTGTTGATATGAAGCCTAATACTGCACAGATCAGAACATATCTTAGTATTAAGGGACTTGAATTCAATCTAGAGTCTAACAAAGCTTATGTAATAAGACTAGATCAGGAGTTGAGAAAAGCAAAGATTAATGATCTCAGAGCTGCAATCTTTCAAACTGGTGAAGATACTGCAGAGCTTAAAGATGTCAAAAGGAGAATGATTGATGAACTCAGATATGCTGAGAAATGTTTGTTGAAGAACTATCTTAGAACAACTCCTGACATCAGAGAGATCAAAAAATGATGAAGCCAAGTCGAAGATCTACAACTGCTTAAATTCTGATATTTATACAGACTGAAGTTGTTATCAGAAGTTGAAATTGGTAAAAGCTTTAAGGACTGTAAGTTTTAGTTATCTAGTCTAATTCTCATGCATTTGTACTTAATGTTTTTGACATCATCAAATATCTGTTAAACTTGTATATTATGTTAATTTACAAGTTGGGGGAGATTGTTAGATATATTTGATAATGTCATGACTAATATGTTTTATGTTTAGATTTCAGATCTTACTTGAACAGGATAAATCAGTACTTAACAGTTAATCAGTACTTATACTGAAGGTCAGGACTTAAGGGATATCAGTACTTATGTTATCATGAGACAATCATCAGAAGATAAATATCAGAACTTAAGTGCTGAAGGACGATCAGATAAGGACAGTAGCTGATTAAAGTAAAGAAGATCAAGATAAACATAGGAAGAGATATGCATGAAGAAGGAATTCTGTAAAGAATGGAATACTTGGAAGAAAAGATATCTGATTGATATATTTTAGGAAGCAGAATTATATTCCATATCAATTAGCGATTATCTTGTAACTGTGTAGTATATAAACACAGACATAGGGTTTACACTATAAGTGTTATCATTATCGAGAAGATTATTTATTGTAACCCTAGCAGCTCTCGTGATATTTTGTTCATCACTAAGAGGTAACAGTTCCATACTGTAACAGAGTTTATTGTTTCAATAAAGTTTGTTTTCTGTTACTTAATATACTAAAGTTTGATTTGATTGTATTATACACTGTATTCAACCCCCTTCTACAGTGTGTGTGACCTAACACTTCCTTTGGTCTGTAATAACTTAAATACTTTAACGTTAATTTAGTTATGTTTTTGAGCATTTAACCTGTGTGTGTGTGAGTTTGGTTAAAAGGTCGAGTAATGATGTGAGAAGAGGATTAATTATTTATTAGTCAATATTAAGTGATCGTAACGACCCGAATTCCCGACCTTGAATTTGGTGGTGTTACACATTTCTATTTAAATCATTATTCATTCTTTCTTCTTCACTCCTGATTTGTTTATTCATGAATCCTTCCGATTATTTTCTTGTATTCTTATCCCTTACAAAAAGTTTCCAATCAGAATCATATACATAAATTCCTTCTTGTGTAAAGTCTATCCTTTAAATTTTTTAAAAAGAAAGTAAAACTGTATGTATCAGATGAGGTAAATGATCGCTTGGACAACGAAGACGAATGAAAAAACCCTTAATAATAACCAAATAATCGATTAATATGTTATGAAAATAAAGCATACCTCAATTATGTGGGAGATACTTGTCATAAAGATTCAAGATCGAGGAAATGCTAGTTACGAACAAACTTTGAGTGCGTTCGTCAAGGAATGATTGGGTTTTCACATTCTAGTAAGTGAATTGTGGTAAAATTAATGCTTGTAGCTGGGTCGGCAAAGAAAGTTCAATATGAAAAGACATAAGGGGGGATGAAGGTATGGTGGTGACATAATAAGTTTAGAAGGTGGAAGTGAGTTGGTATATTGAAGGTTGATGGTTGTTTGTTTGAATGACTGTTGGTTGCTTGATTGATTGTTGGTGTCGACTTGAGCCGACTAGTAGTCAATAATATAAAGGAGATGCTGCCAAATTTTCAGAAATTATCCTACTTTTGAAGATAGAAAGTATACTTTCGTGTGTTTTTGATAATTATGTTGATACTCCAAACAACTGTGATCTCGGTTCTTGAAAGAGATTGTTATAGCCAATCCGACTGTATATAATTGGTCTTTGATTTCGTTTAGCTAGTCATCACTTGGTGCAATTGATCAATTAAGTAAGTTAGTTGGTTAATTTTTCCAATTAATGGTTAGTTAGATGGAAATCGATTCCAAATAGATTAAGTCAATTTTGATGTGACTTTATAATTCGAAATCAAAGCAATGAGGAATTTGAAAAATGTATGAACACTAGTAGAATTCAGAAGTTGCCGCAAGTGCATGAGGCTTTAATTGGATGAATATGCCTTTGTAATAGACAAAAGAAATAAAAAGTTATTTGTATGAACAAGTGAGAAAAATATGTTTTCAAGAACCAAAGATTGAAGATAGAGCAAAGGGAAGGAAGGAAAGGAAGAAGAGAGGCGGACTAAAGAGGAGATTAATAATCACACCAATATGGATTTTATTAGACAGTCAAAGAGATTTTATCATCTACAACAAAGTTTTATCAAAGGATGTCTTGTTTCTAAATTGTTTTGATAATCATACAATAAATGATTTGTCAAGTATTTCTGTTTTGGATAAAGTATGAGTTACAGTTTTAATTCAGTTTCCGATTGATGTTGATAATTAGGTTGTTGTTAAATATCGAAAGTGGTATTAATATAGATGATTGATGTTTACTTCAGAATGGAATGTTGTGAGCATCAAAGTTCGTATTAATATCTAATTTGATATGACAGAAAAATGAGTATTAATGTCAAGAGTTCAGTTTGGAAGGAGCTATGAGAATGAAGAACGGAAATAGGAAAGGAAGTGGAATCAAAAAGGTTGATAAAGAAACTTTATAAGATGTCAGGATTACCTCTGGATCGAGAAATCGAATTCACTATTGATTTGGCACCAGTGTTGTTCATGAAGAAGAAATACGGTAGCAGGCGTTTTGTATCGATTATTATGAGCTGAATAAGTTAACTATCAAGGACAAATATCCTTCGCCCCAAATCGATGACTTATTTGATCAACTGAAAGGAGCAACATGGTTTTCAAAAATCGATTTACGATCAGGTTATTATCAATTGAAGATCAAGGCAGAAGATATTTCAAAGAATGCGTTCCGAACAAGATATGGACATTATGATTTTCTTGTGAGGGCGGTTGGATTAACTAGTGCACCAGCAGCCTTCATGGATTTGATGAATCGAGTATTCAAGGAATACCTGGATAAGTTTATCATTGTATTTATTGATGACATCTTGATCTATTCAAAGATTAAAGAAGAACATGCAGAGTACCTGAGAATGACATTGGAAACATTGATAAAGGACAACTTTATGTGAAATTTTCGAAATGTGAATATTAGATG
Source organism: Apium graveolens (assembly GCF_009905375.1). Classification (NCBI taxonomy): domain Eukaryota; kingdom Viridiplantae; phylum Streptophyta; class Magnoliopsida; order Apiales; family Apiaceae; genus Apium; species Apium graveolens. The sequence continues at coordinate 229,637,273 of NC_133651.1, read as the reverse complement.
AAGTGAAATTTCTAGGATAGATCATCAGTATTGAAGGAATTCAAGTTGATCCAACAAAGATTGAAGCTATTTTAAACTGGGAGAGACCAAAGACTCCAACGGAAGTCAGAAGTTTCTTGGGGTTAGCAGGTTATTACAAAAGATTTGTTAAAGATTTTGCAAAGATAGCCATGCCATTGACGAAGTTGACCCGGAAGAATGAAAAGTTTGAATGGAACGAGAAATGTGAAGAAAGTTTCCAAGAATTGAAGAATCGATTAGTAACCGCACCTGTACCTGTTTTACCAGACGATCAAGGAGATTTTGTCATTTACAGTGACACTTCTTATCAAGGACTTGGATGTGTTTTGATGCAACATGGCAAAATAATTGCATACGCTTCTAGACAGCTAAAGCCTCATGAACAAAAATATCCGACACATGATCTCGAACTAGCAGCAATTGTATTCGCAGTGAAGCTCTGGAGACACTATCTATATGATGAAAGATGTGAGATTACATGGATCATAAAAGTGGAAGTATATTTTCACTCAGAAAGAACTCAACATGAGACAACGACGTTGGTTAGAGCTAAAAAAAATAGGACGTATCCATCAATTATCATCCAGATAAAGCGAATGTTATAGCAGATGTACTGAGTCGAAAGATAAGATTTAACTTGTTAACATCTCAGAGGATTTGACTGAGGAATTTGATAAATTGGAAATTGTGATGTGGCATGGAGTACATGTGTCCATTGTATTGGATCGAGATCCCCGTTTTAATTTGAGATTTCGGAGATAATTCCAGGAATGTCTAGGAACCAAGTTAAATATGAGCACCGCTTACCATTTACAAATAGACGATAAGGTGAAAAGGACTATTCAGACAATTAAAGATATGCTACGTCTATACGTGATAGATTTTGAAAGCAATTGGGATGAGCACTTACCGCTAGTGGAATTCTCTTACAACAACAACTATCATGTGAGTATCGGAATGCCACCTTATGAAGCTTTGCATGGAAGAAAATGCAAATTACCTACATGTTGGGATGAAATTGGAGAGCGCAAGATTCTAAGTCCCGAAATAATTCTGCAAACCAAGGAAAAAGTAGAACTTATTCGCAAGTGACTCGAAGCAGCACAGAATCGACAGCATAAATATGCAAATCCAGCCAGAAAGAATGTGGATTATCAAGAAGGAGAACATGTATTGTTAAAAGTATCGCCATGGAAGGGATCAACTAGGTTTGGCAATAAGGGCAAGCTAAAGCCTCGTTACGTCGGTCCTTTTGAAATTTTGACGAGAGTTGGAAAAGTTGCATACGAATTAGCTTTACCACCCCATATGTAGTATATTCATAATGTATTCCATGTGTCCATGCTTAAGAAGTATAACTCTGATACAAGGAATGTAATAGAGTATGAACCGATAGAGCTTCAGACAGATTTGTTGTGATATCCCATATTTTTCAGAATTATTATTATTATTATTTGAATATGTTTAGGTGATTTTCTGATTAGGAAGGAATAAAATTGTGGATATTTTATTCTTATTTGATGAGTTTGTGTTAATTAAATTGTAATGTGTTAATTGTTAAGTGTTATATTAGTCCTTGTTAATTTTCAAAAATATTTACTTAATGTATTATTTTTAAAAGTTTATTTGAAAGCTGGTCATTTTATCGATATCGGTAAATTGGGTTCGTTTAGTGATATTAGGGATTGAATGGATATTCTCTCTGCTATGTGTTGTATGTAATATTAATTGTGTGGGACTCAGTTGTGATTGAGAATTATTTGTATTATTAATTACTCAGTCGTATCATTTTATTTTGTCTTTAAAAGTGATTTTATTGAAATTTAATTTCATAAATATTTAAATTATCTTTAAAATTATTTTTATGACTTTATAATTACAATAATTATTTTTGGAATTTTATAAAATTTAGAAATCAATATTTCATTAATTATTTAGCCCTGTATGATTTTCTGATTTCATTTATTTGTAAAATCCATATTTAATTCCAAAATTCTTCAAAAATTACGAAACTCATATTTATGTAAGTTTGGAATATTCGGAGAATTTTAAAATTATTTTGGAAATTTTTTGGATTAATTTCACCCGCGCGTTGATTCGTTTAATTGTTAAAAGCGGGTATAAATTTCGTTTCAAAAATTGTCCTAAAATTTCGAAATTTATGTTTTATTAAAATTCGGGATATTTATAACATTTTAAAAATTATTTTGGGATCATTCCGATTAATGTTTATTTGCAAATTATATCGTTAAAAGATTAAAACGATATAAAGTTGGGCCTGCACTCGGGAAAGGGGAGACGTGTTTAATCCTAGAGAACCAGGAAGAGGCGTGGCATGCTAATACAGGTTGTTTTATTTCTTTTATTTTCTTTATTTCCTTCCTCCAATGGCAGCAACATCGATCCCCTGTTTTCTCTGGAATCTCTCTTCTTCTTCGATTTCTTCCCTTCTTACAATCTCTTCCGTTTCTCTCTCTTTTACTCCCTTTTTCTTTCTTTCCTTTTCCCTGATTTTCTTCCCCCGACTTCGGGTAAGTTCCGGCTGCCTTCCTTTTTGTTTTCCGGCCACGTTGGTTTCAGTTCCGTTTTTGTTGATTAACGTATGTATATATGTTAGATATATTTGATAATGTCATGGCTAATATGATTTATGTTTAGTTTTCAGATCTTACTAACAGGACAAATCAGTACTTAACTGGGAATCAGTACCTATACTGGAAGTCAGGACTTAAGGATATCAATACTTATATTATCAGGAGATAATCATCAGAAGATGGATATCAGAACTTAAGTGCTGAAGGACGTTCAGATAAGGACAGTAGCTGATTAAAGGAAAGAAGATCGAGATAAACATAAGAAGAGATATGCATGAAGAAGGAATTCTATGAAGAATAAAATACTTGGAAGAAAAGATATCTGATTGATATATTTTAGGAAGCAGAATTATATTCCATATCAATTAGCGATTATCTTGTAACTTTGTAGTATATAAACACAGACATAGGGTTTACACTATAAGTGTTATTATATTCAAGAAGATTATTCATTGTAACCCTAGCAGCTCTCGTGATATTTGTTCATCACTGAGAGGTAACAGTTCCATACTGTAACAGAGTTTATTGTTTCAATAAAGTTTGTTTTCTGTTACTTGAAATATTAAAAGTTCGATTTGATTATATTTTACACTGTATTCACCCCCTCTACAGTGTGGGTGACCTAACAAGTGGTATCAGAGCCTATCTGTTAACACACATACAGTTAAAGATCCAAACACAATCATGTCTGACACAGAAACTCTAACTAAGCCTACCAAAACTGAAGAACCTCCAAAGACACAAATTCAAAGTCGGTATGAAACCATCAGAGTTCCCATACTGAGACCATCTGAATATACCATATGGAAGGTGAGGATGACCATGTTTCTGGAAGCTACAGATCCAGAATATCTTGATAGAATCAAGGAAGGGCCTCACAAACCAACCAAGCTCGCAGTTGCAGTTGCAGGTGAAGCAGCAAAGACCGTACCAAAGGAAAATAGTGATTATACTGCTGAAGATATCGCATCAATTGCTAAGGATGCTAAGGTACGACACTTACTGCATAGTGCTATTGATAATGTAATGTCAAATAGGATAATTAACTGCAAGACTGTTAAGGAGATTGGGATGCTCTGGAAACAAGGTGTCAGGGAACTGATACAATTAAGAAGAACAGGAAGACAATACTCACTCAAGAGTATGAACACTTTGACTCAAAGGCTAATGAATCATTGACTGATTTATATGATAGATTTGTCAAACTCTTGAATGATCTGTCACTGGTTAATAAGGAGTATGATCTTGAAGATTCAAACCTTAAATTCCTGTTAGCTCTTCCTGAATGTTGGGATTTGAAGGCAACAACAATAAGAGACAATTACAATCTTGATGAAACAACTCTTGATGAAATTTATGGAATGCTCAAGACTCATGAACTTGAGATGGAACAAAGAAGCAAGAGGAAATGAGGAAAGTCAAGGACAGTTGCTCTTAAGGCTGAAGAAGAATCCCCCAAGGAAGCTACCTCAAAGAAAGACAAGGGTAAAGCTCTTTTCACAAAGTCTGATACTGAGTCATCAAGTTCTGAAAGTGATGATGACTCAGATTCTGAAAGCTTGCCTGAGACTGATGCTGATGAGGAGATGATGAAGCTGTGTGCTCTTATGGTTAAAGGGATCACAAAGATTGCATACAGGAAGTTCAGGAAGGGAAAGAAGTTTTTCAGGAAAGGCATAAGTTCTGATAAGAAGAATTTCAGAAGATCTGAAGGCAGAGGAGGAAAGTCTGATAGAGGAGATTATATCAATGTCAAATGCTATAACTGTGGTGAGAAAGGCCACATATCTCCTGATTGCAAGAAGGTAAAGGGTGACAAAGGCAAGGCTCTTGTCACAAAGCAGAAAAGCTGGATAGACACCTCAGACTCTGAAAGTGAGGAGAACTATGCGTTGATGGCAAATGCTGATAAAGAAAGTGCTGAGAGCAGTTCTGAAGCTGCTGAAACAAAGGTACCTCAGACTACTTATGCTTTTCATACTGATGATATTAATGAGTTGAGAAGATATCTTAAAACCATGTTTGTTAGTTATAGAGATCAAACTTTAACATGTGAAAGATTAACTTCTGAAAATCTTGCTTTTAAGAAAAGAAATGATTTCTTAGAAAAAGAGTTAGTTATGTTCCATCAAACTCAGAAGGATAGAGATGATGCTTTTTATGTTTGGGATGAAGTGCTAAAAATGAATGAATCTCTAAAAACTGAGTTAGAAAAGGAAAGAGAGATAATCAGGACTTGGACTAACTCTGGCAGAACAACTCAAAATTTGCTAAGTAGTGAAAATTGGAAATAGGGCTTAGGTTATGGAGAGGATAAGAATGATAAAGGAACTGTAGAAATTAAGCATGTTATTAAGCAAAAGCCAAAGTTAAAACCTGTTAAGTTTGTAACTGTAAAGTCTGATAATGATAAATCAGAAATTAGAGAGGGATTAACTTCTGACAAACTAAAACATGAAAAGACAGCTGAAGTAAACATAGGCTTAATGACTAAGAAGCAGCTTAAGCATAAGCTGAAAGATGTTAAGAATGTAAACAAGGTAAAATCACCTAGGAAAAATAGGAATGGAAAGGAAGATGTGAATAAAAGCAATGATTATAAACCTGTTCCTGATGCTCCTAGGAAAACATATCATAACTGTGGAAGTTCTAACCATCTGGCTTCTTTTTGCAGGAAGAATAAGAACATTAACTCCTTACCTTCAAAATCAGGAGTTAAGAGTTAGTCTATTAGATATAAACCACAAAATCCTTGTTTTCATTGTGGTAGTTTATGGCATTCCATTTATACTTGTAAGGAATATCATAGTTTGTACTATGATTATTATCAATTAAAACCTTCTTTGAAGAAAGTTTCCATTGTTCCTTCTAGTGTAAATTCTGATTCAAAGTCTGATAGTGTAAGTTCTGATAAGAAAAATGTTAACATAGACTCTGATGCTAAATCCACTGCAAATGTTAACAAACTTGATAAGGCCAAAGGATCCAAGCTAGTCTGGGTCCTTAAAACTAATCATTAGTGGTCTTTGTGATTGCAGGGCAATAGGAAAAAAATTCTAGTTCTGGACAGTGGATGTTCAGGACATATGACTGGAAATAAAGCCCTGCTATCAGACTTTGTGGAAAAAGCTGGCCCAAGTGTTTCTTATGGAGATGGCAACATTGGAAAAACATTGGGATATGGCAATATCAATCTAGGGAATGTCATCATTAAAGATGTCGCTCTGGTCTCAGGACTTAAACATAATCTGCTGAGTATAAGTCAAATCTGTGATAGAGGTTATCATGTTGATTTCTTTGAAGAACAATGTGAAGTTGTGAGTAAATCCAAAGGCAAAGTTATTCTAAAAGGATACAGGCGTGGTAACATTTATGAAGCTAAGCTTTCAACAAGTACTGATGGTTCTTCAATCTGTCTGATGAATAGAGCATCAATTGAAGAAAGCTGGAATTGGTACAAGAAACTCTCTCATTTAAATTTTAACAATATAAATGATCTAGTCAAGAAAGATCTTGTGAGAGGACTGCCAAAGTCAGTATTTGCTCCTGATGGCCTTTGTGATTCTTGTCAGAAGGCCAAACAAAGAAAATCTTCATTCAAGAGCAAGACTGAATCATCAATTCTTGAGCCTTATCATCTACTACATGTTGATCTATTTGGTCCAGTGAATGTCATGTCTATTGCAAAGAAGAAATATGCGTTGGTTATAGTGGATGAGTTCACCAGATACACATGGGTGTATTTCTTGCACACAAAAAGTGAATCTGCATCTATCTTGATTGATCATATCAAACATTTGGATAAATTGGTCAAAGATTATGTGAAAACCATAAGGAGTCATAATGGCACTGAGTTCAAGAATTTGATAATGAAAGAGTTCTGCAAAAACCATGGAATTAAGCAGGAATTTTCTGCTCCTAGAACTCCACAGCAAAATGGAGTTGTTGAAAGGAAGAATAGAACTCTAATTGAAGCTGCACGTACAATGCTTGAAGAAGCAAAGCTTCCAACCTATTTCTGGGCTGAAGCTGTGCAGACTGCTTGTTTTACTCAAAATGCAACACTCATTAACAAGCAAGGAAAAACACCATATGAGCTGGTGAAGAAAAAGAAGCCAAATCTGAAGTACTTTCATGTATTTGGATGCAAGTGTTTTGTTCTCAAGACTCATCCTGAACAACTATCTAAATTTGATCTAAAAACTGATGAAGGAATCTTTGTTGGATATCCACTTTCCACAAAAGCCTTCAGAGTCTATAATTTGAGAACAAGAGTGGTCATGGAATCTATCAATGTCTCTTTTGATGACAAGAAAATTACTGGTCTTGAAGAATTTATTGACCATGATCAGCTGAGATTTGAAAATGAAGACTCAAATTCTGATACTGAAAATCTTGACAGTCTAAGTCCTGATACTGTAAACTCTGATGGATTAAACTCTGATGTTATTGAAACAGTGGTAACTATGCCAAAGGAAGACGCACCTATGCAGGGGGAGCATACTCAAGATCTTACCACATCTCAAGAAGCATCAGAACATACATCTGGCTCTTCAAGTTCTGATTCGTTAAGTTTTGATAAGCCAATTTCTGATAGTGCTGAAAATCTAAATTCTGAAGAATCCAACTCAGAGAGCATAATTTCAGGGGGAGCATCAGAAAATGAAATTGAAGACAGCATGGATCATGGGGGAGCATCCAGTTCTAGAGAAAACCTTCCATCTGCAAGGAAGTGGACTAAATCACATACACCTGATCTGATAATTGGAAATCCTGATGCAGGTGTCAGAACTAGAACAGGTACTTCAAGTGAATGTCTTTACAATTCTTTTCTCTCTCAGACTGAGCCAAAGAAAGTGGAAGAAGCTCTTCAAGATGCTGATTGGGTGCAAGCCATGCAGGAAGAGTTAAATGAATTTGAAAGAAACAAAGTCTGGACCCTAGTGCCAAGACCAAAGAATATATCTGTTGTTGGTACAAAGTGGGTATTCAGAAACAAAACTGACAGCGATGGCATAATTACAAGGAATAAGGCAAGGCTGGTTGCAAAAGGATATTCTCAACAGGAGGGAATTGATTATGATGAAACATTTGCACCAGTTGCTAGGTTAGAAGCCATAAGGATATTTTTGGCTTATGCTGCTCACAAAAAGTTTACTGTCTTTCAAATGGATGTGAAAAGTGCTTTTCTCAATGGAGAATTGGAGGAGGAAGTATATGTTGAACAACCTCCAGGCTTTGTAGATTCCAAACATCCAGATTATGTCTACAGGCTTGATAAAGCACTTTATGGACTTAAGCAAGCTCCTAGAGCATGGTATGAGACTTTAGCTCAGCTTCTTCTAGAAAGTGGATTCAACAGAAGAATAATAGACAAAACTTTGTTCTACCTCAACCATGGAAAGGACTTAATTCTGGTCCAGATTTATGTTGATGATATCATTTTTGGGTCTACAAATTACAGACTTTGCAAGAAGTTTGCCAAACTGATGCAGTCAAGGTATCAGATGAGTATGATGGGGGAACTTAGCTATTTTCTGGGCCTTCAAGTCAAGAAAAATGAAGAAGGCACTTTTATTTGTCAAACTATGTACACCTGAAACTTGCTGAAGAAATTTGGAATGCAAGATTGTTCAAGTGCATCCACTCGCATGGCCACTGCAACAAAACTGGATAAGGATACTGGTAAATCAGTAGATATTACTGATTACAAAGGTATGATTGGCTCTCTACTCTCTCTAACTGCTAGTAGACCTGATATCATGTATGCTACCTGTCTTTGTGCAAGATTTAAAGCAGATCCAAGAGAACCTCATTTAACAGTTGTGAAAAGAATTTTCAAGTATCTTAAGGGAACAGCTGATCTGGGATTGTGGTATCCCAGAGAATCAGATTTTAAACTAATAGGTTACTCAGATGCAGATTTTGCAGGTTGCAAAATTGACAGGAAAAGCACAAGTGGAAGCTGCCAATTTCTTGGAGGCAGATTTGTAATATCCGGGATATATCGTGTAATTATTTTTGATATTAAATAATTATTATGTGTGCTCAGTATCTATTCTGTGAGTTAATTGTTAAGTGTTATCTATACTTGAATATTCAAAAATAATATTAATTGAGTATTTTAATTTTTATATGTCCAAAATAAAATATAGATAATTGTCATATCTTCCTAATTATTTTTATGTTGATTTATGGATTTATAAGAATCATATGAAATTTCTAAAATCTTTTTCCGGGTAATTAAAATCTATTTTATAAAAACGGGAACCAACCGACGTCAACCGTTGTTACTTTTTTGGAACCCGAAACTCTTCCGAGAACTCCTTCCTAACCTAATTGTAATATTCCGAGCATTTTCCATGTTTCGACTTTTTCGATCCGGCGTACGGTTTGTCCTGCGCGGGTCCCGGCGCAACATTTTCGATACAATATTCGTTTCGGTAAATTAATAAAACCCGTATTTTCGATAAATGGGAGATTTTTATTAAACTATCCCAATTATCACTTCGTAATACGTGTAACCAGGCTGAGACCAAGACCGCAGTATAAATTGTACTGATCTGGATAATTATCCCGAAAACTGATACCGTTTGGATCAGTTTTTATAAATAAACGTACCATTTTATATCCGGAATGATCCAACGGGATACTAATTTTCCGTAATTATAAATAGCCTTTTACCGTATTTTATTTCGTATCAAAATCATTTGCAGACAGATAATTATATAATTTTCAGAGAAAAACCCTAATTTCCTAAAACTGTTCTAAGAATCAAACAGCAAAACGAAGGCGTTACCGATCTCTGTTTTCAAAGCTTGAGTAACCAAAACGAAGGATTTGAGGTGTTCTATCAGATTCTGAGCTTTGTTTCACTGCAGAAATCAAGGTTATTTTTCTAAAAATTTATTTATTTTCGAAATTATTTTATTAAAAATATGAATTTTTGTTCGGATGATTGTTTGTATGATTTGATGATTGCATGTTGTAGAGCTTGTTTTCCTGATGATTTTCATATGTCATACGTCTGATTTGGAGTTCAATAACATGTTCAAATTTGAGTTTAATTTTCGAATTTCAAAATTAGGGTTTATAACCCGTATGAATGTTCTTAATTGAAATTTGGGGGTTTCTTATTCTGTGATAGATTGATGTTGTGTTATAATGGGTTATGTTCTCTGTGAAATTTGCAATCTAGTCGTATAAGTTTCATGAACCAACGACGTCTGTAGAGAAGGGAGTTGTGTTTTGAAGTTTTCCGATGTTCGCCGGAAACTGGAAAATTTCACGGCCAAATTCCGGCCAACTCGGGGATTGTTAGGATGAATTGATTGCATGGTTGTGTTCCTGATGTTGTGTAGATGTGATCTGGAGGTGTTGGTGGGGTGAGGACGCCGGGAACGTGTTCTCCGGCCATCCCCGATTTTTTTTCCGGCGACTGGACTGCAAAATTGCAGTTTGGTCCCTGAAGTTTTGAAAACGATACAGTTAGGTCCCTGAAGTTTCCAGACTTTGCAAAAATTGGATTCCTGTTTTAAAAATGTTTAAAAATCATATTTCCTAATTATTTTTATTATAAAAATTCGTTTTTAATTTCTGAAAATTCTAAAAATTATTATTTTAATTCTGAAAATTATTTTTAATTCATAAATAAATCTTTAATTTCAGTTAATTTATAATTGATTAATTGGTCAATTAATTCGAAAATTAATTGATTAATTGATTTAATTAATTATTAATTGATTTTAATTAATTATTTAATTAGATTTAATTATTTAAAAATGATTTAAAAATTCTGAAAAATAGTTTCGAGCTTTAAAATATTATTCTAAATTATTTTCAAGGCTCGATAATTATTCTAAAATTGTTTCGGAGCCAGAATTGGCCAACCGAACCCTGTTTATTAACTCGAAATTGATCCAACGACCCGTTTTAATTCCGAAAAATATTTTAAAAATTATTTTAAATACCCGAAAGCACATTTATGACCCGAGACTTCTTTATAAATGATATGTCATTGATTACGTGATGTATTATGTGTTATACGTGACCTGTTGTTTGACTATCGGTCTATATATTCGGTGTTTACTTCGTTATTGCATGGATTTCAATCCGTTAATCGGATTTGGGTAAAACGAAGGGTAGATAGAAGTGTGTGCTGAATAGAATCTTGTGAGTTGATGATTGATAGATGCTTATGATATGTGAGCAGAAGAGGCAAGACGTAGGAAAGGAAAACAGATAGTTGAAGAGTAAGACGGTTGTGATTGGAAGCGAGTGCAGAGTAGTAAGCTAATACCAGACAAGTGTTCTGAACTTTCTCAAGATATTGTAATTCTTGATAGTCTTGTTGACATTACAAGTGCTTTGAAGCACAGAAACCTAAATCCTTATTTCAGTTATTGTTCTTGAGCCATGAACCATATTCTTTCTAAGCCATTGATTATTGTATACCCAAACACGAACCACAAATCTACGATACTACTCCACAAATACATACAAACTAAATACCAGACACTGAACTGGATTACTATATACTCAATCCATGATATCTTATGCTTTGAAAGACCAAATCCTTGAAACCCTGAAACGTTGTTTCCTTTGTTATCCAATTCTTTCATTACCCAGCATTCAAGCTTTGAAAGTACCTTATTGATCCTTACAAGGATTGAAACCCTTTCATTGTTAAATATTTATTATTGTTAATGATTTCGGTTATTTTTTATTATTGCATATTCTGTTATTATGTTAGAATTGGATTGTTTTTATAAAATTGTGGACCAGATTCGTGGTCAGACCATATAATGGTCAAGTTAGGCCAATGTGTGCCTTGGATCCAGTAGTTAGAGCAATGCTGTGTGCCTTGCTCGGGGTTAGTGCATGACTGATCAGCAGCCTAACCTTGGTTTTTAAATTAAAAGTATAATATCCAATTTTAAATCATAATCCAATGTTCACTTGATATCATAATCATATTCACCTGATGATCATTATTCTCAGTTTTGTCATTGTGACTTGCTGAGCTAGTTAGCTCATTTGTGCGATGTTGTTTATATTCTTTCCAGTTAAAAAGGAACCAGTTGGTAGCGAGGATCCCTAGTCCAGCGCGAGAGCGAGGGGTTCAGGTTGAGAAAGCTGAGCTAGTAGGTTTCTTTTGGAATAATTTAAGTTTGTAAAAGTTTGTAATAATGTTTGATACTCAGTGTGAGTTTGAAATAGCTGGGATTTGAACGGTTTGTAATATATTAGTGTGTTTGGCTTGTGTGCATACTTTAACCTGTTGCGGTCCGTGGTGGTTGGTAAGTAGGGTCACTGCATATATTATTATTATCTTTATTATTGTTATAAGCAGGTTATAATTAAGGTGTGTGTGGACCCCAAACTTCTGACCCGGGTTTGGAGGGCGCCACAGGTTTGGTATCAGAGCTACAGGTTATAAGTCACTGACACAAGCCTAGGTTAATGGGAATGGGTAGAGGGTTAGGATTAGAAGTAAGGCATAGGATGATAGAACGTTGAGAGGTTGAGTGTTTCAGTATATCAGATATTAGTATAGTTCGTGTTATGGTACGAGATTCTTATATGGCGATATGATTTCAGATAGCAGAGATGGCCGACTCTTTTATTCCCGTATCAGCTGATCACTCAGAGCCTTCAGTTGGAGCACCAGCATCGGATCCACGTCCTGTTATTCCACCAGCATTGGCTATTTTACCTCCACCTGTGTTGCAGCCCGTACCACTGCAGGCTATTCCACCTCCAGGCATGAGGCCACCTGTTAGAGGACCCCCACCTGCTGATTCCGGTTTTACTAGTCATTCAGTTACAGGAGTACCTTTTCAGTTCTCTTCTTATCCTGTCCCATATTATCAGTTTGAGGCTTGCCTTATGGAGCAACGATTCCTTCAGGGTCAGATTCAGGAGTTACTACATATCATGCGTACCAGAGAGGTTGGGAGTGGTGAGAGGCGACTCAGAGAGAGGCTACAGGCATTTCGTAGGACAGCTGCAGTGAGGATTGCTGAGGCTACACATGAGGACATCACCCCTGACTTCCTAGTGGAGTGGGCTAAGTGGGTTCTAGAGGAGCTTGAGGAGATTGGAGGTCCAGACTTGCCATGAGTCAGAGATTCAGAGATGGAGATACTGAGCAGTGTTGTATGGTTATGTAGTATGGACAGTAGTGTGTAGTGTGTATCAGTAGACTCTTGAGTTGTATTTATAGACTAGCTATGCTGACTAGTGAGTAGGTTGTTGTACCCTTTTTGCTTTTACTTTCGAAGCGTCTTTACGCTTGTACTACCCTAAAACTTTTGATCTATATATATCAGTACCTTTTTCCTTTCCAACACTGTCATTTATTTTATCGCACCTATTTTACTTTACCTTATTTATTGCACCAGTAAACCCTGTGATACCATGTACCCTGTTTTCCATAACTGTTTATATTCTGTAAAGAAGCATGCAATTTACTTAGTTACAACTGTTTTCAAAAAGAGATATTCCTGTTTTACAAAACTTTTCTTTTATGCAAATATTTGATTCAAAAGCTAAATAAATTGATTGATTCTTTACAGAAAATGCCTCCCAAAAGAAATACCCGCACCAACACCCGAAATGAAGAAACCAACAACAACAACAATCAAGATGATACAAACCCGAATGTGAACCCAGGACCTATGGACCCAGCAATAGCCCAGATTCTTCAAATCTTGGCCCAACAAACAGTTCACCTGGCACAACAACAACAAAGACAGACCAATCCCCAGGTAACCTTCAAAACTTTTCAGGCAATAAACCCACCAGAATTCAAGGGTTCCTTAGAGCCAATTGAAGAAAATGTTTGGTTAAAGGAAATAGAGAAGGCATTTGCCTTAGTGAAAGTAAAGGAAGAACAGAAGGTTGAGTTTGCAAGTTACTATTTGAAGAATGAGACCACCTATTGGTGGGAAATGGTGAAGACATTGGAAGGCACAGATGTTATTAGTTGGGAAAGGTTCAAGGAATTGTTTTTAGAAAAGTATTTTCCTCAGTTTGTTCAGGATCAAATGGAGCTGAAGTTTTTAGAGTTAAAGCAGGGGAATATGTCGGTAACAGATTATGAGGGGAAGTTTGAGGAATTGTCAAGGTATGTGCCGTCATATGTTGATACTGATAGAAAGAAAGCTAAGAGATTCCAGCAAGGCTTGAAGCCATGGATCAGAGGGAAGGTAGCTATTTTTGAATTAGATACCTATGCCGGGGTTGTACAGAAGGCTATGATCGCAGAGACAGAGAGTGAGATGTTCCAGAAAGATAAGGAAAGCAAGAAAAGGAAAGTTGAGGGAAGTGAGGGTCAGTCACAAACAGGGAAGTTTCCAAATTTTAAGAAGGGCAAGTTTCAGCCAGGGAGAAATTTTAATTTCAGGAGACAAAATGCAGGAGACGGAGGCCAGGGCAATCGTCCAGCTAATGTGAATCAGCCGAATCAGTTGAGATTAACTTTTCCAGATTGTCAAGTTTGTGGAAAGAAGCATGGAGGAGTTTGTAACAAGTTGAATGTGGTATGTTTTAAATGCAACTAGAAAGGGCACTATTCAAGGGAGTGTCGAAATCAGCAGCACATAAGGATCAGCTTATCCGGAATCCAGCAGTGAAGGTTCCAGTCATTGGATTCACATGCTTTAAATATGGGAAGCCAGGACATATGGTCAGGGATTGCAAGACACCAGCCCCAGTTAGTAATGCATTGAGAATTATGGGATCTACCCCAACAGTGAATGAGACTCCAAGGGCTAGAGTTTTTGACATATTGGTGAAGGATGCGATCCAGGATACGGATGTCGTGGCAGGTACGCTTAATGTGAATTCTTTATGTGCCAAAGTGTTAATAGACTCGGGAGCAACTCGATCGTTTGTTTCACAAGATTTTGTTAGAAAATTAAACTGTCCAGTTGAGTGCTTAAATGAAATAATGACTGTGGAATTAGCAAATCAAGAACGTGTAACTGTGAACCAAGTTTGTGGAAATTGTGAGATTGAGATTTCTGGTAGTAAGTTTTGTGTAGATTTGATACCATTTAAGTTAGGAGAATTTGATGTGATATTAGGGATGGATTGGTTATCTAAGCATGATGCTCAGATAGATTGTCAAAATAAGAAAGTAATGGTGAAAACGCCAGAGGAAAGAATAGTAACGTTCAAAGGTCAGAAACAAGTAAAGAAGTTCTTAACGATGATTCAAGCCAAGAAGTTACTACGACAAGGATGTGAGCATTTCGTAGCATATGTGATCGACAGAAGTCAGGAGCCAGCAAAACTTGAAGATATTCCAGTAGTGAATGAATTTCCAGACGTTTTTCCCGACGAGTTACCAGGACTTCCTCCAGATAGAGAAATTGAATTTGCGATCGACTTAGCACCTGGAACAGAACCTGTGTCCAAGGCCCCGTACAGAATGGCGCCTGTTGAGATGAAAGAGCTAGCAAAGCAATTGCAGGAATTGTTAGAGAAAGGAGTAATTAGACCCAGCGTATCCCCGTGGGGAGCCCCGGTATTATTTGTCAAGAAGAAAGATGGAAGCATGAGACTGTGCATCGACTATAGAGAGCTTAACAAGCTGACAATCAAGAACAAGTATCCGTTACCCAGAATCGATGATCTGTTTGACCAATTGAAGGGAGCCAAGTACTTCTCCAAAATTGATTTAAGATCGGGATATCATCAACTAAAGATCAAGCCAGAAGATATACCAAAGACAGCTTTCAGAACAAGGTATGGGCATTATGAATTTCTAGTGATGTCTTTTGGATTGACCAACGCCCCAGCAGCATTTATGGACCTGATGAACAGAATTTTCAAAGAGTATTTGGATAAGTTTGTTATTGTGTTTATAGACGATATTTTAATCTATTCCAAGACGGAAGAGGATCATGCGAAACATGTGAGAACGGCTTTGGAGATTTTAAGGAAAAAGAAGTTATATGCTAAATTCTCGAAGTGTGAGTTTTGGCTACAAGAAGTTCAGTTCTTAGGACACATAGTCAGTAACGAAGGGATCAAAGTGGACCCGACAAAGATCGAGGCAATTACGAATTGGGAGAGACCGAGAACACCCACTGAGGTAAGAAGTTTCTTGGGATTGGCAGGATATTATCGATGATTCATTCAGAATTTCTCAAGGATTGCCACACCATTAACAAAGCTTACACGAAAGAATGAAAAGTTTATATGGAACGACAAGTGCGAAGAAAGTTTTCAGGAGTTGAAGCGAAGATTAATTACGGCACCTGTTTTGTCACTTCCAGACGATCAAGGGAATTTCGTAATTTATAGCGATGCTTCTCATAAAGGATTAGGATGTGTTCTTATGCAGCACGACAAGGTGATTGCTTATGCGTCAAGGCAATTAAAACCACACGAACAAAAGTATCGTACTCATGACTTGGAGCTAGCAGCTATAGTTTTTGCTTTAAAGATTTGGAGACATTATTTGTATGGAGAAAAGTGCGAGATTTTCACGGATCACAAAAGCTTAAAGTACATATTCACACAAAAGGAACTTAATATGAGGCAAAGGAGATGGTTAGAGTTGATCAAAGACTATGATTGCTCGATTAATTATCATCCCGGTAAGGCGAACGTTGTAGCAGACGCGTTAAGTCGGAAAGAAAAGTTAAATGAGTTATCAGTACCTGAAGATATATATAAGGAATTTCAGAATTGGAATTGGAAATTAAAGTTTGCAAACCTGAGGAAGCGAAAATGTACAATATGACTTTCCAGCCGGAGTTGTTGGAGAAGATAAAGAAATGTCAGGAAAATGTAATGGACCAAGATATAAATCGTTTGGTAGGTGAAGAATTATGCACGCAGAAGGATGATCAAGGCATTTTGAGATTTTCATCTAGAATTTGGATTCCACCGGTGACGGAGTTAAAGAATGAAATTTTACAAGAAGCACATAGTTCAAGATATTCCATCCATCCAGGGAGTACCAAAATGTACAGAGATTTAAAGAAGAATTATTGGTGGCCAAATATGAAGAGGGAAATTGCGGAATGGGTTAGCAAATGCTATACCTGTCAAAAAGTTAAAGCAGAGCATCAGAGACCAAGCGGATTGCTACAGCCATTGGAAATTCCAGAGTGGAAATGGGAACATATTACCATGGATTTCATAGTCGGATTACCAAGGACAAGGGCTAATCATGATGCCATTTGGGTTATAGTGGATAGACTTACCAAGTCAGCTCATTTTCTGCCTATAAATGAAAGATTTTCGCTCGACAAGTTAGTCCATATGTACTTGAAAGAAATTGTAGTTCGTCATGGAGTTCCAGTGTCTATCGTATCTGATCGAGATCCAAGGTTTAATTCAAGATTCTGGAAGAGTTTTCAAGAATGTTTGGGAACAAGACTGAATATGAGTACAGCTTATCACCCCCAAATGGATGGCCAAAGTGAAAGAACGATCCAGACAATCGAGGATATGTTACGTGTTTGTGCGATTGATTTCAAAGGAAGTTGGGACGAACATTTACCTCTGGTAGAGTTTGCTTACAACAACAGTTATCATGCCAGCATTGGAATGCCACCCTATGAAGCCCTTTATGGATACAAATGTACATCTCCAATATATTGGGACGAAGTAGGAGAACGCAAGATACTTGGACCTGAACTGGTACAGCAGACAAAGGAAGTTGTTGAACTTATCCAGAAAAGATTAACAGCCACTCAAGATCGTCAGAGGAAATATGCAGACCAGTCAAGGAAAGACATGGAATTTGAAGAAGGAAGCTTGGTATTACTGAAAGTATCACCATGGAAAGGACAAACGAGGTTTGGAAAGAAAGGGAAGCTAAGCCCAAGATATGTCGGATCTTTTGAGATCCTAAAGCGCGTTGGCAAAGTATCTTACGAATTGGCGTTATCTCCGCACATGGAGCACATTCACAATGTTTTTCATGTATCGATGCTCAAGAAATATAATCCAGACTACAGGCATGTAATCGAATATGAGCCAATAGAGCTTCAGGCAGATTTATCATATGTAGAGAGTCCGATAGAGATTCTAGAGGCAAGAGAGAAAGTATTGAGAAATAAAGTGGTAAAGTTAGTAAGAGTATTGTGGAGAAACCCAAAGGTTGAAGAGTCAACCTGGGAGTTAGAAAGTGATATGAGAGAAAAGTACCCTCATTTGTTTTCTTAGGAGATTCTGAGGACAGAATCCTTTTAAGGGGGGAAGGATGTAATATCCGGGATATATCGTGTAATTATTTTTGATATTAAATAATTATTATGTGTGCTCAGTATCTATTCTGTGAGTTAATTGTTAAGTGTTATCTATACTTTAATATTCAAAAATAATATTAATTGAGTATTTTAATTTTTATATGTCCAAAATAAAATATAGATAATTGTCATATCTTCCTAATTATTTTTATGTTGATTTATGGATTTATAAGAATCATATGAAATTTCTAAAATCTTTTTCCGGGTAATTAAAATCTATTTTATAAAAACGGGAACCAACCGACGTCAACCGTTGTTACTTTTTTGGAACCCGAAACTCTTCCGAGAACTCCTTCCTAACCTAATTGTAATATTCCGAGCATTTTCCATGTTTCGACTTTTTCGATCCGGCGTACGGTTTGTCCTGCGCGGGTCCCGGCGCAACATTTTCGATACAATATTCATTTCGGTAAATTAATAAAACCCGTATTTTCGATAAATGGGAGCTTTTTATTAAACTATCCCAATTATCACTTCGTAATACGTGTAACCAGGCGCTGAGACCAAGACCGCAGTACAAATTGTACTGATCTGGATAATTATCCCGAAAACTGATACCGTTTGGATCAGTTTTTATAAATAAACGTACCATTTTATATCCGGAATGATCCAACGGGATACTAATTTTCCGTAATTACAAATAGCCTTTTACCGTATTTTATTTCATATAAAAATCATTTGCAGACAGATAATTATATAATTTTCAGAGAAAAACCCTAATTTCCTAAAACTGTTCTAAGAATCAAACAGCAAAACGAAGGCGTTACCGATCTCTGTTTTCAAAGCTTGAGTAACCAAAATGAAGGATTTGAGGTGTTCTATCAGATTCTGAGCTTTGTTTCACTGCAGAAATCAAGGTTATTTTTCTAAAAATTTATTTATTTTCGAAATTATTTTATTAAAAATATGAATTTTTGTTCGGATGATTGTTTGTATGATTTGATGATTGCATGTTGTAGAGCTTGTTTTCCTGATGATTTTCATATGTCATACGTCTGATTTGGAGTTCAATAACATGTTCAAATTTGAGTTTAATTTTCGAATTTCAAAATTAGGGTTTATAACCCGTATGAATGTTCTTAATTGAAATTTGGGGGTTTCTTATTCTGTGATAGATTGATGTTGTGTTATAGTGGGTTGTGTTCTCTGTGAAATTTGCAATCTAGTCGTATAAGTTTCATGAACCAACGAGGTCTGTAGAGAAGGGAGTTGTGTTTTGAAGTTTTCCGATGTTCGCCGGAAACTGGAAAATTTCACGGCCAAATTCCGGCCAACTCCGGGATTGTTAGGATGAATTGATTGCATGGTTGTGTTCCTGATGTTGTGTAGATGTGATCTGGAGGTGTTGGTGGGGTGAGGACGCCGGGAACGTGTTCTCCGGCCATCCCCGATTTTTTTTCCGGCGACTGGACTGCAAAATTGCAGTTTGGTCCCTGAAGTTTTGAAAACGATACAGTTAGGTCCCTGAAGTTTCCAGACTTTGCAAAAATTGGATTCCTGTTTTAAAAATATTTAAAAATCATATTTCCTAATTATTTTTATTATAAAAATTCGTTTTTAATTTCTGAAAATTCTAAAAATTATTATTTTAATTCTGAAAATTATTTTTAATTCATAAATAAATCTAAATTAATTAGTTAATTAATTTCAGTTAATTTATAATTGATTAATTGGTCAATTAATTCGAAAATTAATTGATTAATTGATTTAATTAATTATTAATTGATTTTAATTAATTATTTAATTAGATTTAATTATTTAAAAATGATTTAAAAATTCTAAAAAATAGTTTCGAGCTTTAAAATATTATTCTAAATTATTTTCAAGGCTCGATAATTATTCTAAAATTGTTTCGGAGCCAGAATTGGCCAACCGAACCCTGTTTATTAACTCGAAATTGATCCAACGACCCGTTTTAATTCCGAAAAATGTTTTAAAAATTATTTTAAATACCCGAAAGCACATTTATGACCCGAGACTTCTTTATAAATGATATGTCATTGATTAAGTGATGTATTATGTGTTATACGTGACCTGTTGTTTGACTATCGGTCTATATATTCGGTGTTTACTTCGTTATTGCATAGATTTCAATCCGTTAATCGGATTTGGGTAAAACGAAGGGTAGATAGAAGTGTGTGTTGAATAGAATCTTGTGAGTTGATGATTGATAGATGCTTATGATTTGTGAGCAGAAGAGGCAAGACGTAGGAAAGGAAAACAGATAGTTGAAGAGTAAGACGGTTGTGATTGGAAGCGAGTGCAGAGTAGTAAGCTAATACTAGGCAAGTGTTCTGAACTTTCTCGAGATATTGTAATTCTTGATAGTCTTGTTGACATTGCAAGTGCTTTGAAGCACAGAAACCTAAATCCTGATTTCAGTTATTGTTCTTGAGCCATGAACCATATTCTTTCTAAGCTATTGATTATTGTATACCCAAACACGAACCACAAATCTACGATACTACTCCACAAATACATACAAACAAAATACCAGACACTGAACTGGATTACTATATACTCAATCCATGATATCTTATGCTTTGAAAGACCAAATCCTTGAAACCCTGAAACGTTGTTTCCTTTGTTATCCAATTCTTTCATTACTCAACATTCAAGCTTTGAAAGTACCTTATTGATCCTTACAAGGATTGAAACCCTTTCATTGTTAAACATTTATTATTGTTAATGATTTCGGTTATTGTTTATTATTGCATATTCTGTTATTATCTTAGAATTGGACTGTTTTTATAAAATTGTGGACCAGATTCGTGGTCAGACCATATAATGGTCAAGTTAGGCCAATGTGTGCCTTGGATCCAGTAGTTAGAGCAATGCTGTGTGCCTTGCTTGGGGTTAGTGCGTGACTGATCAGCAGCCTAACCTTGGTTTTTAAATTAAAAGTATAATATCCAATTCTAAGTCATAATCCAATGTTCACTTGATATCATAATCATATTCACTTGATGATCATTATTCTCAGTTTTGTCATTGTGACTTGCTGAGCTAGTTAGCTCATTTGTGCGATGTTGTTTATATTCTTTCCAGTTAAAAAGGAACCAGTTGGTAGCGAGGATCCCCAGTCCAGTGCGAGAGCGAGGGGTTCAGGTTGAGAAAGCTGAGCTAGTAGGTTTCTTTTGGAATATATTAAGTTTGTAAAAGTTTGTAATAATGTTTGATACTCAGTGTGAGTTTGAAATAGTTGGGATTTGAACGGTTTGTAATATATTAGTGTGTTTGGCTTGTGTGCATACTTTAACCTGTTGCGGTCCGTGGTGGTTGGTAAGTAGGGTCACTGCATATATTATTATTATCTTTATTATTGTTATAAGCAGGTTATAATTAAGGTGTGTGTGTGGACCCCAAACTTCTGACCCGGGTTTGGAGGGCGCCACAAGATTGGTTTCTTGGTTTAGCAAGAAACAAAAGTCAATTTCCACATCAACTGCAGAAGCAGAATATATTGCTGCAGGAAGTTGTTGTGCACAGATTCTTTGGATGAAGAATCAGTTACTGGATTATGGGTTAACATATTTCAAAATCCCTATTTACTGTGATAATCAAAGTGCTATTGCTATGACAGGTAATCCAGTTCAACACTCTATGACAAAGCACATCAGCATCAGGTACCACTTCATCAGGGAACATGTAGATGAAGGTACAGTGGAGTTGCACTTTGTTCCAAAAGATCAACAACTAGCAGATATCTTCACAAAACCATTGTGTGAAGCTACCTTTACAAGATTGGTAAATGAACTTGGAATGGTTTCAGGTTCTTTCTCTAAATCTACTTAGTTTTGTTCTGTTGCATCAGACTTTATGATCAGTATTTACAGAATTTAATCTCTTTGTGTATTCTGTGTTTAATTGAAAAATGTGTTTAAGTACTGACTGTTGTCTGATATATGTTTCTACACTCTGATAAGTGATATGTCTGTTTAAGTAACTATTCAATCCTATGAGGATAACTGTGCTAGATGCTGAACTAGTAGTCTTCAATAAACAAGGGATCCCATGTAAGAAGTAATTATTTCTGTGGAAATCTATTGACACAAGCAAATTCTGATAATTGAGCTTAGTTGAGTTTACTTTGTCTATCTTATTACTAAGTCACAAACTAGAATAATGCTACTCATCTGTTAAGTTCTGATGCTAGTAAATCTGTTGAATGTACTAAGTGCTGATAAACCTCACTTATCAAAAGAAAAAGCAAAACAATCAAGGATTAAAAATCAGGTACTCCTTTGAGATCTAGAGTAAAAATGTGGAAGGGAAGACCCAAGTGCATTGCTGATATTAAGTAATTTGCATCAGAAAAGCAAATAAAATATTTTCTTGGTGACTTTTCACACTCTATGATTACTGGAGAAATACTCTGATAATAGCATAAATTCTGATAAGCGGTCGTGACTCACTTACACTGAGAAGCCACTGTAAAAAGGAATTTAAAAAGATGCACAAAATTAGCACACAATAGTTGAGGTGGACTCAAGCATGAACTCATTCATCAGTAGGTTTCAGGATAATGACAGCTCTTTAGCAAAGTTTTAGTTATGCCTTATTTCTAAGATGTACTGAATTGAATCAGACTTTACTCTTTGTCTGATATTTAGCTTAATGCACACCCTAATCACTCCATATGAATGATGAAAATTGTTGTGGTGATCTATGTTGTTTTAGATGAACAATCATTGTGTCACATTGCACAAATTCTGAGGACAAGTTCTGATTATATATTCTGATGATTAAGTTCTGAAGAATATAAATCAGAATTTGTGAGAGGACTTACTAAGATAGGCATTTCTTTTTCGAGTTAAGAAATTATGTTCTGATGACTGTTAAGTTCTGATATAAGTCTAAGTTCTGATATTAACGTATGATTCCTTACTTGACTTATTTGTGGATAAAATTTGGAAACAGTCTCAGTTTAAACCTGAATATGTTGAAGTGGAAGATTAATAGTCACTATGGTTAGGGTTAATGGTACTCGTACTTGAACAGTCAACTTTTACTTGCTTCTTGTGCGCATTAAATCATGTTTTCCCTTTCCAATGAATGTTTTTCTTTTTCCAAGTCTGGGGAGATGAGGTAAAATTAATTCTACCTGTCAGCATTAAATTTCTTTGCGTCTCCTAGCATTCTCCTGCCTATATAAGCAACCACTTCACTTCAGCCTTCCCATCAAATCTTTTCTCATAAACTCATCTTCATACTTTTTCTACCAAAAATACCATGGTCAGATACAATATGTTTTTGAACTACGAAACCTTCAACATGGAGCTGAGCTGTGCCGATTGGCAGCAGGAATGGCACGTCACTGCCATTCCTGATGAGATATGGGACTCTGTCCCATAGTAGGTACTCACCCACCTCCTGTTCTTCTATATGGATTACCATCGCCATCTGGAGCGATTGGAGGAGGAAAGGCATGAAGCTCTCCACCAGCAAGAGCGAATCATTCAACTCGCCATTCTGTTTGTCGAGAGTAGGAAGAAGAAATGATTTATTTTCTTCTTCCTGTTTTTCTTCATCATCAGCCTTGCCCTGCTTCTTGAGCTAGGACAAAGGCTGTTGACGTTAGGTTTAGTAGCTTAGGGAAATCTTGTATAAGTTCTGATGTAATTTCAATTTCATGAATGTATTATCTTGATATATTAATGAAATTTGTTTTTGTTTCAAGATTTTGTCTCTGAGATAATTTGTAATGCATTGGTAAATCCTGATAAATAATCATATTCTGATGACCATATAAATTCTGTTTTAATTTAAGTTCTGATTTTCCTTTATCAGTACTTACTCATCTGATTTATTTTGGTCATTCTCACTCGAATTTATTTTCAGAATATTGATGTTGCAGTGAGAAGTAATTAAATAAGTGGGAACAGTTTCAATTTTGAATTAAAACTGTTTCACCGTCATTAATGGAATAACTGGGTAAGTGGAACGGTTTTTCCTTGAAAAACTAAAAGTGGGTAAGTAATGATTACTGTTTTCTCGAGCCCAGTAACTATCCGTTATTACTGCATGTCTGACAGGTGTCCAACGGTAACATTTTTTTAAGAGTATAAGTAAGAGAGAGAGAGAGAGGATTTTTTTTAATCCTTTATTTCCCTTCATACTTTTTCTCTCTACTTGCTTTTACTCTCCTTCTTCTTCTAACGTTGATTTTTCATACAGACATTTTATCAAACACCTAACAGGCACTCTTAAATCTCAATTTTTCACATGGCACCTAAGGATTTAATCATTGATGGAGTTAAATTTGTTCAAAACAACTATGTTACAATTCTTGATCATGCTGAAGCTCCATCTGAATTACATTTTGTGCAAGATCTTCTTGCACACAGTGAGATTGGGTATGCATTGACCTAACCTTCAGTCTTTTCGAGTCAACAAGTTCTGACATTTTGGCGGACTGGGCACTTTGATAATGGTGGTACACATGGCACTCTCGAAGTGAGTGATTCTACATATGCAGTCACTCCTGGTACAATACGCAAGGCTCTACATCTCCCAGAAGGATGTACCTTTTCAATTCCAGAGGAATCAGCTCTTCAGGAGTTAATGACCAATTTTGGGTATGAACAGAGTTTGGAAAAGCTTGGGCAGTTGAAACGGGCTCATATCAGAAGAGAATGGAGCTTCTTCTTCGACTGCATCACTAAAGCTTTTGGGAACAAGTGTTCGAATTTTGATGTTATCCCTATTATGAGTCAGCACATCGGGTATGCTATTATAAACCAAACTCATTTTGATTTTGCAACTGCTATAATTGGTTTTATTGGGGATAGGATGACAGAGGATAGGAATGTTGTTTACTTTGCTAGATTCTGTCAACTTATATATACTTTTTGTACTGATGAACCTCAATTAGTCAGTTCCTCAACTCCACCTTTTAAGGTTGCAAAACGCTACTTTAATGACCTGATAAATGCTGACACTAAGAAATCAGTAGTTAGACCTTTACAGATTCCTCAGTCTATTAAACAGATCTTAGTAAATGCTGATCCTGATACTTATAGATCTGTTTATTCTGATGTCCAACCAACAACAACCTCCCAAACACCACAACAACCATCAGCACCTACCACTCATTCTACTCAACCTACCCTCAGGAAATATATCAAATCCTATCTCTCCACATCACAGACAGTTCAACCCTCTTCCTCAGCACCTACTGTGAAGCCTTCCTCTTCCAAACCTAAGAGGACAAAGAATGTTCCTCAAACACCTCAAAAGAGAAGGAGGATTATTTTGAGAGATGAATCTGATACTGAGGAACAGGTTCCTTCTTCAGAACCTGTTGTTACAGAAGCTGAGAAAGTGACTTCTCAGAAGGATTCTGGAATTGGGGGATCTAGGCTTCTCAAGAGGCTTAGAAGAATGACAGTTCCTGAAACTCCCAAGGAATCCAAATCTTCAAAGAGATACAAGAAACAGAGGGCAAAAAGACCTGTTTCAGATGATGAAGAAGCAGCAACTCAGGAAGGGTATCAGGAATCTCTGATCTCACAAGAAAAGGAATTTGCTAAAGTCACTTCTTCTCCATCAACTCCATCTCAGGAAGCTGTTTCTGAAAAGGTCAACACACTATCTGTATCTCCTGTTGATCCAGGCACAAGTGCTGATATTGATGTTCAAAACTTGGTTGTGCCTGAAATAATTCTCTTAGAAGCTTCAACAGCATATAATCCATCAACAACACCTGTTACTGATGCTGTTCAAACTCCAGAGTTATCTACTACACCTTCTCTGCATCTAGATGCTGATGATCAGAATATAGGTGAGCATCAGGATATGGCTGTTGATCAGAACTTAGAACTAGATCAGCAATTAGAGGATGCTAAAGCCTCCATTGCTACTCACACTGTTGTTTTATCAGAAGATTCTGATTCTGTAAGTTCTGATGCTGCAAATGCTGAAGATACTGGTGATGCTGCTCCAACTGCAGCTGCTGATGAAGCAGGTCCTTCAGGACATGCTCCTCAACAAACTATTCTTAAGTCTGAACTTGTTAAGAAGTTTGTTACCAGAGAAGCACCAGTGCCTTGGAGTGAAACTCCTGCAGGACAGGAGTGGACTAAGGAATGGAACTCAGTCACCTGTGTTCCAACTGCACAGAATCTGGCTGAGCAATTGACAAAAGCTGATGAGATGTTAAATACTGATGATTTCAAAACACAGCTTAGAGTCACTGCATTGAGTACTAAACATTTACAAGGTCTTCATTCAAATACTCATGCAGAGTTACATCTCGTAAGGGAAGAACTAATTAAGCAAGAACAAGTTCACAAGATTGATAAGAAAAAGTTCTTCCAACCTACCTTTGACAGGATTGCTTATATTGAGAAGGCTCAAGACACACAACAAGCTCAGAGTGATGATATTCTGAAAAATCAAGCTTCTCAGCAATCTCAACTTACTGAAATCCAAGCCTCAGTGGAATTGCTTGTCTCTCTTCTACTACCTGCTGATGCCAAAAAGGGGGAGAAAGTAATTAAGTCCAAATGCAAGACTGACAAGACACTAAAAGGGAAGGATAATGAAAAGGATGATCAAGGAAACTCTGGAATGGGTAGAGGTCAGTCCAAATGCAAGACTGACAAGACACTGAAAGGGAAGGATAATGAAAAGGATGATCAAGGAAGCTCTGGAATGGGTAGAGGTCATAGTCAAGGTAGAGGTTTCACATCAAGAAAAGCTGAAATCATAAGTCACAGGATAAGTTCTGATACTGGGAAAAGAATTAGTTCTGCTACTGGTAAAAGGATAAGTTCTGATGAACTTTTAGATCTTGATGAAGAAATGTCAAGACAGTTATTTCTTCAGGAAAATCCAGGAATGGACTTGGAGAATTTAATGGAAGAAGAAGCCAGACTTAAATCAGAAAAAGCCATATCTAAATCTGAGGCTTCTGGTAAAAAGACACTTGCAAAACTCAAAGGCATTGTGATAAAAGAAAGGACAAATACTGAAGCAACATTGGCTAAATCACAACCACAGATAGATCCTGTCACACCCCAACTTAAACAGCAGATTAAATATAGCTATTACAACATTTTAAAAGAAATAACATAACCAAATCCAAGATCTTACATTTTAGGGTTTGGAACAGCCCAACACTACCAATTATTACATCTGATTATAAATACCGAGTCCTCACACAAACTACTATCACTTATTCTACCTGAGCTCGAACATAAGCATCAGCATCACAGGTCTTACGGGCAGTCTGCTTGAATCTAACCATAGCTGCTAGCTGTAATATCAGGGTAAAGCAAGGAGTGAGCCAAATGCTCAACAAGTGCTAAACAATATGATACAAAACATAGATCGAGATATACATTAAAGAATGACAATGGAAAGACATAACCACTGATAATGAGGGATAAAACTTTGGGTGATGGCATCATTTTATTTGTATCAAAACAATTTCAAAATCATACCGTTTAATCAAAATCATTTTATGACGCTACGGATTACAGCCGGTGATCATCCGCGAAGTAATCCCGAACCTCGCTGGGTTCTAAAACATTAATGGGAATCCCTAGGCAACTTTTAAGCCTAATATAACTGTGGAAAGGACTCGCGTCTCAGTCCAGATCCACTATTCAAAGAAAACATTTATCCCCCATTGGGACTGAAAACCCACATTTTATTTATTTCAAAAACTGATGCCGAATTATAACAAAATCTCTTTTTACAGTAAACATCTTTATCGAGGGATTGTAGATCAACTCGAAACACGGGGAAATGGTACTAACTCTCAGAGCCATGAATCACAAAACTATACTCTATTAGGGTAACTGAATGGTTTTCATATTTCAAAGTTTGGACAAGGGAATTTAGTGAGGCTATTGGATATCATGAAGGGAAATGCCAAATTGGGCTTAAAGCAATGGTTTCTCATCAAGGTTCGAGTGCTGGATCATCAAGAAGGTAAGCTTCATGAATACTAAGGGTGTTAAGGTATGAAGAAATGATTTTTAGCTCAGGATATATCAGAATTGTCAAGCTTTAGGATAAGAAAGAGGGGTATCAATCAATGAGGAATCACTTTGATAAGTATCTGACTTTCAGGGTTCAAGGTAAGGTTCTATAGGGGTTCAAGTATCAGGATGAGATATCAATACTTAGGAATCATCAGCATGTTAATCAAGAGAATCAACCAAGAGTTATAATTGCCCTTTTCTTATATCATGGCATTCGAATTACTTTAATATACTATCATGATAAGACTACTTTACAATACATACTCGAGGGTTCATGGCAACATAAGATATGCTTGATTTAATATATCAAATGACACAGGATAGTTGCAACAATGTATGAACTATTAGCAGTAAATACGAAGGACAAGTTGAATCACTTACCTTGAGAAAGGCTGGTCTGGTCTGACTGGTAGGAGCAACTGGAGCTTCACTCGACCTTTATGGCAAGTTTTCACTCGTCTCGAGATCCTACATAAATAATAATAATCTTCATTATAATATACTCTCACCAACTAAACCTATTTACAACCCGAAATTAAACACGGATGGCACTTAGGCCTATATGCACTTAATTTTATATTCACCTTTAAATTACAATTGCACACACATAGCCACATAATCACATATCATATATTAATACCAAATAACACCATATACACCATAATGTAACACTAGGCTTGGATGATCTCGACTCACAACTTAAGTCACTTGGTCGCTAAACTAGACAAAGTCTTCAAATTTTGGCTTCCTAACTCGATGTGCCTTTACTAAACTATCCAAAACCTATTGACCCTCACTTGTGCCTTTTGCTCTACTGACCTTATACTATCTTACAACTATGTTGGTCAACCTAAATCTCACTCCTAAGTGTTCTAAAACTATGTGATAAGTGAAAGTGCTCACTGGTCCAAATTTCAGAATGACAACTATGGTTTCTTGAGTGCATTAGACACTCTTAAACTACAAGTATTCCTTCAAAACTTTTACACAAGACTCTCCTGACCTAAGGGCATCTCACAAACTTGATGTGGCTCAAGGGCCTGGCTTGGGCCTTCTTGGGCCTAAGCTAAAAGTCCAAGGTTCCCCTATTTTTCTGGGCAGACAACGCCCTGACTTGAATTAACTTGTGACACATGGTTCTAACTCATATCCTATGAACTATGATTGGAAAAACTTCTCTGACACTCCCTCTAACTAAGGCCCAACAGGTCCTAATGAGGGCCTACCCATGACATGGTCAAATCTCCCTATTTCTAAGTTGCAACAAAACTGTCCCCTGCTGGTCAGATTTTGTTATTCTACTTGTGCACCTAACCAAATGACATGCAAACCTCCAACCAACACCTAAAACCTTTTATATACTCCCAATAATAACTTCTGGTGGCTTGGGCCTCGAAGTGCACATCAATGACATGGTCAAAACTCACTCTAAACCTCAGGGTACTAAACTGATTTTCTGCAGAAACTATAACTCTCCTTTCTCCAAGGTTTTGACTTGACAAACTCAACTACCAACAACCCAATACCCAAACCAAGACTTAAACATGGTGATCTACTGAACTAACTCCCTTATTCTCAAAATAACTTTGGTGGAGATCATCCTTTACCTATGGTACAATTATGGCAAAACAAAAGAAACTACACTTCCCAACTCACAAATCATCAAGTTTTTGAAACAACAAGATATGCATTTTTATAAAAGATAACCACGAATTATTACCATGCATCAAGGAGCATTAATCAATATTAACACCTTAATCCTACTGAAATTAAAGCTTACTAACAAAATCTTTCCAAATGATCAAAATCTTATAACATTCCCAAAGAAATTCACATGCGTGCATGTCCTCGAGTTTTGCAAGCCAAACAACATATTTTCTAAATATGTTTTACCAAAAAATTTACATGCAAGCCTAGCATGAGCTATATCTAGATGATCACTTAGCATGCAAGGAGTTTCATCAAATTTTCACCATAAAATTCAAGCCATTATCACATAAACATGCAAAAATTGAACAAAGCAACAAGAATAGTCTTAAGGACCATTCATTCGGCTCCCCTATGGTCATGGCCGAATGAAATGTAAGGGAATGGCCATTTAATCATCAAGAGTTTCCTTCTCAAGACTTGGCACTTCTCCATTCCTTGTAGTCCTCTCAAAAACAACCCTAAACTCACAAGAATCAAGGTTGTACTTTGAGTTTCAACTAAAACCTTTACATGCAACCTTAAAACTTAAACTTTCTACTCAAAACTCTTTGAAATATGAGTGATCATTGTATGGGAAGTAACATTTACTTGTATAGAGGGTGGAAGCTTGGTTGAGGAATGAAGAAAAAATGGGGAAGGGGTGGTTTCGGCTAAAAGCCGAGAGTGAAGGAGGGAGTAGCCGAGAGTGAGAGAGATGAGGGAGAGAAGAATGAGTGTGGTGGTGAGTGATGTGTGAAATGATCATGTCTTTACTTGTTTTATGGTTTTTGTGTTGACAAATGTGAGTGGAAATAGGAATTGACATGATTACCCTTCCACTTGTACTTGGTTCAATTTGCATGCAAGGGTAAAGAAGGTATTTGGCTAGAAAATAAGAGTTAGTGGGGTGGTTATTGACTCTTTAGCCCTTTTAGATTGAATAGAAAGGGTTTGCATGCAAGGATAACTATGTAATTTGCTAATTATGAAAATTAATTCATATAAAGATTTAATTTTATAAAATAAAACACAAGTTCAAAAATTATAAAATTTATACCATAAAATATCTTGGATTTTTGGAAATTTTATAAAACTACTTTTGAAATTTGTGAGCAAAATAACTTTTAAAAAGAAATTTATTCAAGGTTTAAAATATTCCTTATAAATCAAAAAAAATGAAAGAAATAAATAAACTTTTGATTTGAAAAATCATATACCACATATCGAAAATTTAAGACGCGGAAATTCTCATTCACACAAGCATACAATAGTTGAATATATTGTCATTCGGCTTTATAATTACACCAAATTTACAATTAATATTACACAGAAATGTCGGGTGTAACATCCTCTCCCCCTTAAGGGATTCTGTCCCCAGAATCTAAGAGAACATATGAGGATACCGGGAACGCATATCAGACTCTAACTCCCAAGTCGATTCTTCGACCCTAGGGTTCCTCCAAAGCACTTTTACTAACTTTACTGACTTATTTCTAAGGCTCTTCTCTTGCCAGTCGAGTATTTTAACCGGTTGCTCCACAAATGACAGGTCTGCCTGAATTTCTACAGGTTCATATTCTATTATATGGCTAGCGTCAGGATTATACTTCTTAAGCAATGACACATGGAACACATTATGCACATGCTGATACTGAGGTGGTAAGGCCAACCCGTAGGCCACCTTTCCCACTTGACTTAATATTTTAAAAGGACCTATATATCTAGGTGTTAACTTCCCTTTCTTACCAAATCTCATCAACCCTTTTCTAGGTGACACCTTCAACAAAATAGCTTCGCCAATTTGGAATCGAACATCCTTACGCGCTGGATCCGCATACTTCCTCTGTCTATCTTGAGCAGCAAGCAACCTTTTCTGAATTAACTTGACTGAGTCATGCAACTATTGTACCAATTCCGATCCGAGAATCTTTCCTTCTCCTACTTCGTCCCAACTTATTGGTGATCTACATTTTCGCCCGTACAAAGTTTCGTATGGTGGCATGCCGATACTGGAATGATAGTTGTTGTTGTAAGAGAATTCAATCAACGGCAAATGGTCGTCCCAACTTCCTGCAAAATTGATTGCACAACTGCGCAACATGTCTTCAATTGTTTGGATTGTCCTTTCACTCTGGCCATCAGTCTGCGGGTGGTACGCCGTGCTCATATTCAACTTTGTGCCCAGACATTCCTGAAATTGCTTTCAAAATCTCAAGTTAAATCGGGGATCTCTGTCTGAAACTATTGATACAGGTACTCCATGCCTTAGTACGATTTCGCGCACATACAGATGAACCAACTTGTCCAGTGACGACTTCTCGTTAATTGGAAGGAAATGCGCTGACTTCGTAAGACGATCAATTATAACCCATATTGCGTCATGCCCGGATTTCGTTCGCGGTAGTCCTACTATAAAGTCCATAGTGATATTTTCCCATTTCCATTCTGGAATCTTCAGGGGCTGAATTAATCCGCTTGGTCGTTGATGTTCTGCCTTCACTTTCTGACAAGTATAACACTTCGCAACCCATTCTGCCACGTCTCGCTTCATATTTGGCCACCAAAAGTTATTCTTTAAGTCTCGATACATCTTGGTACTTCCCGGGTGGATTGAAAATTTCGAATTGTGGGCTTCATGGAGGATCTCATTCTTTAATTCAGGTACATGAGGAATCCATATTCTGGAAGAAAACCTTAGTATCCCTTGCTCATCCCTTTGAGTATTAATCTCCTCTCCAGATAATTGATTCTTCTCTTTCTCCATTACTTCTTCTTGACATTTCTTTATCTTTTCCACTAGTGTTGGCTGAAAAGTCATTGCGCGACAAACTTCCTCAACTTTTCCACAATCACAAAGTTCCAGTTCAAATCTCTTGATTTCTTCAGATAATTCCTTTGGTGTTGTCATCTTATTCAGTCTCTCTTTCCTACTTAGAGCATCGGCCACAACATTCGCCTTTCCAGGATGGTAATTTATCGAGCAGTCATAGTCCTTGATCAATTCCAACCATCTCCTCTGCCTCATATTGAGCTCCTTCTGAGTGAAAATGTACTTTAAACTCTTGTGATCTGTGTAGATTTCACACTTCTCTCCGTAGAGGTAATGTCTCCAAATCTTCAGTGTGAACACTATGGCGGCTAGTTCCAAGTCATGCGTCGGGTACTTTAACTCATGCGGTTTCAACTGTCTTGACGCATATGCGATCACCTTACTGTGTTGCATTAACACACAACCCAGTCCCTTATGTGAAGCGTCGCTGAATATTACAAAGTTTCCTTGATCATCCGGTAGCACTAACACCGGAGCTGTTACCAATCTCTGTTTCAACTTTTGAAAACTATCCTCACATTCTGTACTCCATTCAAACTTTTGATACTTTCTGGTTAACTTGGTCAATGGCGTGGCGATTTTCGAAAAATCCTTGACGAACCTTCTATAGTATCCTGCCAACCCTAGAAAACTTCGCACTTCTGTAGGAGTCTTTGGCCTCTCCCAACTCATAACTGCCTCAATCTTTGCCGGATCCACTTTAACTCCTTCATTTCCAATGACATGCCCCAAAAATTGAACTTCCTTTAACCAGAACTCACATTTGGTAAACTTGGCATACAACTTCTCTTGACAAAGTATTTCTAATGCTATCTAGAGGTGCTGCTTATGTTCTTCTTCTGACTTAGAATAAATAAGGATTTCATCAATGAATACCATGACAAATTTGTCCAAATACTTCTTAAATACTCGATTCATCAGATCCATAAATGCGGCCGGGGCATTGGTCAGTCCAAACGGCATTACTAAGAATTCATAATGCCCATATCTGGTCCTGAATGCGGTCTTGGGAATATCTTCTTCTTTGATCTTTAATTGATGGTATCCCGATCTCAAATCGATCTTTGAAAAGCATTTTGCTCCCTTCAGCTGATCAAAAAGGTCATCTATTCTTGGTAGCGGGTAGCGGTTCTTGGTCGTTACCTTATTCAACTCTCGATAATCTATGTATAATCGCATGCTCCCATCTTTCCTCTTGGCAAACAGAACAGGTGCTCCCCATGGCGACGTACTTGGCCGTATCACTCCCTTATCCAACAATTCTTGTAGCTGGCTCGCCAACTCTTTCATTTCTGCTGGTGCCATCCTATATGGGGCCTTTGAAACTGGTTTCGTGCCTGGAGCAAGGTTGATCTCGAACTCGATTTGGCGATCTGGTGGTAAGCCTGGTAGTTCGTCGGGAAACACATCGGGAAACTCGTTAACTACAGGAATATCTTCTATGTTAGGGCTTCCTTTTTCTGAATCCACTATATAAGCTAGGAATGACTCACAACCTTTTCTAAGTAGCTTCTTAGCCTGAACGATTGTAAGAAATAGTTGCTCTTGCCTCTGCCCCTTGAATACTACCTTCTCTCCACTCTTCGTCTTTAAATACACTTTCTTGGTCTTACAATTAATCTGAGCACTATTTTCTCCTAACCAATCCATGCCTAAAATTATGTCAAACTCTCCCAACTTGAAGAGTATCAAGTCGGCTGAAAACTTATACCCCGAAATATCAATCTCACACTTTGGACAAAATTAATTCACATGAATCTTCTCTTGGTTCGCAATTACCACATTTACTACCTCACTCATAATCATTTTATCACATTGAAGCTTATCAACAAAAGATTCTGATATGAAAGATCTTGTTGCTCCCGAATCAATCAATACTTTAACTTTGACATTATTGAGTAAAAGTGTACCTGCTATCACCTCAGAATGAACAGCATCCTTCATCTTCAAATCAAATGTCCTTGCTGTTGCTTGCGGGGTTGGTGTAGGTGGTGAAGGTAATGCCAATACCTCGGCTGGCACGCTCGCACTAGTACTTGCCACGTTCATTAAAGCTTTGACTGGTCCGGTTGCCTTGCACTCCCTAGCTATGTGTCCAGTCTTCCCACATTTGTAACACGTAACTCCTGGCTTCGACATCTTGCACTCATTCGCCAAATGTCCCTTCTTATTGCACCTATAGCATGTCATGATCAGCTTATTACATAATCCAGGGTGCCTTCTTCCACAGTGCTTGCATTCCGGTCTCGGGAACTTATTTTCTCCAACTTGCCCTTGGCTTGCCTGACTGCTCCCCTTTGATTCTTGCCTTTTACCCAAATTTCCCTTCTTTTGAAAATTTCCACCCTTCTGGAATCCGATCCTCTTTACATTCCGATCTTGTGAACTTCCCGCTTCAGACTTTTCTCCATAAAATGGAACCTTCCTCTTCTTGTTATCCCTTTCCTTTCTTGACAACATCCCATTATTCTCAATCAGAGCAGCTTTCTGTACTACTCCCACATAAGTATCAAGCTCAAACATAGCCACTCTATCTCTGATCCAAGGCTCCAATCCTTGCTGAAATCTCTTCGCTTTTTCCTCCTCAGTACTGGTATACTTTGTCACAAACCTTGACAACTCTGTGAACTTCTTCTCATACTCCAATACAGTCATGTTCCCTTGCTTCAGCTCCAAAAATTTGAGCTCCATCTGATTCTGCATGTACTTAGGGTAATACTTGTCCAGAAATAACTTCTTAAATCTCTCCCAAGAAACCTGCTGAGTGACTTCCATAGCTTTTACTGATTCCCACCAATAGATGACTTCACCCTTCAAGAAGTAAGTAGCATACGGCGTCTTCTGATCGTCTCCTAACTGTACCAACTCAAAAGCCCTTTCCATCTCCTTGATCCATGTGTTAGCTATTACTGGATCAGTGGTATCATGAAATGTAGGTGGTTTCACATTCTGAAAAGCATTGAAAGTGACAATTTGTCTAGGTGGTACTGGTGGTTCAGGTGGTTGGTGTGGTTCACGGTTATCTGGGTTTTCAATTCGTTGTTGAAGAGTTAGTTTTTGTTGAGCTATATCATTGGTTTGTTGTTGCAAAGTTTCCAGTAGTCGAAGAATATTTGGGTTTGTGGTGGATGTGGTTGTTGGGTTCTTCTTTTTGGGAGGCATGATCCTGAAATAAGAGTTATGTTAAAACAGATATGAACAATTCGAGGGTATCGTATGGCATTCTTATCTACATCTGAGGTCAAGTTTCAAATTAAGCAGATATGGTGATGCATATAAAAACGTAAAATAACAGTTGAGAGCAAATGGAACGATAGAACATAATTATTGAAATTTTAAAGGTCACAATACATAGGATTAGGACAAAGTCTGATTCTAGGAATAACAGGCTTATTTAAAGGAAACAACGGAAACAACTGGGGATTCCACAGAGTCTGATAGTACAACAACATGAAAGGTAAATGGAAAGAACTAAGGCTCCACTCTATCTGAACGGGGCTTGGTAGTCTTTTCCTCTCGAAGCGTCTTCACAATGATCTGGAGCTCATCCGCCACCATCTGAATGACATTCTGGCTGGTACGGTCCCGGTGCGCTGGCATCTCCTCAAGCTTAGTGTTGACGTACTGAACCAAGGTCTCAAGTCTCGCAGTCATCTGCTCCTTGGGCTTCCCTTCGTAGTTTCGGCTGTCCGGATTCATGTTCTTCAGTCGGTCTATCAGTCGGTCGTACTTGCCCTGAAGCATGTCGAACTCGTGCCTCAACTCAGCATACACAGTGAAAGCAATAGTGTCGTCCGACCCAGAGGATGACGAGGAATGCGCCCTTTGCTGACAACCAATAAGAGGAGTATTAATAATAAATTTACTTAACCTACTCTCTCGCATAATATCTATAACCTACACACATATCCTGGAACCTATTTGGGCTGTCCAGGGACTCTAAACCATAGCTCTGATACCAAAACCTGTCACACCCCAACTTAAACAGCAGATTAAATATAGCTATTACAACATTTTAAAAGAAATAACATAACCAAATCCAAGATCTTACAGTTTAGGGTTTGGAACAGCCTAACACTACCAACTATTACATCTGATTATAAAAACCGAGTCCTCACACAAACTACTATCACTTATTCTACCTGAGCTCGAACATAAGCATCAGCATCACAGGTCTTACGGGCAGTCTGCTTGAATCTAACCATAGCTGCTAGCTGTAATATCAGGGTAAAACAAGGAGTGAGCCAAATGCTCAACAAGTGCTAAACAATATGATACAAAACATAGATCGAGATATACATTAAAGAATGACAATGGAAAGACATAACCACTGATAATGAGGGATAAAACTTTGGGTGATGGCATCATTTTGTTTGTATCAAAACAATGTCAAAATCATACCGTTTAATCAAAATCATTTTATGACGCTACGGATTACAGCCGGTGATTAGCCGCGAAGTAATCCCGAACCTCGCTGGGTTCTAAAACATTAATGGGAATCCCTAGGCAACTTTTAAGCCTAATATAAGTGTGGAAAGGACTCGCGTCTCAGTCTATATCCACTATTCAAAGAAAACATTTATCCCCCTTTGGGACTGAAAACCCACATTTTATTTATTTCAAAAACTGATGCCGAATTATAACAAAATCTCTTTTTATAGTAAACATCTTTATCGAAGGATTGTAGATTAACTCGAAACACGGGGAAATGGTACTAACTCTCAGAGCCATGAATCACAAAACTATACTCTATTAGGGTAACTGAATGGTTTTCATATTTCAAAGTTTGGACAAGGGAATTTAGTGAGGCTATTGGATATCATGAAGGGAAATGCCAAATTGGGCTTAAAGCAATGGCTTCTCATCAAGGTTCGAGTGCTGGATCATCAAGGAGGTAAGCTTCATGAATACTAAGGGTGTTAAGGTATGAAGAAATGATTTTTAGCTCAGGATATATCAGAATTGTCAAGCTTTAGGATAAGAAAGAGGGGTATCAATCAATGAGGAATCACTTTGATAAGTATCTGACTTTCAGGGTTCAAGGTAAGGTTCTATAGGGGTTCAAGTATCAGGATGAGATATCAATACTTAGGAATCATCAGCATGTTAATCAAAAGAATCAACCAAGAGTTATAAATGCCCTTTTCTTTTATCATGGCATTCGAATTACTTTAATATACTATCATGATAAGACTACTTTGCAATACGTACTCGAGGGTTCATGGAAACATAAGATACGCTTGATTTAATATATCAAATGACACAGGATAGTTACAGCAATGTATGAACTATTAGCAGTAAATACGAAGGACAAGTTGAATCACTTGCCTTGAGAAAAGCTGGTCTGGTCTAACTGGTAGGAGCAACTGGAGCTTTACTCGACCTTTATGGAAAGTTTTCCCTCGTCTCGAGATCCTACATAAATAATAATAATCTTCATTATAATATACTCTCACCAACTAAACCTATTTACAACCCGAAATTAAACACGGATGACACTTAGGCCTATATGCACTTAATTTTATATTCACCTTTAAATTACAATTGCACACACATAGCCACATAATCACATATCATATATTAATACCAAATAACACCATATACACCATAATGCAACACTAGGCTTGGATGATCTCGACTCACAACTTAAGTCACTTGGTCGCTAAACTAGACAAAGTCTTCAAATTTTGGCTTCCTAACTCGATGTGCCTTTACTAAACTATCCAAAACCTATTGACCCTCACTTGTGCCTTTTTCTCTACTGACCTTATACTATCTTACAACTATGGTGGTCAACCTAAATCTCTCTCCTAAGTGTTCTAAAACTATGTGATAAGTGAAAGTGCTCACCGGTGCAAATTTCAGAATGACAACTATGGTTTCTTGAGTGCATTAACACTCTTAAACTATAATTTTTCCTTCAAAACTTTTACACAAGACTCTCCTGACCTAAGGGCATCTCAAAAACTTGATGTGGCTCAAGGGCCTGGCTTGGGCCTTCTTGGGCCTAAGCTAAAAGTCCAAGGTTCCCCTGTTTTTCTGGGCAGAAAACGCCCTGACTTGAATTAACTTGTGACA
Organism: Apium graveolens; assembly: GCF_009905375.1. Lineage (NCBI taxonomy): Eukaryota > Viridiplantae > Streptophyta > Magnoliopsida > Apiales > Apiaceae > Apium > Apium graveolens. The sequence goes on along the minus strand of NC_133651.1, from coordinate 229,598,797 downwards.
CATGGTTCTAACTCATATCCTATGAACTATGGTTAGAAAAAATTCTCTGACACTCCCTCTAACTAAGGCCCAACAGGTCCTAATGAGGGCCTACCCATGACATGGTCAAATCTCCCTATTTCTAAGTTGCAACAAATCTGTCCCCTGCTGGACAGATTTTGTTATTCTACTTGTGCACCTAACCAAATGACATGAAAACCTCCAACCAACACCTAAAACCTTTTATATACTCCCAATACTAACTTCTGGTGGCTTGGCCCTCGAAGTGCACATCAATGACATGGTCAAAACTCACTCTAAACCTCAGGGTACTAAACTGATTTTCTGCAGAAATTATAACTCTCCTTTCTCCAAGGTTTTGACTTGACAAACTCAACTACCAACAACCCAATACCCAAACCAAGACTTAAACATGGTGATCTACTGAACTAACTCCCTTATTCTCAAAATAACTTTGGTGGAGATCATCCTTTACCTATGGTACAATTATGGAAAAAGAAAAGAAACTACACTTCCCAACTCACATATCATCAAGTTTTTGAAACAACAAGATATGCATTTTTATAAAAGATAACCATTAATTATTACCATGCATCAAGGAGCATTAATCAATATTAACACCTTAATCCTACTAAAATTAAAGCTTACTAATAAAATCTTTCCAAATGATCAAAATCTTATAACATTCCAAGAGAAATTCACATGTGTGCATGTCCTCGAGTTTTGCAAGCCAAACAACATGTTTTCTAAATATGTTTTACCAAGAAATTTACATGCAAGCCTAGCATGAGCTATATCTAGATGATCACTTAGAATGCAAGGAGTTTCATCAAATTTTCACCATAAAATTCAAGCCATTATCACATAAATATGCAAAAATTGAACAAAGCAACAAGAATAGTCTTAAGGACCATTCATTCGACTCCCCTATGGTCATGGCCGAATGAAATGGAAGGGAATGGTCATTTAATCATCAAGAGTTTCCTTCTCAAGACTTGGCACTTCTCCATTCCTTGTAGTCCTCTCAAAAACAACCCTAAACTCACAAGAATCAAGGTTGTACTTTGAGTTTCAACTAAAACCTTTACATGCAACCTTAAAACTTAAACTTTCTACTTAAAACTCTTTGAAATATGAGTGATCATTGTATGGGAAGTAACATTTACTTGTATAGAGGGTGGAAGCTTGGTTGAGGAATGAAGAAAAAATGGGGAGGGGGTGGTTTCGGCTAAAAGCCGAGAGTGAAGGAGGGAGTAGCCGAGAGTGAGAGAGATGAGGGAGAGAAGAATGAGTGTGGTGGTGAGTGATGTGTGAAATGATCATGTCTTTACTTGTTTTATGGTTTTTATGTTGACAAATGTGAGTGGAAATAGGAATTGGCAGGATTACCCTTCCACTTGTACTTGGTTCAATTTGCATGCAAGGGTAAATAAGGTATTTGGCTAGAAAATAAGAGTTAGTGGGGTGGTTATTGACTCTTTAGCCCTTTTGGATTAAATAGAAAGGGTTTGCATGCAAGGATAACTATGTAATTTTCTAATTATGACAATTAATACTTATAAAGATTTAATTTTATAAAATAAAACACAAGTTCAAAAATTATAAAATTTAAACCATAAAATAGATTGAATTTTTGGAAATTTTATAAAACTACTTTTGAAATTTGTGAGCAAAATAACTTTTAAAAAGAAATTTATTCAAGCTTTAAAATATTCCTTATAAATCAAAAAAATAAAAGAAATAAATAAACTTTTGATTTGAAAAATCATATACCACATATCGAAAATTTAAGACGCGGAAATTCTCATTCACACAAGCATACAATAGTTGAATATATTGGCATTCGGCATTATAATTACACCAAATTTACAATTAATATTACACAGAAATGTCGGGTGTAACAGATCCAAGATCCAAGGGTAAAGAAAAGGTTGGTGAACCTATCAAGGTTTATGTGCCTCCTGAGAATGAAGAAATCACTGATAAAAAGGATGATCTTGCTCTGACTTCAAGAAAAGTTCTTAAAACAACCTCTGACATGGCTCAAGTTGTTTCAAAGTCAAGATATAGTAAGTTCTGATATTTCAAAGAAGCAAGTAACCTCTGACACAGCTCAAGTTAACTTGATATCAGAAGATAGACCAAAGACACTCCTACCAGGATTCACTAAAGCAAAACAGACTCAACCTTTGAAGACTGCTGCAAGTGGTTTTGAAGCAAGAGTAGTTACTGGAAAGGAAGCAAGAGATAAAACTGGATTGGGAAGTGCTGATGAAAGAAGAATACAGAACACTACCAATGATCCAACTTCCTTGAGTGAACCAGGTATTGGAGCAACTCCTGAGAGATTGAATCAACTAGAATCTGTACAAATGGTTTACCATACCTACTTGAAAGAACACATCTTGTTGTACTTCATGACAGATGGTAGGGTTTATCATATAAGGCAAAATGCCATTCCATTGAAGTATTTTGAAGAACTGGAGCATGTACTATTCTTACTTCAAGTGGATGACAGATTGACAGGAAGTGCTGCAAACTATTTGAAGGATCAGATTCAGAGACAGAAAAGGCTTTATTCTGTTAAGTCTGACAGCACATATGTTCCAAAGTACAGAGATCACAAGGATGATATAGTTGAAATGAAGCCCAACACTGCTAAAATTATAACTACCTTTCTAGGTTACAGGGCTGTGGAATTCAATCTTGAGTCTGATAAAGCTTATTTGATCAGACTGGATCAGGATATAAGAAAAGCAAAGATTAATGATCTCAGGGCTGCAATCTTTCAAATTGGTGAAGATACTGCAGAGCTTAAAGATGCTAAAAAGAGGATGATTAATGAACTTAGATAGCTGAGAGATGTTTGTTGAAGAACTATCTCAGAACAACTCCTGACATCAGAGAGATCAGAAGATGAAGCCAAGTCAAGATCTACAACTGATTAAATTCTGATATTTGTACAGACTGAAGCTGTTATCAGAAGTTAAATGTTGGTAAAGCTTTAAGGACTGTAAGTTGTAGTTATCTAGTCTAATTCTCATGCATTTGTACTTAATGTTTTTGACATCATCAAATATCTGTTAAACTTGTATATTATGCTAATTTACAAGTTGGGGGAGATTGTTAGATATATTTGATAATGTCATGGCTAATATGATTTATGTTTAGTTTTCAGATCTTACTAACAGGACAAATCAGTACTTAACTGGGAATCAGTACCTATACTGGAAGTCAGGACTTAAGGATATCAATACTTATATTATCAGGAGATAATCATCAGAAGATGGATATCAGAACTTAAGTGCTGAAGGACGTTCAGATAAGGACAGTAGCTGATTAAAGGAAAGAAGATCGAGATAAACATTAGAAGAAATATGTATGAAGAAGGAATTCTATGAAGAATAGAATACTTGGAAGAAAAGATATCTGATTGATATATTTTAGGAAGCAGAATTATATTCCATATCAATTAGCGATTATCTTGTAACTGTGTAGTATATAAATACAGACATAGGGTTTACACTATAAGTGTTATTATATTCGAGAAGATTATTCATTGTAACCCTAGCAGCTCTTGTGATATTTGTTCATCACTGAGAGCTAACAGTTCCATACTGTAACAGAGTTTATTGTTTCAATAAAGTTTGTTTTCTGTTACTTGAAATATTAAAAGTTCGATTTGATTGTATTTTACACTGTATTCACCCCCTCTACAGTGTGTGTGACCTAACAATATATGCATATACGTGTAGTATAGATGCGTGTTCTGTAATGAATTGTTGCCTGGTCGGTGTTGATTTTCATCGCCGCCTGTTCTCCGTTAGTTGCCGCCGGTATTTTCCGGCGAGGCGACCCAGCTGTACGGCGCGTGCATAGTTTTGTTCCTGTGGTTTTGGTCGACTAGTTTTATGTATTCTTATATATATAAAATCCTGTAAGGATTATTTTATTACAAATTTCGTGAAATAAATAATTTTGTGCGGGTGGAATTTTATTTATTCGGTAAAATTCGTAGTGGACACCCGAAATAATCGGGCACCGATGAATTTTGCCGCCGTCAACAGTGATTCTCGATGAGTTGACGGTGGACTATGATGATTCGATCTGAGTCCTACGATTTAAAACACAAAATATGATTTAAAAATACAAATGACGAATAAAATAGTAAAATACAAAGTAAAACATAAAAATACGGATGATAACGATTAATACTGGTATTTAGTTGGTATTGGTGAAATTGCGAATTGGCGTTGATACTGAAGTTGGTGGTTGAATTTTGGGATTGTGATTGATTGTGTTATTGTGTTTTGACGTTGGGATGTTCGATGGGTAGGCCGATAAACAAAGGAGACGCTGCCCGATTTTTCGGAAATTAATTCCGAAAATACGGGAACGTAACCTATAATTATCGGAGACGTCGAACGAGGATATGTAATTTTATGAAACCTAATTACGTGCGAGGACAAGATATTTTTATAAACAAACCGTTCGTTCGTATTACGCCTCTAGACTCAGAAAAATATTCCGATTTCAATAAAAGTACTTTTGAGACCTAATTTCTTTTGTATTCAAGGACCATTTGATTTTTTTATATCATTCTGAGTTAATTTTTGAGCGATAAATCATATTTTTGACCCGATTTCAGTTTTAAACATATCGAGTTGAACCTTTTGACGAACCGAGTCATATGTGATATGAATTATGTGATACGTGAGTTATGTGTTTATGTGTTATGTGAATTACATGTGTATGTGGATCAAGGGTCCTGTGTTTGTCTGTTATATTTATGTGTGGGATATCGTATGGGTAGACGATAGGTTTTTGACGCGTAGTTCGTCGAGTGGTTATCGATTAGACAATTAAAGTTCTATATTTTAATTATAGATGCAGATCATTCGAGTTGATCAAAACAAGATGTTGGATAAGGAGTGAGATGGAATGGAATTGGATAACTGGCTTCTAGCAATCGCAGAAGCAGCATATTAGTCAAGTGTTGAAAAGAAGGACGGTGATATTTTAAGACAGAATGTCAGAATAGATGCGTCTTTACGAGTGTGACTAACTACTAAAACCCAAAGGCAAGTATTTCCATCATCACTTATTGTTCAAGTGATATTTATTTTAAATTTTATCATGCAAGTATTGCTTTCCCTATTCTCAATTTAGAATCGATAAATGTTTTACATATCGCTGAATTAAATAATTCTGTTTATGTAAGTATTCTTCCGCTATTTTATGTTCAGAGTAGCTACGTGATTTTACTTATCCAATTATCAAATTTATAAATGTTGTGGATTTTGAGAAAAATGACGTTGTTTTGGTTTTCTGCCCAAGTGAATGGGCGAATAAAATTTATAAGGGTGTCGAGTATTATGACCCCTTTCAATAAAAATGTTTTAAGTATGGTTGCGTAAGAGGCCGTGGCGGCGGTCCAGCGTGAGCTATGTGTTATACAGGATATAACACCTTACAAGGCCGATATGTGCCTTGGGTACCCCTTTGTTTAGTTGGATATGATTCGGCATACCGGTGTTGCTCCGCGGCTGATCACTGGCGGCAACACACCGTCGTTCGAGGATTCCAATCTAAATTATTATACTGCTTTTGACATCTTACAAGGAATGATTTATTAAGTATTTTGTTTTCAGATAAAAGTTGAAATGTGGTTTTGATTCAGTTTCTTATTTTGAGAATACTTAGTTTGTTGTTAAATATCAAAGGTGGTATTAGTACAGATGATTGGTGTTGACTTCAGTATGGGATGTTGTGAGCATCAAAGTTCGTAGTGATATCTAATTTGATATGATAACAAAATAAGTATTAATTTTAAGAGTTCGGTTTTCAGTAAAGTTTATGATTCAATCTAGAATCATTGTTTCATGTTAGAATTGTTTACGATATTTCCGTAAACACTGTTTTACGAGTTTTATTCTCGTCAAGATTCAAAGTATTGCTGAAGCATTTCGCTCAAAAATATCAAAATGGTTTTGAATACAATTAAGGAATCAATTCTGGGGTTCCTCAACTAAAGTTTTATGATTCAACAATTATGATTTTAAATGTTCTGCTCTAATGCAGATGTCGGTTTTATATCAAAAGACCCTATATATGTCATAATGATCTTGCTGAGCATTTCTTTCGCTCATACTTGCTTGTTTTCAAATTTAACCTCCAGTGAGGATTAGCTTGCGCTGTTTAGCTGCGTAATTCGCGGAAGCAAAGAAGAAGCTCTTGGAAGGTGGTTGGTCCAGGGTTTGCGGGCTAGTGTAAGTTTTATTGTATAAAGTTGTTTATATTATATTATATTATAGTTTTGTATTTTATTTGGGCCTAGTATACTTCATTTCGAAGTTATACTAGTGGGTTTAATTTTGAGATTGAGATTTATGGAAAGATTGTTAAAAGAAAGTGGAAAATTTATTTGTGGAATTTGGATATCTTGTTTCTAGAACTGTAACCTTAAAAGATCTTGGATTAGTTGGGGTCATTTATATTAAATATCTTCCGCTGGCATTTTGTTTATTGATTAAACAGGTTAATTTGGATTGAGGTTTCATAGTGACGACCAAATCCCTTGACCCCGGATTTGGGGGTGTTATAGGTTGGTATCAGAGCTGAGGTTATAGTATACTAAAAACGAGAGTGTGTAGGAGTGTGTATAGCTATGTAAGGATGATTGAGCTCATATCAAGTTCCTGTTGGACTATCGGATATAGTACCAACGAGTAAGTTAAGATAGACGCATTCGTTTGAGATGGTTGTGTTGAGCTTGATAAAACTCCTGGCAGTTGCAAACTTCTATTGTGGAATCTTTCGAGGCTAATATGATTTAACGACGACGAAGATTCTCGATATCCTCAGAACATGAAGAAGTATCTAGAATCGGATGACGAGTCAACAGAAGAGTTCAAATAGAAGATAAGTATTAAGACTTTGGCAATACCTTCTTTTTTATATCTTCTTTTATCATCTCTCAAAAAGAGGTATTTGTTAGAAGATATATTCCCTAACACTCATTTTCAATCATATCTGTGTTTTAAATATGCCAGAGGCTATCATAAAGCCTATTTTTCAGGTTTTGATAGCTCTGCCAAGTTATGATAATTTAACTTCCACTTTTCTTATTTGGTGGATGGTTTCTTGGTAATGTGACACCACTTGCTCATTTGGTGCCATAATTTTGTTCTCTGGACTTCATTTCCTTCAGAAATATCATCTTTGAAATCTTTTCAGTTTTATTCATTTGATTTTGGATTCTTTTGATATTCTTTTATTCTGACTGAGATGAACAACCCTAACTATAGGGGACGCAAGGTATACCTGTCTGTATGATAGGAGTTGGATGGGACGCCATCACTTGTGTGTGTTGTGAATACATGAAGGTTAACAACCTTTAGTACTGTCTTAATTTGGACATGCAATGCCAATTTCATTTGATCATATTGATCTCTCAGTTATTCCTTCATTTCAACAATACTTTTTCTCAAATTCAGATTTTGGTCCCGTTATGATATCAAATTCTCTTCTTTTTAAAATTCTATGATTTTATCATTCCAAATATTCGAAGGTATGTCAATCAAGTTAAGCTGAGTTATCCTGTTCAAGTCAAAACAGGGTTATGTGATGGAATTACCAATACCAACAGTGGATTGCGATGTGATTAAAATATCAGTGGCATATACCGAAGTCAGTCTATTTCTTTATTTCTCTCTCTATTTATCTCTATCTCTTTTTCTTTTTCTTTCTCTCTATTTTCTCTCTATTCTTTTTCTCGCGATCAGTAAAAGCGATTCTATTGAGGAATTGGACAAAAGGTATGTGGAAGGAACAATGGTGCGGATTGAAGCTCCCATGATAATTGTGTGGTATAAGGAATTACGGTGTTATTTGGAATTTTGAGAGAAAGTTAAGTAAGCAGTATTGGAAAGTTGAAAAGAAAACCCCTAGTGTTCACTTCTGCTGATTCCGAGGACGGAATCCTTATAAGGGGGTAGATTATGATATCCCATATTTTTCAGAATTATTATTATTATTATTTGAATATGTTTAGGTGATTTTCTGATTATGAAGGAATAAAATTGTGGATATTTTATTCTTATTTGATGAGTTTGTGTTAATTAAATGGTAATGTGCTAATTGTTAAGTGTTATATTAGTCCTGGTTAATTTTCAAAAATATTTACTTAATGTATTATTTTTAAAAGTTTATTTGAAAGCTGGTCATTTTATCGATATCGGTAAATTGGGTTCGTTTAGTGATATTAGGGATTGAATGGATATTCTGTCTGCTATGTGTTGTATGTAATATTAATTGTGTGGGACTCAGTTGTGATTGAGAATTATTTGTATTATTAATTACTCAGTCGTATCGTTTTGTTTTTGTCTTTAAAAGTGATTTTATTGAAATTTAATTTCATAAATATTTAAATTATCTTTAAAATTATTTTTATGACTTTATAATTACAATAATTATTTTTGGGATTTTATAAAATTTAGAAATCAATATTTCATTAATTATTTAGCCCTGTATGATTTTCCGATTTCATTTATTTGTAAAATCCGTATTTAATTCCAAAATTCTTTAAAAATTACGAAGCTCATATTTATGTAAGTTTGGAATATTCGGAGAATTTTAAAATTATTTTGGAAATTTTTGGGATTAATTTCACCCGCGCGTTGATTCGTGTAATTGTTAAAAGCGGGTATAAATTTCATTTCAAAAATTGTCCTAAGATTTCGAAATTTATGTTTTATTAAAATTCAGGATATTTATAACATTTTAAAAATTATTTTGGGATCATTCCGATTAATGTTTATTTGCAAATTATATCGTTAAAAGATTAAAATGATATAAAGTTGGGCCTGCACTCGGGAAAGGGGACACGTATTTAATCCTAGAGAACTAGGCAGAGGCGTGGCATGCTAATACAGGTTGTTTTATTTCTTTTATTTTCTTTATTTCCTTCCTCCAATGGCAGCAACATCGATCCCCTGTTTTCTCTGGAATCTCTCTTCTTGTTCGATTTCTTCCCTTCTTACAATCTCTTCCGTTTCTCTCTCTTTTACTCCCTTTTTCTTTCTTTCCTTTTCCCTGATTTTCTTCCCCCGACTTCGGGTAAGTTCCGGCTGCCTTCCTTTTTGTTTTCCGGCCACGTTGGTTTCAGTTCCGTTTTGGTTGATTAACGTACTTATATATGCATATACGTGTAGTATAGATGCGTGTTCTGTAATGAATTGTTGCCTGGTCGGTGTTGATTTTCATCACCGCCTGTTCTCCGTTGGTTGCCGCCGGTATTTTCCGGCGAGGCGACCCAGCTGTGCGGCGCGTGCATAGTTTTGTTCCTGCGGTTTTGTTCGACTAGTTTTATGTATTCTTTTATATATATAATCCTGTAAGGATTATTTGATAACAAATTTCGTGAAATAAATAATTTTGTGCCGGTGGAATTTTATTTATTCGGTAAAATTCGTAGTGGACACCCGAAATAATCGGGCACTGACGAATTTTGCCGCCGTCAACAGTGATTCTCGATGAGTTGACGGTGGACTATGATGATTCGATCTGAGTCCTACGATTTAAAACACAAAATACGATTTAAAAATACAAATGACGAATAAAATAGTAAAATACAGAGTAAAACATAAAAATACGGTTGATAACGATTAATACTGGTATTTAGTTGGTATTGGTGAAATTGCGAATTGGCGTTGATACTGAAGTTGGTGGTTGAATTTTGGGATTTCGATTGATTGTGTTGTTGTGTTTTGACGTCGGGATGTTCGACGGGTAGGCCGATAAACAAAGGAGACACTGCCCGACTTTCGGGAAATTAATTCCAAAAATACGGGAACGTAACCTATAATTATCGGAGACGTCGAACGAGGATATGTAATTTTAAGAAACCTAATTACGTGCGAGGACAAGATATTTTTATAAACAAACCGTTCGTTCGTATTACGCCTCTAGACTCAGAAAAATATTCCGATTTCAATAAAAGTACTTTTGAGACCTAATTTCTTTTGTATTCAAGGACCGTTTGATTTTTTATATCATTTTGAGTCAATTTTTGAGCGATAAATCATATTTTTGACCCGATTTCAGTTTTAAACATATCGAGTTGAACCTTTTAAAGAACCGAGTCATATGTGATATGAATTATGTGATACGTGAGTTATGTGTTTACGTGTTATGTGAATTACATGTGTATGTGGATCAAGGGTCCTGTGTTTGTCTGTTATATTTATGTGTGGGCTATCGTATGGGTAGAGGATAGGTTTTTGACGCGTAGTTCGTCGAGTGGTTATCGATTAGACAATTAAAGTTCTATATTTTAATTATAGATGCGTATCATTCGAGTTGATCAAGACAAGATGTTGGATAAAGAGTGAGATGGAATGGAATTGGATAACTGGCTTCTAGCAATCGCAGGAGCAGCATATCAGTCAAGTGTTGAAAAGAAGGACGGTGATATTTTAAGACAGAATGTCAGAATAGATGCGTCTTTACGAGTGTGACTAACTGCTAAAACCCAAAGGCAAGTATTTCCATCATCACTTATTGTTCAAGTGATATTTATTTTAAATTTTATCATGCAAGTATTGCTTTCCCTATTCTCAATTTTGAATCGATAAATGTTTTACATATCGCAGAATTAAATAATTCTGTTTATGCAAGTATTCTTCCGCTATTCTATGTTCAGAGTAGCTAAGTGATTTTACTTATCCAATTATCGGATTTATAAATGTTGTGGATTTTGAGAAAAATGACGTTGTTTTGGTTTTCTGCCCAAGTGAATGGGCGAATAAAATTTATAAGGTTGTCGAGTATTATGACCCCTTTCAATAAAAATGTTTTAAGATTGGATGGTTGCGTAAGAGGCCGTGGCGGCGGTCCAGCATGAGCTATGTGTTATACAGGATATAACACCTTGCTAAGCCGATATGTGCCTTGGGTACCCCTTTATTTTGTTGGATATGCTTCGGCATACCGGTGTTGCTCCGCGGCTGATCACCGGCGGCAACACACCGTCGTTCGAGGATTCCAATCTAAATTATTATACTATTTTTGACATCTTACATGGAATGATTTATTAAGTATTTTGTTTTCAGATAAAAGATGAAATGTGGTTTTGATTCAGTTTCTTATTTTGCGAATACTTAGTTTGTTGTTAAATATCAAAGGTGGTATTAGTACAGATGATTGGTGTTGACTTCAGTATGGGATGTTGTGAGCATCAAAGTTCGTAGTGATATCTAATTTGATATGATAACAAAATAAGTATTAATTTCAAGAGTTCGGTTTTGAGTAAAGTTTATGATTCAATCCATAATCATTGTTTCATGTTAGAATTGTTTACGATATTTCCGTAAACACTGTTTTACGAGTTTTATTCTCGTCAAGATTCAAAGTATTGCTGAAGCATTTCGCTCAAAAATATCAAAATGGTTTTGAATACAATTAAGGAATCAATTCTGGGGTTCCTCAACTAAAGTTTTATGATTCAGCAATTATGATTTTAAATGTTCTGCTCTAATGCAGATGTCGGTTTTATATCAAAAGACCCTATATATGTCATAATGATCTTGCTGAGCATTTCTTTCGCTCATACTTGCCTGTTTTCAAATTTAACCTCCAGTGAGGATTAGCTTGCCCTGTTTAGCTGTGTAATTCGCGGAAGCAAAAAAGAAGCTCTTGGAAGGTGGTTGGTCCAGGGTTTGCGGGCTAGTGTAAGTTTTATTGTATAAAGTTATTTATATTATATTATATTATAGTTTTGTATTTTATTTGAGCCTAGTATACTTCATTTCGAAGTTATACTAGTGGGTTTAATTTTGATATTGAGATTTATTGAAAAGATTGTTAAAAGAAAGTGGAAAATTTATTTGTGGAATTTGGATATCTTGTATCTAGAACTGTAACCTTAAAAGATCTTGGATTAGTTGGGGTCATTTATATTAAATATCTTCCGCTGGCATTCTGTTTATTGATTAAATTGGTTAATTTGGATTGAGGTTTCATAGTGACGACCAAATCCCTTGACCCTGGATTTGGGGGCGTTACATTTGTCGTATGTAAAGCAGCCGATAAGAATTTTAGATCGGCAAGAGAGAGTATTAAGGAATAACTCTGTACCGTTAGTGAGAGTTTTGTGGAGGAACCTAGTGGTTGAAAAATCAACCTGGGAGCTTGAGAGTGATATGTTAGAAAAGTATCCTCAATTATTCTCGTAGCGTGATTCTGAGGACAGAATCCTACTAAGGGGGAAAATGTAACGACCGAGAAAATTACGCTTGTATTATAATATAATAAAGATAATTTTGTGTATTATTATGTGATTAAGTGTGTTGAGTCTTAAAACCCTAACTGCTATGTGCTATGTGTTGTCTATTTGGATCGGAATGTGTTTCAGGTATTTATCGAATCTTTTATTAAAAAAATTTCTATTTTATATTAAAACCCGTACAGCTCAAACGGTGTTTTAAAACCCCGTATTTCAAATAAAATTATTGGCCCTACTTTTGCCAAGAACGACCTATACCATATCGCTATTCTGAACCCCTAGACGCTTTACAAATTTACCCTTTTTCGCGAAAAATGACTTTTCCGGACCCATTTGGGTACCAAAAACCCCATAAAAGTCATATTTTTATTTTTATATGATGATGAAATTATTAAATATCATTTTTCTTTGTATTTTTGTAATATTCACAATTTTTGAGAATTTTTGATATTTATTTTGTATTTATTGGATACTTAATTCATAATTAATATCCAAAAATTATAAAAATAGGGGGCAAATATTTTTATTAGATGTGTAATTAGCCCCTTAATTTTATTTAGGGGTATTAGTTTCATAAATATAAACAACTGGATTTTTATTGATTATTCATTAATTAATTATTAAAAATCAGAAAATATAAAAATAGGTTTGGGGGTGAAGTTCTTGTTCTTGAAAAAGCTTGAGAATCAAACAATGATTGTGGAAGATTTACTAAACCTCTGATTTTGCTCGAGTAACCAAATTAATCCTCTCAAAGAGATGGATCTTTTGACACCAACATCATCAATCGAGGTTGGATAATTGTTAAAATCAATTTATACTGTTCTTGAGATCAAATTCGCCTTTTGATTTTAAGTGATCGTTTGCTTGTTTTGATGTTAGATATAGTTTCCCCTGAATATGAGGAATGATTTTGTATGTTTATATGGATCGTATAACCCCTGGATTGTTATGACCTTGTTCTTGGTTTTTCGTTTTTTGATTTCATTTTTTTTATGATGTATAGATGTTTGTGATTGATTCTGATTATTGGAAATGATTATAGAAGTTCGTAGCTTCGATTTGTTATAGGTATTGCAGAGTATGGATTCGAGTTAGGGAGGGTAATTTTTCGATGAACTCGACGGAAAAAGCTTGAAAACCGTCGGACTTCATCGGGGAAGAACGTCGGGACGTCGTGAACGGGGCGGAGGGACGGCTGTTACAGGGAGGAATTGATCTGGGCAGAGAAACGAACGAAACGGCAGTGGTTTCGTTGAAAACGGGAGCTCGCAGGAAAAAAAACGGCCGCCAGATTTTCCCAGAATCCGGCGGGTTGACCCATGTTCATATTAACCCATATTTTGACCCGTTAACCCGAATCAAAAGACCCGGTTTTGATCCTCCAAGCCCCAATCCCCTTTCCTGTTGCTGTTTATGCATATTTAATTATTTATTTTTATTTTAATAATTCGAAAATCAGTTTTTATAATTCTAAAAAGCAATTAAAAAAATTAGTTTTAAATTCTGAAAATTATTGTAATGAATTTGTAAATTATTTTATTAATTTATAAATTCGAATTTAGTTATTTAAATAATTATTTAATTATTTATGTAATTATTTATTTAGTTATCTATTATTTAATAATTAAGTAATTAAGTAATAAATAGGATTAAAAATAATCGAATAATATGATTAAAAATTCGATAATTAGTTGAATAATACGAGTAACTCGTACCTATACGAGTAAGTGGATGATAAGTTGGATTATTATTATTATTATTATTATTATTATTATTATTATTATTATTTGAGCAATAGATATTTATTCGAAGAATATCGTGATAATTATTTGTATCGAATAAATAAATATTGATGACCTATTAATCGTATAAGTTGTAATAATTCAATAATTATACGAGGAATGCGAGTAGCTCGTATTTATACGAGTAGTGGATCGATGAGTTGGTAACCTTATTCGAATAGTAATTATTTATTCGATGAATATCGTAATAGGTAGTTGTATCGATTATTTATTTGTAAATAATTGATAGTAAAGTGTAAATAATTGTAATAATTTGTAATTAATTCTAATAATTAAGGATTAATTATTTTGAAATAAAATAAATATTAAATAATTATTTAAAATATAATTAAGGCTTATTTAATTTTAATCAATTATTTATAATTAAACTAATTAAATCTTGTTTAATTCATTATAATTAAACCGTTAGTCCGATTTGGGCGAAACGAAGACCCCTAGACTCAGAAAAATGAAATGATTCCAATAAAAATAATTGTAAATCATAATTTCCTCCGAAAGAGAGTGGTCTTGTGTTAGTTAATTGTTTATATGCCCTAATAGGGGTAGAATTGAGTCAAATAAATTCCGAAAAATTATAATAAAATCAAATAGGGTTAGTTAATACAGGTATGAGTCTAGTATCGATTCTAAAAATATTTATAAGTCCAAAAATCAATTATGTGCCTTATGTGTTATGTGCTTTACGTGATTATGTGAACCTTATATGCTATATAATTGTATATTTATTTATGCGAGTCTGATATGATCGTATGGGTAGACGATTAGGGCAACGTGGTATCAATTCGAGATACGCATATGTAGTAAGTTATCTAAACGACTATATTTCTATGATTGATTCAGTATCAGCAAAGCAGGTCTAGCAGGAGATAGAAGGCGGTGAGTTGAACCAGATTAAGTACGCGCAATGCAAGTTTTTCCCCTATTCTAAATCCAGAATAGTGAATTATACCTCATTTTCCATATCAGTTACACTTTGATAATTCTTGTTCATATACACTGTTACACGATTATTGATTCTTGTTTCTATTTCATTTCGATTCTTGATTTCTCCCAGTTTATTGAATCCTTTACTCATATTCCAATACTCTTACCCTTGTTACATATACTCTGATATATCCTGATGTTGGGATACATCAAAAGCATTCCGATTGTTCCGGATGCTAAACTTTGGACTGGATGGTTACGATACAGGCTGGGTTTTACCCAGACCTATAATTAATAGGCCATAGTTGCTTGAGTACTCCTTATATTGGTTGGGTCTATGCAGTTGGGTATAGATCCGCACTGTATCCTGACTGATCAGCAGGTTATAGTGCATATGTTGGTTCTTGTTTCCAGTCTTGTTCATTTGGCACTCGCCAGTGTTGGCAAACTATTATTCTTTATAGAAACAGATGATTGTTCAAACCAGCAGCTTACCGATTCATTTATTCTTCTCCTTTACACTATTTATATATATATATGTGTGTGTATTATTGCAGGCTTGTTGAGCAATTTTGGCTCATCCCCTTTTATTGTTATTCCTATTGTTTTACAGTTAAGGTAGAGAATGAAACCCATCAGAACCCGCATAGTCAAGAAGCGAGTCAAGCAGCGGGACCCTCTTATATCAAGAGTGTTCATCCTTAACCCAGAAGAGAGCTTTGAGTTACCAAATCTGGTGTAACAGGATAAGTAGTAATGTTAGTTTGAATAAAAGTTGTGTGATGAGAATGTAGATAGAATAAAGTTTTGTAATAAAGAGAGTTCTTGAGACAGATTATTTTTAAATGGGTTTGTAATAAAGTTAGTATGTCATTCTTGTTTTCAACTCTTAACCTTAAAAGATCCTGAGTAGCCATAGTTCGGGTTAATTATTATATTTATATTCCGCTTGTGCAGGTTTAGTTTGTAGTTGATATTAATAATGCCCCAAATCTATACCCCGGATTTGGAGGGTGTTATACTCAGGATGTCACCTCTATCAAAGGTGAAATTGATCAAATGAAGAGGGACATTTCTGACAGATTGGATTCTAAACTTCCAGAAGCTACAATGCTTGACATTAAGAGACAACTCAGGAAGAATTCTGATCTTTCCACAAAGATAAATTCCTTGGATACCAGAATGATAGCAATGTAATCCTCTCTAACAGCAATTCATCTCCACCAAGCACAACAAACAGACTTGCTTCAAAGGCTAGTGGCAGCACAAACCTCCTCTTACACTCAACTTGCTGATAACAAAAAGGGGGATAAAGAAACCTCTTCTAAGGGAGAAAGCTCAATTGTCTTATTCAGTCAAGGGGAATCAAGAAGTGAGGGGGAGAAAAAAGTGCTCAATGTTTAAGTAAGTAAAGCAATTATGCCCATAATTGTTTTCACAAAGCCACCTGCTAAAGATAGCATAGATCTAATCAAAGAAGCAACGGCCAATTTGAGAGCAGCTGAGAAGAAGCAATTGAGTCTAATCAATTCGAAGAAAATTGATGAGAACATCCAAAAGATATTTGGCCCAACACAGAAGCCAGACAAAGTCTTCAATCATCACTCTAAAGTAATGAAAATCTTTGTGAATGATATAAGTATGAACTATCTGGAAAGGGGTCAAACTTCCTGTGTCAAGTCTCCAAAGAAAGATCTCATCATGAAGGCCAAATGGAACTATCCTAAGGGTTCAGACAAGAATTATATGGATACAGTGTTTGAGACACCAAAGCCAGATGAAAAGAAACTAATGTCAAGATCTATTACATTCTACAAGGATCCAGCTGAATCAACATTAAAAAGAAGAATTCCAAAATTTACAGAAATGGTAAGTAGATTTGTGTGGTGGTTGGACACCCACTATTTATGGAAGCTAAGAAGGAAGAGAAAGAAAGAATCAAGCTTTAGAAGAAGCAAGCTACTTTGGATGCTAAGAAGCAAAAGCAAAAGAAAGAATAAGCTGCTATCTTGGCCAAGCTTCAAGATGTAAAACCACTACAGAACCTCCTGTACAACCAACTGTAATCACTGAACCTAAGGATCTGAAAAAGCAAGAAGAATCACAGCAGAATAGAAGGTTTAGATACAAACTTCATTCCAAGAGGAAAGTGAACTTTGATGAAGAGGAATTAGAAGATTAGTTTCCCAAAAAGCCTACAACTACAACTCAGACATTAAAACCCTCAGTGGTATTTGAAGAATTCAGAGTGGTTGATCCAACAAGAAATATTCAGGGTGAACCAATTGTTCCCAAGGATGAGCCAGTAGACTGGGATAGTTTACCAATTCCTGAGCTAAATTTTCCCATCTTCAAGACAAAGAAGACAAAGACTAGAGCCATGAAGAAAGTGAAGCCTGTATCTCTCAAATCCAAAGCTCTAACCAAATCTCAACCCACAGTCAACAAGAGAGATCTCATGTATATTTGTGATATCAAGGAATTTTCAGAATTGAATCTCTACTTGAATGAATTAGAAGAAGTGAGAGGAATTGATTCTTACAGACATCTTCCTGAAAGACTGGTATTCAAATACAAGGGAGGGAAAGAGATGACATGGCCTCTTCATAGGATTCTCCAAGAAAGCCAATATGTTCTAATTAAAGTCTACTCATCCTTCAAGAAGAACTTTGGATATAATATGACTGCAAGAAGAACAGTTCTAAAGAGGACTGAGGAACTAAGGAGTATTAGAGCCAAAGATGCACTTCCAAAAACTCTATCCATTCCCTTTACAGGAAAGAGAGTGCATCTAAGGCCCTATTGGCTGATGGAGTTCATGGATGATAAAGGTGTTAGAAGATTCTTCAGAATGGAGGACCAACTGAGTATCTCTAGCAATGAGACTCTTTTGGAAATGCAGGAAATGCTAAATCTCTCAGAAGCTGATGAACTAGAATTCTACAGTATTACGAATGGTATTTCTAAATCTTATATATAATTGTGTGTTTATAATTAAGATTTAAATTGTGTGGAATTATAAATGTGGATGATCTATATGATGAGTGCCTATAAATTAAGTGTTTAATGTATTAGTTTATATAAAAAAAACTGAAAGGAAAATCTTATCATTTAGTATTTTTAAATAATAATCGAAAGTACTTCATTTTATATGAAAAATCGATTTTAAAAATCTTTTAACAATAAATTTTTAAATTTTATATCACTAAATTTCTAAAATCATAAGCTATTTTATGGCATATATTTTGTGATTTATGGAGGTGCATTTATATTTATAGAAATTGTTTTATATAAATTAGTTGATTTTTAATTTGCAAATTACTTAGTTGCCCATGCATGTATTTTGCTCCCAAACACAAGTTATGGGTAAACTTGGAATTTCCAACCCCACTAACTACTAATTCACTAGCCAAATTACTACCTTATCCTGGCATGCAAAATATCACAAGTTTGCTTGAAGGTTACTCTTGTCAATTCTCAATTCAACTCACTTCTTTTAGTCAAATCAAAACAATAAAAATCAAGTACAAGATGTTATAATCATCTCACTTCACTCCACACTCCACCCTCACCTCACTCTCTCCTCCCGCTCCACTCTCTCTCTCGGCAAACCCCCCCCTCTCGGCCTTTCCCTTAGCCGAAGCCCACCCCCCCTCCTTTTCTTCATTTTTCATTCAAACATCCATCTTTCATTTAAGTAATCTCACTCCCCATATCTTGTTCTTTAATAATCCAAAGCGTTTAGGGTGAAAAGTTTATGTTTTGATCTTGCATGTCATAGTTTTTACTAGAACTCAAAATATAATCTTGATCCTCGTGGATTTGGTTGATGTTTAATTTGGTTTGTCAAGTGGGAAACATGGTGAAAAGGGGTACATTAGATTATTCAGAATTTCAGTCTGGTTCCATGAGGTTTAGAGTGAGATTTGACCTTGTCATTGTAATGCACTTTGAGGCCCAAGACACCAGAAGATAGCACTAGGAATATACTTTATATTTCAGGTGTTTATTAGAGGTTTGTAGGTTGTTTGGTTAGGCGCACGAGTGGAAACATTAAATCTGTCCATTAGGGGACAGTTTTGTTGTAACTTAGAAATGGGGAGTTTTGACCATGTCATGGGTAGGCCCTCACTAGGCTTTGGTTATCCCTAGTTAGATGGAGTGTCATAGGAGTTTTTTCAGCCATAGTTCATAGGAATTGAGTTAGAATCATGTGTCATAAGTTAGTGCAAATCAGGACACTTTTCTATCCACAAAACGGGGGAACATTGAACTTTAAGCTTAGGCCCATGTAGGCCCAAGCTAGGCCCTTGAGACACACCAAGTTTGGGAGTTGCCTTATGATCAGAAGAGTCTATTGTAAAAGTTTTGGAGGTAAACTTGAAGTGTAAGGGTGTCAATTGTACTCAAAAACCCATTGGTGTCATCCTGAAATCAATATAATGAGCACAATCACTTAACCTTTAGTTTTAGGGCACTTATGAGTGAGGCCTAGGTTGACCATTGTTGTGCAAGACATGCCTGTATCATAACAAGACTAAGTCATATTGACAACCCTAAGATTAGTTGTATTGTAACCTTAATCTGTAATTTATACTTGTAACACTTAATGTCTGTAAAATGTAAATGGAGCAGAGTGGAGCATTTTTCCCTAAACAATGTCAAGCCTAAGAATTCTATCTGGAAGAAGATCAAGAAGGTCATGCCTCAGAAGAATTATGAAGAAGCTTGGAGTTGAATAATTCTGTTTGGTGAAAAATATTCTAAGTCAAGATCTCTACAAGTCACGGAATTAGTGTTATAGAGAAGTCATTCGAGAACTCAGAAAGACCTATCGAGAACTCAGAAAGACCTATCGAGAACTCAGGAATTGTCTATCGAGAACTTAGGAAATGCTATTGGAGATATTGATAAGTCAAATACCTATTCGAGAACTCAGAGATATCGACAAGTATACATTCATTAGAGAACTCTGAGTTATCGATAAGCCAAAGTCCATTAGAGAACTCTGAGTTATCGATAAACCAAAATTCACTAGAGAACTCAGAGTTGTCGATAAGTCAAGTCAACAATAAAGTTTCAGAGAAATCGACAAGCCAACATGCCTATCGAGATGTCGAGTTCTCTACAGCTTAATTGGAGATCTCGAAGTGAAGAAATTTCTCTAAGTACAGAATTGCCGAACAGTTCAATATCCAAGGTTGCAAATCAACAAACAATTCACACAGTTGAATTGACAAGTCTACAAAAAGCAGTTTGAGAGATGTGCAAGATTAATGGTGAAGATTAACTGACAAAGGAGGATCAACCAATACACATTGGATGAAGATATGCTAATCTAGATATGGAAATCTCACTTTTCCTTTAAATAGAAGTGATTAGTGACAGGTTAGAAAAGTGATTAGCACTTCTTATTGTTCACTGTGTAAACCAAAGTTAACTATCATATAAAGTTAACTGAGGTCCTTTGTTTAAGTAAAGACTGAACAAATTAGAAATTGTATTCTCTCTCAAGAAAGAAGCTAAGTTCTAAACCAAGAACTTGGAGATTTTGTAGCAAAACACTGCTTGATTTTTAATATAAAATTAAGTGAGTTTTGAAGATCTTTGTTTTACATATTTGCATTGTTATTTATGTTTAACATCTATTCTACAAAATCAATGATAACAACCAACTGCTAAACCCAAAGTCGATCAAAAATTAAACATTTAAGCCAAAACACATTCACCCCCCCCCCCTGTGTTGTATTCATATCTAACAAATGGTATCAGAGCAAAATCTGAAAGTAAACAGATTAGATCTTGAAAAAATGAATACACAGAAAATCAGTAGTATCAAGATTCCTCCCTTTGATAAGGCCAACTACACTTTATGGAAAAAGAAAATGTTGCTGTTTATAAGAATGGCCAATCACCTTTACATTCAGATCCTCAAGAATGGGCCCTTCACTCCTATGGTTAGAGTTGAAGAAACCACAGATGGAGACATGGTTATTCCAGCTCATTTTGCTCCCAAAGATGCCTCTGAGTATACTGATATTGAAAGAGAGAAAGTTTCCCTAGACAGTGCTTTGCAACTGATATTAATTGAGTCACTTGACAATGTAATCTATAATAACATTGTCAACTGTGACACTGCTAAACAGATCTGGGAAAAGATTGAGATACTCTGTGAAGGAACTGAGGAGGTTAGGTCAAATCAAAGAAGGATATTGATATCTCAGTATGAGGGTCTTATGACTAAACCAAAAGAAGGTATTACTGATGTGTTTGAAAGGTTTAATAAGCTGATAAATGACTTGCAACTTCATGATAAATTTTATGATGTTGAAGAAGTGAATTTGAAGTTCTTGCTTACTCTCCCTGATCATTTGGAACAAAAGATCTCTACAATCAGAGAAGGAAGGGATTTTAGTAGAATCACACTGGAAGTGCTCTATTGTAACGACCGGGAAATTTACGTTGTATTATATCATATTTGTAATAAAATATGTATTAATATGTCAGTTATGTGTGATTATCTGTTAAACCCTAATTGTTATGTGTTACGTGTATTCCGTATCATTTCTGTATTTTTAAGGTATTTTTCAGATGTTTTATATCGTATTTGTAGGTTCCATTTCAAACGTTTTGCAATCCAAACAATGATTTTAAAGCCAGTATTTCAAATAAAATAATGGGCCTTATTTTTCATCAAACGGCTTTTACAATCGCAATATTCTGAACATCTAGATATTTTATAAATTTTCTCATTTTACGAAAAATAACTTTTCCGGGCCCCATTGGGTGTTAAAAACCCCACAAAAATCACATTTTTATTTTTATAAAATTATAGTACTTTTATTTATACCATTTCTATGTATTTTTTAATTATTCAGAATTTTTGGGAATTTTTGGCATATATATTGTATATATAAAATATTTATAAATTAAATTTTAATACCCAAAAATTATAGAAATTAGGGCCAAATATTTTTACTATGAGTGTAATTAGACCCTTAATTTTATTTAGGGGTATTATTTTCATAATTATAAATACCTGATTTACTATTAATTTTTCAGTTAATTTTCATTAAAAATCAGAAAATAATTAGAAAATTCAGAAAAATCCCCAAATTCCTAGAATTAGGGTTTGGAGGTCTTGGAATCAAAGTTGATTTTGAAGGCGTTTCTGTTCACCAAATCGAGCATGTAAGTAACCGTTTTGAAGCTTATTGAATTCTCTATTCGATTTTGTAGTTGATTTTGTTGTTTGATTAGCCTATGTTGATTTCATATTTTTGGGTTTTAAATTTTAATTCGGGTTTGAATTTCTAGTAGTTGTTTGATGTTGTTGTTGCTGGAAACGATTAGATCGTCGAGTTTCCTATCGATTCGTGTCGGTTTCATAGTTTTTGGTTTTGATTTTGAGCTCGCCGGAATCGCGGCATCGCCGCCGCTGTTCTTAGTTCGCCGGCATCGTGTTCGTCGAGGACGAAGAAGGAGAAGGCAGGGATATTGATTCGATGTTGTGGCTGACTGAAATCACTAAGAAACGAGACCGAATCGTAACGTTTAGGCCGCGTTTTTACTCGCCGGGAAATGCCGCCGACGCCGGTTTCTGGGCAGTCGGGGCAGTGTTCTTGAGAGACCCGGGTTCGACCCGGTTTGCAACCCGGTTTCGACCCGGGTTTGATCCTGAAAACCTAACCCTGAACCCTAATTTTGTGTTTCTGGTTATTTTAGTATTTATTCTATTTTTCTAAAAATCAGAAATTAGTTTTAGTAATTCTTAAAATTTAATAAAAATCAGTTTTAAATTTTGAAAACTAGTATTATTAATTTCTAAATTATTTTATTAATTTATAAATTCGAATTTAATTATTTAACTAATTATTTGATTATTTATCTAATTATTTATTAGTTATCTAATTAACTAATAATTAGATAATTAATTAGTAATTAGGTAATTAATTAACAAATAAGGATTAAATAATACGATTAATAATCCGATAATTAGTAATATTACGTATAACTCGTATCTATACGAGTAGTGATTTGATAATTAAAACTATTATTCGAGCGATAACTATTCGAAGAATACCGTAATAATTATTCGTATCGAATAATTAAATACAGTTAATTAATTGATTAATTAATCGGATAGGTATAGTAATACTAGCGATTCGATAGTTATTCGAGAATTGCGAATAACTCGTAATTATACGAGTAATTGAACGATAAGTTCGATTATTAATATTCAGACGATAGTAAATTATTCGTATAGTATCTTAATAATTATTCGTAATGAATAATTAAATACATAAAATTAATTTTAAAATGTATACGTGCAATAATAACAGTAATGTTTCGATAATTATGCAAGAAACGCGAATAACTCGTAGAAATACGAGTAGTGGATCGTTGCGTTGAAATATGATTCGAATAATGGCTCATTTTTTTCAATAATTAACGTACCAGTTAATGATATCGATTATTTATTTATAAATAATCGATCTAATCGAATAAATAATGATGAGTTGCAAATGTTTGTAATAAATTGTGATTAATCCTATTAATTAGGGATTAATTATTTTAAATTGGTAAATAATTATCTATAAATATTTATTAGTTATTTATTTATTAAATATTTAAAAAGGTGATTAATTATTTCGATAATTAATCACATTATTTTCGATAAATCATAACTTCTTCATTTTAACTCCAAAAATTATAAAAAAAATTATTTTTGACTTTGATTTTTCTTAAATAATTATTAAAAAAATTATTTTAGGATTTAAAAGGTTGTAATAATTATTTATATTGAATAATAAATTGAATTATCACTGTTTAATTGATAATAATTCAACCGTTAGTCCGATTCGAGTGAAACGAAAGCCATTTTACTCAGAAAAATGAATTCTTTTTATTAAAAATAATATGAAGACCTAATTTCTTCTCGAAATTAGTTGAATTTATTGATTGCTTGATTATCAATCGAAATACGCGCCGAGACGAGTCCGAAAAATTCCGGAAAAATGGGAAATGAAGCAGAAGGTGATCAACGGAGCAATCAGCGAGTCGATTTTGATTCTAAAAATTATTTTAACTATAAAAATGATTATGTGCTTATGTGCTTATATGTATTATGTGGTTAATCGAGTCTTACTTGCTTATATGTAATATAAGAGTCAGTTATAAGCGTATGGGTAGATAATAGGAACGAAATGAAGTCAATTCAAGATGCAAATTGAAGTATAAGATGACTTAATCAGTCTATTTTGCTAACAGAAGCTAAGCCAACAAGGCAGGTCAAGTAAGGGATAGACAGAAATGATTTAATTGCAGTAAGTCGCGCAGAAGGCAAGTTTCTCCCCTATTCTAATTTCAGAATAGTAATATTCATTTCAAATTCTTATTACGCTTGTATTCCTTTAATTTCTTTATTCATATTTCAGTTAGATTCTTGAATTATTCTTTTCATTTGAATTCATTATTCATATTCCAATTGTTACTCACAATTATTGATATATTCTGGTGATTAGAATATATCAAAGCATACCGATTTGTTCCGGTTGCTATTCCAGGGACTGGATAATACTACTTTTGGGATTAAGTCTACTTAATCCTAAGGACCGGGACATAACCGGATCCTTGAAATGGGCCGTAGTGCCTGGGTGCCCGACAGGATCTATATAGTGAGATATAGATCTGTACTGTATCCTGGTTGATCAACAGGGTATAGCTGCGAATTTGAGTCCAGTTTAGTTCAATTGTATTCGCCAGTAAAGGCCTTCTTTTGATTCTTATGAGGTTATATCTTTGCAGATATACCTGGGTTACGGATTCAATTATAATGCTTTAACACTGTTTATATTTTGTGGACTTGTTGAGCAATTTTGGCTCACCCCTTTTTTTTGTTATTCACTTTATTGTTTTCAGTTAAGAAGGAATATGAAACCCATCAGGACACGAGTGGTAAAGAAGCGGGTCAAGCCTCGGGATCCTCTCATACCCAAGATGTTCATCCCAATTCAGGAAGAAAGCTTTGAGTTGCCCGAGCAGGTGGAGTGTTGATAGATAGTATGTGTGTTTGAATAAAAGCTGAACTTAGTTTAAAAATAAATTAGACAATGGTTTGTAATAAAGAGAGTTGTGATATTTTAAATGTTGGGTTGTAATAAAAGTAGTTAGTGGTTCTTATTTTCATATTTCAACCTAAAAGGTCCTGGTTAGTGTTAAAGAGGTTTAATTTCATTTTTTTGTTATTTATTAATAAGCTTGTACAGGTTTGGTGATTAGCTCGTAACCCCCAGACTTATACCCCGGGTCTGGAGGGCATTACAGTTTGGTATCAGAGCTGTAGGTTTGGTCCCTGAAAATAAGAACATTAGGACTAAGATAGGATATGGAGATCACATAAGATAGGGATAGTCAAATTAGGAAGAATAGTATTAGGATTTAGGTCAAATTAGAATATGAAAATATAAATTTTAGGATTGTTTAGTGACCTTTTCTTTTCTTTGGTATATTATCAGATGGCATCTTTTGGTTATTCTGCATCTTCCGAGAGGACAGTCACTGGGCCAGCAGCACCAGTCATACCTCCAGTATCTGAGTATATGTTTCCTCCTCTACCACCTTCACCACTATTGCCACAGGATCCGGTACCCCCAGTTCAGGGGATAGTTCATGACCCCATAGAGATGTTTGATCTTTTTGAGTTCTTCGAGCCGATAGTTCCTTTACCTATTGAGCATCAGTTTATTCCGGTTATTGAGCAGGAGTTACCACCACCACCATTGTTACCTCCTATACCAGTGCATGCCCCAGAGCCGGACATAGTTCAGATGATTCCAGTCGAGGGAATGGGAGAGCATGATGTGGATCTACAGCTAGGCTTACCACAGCCGGGTGCAGGTATTCCGAGGGTTCCTTCCCAGGAGTCAGTAGGTCAGGTTGCTCAGCCGCACATGGTACCATACCATGAGTATAGAGTCATGAGGGATGATATGGAGTATTGGCGGGCACAGTGTCGTGAGATTATGCATCTATTTGATCAGAGGGACAGAAGACCGTTAGCAGCCCTACATCCGGATTATTATATGAGACAGCGATTGCAGTCAGTGTTGATGAGTGCTACTTGAGAATTGGATGATTTGACTCATGATGGACCTCCTTCTTTTGCAGAGTTCTACAAGGCGTATTCCGCTTGGCACAGACTTTGGTCCAGGCACTTAGAGAGGAGCTTAGGCGTATTCCGCCTGGGTTCTGAGACAGGGACAGTTGAGACAGTGACTTCAGAGTATAGATGTATATAGAGGCAGCATAGTATAACCTAGTGAGTAGTGTGTATGTGTGTACTAGTAGTTTAACCTGTAGTAGGATTTTGACCTGTAGTGGTAGTATGACTTGTAGCCGCGGTGATTACCAGCAGAGCGAGACTTTTTGTATCAAGCATTTACACCTGAGGCTGGTGTCATATATATATAAACTGAACTTTTCAAATTTCTTTTATTTAAATTTCAGTCTTTACAGTTTACAGCATTTACTTTCATTTTTATTGTTTTGCAGCTTTCCATATTATAATTCCTGTTGAAAAAAAAATATAGGGGAAAAGAAAGAAACAGAAAAGAAAAGAATAAACATTTTATTTAACTGCTTACATTTCTAGTTTTTTTTTACATTCAGTAGCTGTTTTCTTTAAATAAACCATGTTATTAATACAGGATAAATTGTTTTCCTCACATATTATTAATTGTTTATTAAACTGTTAAATAAATATCACTTGTTTTATTATCAGAAGAAGATGGCACCAAAAAGAAAGACTAGGGCTGAAACCTCTAACAGCAATTCCGAAGGTCAGACTAATGAGACCATGAACCAAATGTTCCATCTGATGCAACAACAGATGGTAATGATGCAACAGAAGATGTAGTATCAGCAACAACAGATACAACAACAATTGTTACAACAACCACCTCATCCTGAGCCTCAATTACCACCAGTATTACCTGTTGTTACTTTTAAGCAGTTTCAGTCGGTTAAACCTCCAGAATTTGATGGGTCTACTGATCCTATTAAAGCCACCACCTGATTAAAAGAAATAGAGAAAGCATTTGCACTAGTGAAGATAGGTGAGGACCAGAAGACTGATTTTGCTAGTTACTTGTTGAAGGGAGAGGCAAATTATTGGTGGGAATCTAAAAAGGCTTTAGAGGGTGAAGATGTTATTGCTTGGGATAGGTTTAAAGAATTATTTTTAGAGAAGCATTTTCCTCGCTATGTGAAGAATCAGATGCAGATAAAGTTTTTAGAGTTGAAGCAGGGAAGTATGTATGTAACAGAATATGAAGCCAAATTTAATGAGTTGGCTAGGTTTGTTCCGGAACAGGTGGACACTGAAGAGAAACGAGTGCAGAGATTTCAAGAGGGATTACGACCATGGATACGCGGACAAGTTGCAGTTTTTGAATTAATAACATATACTGCTGTAGTCCAGAAAGCTTTAATCATCGAAGGGGAAAGTGAAAGGTCTCAACGAGACAGAGGACATGGGAGTTTCCAAGACCGTTTCAACAAGAAGCCGGGATTTCAAGCCCGGGCAAATCTGAATTTCAAAAGGATAGGACAGGGTACACAAAAAGCAAGTAATCGTTTCCAAGTCTCCAACCAACAGGGAATTGTTAAGGTTCCAGTGCCGTATTGTAAAACTTGTGGACGTAAGCATACCGGCGTATGTATTAAAGCAGATGTGACATATTTCAAATGCAAACAGAAAGGGCACTACTCTAACGAATGTCCGACAGGAAAAATAGCAGAAATCACTAGCTATCAATGCGGAAAGAAAGGGAATATCGCTAGGAATTGTAAAGGACCAGCAATGGCAGCCAGTATTCCGAAAGTATTGGCATTACCTCCGCCACCACCGCCAAATCAACCTAGAGCAAGGACTTTTAACATGACAATGAAAGAGGCAGTGCAGAATCCAAGTGTAATTGCAGGTACGCTTTTGGTGAACTCCGTAGATTCAAAAGTATTAATTGATTCTAGAGCTACCCATTCATTTATTTCTGAAGAATTTCTTGATAAGTTACATTACGAAATTGAATGGTTGGGCGAGACGTTAATTATAAAATTAGCGAATGACAACCAAGTTCCGGTAAATCGAGTATGTCCTGCGTGTGATGTAGAAGTAGCCGGACATCATTTTTCTGTAGATTTAGTTCCTTTTAAGCTAGGAGAATTCGATATCATTTTGGGAATGGATTGGTTAGCATGTCATAAAGCTCAGATACATTGTGCGAATAAGAAAGTTGAATTGCGAACTGCGGAAAATGCAACGGTAATATTCAAGGGCGAAAAGCAGCAGAATAAATTTCTCACTATAGTGCAGACCAAACGATTGCTTCAACAAGGATGTGAGGCGTACATAGCTTACGTGTTAGATACTGAAAAAGGAAGTCCTATAATAGAAAACATTCCAGTTGTATGTGAATTTCCAGACGTCTTTCCAGACGAGCTTCCAGGGTTACCGCCAGATCGAGAAATCGAATTCACGATTGATCTAGCACCAGGCACATAACCAGTTTTGAAA
This sequence comes from Apium graveolens, assembly GCF_009905375.1. Taxonomy (NCBI): domain Eukaryota; kingdom Viridiplantae; phylum Streptophyta; class Magnoliopsida; order Apiales; family Apiaceae; genus Apium; species Apium graveolens. The sequence goes on along the minus strand of NC_133651.1, from coordinate 229,570,209 downwards.
GCTCCGTATCGAATGGCTCCAGTCGAGATGAAAGAATTGTCAACACAACTGCAAGATCTTCTAGACCGAGGCATCATACGACCTAGTGTATCCCCATGGGGTGCACCAGTGTTACTTGTGAAAAAGAAGGACGGCAGCATGCGATTATGCATCGACTATCGGGAGTTGAATAAACTCACTATTAAGAACAAGTATCCTTTACCGAGAATTAACGATTTGTTCAACCAACTAAAAGGAGTTGCATGGTTTTCAAAGATAGATTTGTGATCAGGCTATCATCAATTGAAGATTAAAGCTGAAGATATTCCTAAGACTGCGTTTCGTACGAGATATGGACATTATGAGTTTCTTGTAATGGCATTCGGTCTGACAAACGCGCCAGCTGCATTCATGGATTTGATGAACAGGATATTCAAGAAATATTTGGACCAATTCATGATTATATTCATTGATGACATTTTGATTTACTCCAAGACAGAAGAAGAGCATGCAGATCACTTGAGGATAGTTTTGGAAATCCTGAGGAAAGAGCAATTATATGCAAAATTCTCAAAATGTGAATTCTGGTTAAGGGAAGTACAATTTCTAGGACATATCATCAGTAGAGAAGGCATCCAAGTCGATCCAGCAAAGATTAAAGCTGTGTTGAACTGGGAATGACCAAAGACACCAACAGAAGTTCAAAGTTTCTTGGGATTGGCAAGATATTATCGAAGGTTTGTCAAAGATTTTGCAAAAATAGCAACGCCGCTGACCAAGTTAACTCGAAAAAGTGAAAAGTTTGAATGGAATGATAAGTGTGAAGAAAGTTTTCAAGAGTTGAAGAATCGGTTAGTGACCGCACCAGTACTAGTATTGCCAGACGAGCAAGGGAATTTCGTTATTTTCAGCGACGCTTCGTATCGCGGGCTAGGATGTGTATTGATGCAACACGGTAACGTCATCGCATATGGTTCGAGACAACTTAAACCTCATGAACAGAAATATCCTACGCATGATCTGGAATTGGCAGCGATTGTATATGCATTGAAGCTTTGGAGACATTATCTCTACGGTGAAAGATGTGAAATCTACACGGATCATTAAAGTCTGAAGTATATCTTTATGCAAAAGGAACTGAACATGCGACAACGTCGGTGGCTAGAATTGATAAAAGATTACGATGTTACAATCAGTTATCATCCAGGAAAAGCAAATGTTGTAGCGGATGCGTTGAGCAGGAAAGAAAGATTGAATTGGTTAACTTCATACGAAGAATTGGCCAAGGAATTCGATAAATTGGAAATTGAGATTCGTGTTCCCAATGAATCTGCAGAATCTATCTACGCTATGACCTTCCAACCGGAGTTGCTAGAAAAGATTCGCCGCTGTCAAGATCAAGTAATGAGTCAAGATGACGACCTGACGGGAGAAGAGATCACAACTCAGAAAGATAGTGAAGGAATTTTACGCTTTGTGTCGAGAATCTGGATACCTAATGTGGTAGAATTAAAAGAAGAAATAATGCGAGATGCGCACAATTCGAAGTATTCCATTCATCCAGGAAGTACAAAAATGTATCGCGATCTGAAAGAAAACTTCTGGTGGCCGAACATGAAGAAGGAAATAGCAGAATGGGTGAGTAAATGCTACACATGCCAGCGAGTTAAAGCAGAACATCAACGTCTGAGTGGGTTATTGCAACCGTTAGACATTCCAGAATGGAAATGGGAACATCTAGCGATGGATTTTATGGTAGGACTACCAAGGACTAAGGCAAATCATGATGCGATATGGGTAATCATTGACAGACTTACGAAGTCGGCACATTTTCTACCGATTAACGAAAGATTTTCGCTCGACAAATTAGTGCACATGTATCTTAAGGAAATTGTGATGCGACATGGAGTCCCAATATCTATCATGTCTGATCGAGATCCTCGTTTCAACTCAAGATTTTGGAGACAATTTCAAGAATGCCTTGGAACGAAATTAAACATGAGTACTGCGTATCATCCGCAAACCGATGGGCAAAGTGAAAAAACTATTCAAACGATTGAAGACATGCTACGAGTTTGTGCGATCGATTTTGAAGGCAGTTGGGATGAACATCTATCCCTAGTGGAATTTTCTTATAATAACAGCTATCATGCAAGCATTGGAATGCCCCCATATGATGCACTATATGGAAGAAAATGTAGATCACCAATACACTGGGATGAAGTTGGGGAACGTAAGATTTTGGGTCCAGAATTAATTCAGCAAACGAAAGAAAAGATTGAACTTATTCGAAAATGACTCGATGCAGCGCAAAACAGGCAACGTAAATACGCAGACCCAACAAGGAAGGATATGAACTATCAGGAAGGAGAACACGTATTACTTAAAATATCGCCATGGAAAGGATTGACCAGATTTAGCAATAAGGATAAATTGAAGCCACGATACGTCGGACCATTTGAAATTTTGAAGAGAGTAGGGAAGCTTGCATATGAATTAGTTTTACCGCCTCATATGCAACATATTCACAATGTGTTTCACGTGTCAATGCTTAAGCGATATAATCCTGATTCTAGGCATGTAATAGAGTATGAACCGATAGATATCCAACCCGATTTGTCTTTTGTAGAACAGCCGGTAAGAATTTTAGATCGGTGAGAGAAAGTGTTGTGAAATAAGTCTGTATATTTAGTGCGAATGTTGTGGAGAAATCCGATGAATGAAGAATCAACTTGGGAACTTGAAAGTGAAATGTTAGAGAAATACCCTCATTTGTTTTCATAGAAGATTCTGAGGACAGAATCCTATTAAGGGGGGGAGAATGTAATGACCGGGAAATTTATGTTGTATTATATCATATTTGTAATAAAATATGTATTAATATGTCAGTTATGTGTGATTATCTATTAAACCCTAATTGTTATGTGTTACGTGTATTCCGTATCATTTATGTATTTTTAAGGTATTTTTCAGATGTTTTATATTGTATTTGTAGGTTCTATTTCAAACGTTTTACAATCCAAACAATGATTTTAAAGCCAGTATTTCAAATAAAATAATGGGCCTTATTTTTCATCAAACGGCTTTTACAATCGCAATATTCTGAACATCTAGATATTTTATAAATTTTTTCGTTTTACGAAAAATGACTTTTCCGGGCCCCATTGGGTGTTAAAATCCCAACAAAAATCATATTTTTATTTTTATAAAATTATAGGACTTTTATTTATACCATTTCTTTGTATTTTTTAATTATTCACAATTTTTGGGAATTTTTGGCATATATATTGTATATATAAAATATTTATAAATTAAATTTTAATACCCAAAAATTATAGAAATTAGGGCCAAATATTTTTATTAGGAGTGTAATTAGACCCTTAATTTTATTTAGGGGTATTATTTTCATAATTATAAATACCTGATTTACTATTAATTTTTCAGTTAATTTTCATTAAAAATCAGAAAATAATTAGAAAATTCAGAAAAATCCCCAAATTCCCAGAATTAGGGTTTGGAGTTCTTGGAATCAAAGTTGATTTTGAAGGCATTTCTGTTCACCAAATCGAGCATGTAAGTAACCGTTTTGAAGCTTATTGAATTCTCTATTCGATTTTGTAGTTGATTTTGTTGTTTGATTAGCCGATGTTGATTTCATATTTTCGGGTTTCAAATTTTAATTCGGGTTTGAATTTCTAGTAGTTGTTTGATGTTGTTGTTGCTGGAAACGATTAGATCGTCGAGTTTCCTATCAATTCGTGTCGGTTTCTTAGTTTTTGGCTTTGATTTTGAGCTCGCCGGAATCGCGGCATCGCCGCCGCTGTTCTTAGTTCGCCGGCGTCGTGTTCGTCGAGGACGAAGAAGGAGAAGGCAGAGATATTGATTCGATGTTGTGGCTGACTGAAATCACTAAGAAACGAGACCGAATCGTAACGTTTAGGCCGCGTTTTTACTCGCCTGGAAACACCGCCGACGCCGGTTTCTGGGCAGTCGGGGCGGTGTTCTTGAGCGACCCGGGTTCGACCCGGTTTCCAACCCGGTTTCGACCCAGGTTTGATCCTGAAAACCTAACCCTGAACCCTAATTTTGTGTTTCTGGTTATTTTAGTATTTATTCTATTTTTCTAAAAATCAGAAATTAGTTTTAGTAATTCTTAAAATTTAATAAAAATCAGTTTTAAATTTTGAAAACTAGTATTATTAATTTCTAAATTATTTTATTAATTTATAAATTCGAATTTAATTATTTAACTAATTATTTGATTATTTATCTAATTATTTATTAGTTATCTAATTAACTAATAATTAGATAATTAATTAGTAATTAGGTAATTAATTAACAAATAAGGATTAAATAATACGATTAATAATCCGATAATTAGTTAATATTACGTATAACTCGTATCTATACGAGTAGTGATTTGATAATTAATACTATTACTCGAGCAATAACTATTCGAAGAATACCGTAATAATTATTCGTATCGAATAATTAAATACAGTTAATTAATTGATTAATTAATCGGATAGGTATGGTAATACTAGCGATTCGATAGTTATTCGAGAATTGCGAATAACTCGTAATTATACGAGTAATTGAACGATAAGTTCGATTATTAATATTCAGACGATAGTAAATTATTCATATAGTATCGTAATAATTATTCGTAATAAATAATTAAATACAAAAAATTAATTTTAAAACGTATATGTGCAATAATAACAGTAATGTTTCGATAATTATGCAAGAAACGCGAATAACTCGTAGAAATACGAGTAGTGGATCGTTGCGTTGAAATATGATTCGAATAATGGCTCTTTTTTTTTAATAATTAACGTACCAGTTAATGATATCGATTATTTATTTATAAATAATCGATCTAATCGAATAAATAATGATGTGTTGCAAATGTTTGTAATAAATTGTGATTAATCCTAATAATTAGGGATTAATTATTTTAAATTAGTAAATAATTATCTATTAATCATTTATTAGTTATTTATTTATTAAATATTTAAAAAGGTGATTAAATTAATCACATTATTTTTGATAAATCATAACTTCTTCATTTTAACTCCAAAAATTATAAAAAAATTATTTTTGACTTTGATTTTTCTTAAATAATTATTTAAAAAATTATTTTAGGATTTAAAAGGTTGTAATAATTATTTATATTGAATAATAAATTGAATTATCAGTGTTTAATTGATAATAATTCAACCGTTAGTCCGATTCGAGTGAAACGAAAGCCATTTTACTCAGAAAAATGAATTCTTTTTATTAAAAATAATATGAAGACCTAATTTCTTCTCGAAATTAGTTGACTTTATTGATTGCTTGATTATCAGTCGAAATACGCGCTGAGACGAGTCCGAAAAATTCCGGAAAAATGGGAAATGAAGGAGAAGGTGATCAACAGAGCAATCAGCGAGTCGATTTTGATTCTAAAAATTATTTTAACTCTAAAAATGATTATGTGCTTATGTGCTTATGTGTATTATGTGGTTAATCGAGTCTTACTTGCTTATATGTAATATAAGAGTCAGTTATAAGCGCATGGGTAGATAATAGGAACGAAATGAAGTCAATTCAAGATGCAAATTGAAGTACAAGATGACTTAATAAGTCTATTTTGCTAATAGAAGCTAAGCCAGCAAGGCAGGTCAAGTAAGGGATAGACAGAAGTGATTTAATTGCAGTAAGTCGCGCAGAAGGCAAGTTTCTCCCCTTCTAACTTCAGAATAGTAATATTCATTTCAAATTCTTATTACGCTTGTATTCCTTTAATTTCTTTATTCATATTTCAGTTAGATTCTTGAATTATTCTTTTCATTTGAATTCATTATTCATATTCCAATTGTTACTCACAATTATTGATATATTCTGGTGATTAGAATATATCAAAGCATACCGATTTGTTCCGGTTGCTATTCCAGGGACTGGATAATACTACTTTTGGGATTAAGTCTACTTAATCCTAAGGACCGGGACATAACCGGATCCTTGAAACGGGCCGTAGTGCTTGGGTGCCCGACAGGATCTATATAGTGAGATATTGATCTGCACTGTATCCTGGCTGATCAGCAGGGTATAGCTGCGAATTTGAGTCCAGTTTAGTTCAATTGTATTCGCCAGTAAAGGCCTTCTTTTGATTCTTATGAGGTTATATCTTTGCAGATATACCTGGGTTACGGATTCAATTATAATGCTTTAACACTGTTTATATTTTGTGGACTTGTTGAGCAATTTTGGCTCACCCCTTTTTGTTGTTATTCACTTTATTGTTTTCAGTTAAGAAGGAATATGAAACCCATCAGGACACGAGTGGTAAAGAAGCGGGTCAAGCCTCGGGATCCTCTCATACCCAAGGTGTTGATCCCAATTCAGGAAGAAAGCTTTGAGTTACCCGAGCATGTGGAGTGTTGATAGATAGTATGTGTGTTTCAATAAAAGTTGAACTTAGTTTAAAAATAAATTAGACAATGGTTTGTAATAAAGAGAGTTGTGAGATTTTAAATGTTGGGTTGTAATAAAAGTAGTTAGTGGTTCTTATTTTCATACTTCAACCTAAAAGGTCCTGGTTAGTGTTAAAGGGGTTTAATTTCATTTCTTTGTTATTTATTAATAAGCTTGTACAGGTTTGGTGATTAGCTCGTAACCCCCAGACTTATACCCCAGGTCTGGAGGGCGTTACATCTATGGGGTTCTGAAAACTTATGAACTTGAAATGATTCAAAAGAAATTATTAAGGGCTGGTCAAGGATATGTAATGGATGGCTCAAGTGCACTGATTGTGAATGATAGCCGGACCACTAATGATGAGCAAAGATCCCAAACTCCAGAAATTTCTACAAGTGAGAAAATAGTCAATGACACTAAATAGCAAGTCATACTGGAATTAGATGAAGAAGATGAGTTCTACACTCATGATGAGCTTGATGAGCTAGACAAATTAATGGCTTACTTGGCTAGAAAATTCTCTAACATTAGAGTGAAGAAACCAAGATTTTTCAAGAGCAAAGGACAGTCCTTTAACAAAGACATCAGCTGGAAAGGAAAAGGGAAGTACACTCCTGATAGCAAAACTGGCTACAAAACTGGATCTGTTGATAGATCAAACATAAGGTGCTTTAATTGTGATGAGTTGGGCCATTTTGCTACAGAATGTAGGAAACCCAAGAAAGCAAAGAAAGACAAAGCCTATCTTGAATTGGAAGCAAAGTATGATGCTCTTCTAAAGAAGCAACAAGGGAAAGCTTATATTGCTGAGGGCAAAAGCTGGGATGATTCAGATAATGATGAAGATGAAGAAGTTGGAAACTATGCACTCATGGCCTTGGAGCAAGGAGATTCTTCATCATCTAAATCACAGGTACCAACTCTTACCACAATTGATTTAAATATGAGTCAATATAAGGAAACTGTTGAAAAGATGAGCACAGAAATGTTCCACATTCATACAAGCATGGTTGCTGCAAATGAGGAAGTTAGCAGATTGAAAAAGATCAATGAAAAACTTGAGAGTGAAAAACAAGAGACTGATTTGTTGCTGGTTGAGCCTGATGCTGCTAAGCAAGAAAATGCATACTTAAAGAACAAATTAAAGTGTGCAAGTGAAATTGAAGCAGTATTGAGAGAAAGGCTGGAGAAGAATGAAGTGAAGCTGAAATCTTTCAAAAATGCTTCTGAGTTGATTGGCCAATATCATGAAAAGAACAAGCCATGTGCAAACATTGCCATTGGTCTTGATTATGAGGGTTTGAACAATAAAAAGAAGTCTGTCAGTGACAAAGGAAAATCAACTGAAACTGAGAATGTTCCAATTATTTTGAAGAAAGTTGAATCACCTTTGTTCAAGGCATGTGAGGTGAACTTCAGTGAAGAAGAGTTGATCATCAAACATGAGATAGCTGATGAGGACAAGGAAAAGAAAAATGATGAGACAACTCAGTCTTCCATCTCTGTTGAAACATTAAAAGCCAATCAAGAAACTAAGGAGCCTGTGAAGGAGATTAAAGCTGAAGAGGTCAAAAAGAAAAAGAAGAATAGAAATGGAAAGATTGGGATAAAAAAAGCAATAATTTTGCTTATGTTGCAGATGCTCCTAGAAAGAGGTGTGAGAATTGCGGATCAATGAATCACCTAACTCACCTTTGTAAAAAGATTGTTAGAAATCCACCTGAAGGAGTCTGCAAGTACAATGAAGCTAAGGCTAATGATCCCTATTCATTCTGTGACAAGTTTGACTGAATTCCGTGCAACATGAAAGTGATGAAGAGTTGCCACAAATTGAGAATTGATCTCATAGAATAAAAAATTGGTTCTATATCTGAAAGGGAAAATGCTCAACAGTCTATGCATTCCATTTTATCTGAAATTTCTCATTTTACTTCTGTAAAATCAGTTAACAAGAAGAAAGTGCCCAACACAGCTTGGGTAGCTAAACACACTAATCCTCATTGTGTGCAGGGAAAAGGAAAGAAGGTCATATGGATCATTGATAGTGGATGTTCCAGGCATATGACAGGTGATAAGACCCTGCTATCACAATTTGAGGAGATGGCTGGCCCTTTGGTGACCTTTGAAGACAACAGCAAAAGATTCACAATGGGATATGGCAAGATTGTTTCTGGAAATATTGTCATTGAAGATATAGCACTAGTTGCTGGATTAGAAGTAAATCTTCTAAGTGTTAGTCAATTTGCAGACAGAGGTTTTAAAGTTATTTTCAACAAAGAAGATTGTGCTTTTATTAGCAAAAAGACTGGTGAAATTGCTTTTAAAGGAGTAAGAAAGGGAAGCTTATTTGTCGCAGACTTAGACTCAACAAATAAGGATGGAGTGTGTTGTTTCTACACCAAGGCATCAGAAGAGCAAAGCAAATTGTGGCATAAGAAGCTATCTTACTTGAATTTCAAAGCAATCAACACCTTAGTCAAGAAGGAGCTCGTGAGAGACATGCCTAGTCTGGAATTTGCTCAACTGGAAGTTTGTGAAGCTTGTCAGAAAGGAAAAATGAAAAGATCAAGTCACAAGTCAAAATCTGTGAATTCTATAAGTGCACCTCTGCAACTTATTCACATGGACTTGTTTGGGCCAGTAAATGTCTTGTCTATTTCAAGGAACAAATATGCCCTTGTCATGGTTGATGATTTTTCAAGATACACTTGGATTGAGTTCATGTACAAACTCCAAACATTATAATTGAGCACGTCAAGAAAATTGAGAAGCAAGTTGAAGGAAAAGTTAGTGTGAAAAGATTGAGGAGTGATAATGGAACAGAATTCAGAAACTCAACATTAAGTGAATTCTACAAAAGCAAAGGCATTGTTCAAGAATTTTTAGCAGCTAGAACACCTCAACAGAATGGAGTAGTTGAGAGGAAAAATAGAACATTGGTTGAAGCTGCTAGAACCTTGCTACAAGATGCTCAGTTGCCAACTAGTTTTTAGGAAGAGGCTGTTAATACTGCATGCTACACTCAAAACAGATATATCATCAACAAAGCTCATGGCAAATCACCTTACTCAATCATGTCTAACAGGAAGCCTATAGTGAAGCATCTACATGTGTTTGGAAGCAAGTGTTATATTCTAAAAGACAACTCTGAATATGTGGGAAAATTTGACTCTAAAGTTTTTGAAGTAATTTTTCTGGGATATTTATTGGAAAGAACAGCCTACAAAGTTTATATGATTGATCAAAAGAAAATTATGGAAAGCACATATGTGACTTTTTATGATGACAAGTGTCCATGCTTGGAATGCCTTGATGTAAATGATGTTGAAGCCCTTGCATTTGAGAATCTAACCATTGATAGTGATTCTGATGAGGAAGATGAAGTTGTGGCACAACAAATAACAAATGAAGAGACCTCTGAACAAAATCATGGGAATGAAAGCTCTCTTCAGACACCTGAATTTGATGGCACAAACTCAGGGGGAGAAGGAGAGAATGGAAATGACAGTCATGGTAATACTGAAGAAAATAATGAAGGCACTAGTCAATAGACACACACTAGAAAGTGGGATATGAGTCATACAGTAGAAGCTATTATTGGTGATCCCTCAGCTGGTGTGAGAACTAGAAGTGCAACTGCTAATGAATGCCTACATGCATGTTTTCTATCTCAAGTAGAGCCCAAGAAAACTGAAGAAGCCCTATTGGATCCTGATTGGATATGTGCTATGCAGGAGGAGCTGAATCAGTTTGAGAGAAACAAAGTGTGGAAATTAGTATTTGCACCAAAGAACAGAAGCATAATTGGAACTAAGTGGGTGTACAGGAACAAAATGGATGAAAATGGAATTGTTACTAGAAACAAAGAAAGGCTGGTTGCTAAAGGCTACTCACATGAAGAGGGAATTGACTATGATGAGACTTTTGCTCCTGTTGCAAGACTAGAAGCAATAAGAATTTTTCTGGCATTTGCTACACACTCAAATTTCAAGGTGTATCAAATGGATGTCAAGAGTGCTTTTCTTAATGGTGAACTAGAAGAAGAAGTTTATGTGCAACAACCACCTGGCTTTGAAGATCCAGAATTTCCTAACTTTGTTTACAAATTACTGAAGGCTTTATATGGATTAAAACAGGCACCTAGAGCCTGGTATGACACACTGTCAGAATTTCTACTCAAACATGGTTTTACCAGAGGTACTATTGATAAGACTCTCTTCTACAAGAAGCATGGTGAAGATATGATCCTAGTTCAAATCTATGTGGATGATATCATCTTTGGATCTACAAAAGAAAAGCTTTGTCAAAGATTCTCTAGGCTAATGCAGAGTGAGTATGAAATGAGCATGATGGGAGAATTGAGTTACTTCCTTGGCCTTCAAGTTAGTCAAAGAAGTGATGGTATTTTTATCAGCCAAACCAAATATGTGAATGACTTATTGAAGAAATTTGGTATGATGGATAGCTCACCTGCATTTACACCAATGTCTACTGCAACCAAGTTGGATGAAGACAAGAAAGGCAAGAGTGTGGATATTTCAAGCTACAGAGGGATGATTGGATCATTGCTTTATTTGACTGCTAGTAGACCAGACATCATGTTTGCTACTTATCTATATGCTAGATTTCAAGCCAATCCAAAGGAATCATAGTTGATGGCTGTGAAAAGGATTTTCAGATACTTAATTGGAACTCCAAACTTGGGATTATGGTATCCTAAGGGAACTAGTTTTGAAGCTATTGGATACACAGATGCATATTTTGCTGGATGCAGGGTTGATAGGAAAAGTACTAGTGGAAGCTGTCAATTTCTTGGTCAAAGACTTGTATCCTGGTATAGTAAGAAACAACAATCTGTGTCAACTTCCACACCTGAGGCTGAATATATAGCTGCTGGAAGTTGTTGTGCTCAGGTGCTTTGGATTAAAAATCAACTAATGGACTATGGTCTAGTGTTACACAAAATTCCTATTATGTGTGACAATACTAGTGCCATATCTATAGTAGCTAATCCATTTAATCATTCTAGAACAAAGCACATTGATGTTAGGTACCATTTTATCAGGGAACATGCTGCAAATGGTACCATTGAGCTCATTTTTGTTCCAACAGAGAAACAATTAGCTGACATTTTTACTAAACCTTTGGATGAAGCAACCTTCACTAGACTTGTGAGTGAAATTGGAATGCTCAACTCTTCATCCTAAGGCAAGAACTCAGCTAATGTATTGCAACAGATTAATTTCTAATAAATCAACCTAGTTTGATTTAATTGCAAATTAACTGAAATATGAATTATAAATATTTCAGAATCTCTGTATATTTATTTTTTTTAAAACTCAAAAATTAACTTAGAATATTTCAAGTTTTAAGTAAACTGCTTAGTTGTTAATTTACATCTTAAATGTGTAAAATTAACACAAGGCAGAATAACAATACTCAAAGGTATAGAGAACTGAGTTCTCGATAAGTCAAAATGACATATTGACAAGTCATTTTAGAGTTCTCGAGTGAGTCCTCGATAAGTCTATTTACAGACTTCTCGAATGACTTCTCGATAAGCTCTGTTATGACTTATTGATAAGACCATGACGAGTTCTCTAATAGTGTTAATTCACAGAGTTCTCGACAAGGATATTTTGAGACTTATCAATAACTCAGAACTAAAATAATTTAATTCAATGAATTATTTTAGACAAATACTTTTGGAAAATTTATTCTGATTTCAATTTGATTCAATTCAAATAAATTAGAATCATTTTTAGTCCATTTTTGGACAAATTGGGCATTTATCAGAGTTCTCGATAAATCATTTCTTAGTTCTCGAAAAGAATTAATAAAATGACTTATCGAATGTACTTTTTCAAATTCAAAATTACTTCTCGATAAGTTTTATATCAAACGTTTATTTGACCTCTCGATAAGTATTTTACCTTTTCTATAAATACCTACCCTTCTCGATACATACACTGTACTTACACTTTTTCGAGATCTCAAGTGACCTAGCTTTCAGACAAAAGGCGATTTCTCTCTCGTTTTTGCTCCTTTCACAAAACTTTTTCTTACCCACTACTTCTAAACACTAAAATGGTACAAAACATTGTTAGAGCTATCATTCCAGAGAAGGAAACCAACTTTATTTGCTTTTCTTGATGCTAACCAAGCCCCTGATAGTTTCAAGCGATTTGTGAAGTTTCTTTCTGAATTCTATATTGCAGGTGCTTTAACTGCAAGTCCTGTGCTGTATTTGGACGTTCTTCATGAATTTTAGACATCAGCTATAACTAGGACAGTTGTTCTAGAGAATGTCACTTCTATGGTGGTCACCTTCACAATTGGAGGCCAAGAAATTGAGTTTTCAGCTGCTGATGTGAATACAACCCTGGGATTACCAACTGAGAACTATGGAGAGATGTCAACTGTAGATGAGCTGAGTGAATTCATGGACTTCATCAACTACAGTGGCTCAATCAACTTGGCAAGCCTGAACAGGACAAACCTTAGGAAGGAATGGTCCTTTGTGTTTGATTCTGTAGTGAGGGCTTTCACCTGCAGAAAAACTGGCTTTGACAATATCTCAAGTGTGGTGCAGAAGCTGGTGTTCTCAATAGCTCACAACAGGAAACTGAATGTTGGGGGCTCTAATTCTGGAGGAGCTGGCTACCAGGCTTACTATGCCTTTGAAGAATAGAGGTAAAGAAATCGTTTTGCCAAGGTTTATTATGTCTACTTTAGCTCATAAAGTAAATGACATACATTTGTTAGCTAGTATTGATAGTAGTAGAATTGACAATTGTAAGAAAGTGTCCAAAATAATATTTGGCTCACTTACTACAAAGAATAAGGTGAGTGTAAGTCTTAGAATCACTCCATTTATGTTGGAGAGATTCAGGACTTATCCTTACCCTATGCTAGACATGAGGGCTCCTCAATTTGCTAGTTCAGCTATGATTCCTGAGCCTGTGGAAGTACAAACACAGGCACACCAACAGGGACCTTCCAAAGCTACAACCCCTTCTTCTAAACCACTAGATGCTAGCAAACCAACCACTTTAGTCTCTCAAAAGACTGAGGTGAGTAAAAAGAAGAGAAAGGAACCAACCCTTGGTGTTGTAAATGAGAGTGAAACAATTCAAACTGAACCAGAGTCACCCTTGGTCAAGAGACCAAAGAAGAGTAAGATACCTGAGTTGACCACTCAAAACACCTCCGTGTCCTCCCAAAAGGGCACAATTGAACAAATGGGGAGTAAACAGTTACTAGATGTATTCTCTCAACATGGTGTATCTATTGAAAAGATCATTCACCCCAATGCATCCTGTAATGAGTCAGCACAACCTGCACCTAGAGTGTATGGTAGAAGATATAAGGATGGCACACACATTGAGGGAACATCATTTGAAGCTCCCTCATCCATTCAGGGGGAGCTGCCAACACTCATAACTGAGCAAACCTCTCTAATCTCTCAAATTTCTTCATCATATAGAGCACTTGAATATGATTCTCAAGTGCACCAACCCTCAAGTGACATGGTTCATGAAACTGTGCTCACCACCCAGAACCAACATCTAGATGGTGAGAGGCTACTAGCTGGGGTAGACCTTGATGACACCATCAAAAACATGGGGGTTTCATCAGTTTTTACTGAAGACCCCATGGTCACTCTTGCACCTTCATGTGCACAATCATCTTCACAGATGGATAGGTTTGAGGGTATTACTCTTTAGGGAGAGCTATCTAAATGCTCTCCAATTCAATTGGAGGTTCCTCTAGAAGGAACAACTCCCCTCAAAACCCTAGCTGAAATTGCCTTGATAGTTGAAGCTAGGAGTACAATTGCCAATGACCCTGTTATGGGAGAGGCAAGTTCATCACATTTATGTGACAGTGCTCTGCAAGGTGCACAAAGGTTTGAGGCTGGTGTACATGACAGTAACCCAGTCAAATCCTCTCCAATTCCAATGGAGGTTCCCACTACATGTGGTGCACAAAAAACTGTCAAAACCATAGATTTATCTGTGAGTCAAACTGTGACTTCAGTCACAAGTGGTAATCTGGAAATTTCTCAACAGCCATCACATCTCAATCCAGCTAACCACATGTCATGGCTCAATGGCTACAAGATATAGAAGCTCAGCCTTCTACAGTTGATGACATGTTGGTAGATCAAATCTCAGGCTTGGCCAATCTCTCTCAGTAATTGCTCACTTCAGACATGGGGAACCAGGACTATCAAGCTATACTACTATGCTTTAATGAAGAGGTTGAACAACAGAAGGAGAAGATAGTAGATGAGGCTGAAGAGGATGGCAATGTAGATGCCTGGTTGTCTCATGACCATGTTACAGAAATGGATGAAGTTTTGGCTAGATTCAGGAGGGAGTACATAACTATCATGGGAAGCAATGCTAAATCTCTCACTCATTCTGAAGTCTATGATGCCATCATGGAAGTGCACAAAGCTCAACTCAAGGCTTTCCATCTCTTTGGAAAGGCCCTTGAAGTAAAATTGACTGGACATGAAGATAAAATCAGGAAGCTAATCAAGGAAAATATGGATGACATTGTGCCTTCTCAAAAGGACATCAAGAATCAATTCCAGTCTTTCACTGAGCAAATGTCAAGGATGAATCTGGCCTCCATAGAGAAGGAAGTGTCAAATATGAAGAGTTCTTTCAAGGCCCTGTTTGATCAAGTTCAAGCTCATATCACAAATTCAAATGATACCAGGGTCAAGCTAAATCAAATGCATACTACTAGGTATGAGCCTTAATTTCTTCTCATGGAGGTTGTCAGAAAAGCTGTTGATGAACACTTTGGGTCCTTCTCAGCTACAACAGTCTCCACTACCTCTACTCATCAAATAAAAGAACTTCAAGATCAAATTTCTTCACTTCAAGCTTCCAACTCAGATTTATCTTCACAAGTCAGAGCTCTAACCACATTGGTTGAGAGTCAACAACATGATATTCAGGCCCTAGTGGAGTCACATAAGCATTTACAAATGAAGAATACAGTTGCTTTGGGAGCCATTATGGGAAAACTCAATATACCACTGCCAGCATTGCCTGAAGCTGTAAGACCTGAGATTCATACTCCCCTACTCATGCCTGTCACCAAGACTAAGGGGGAGATCGATGCAAGGCTAGCACAATCAAAACTCAAAAGTCAAGTACAAGGTCTAGAACAAGAGATGCTCCTTATGGCTGCCCAAGGTCCAGGAATGACACAAGAGTTTGATAATTTGCTCACTGGACTAAGGAACTCTCTCAACAACAACTTCTTCACTTACAAAAAGACCTTGGAAAAGACTATCAATTACATCAGGGTGCTGCAGATCCCAGTCAAGGACCAGTTTTTGGAGAAAAGGATAGTAATCAATCTTAATGATTCTGGTGTAGACAGATGTATGCAAGTCAATTTCAATTATCTAATTTCTAGAAGAGCATCTGAGGTGGATATTTTGATTAACAAGGTCAGGATAATCACCAATGATGAGAAAATGCTACTAGCAGAGTTAAAGAAGGCTCAAGAAGGTGCATTCCCAGAAGCTTATCTACATCCAAGCAAAGGGGTGCACTATATCTGCTCTACAACCAAGCAACTGAAACATTTCCAAGTACCTAAAAACTGTGTCATGGCCAATAGAAGACTGATAATGGTGCTTGAGACTGGGCTAAAAAGTAAGAAATTGAAGACTAGTGAAGATGAAGCTATGATCAAGATTCTGAGGAGATACATTGATAACCCTGAAGCCAATTTGCCTAAAACTCAAATCAACAAAGATGACTTGGGTGATGATGAGTAGAAGAAAGATGGTCAAAAGCCTTCTGGCTCAAACTCAAGTCAATCTAGCAAGGCAATTGGTGGAAAAAGTGATAGTGAGAAAGAGAAGGAGAAGGAAAGTGGATCTGAGACTCAAAGGAGGGGTGGAAGGAGACAAAGACAAAAGAATGATACCTCACAACCCCTCCAAACCTTAAATATCCAAATACCAATTGCTAAACCTTCACATTCAACCTCATCAAAAACTGCTCAACCTCAAACCTCTAAGTCTAAATATTTCTACAAGCTCACTGCAAACTCTCTCATCAAAACTCAAATCACTCATAGCCATACTTCTCTGAAAAGACTCAAAATTGTACCTTCTTTCAAGCCACCCCATAAAACACACTTCAAAACAGTTGGAATAGGTCCAAAAGAAGCCAAGGTCAAGAGAAGATTCAGAAGACAAAGAAGACAAAGAAGAAGACAACTGATAGCTGAATTTCTCAATGATCATGGATTTGGTGAAAAGGCCATCTGGAACAGATATAATCAAGATGATTTCCAACCTCTAAATGTTGTTGATTCAGATGAAGACTACTTCCAACAGCTAGCTGAAAGAATGGTCAGAGTTTGGGTTGTTAACATCAAAGAAGTTAGAATCTACTACAGTGATGGGTCCTTTGAACAGCTTGGAAATAGACTAATGGATTCTCTCTCAATTGTTGAACTGAAAAGGGTGCTAAGCTTGATGAATGGTAAAGATACAGCCACTAAGGCATGTAGAACAGTATTGGCAGTGTTTGTGGTTAATAGAGAGGAGATGAGAGATGAGCATAGAGCTTTGCTAGCTGAAAAGAGGAGAAAATATGAGCATGACATTGAAGAGTATATTAGAAGATCAGAAGAGTTGAAGGCAGCAGGCAAGAACAGAATATCAAAGGATGGAAGAATTCTGAATGTAAAAGCTGGCTCTTTGTCAAGATACATGATAGGGATATTAGCTAGTCATCCTAAGCTAGATTTTCTGAAACTAATGGAGGCTCTAACTGACACTCCCATCCTAGAAGAATTAGAAATACTTGTACAGATTAAGAACATATTTGAGAAAGGATCAGAAAGCTCATTCTTTACTTAATTATTATAAGCTGTGAAATGTTCAATATAAAAGTGTTGTATCAGCTTTTGTATTGTTTTATTTTCATTCTTTAACTTGGGGTTAGTCTTGTTAACAGGCATGAATTTGTGATAAGAAATCTTCTCACAAATTGGGGGAGATTGTTGTGCAAGACATGTCTGTATCATAACAAGACTAAGTCATATTGACAACCCAAAGATTAGTTGTATTGTAACCTTAATCTGTAATTTATACTTGTAACACTTAATGTATGTAAAATGTAAATGGAGCAGACTGGAGTATTTTTCCCTAAACAGTGTCAAGCCTAAGAATTCTATCTGGAAGAAGATCAAGAAGGTCATGCCTTAGAAGAATTATGAAGAAGCTTGGAGTTGAATAATTCTGTTTGGTGAAAAATATTCTAAGTCAAGATCTCTACAAGTCACAGAATTAGTGTTATAGAAAAGTCATTCGAGAACTCAGAAAGACCTATCGAGAACTCAGAAAGACCTATCGAGAACTCAGGAATTTTCTATCGAGAACTTAGGAAATGCTATTGGAGATATCGATAAGTCAGATACCCATTCGAGAACTCAGAGACATCGAAAAGTATACATTCATTAGAGAACTCTGAGTTATCGATAAGCCAAAGTCCATTAGAGAACTCTGAGTTATCGATAAACCAAAATTCACTAGAGAACTCAGAGTTATCGATAAGTCAAGTCAACAGTGAAGTTTCAGAGATATCGACAAGCCAACATGCCTATCGAGATGTTGAGTTCTCTACAGTCTAATTGGAGATCTAGAAGTGAAGAAATTTCTCTAAGTACAGAATTGCAGAACAGTTCCATATCCAAGGTTGCAAATCAATAAACAATTCACACAGTTGAATTGACAAGTCTACAAAAAGTAGCTTGAGAGATGTGCAAGATTAATGATGAAGATTAACTGACAAAGGAGGATCAACCAATACACAGTGGATGAAGATATGCTAATCTAGATATGGAAATCTCACTTTTCCTTTAAATAGAAGTGATTAGTGACAGGTTAGAAAAGTGATTAGCACTTCTAATTGTTCACTGTGTAAACCAAAGTTAACTATCATATAAAGTTAACCGAGGTCCTTTGTTTAAGTAAAGACTGAAAAAATTAGAAATTGTATTCTCTTTCAAGAAAGAAGCTAAGTTCTAAACCAAGAACTTAGAGATTTTGTAGCAAAACACTGCTTAATTTTTAATATAAAATTAAGTGAGTTTTGAAGATCTTTTTTTTTATATATTTGCATTGTTATTTATGTTTAACATCTATTCTACAAAATCAATGATAACAACCAACTTGTTATGGATAAAAAACTAATATTATTATTTGCTGTATTTATTGCTAAGGTTCGGGAGCTCAAGGCCTTTAATGGCTGCTCTCGTGTTTCGTGGCTTAATTCTGCCTTTATGAGATGCCTACGTATCTCTGTGAACAAGAGAATCAAGCCAAAAAACGTAGTTCTTGGTGATACTTGCCCTCGGGGCTATGACGGCGAGGGCTCACCAAGGACGTAGTGACTTTCATGTCCTTCCAGGACTAAGTCTTAAAACGTCGTTCCAGGTAATGGCCTCGTGGCTTGTAGGATGCCTTCTCGGCTTTGTGACGTATGGAGCTCTTGTCCAAAACGTAGTTCTGATCTGTGGGGTGAGGCCCCTTATTTGGTGGTCCTTGAATTGGACTTGGATTATGAGACTTAGTGGACAAGTCAAAATTAGAATGGACTTTGGAGTCCTAAGAGGTAAGAAGTTGATCCCTTATCTTACCAGGTTCCTTGGAGGCCAATCTACAAGGATTTATTTCTCCATTAGGACTCATCTTGTTAGCTGATTTATCCCAATTTAATTAATTACGAAATTAATTAATATTCTGGGTTTTGGGCCTTCCAAAATGGGCCTAGCTGTTGACTCAATCCTGATATGATTAATGCAGCATTAATTACATATCCAGACCTTATTTTCTTCCCTATCATTTGCCCCCCAACTTTTGGGAAACCGTGACTAGGTTTCACAGAAGTTAAGTTCATTCGTTCCCTTACAGGGTATCGCTTTGCGCAAAGTGTGGAGCGACCTACACGTTTACAACGATTTGCTTTTATCCCTATTATTTTTAGGAATTATCTTAATTTCCAGGAATTTTCCCTGAATTCTGGGATTTTTCCTTAATTTTCAGGAATTTTTTCCTTAATTCTGGATTTTTCCTTAATTTTCTGGATTTTCCCTTAATTTTCTGGATTTTTTCCTTAATTCTGGGATTTATCCTTAATTCTGGGATTTTCTCCTAATTTTCTGGATTTTTCCCTTAATTCTGGGATTTATCCTTAATTTTCTAGATTTTTCCCTTAATACTGGGTTTTTCTCCTAATTTTCTGGATTTTTCCCTTAATTCTGGGATTTATCCTTAATTTCCAGGAATTTTTCCCTTAATTCTGGGATTTTTCCTTAATTTTCTGGCTAAAAATCGATCAGGAGATGTGTCAAATCGATCAGGAGATGTGTCAAATCGATCAGGAATCCTGATCGAAATCGACCAGGATCCTGATCGAATTAACCGTCAATCTGTCACTCTGGTCGATGGAATTTCGCCCAGGATTTTGTGCCAAAATCGACCAGGATTCCTGATCGAAATCGATCAGGATCCTGATCGAACTAGCTCACGATACACCACTCTAATCTTCGATCAGGATTTATACAAAATCGATCAGGATTCTGATCGATTAATACATACTTCTAACTTTCTGTTCGCATGAAACTTCGATCATGATTTTATCCTTTTTTGATTAGGACTCTGATCGAATTAATTAACCCTTTGACCTTCTAATCGAATGAAGTATCGATCAGGGTTCTTTCCTTTGTCGATCAGGACTCTAGTCGAACTAAGTGGATTTTTACCCTTCTAATCGAATGAAATATCGATCAGGGTTCTTGCCTTTGTCGATGAGGACTCTGATCGAACTAAGTAGATTTTTACCCTTCTAATCGAATGAAATATCGATCAGGGTTCTTGCCTTTGTCGATCAGGACTCTGATCGAACTAAGTGGCTTTTTACCCTTTTAATCGAATGAAATATCGATCAGGGTTCTTCCATTTGTCGATCAGGACTCTGATCGAATCATTTCTTCAAAATTCTGGTCGATTTTTGTCTCTTCAGTTTCCATTCCTGCTTCTAGAATATCCCTGAAACTTCCCTATGATGGGCTTTCCTCAAATTAGGCCTGGCTACATGGGCCTTCTCTTTTTCTAAATCCTAATTGGATTTGGGGCTTTGATTTGTTCCTTATGCCTCTTTGTGGGCTTTTTTATATTTGGGCCCTTTTGTTGATTTTCTTTAGAAAATCCTGGATTTGGGCATTGATACTGGGCTTCTTGGACCCCTACTTTTCCAAATCCTTTTTGGATTTAGGCCTCGTTTTGAATCTTCGAGGACATTCCGGAAAGTTCTGGAATGTGGGCCTTTTCTTATCATGGTGATTAACATAATCGTCCCTTAAGACTATCGATTTGTGTTTAGCCTCAGCCAAACTTTTCTGATTGTTTTCTAGTGAACGTTCTATTCTTCATGAAACTTGTTTTCGTGGATGTCCTGGTCTTCAAGAAATTTGTTCTCATGGACTCTTTAGCCTTCACGGAACTTATTTCCCTCCGTAAAGGTTCTTAGTCGGCCTAGCCCTTCCTTGTGGAGGACTAGGCGTCACTGACTCTTGGTCGGCCAGAATCTCACCTCCGTGAGCGTCTTACTCATCATGAAACTTATTTCCCTCCATAAGGGTTCTAGTTCATGGTTTTCTTAGAACCTTCTCTTAGGGGCCATCCCTATTAGTTCCGGACGTCTGTAGACATTACTTCGAGGGCATCCTTTAGACGGTCAAAGATCTTCATGGATGGCTACTCGGCCTCCTCTGGTCGGTCAAGGGGAAACATTTTTGCTTTCTTGGACAACATGTCTCGATGGACCTCAAACATAAACTATCACGTTCGTGTTCTTGATGGGTCCTCATAATTCAAAGGAACCTTTTTAAAGCTGGCTTAACCCCTCTTATTTTTCCATTGGTTAAGTTTGTTCCAATTAGGCGAACAGCTTCCTGAGGCGGGGATGTGCGGGGCTCATGCCTTGTATTTGGTACACCTATTCTTTTTAGAACTTTCAATACCTCACAAATTAAAGGAGGAGCCTAGCTGGCTTAAGGCATCCCTTGGAGGCCTGTCTGCTGGAGCCCTTTCCGAGGGATCTCTAGTTGGTCAAAGACTTTCTCTTGAGCCTGATCTGCCTTCTTTGGTAGGATGGAGTTTGTAATGTAGACTTCAATTGACCATATACATTTTGTGAAGTTAGCTTTCTAATATCTTTTTCTTATTAGGCCAACGCCTACTTCGCAGCTTCTTTCACTAGGAGTGCAAAATGAAGGAGTGAGCACATGGTCTTGGATGCATTGATGAAGAAACTTGAGAGAAAGTTTCAGGACTGGGATTCTAGAGCTCTCTTAGCGTTTATCGACGGTTGGGAGACTTATTCAATATGATGGACACCCATGATGAGCTGCGCTTTGTTAATATGTCCATTGGCTCTGTTCATAGCTTTTACCCGGATATGGTAAATTTGCAGGGCTTTCCTAGCCTTTGGGTTGTTTCTGAGGTTGCCATTATTGGCCAATCATCTGATTTTGGACTATAGATTGTCCTTCAGTGTTTAGGCCTTGCATGGCTTTGTTTGCCGTGTGTGACTTTTATCTATTTGCGGTCCTTCATGGACTTGAACACCTTCAGTGTGTAACCTAATTGTTGATCATGACTTGATTTCTGATCCTTCATGATCTCCTGCATTTGTAGTTTGATTTCATATTCGTCTTTTATTTTTGGTACTTTGGTCCTTCGGGAATTTTATTCATTGGATGCTCGTACATTGGTCGACCTTATTCCTCCATTTACTACTAAGTGCCAGGAACATGTCTTTCATGTCCTAAACATATTAAAACTTTCGCTTCGAAACACGACAGGAAGGGGCACTTTATCACTGCTCAGGGTTTCTGACTTGTAGGATCCTCGTCCTCATGTTTCCTTGACCTTATACGGCCTTTCCCAGTTTGGGATTAACTTTTCTTTCTCTTCAACTCCTGAAGCCTCAATCTTTCTTAAGTTCAAGCCTCCTTGATAAAAGAACCTTTTTTTAACCCTCTTATTAAAATAGAGGGAGGCTCTTCGTTGATGGTCTATATTGCGGGCGCTGGCCTCATCTCTGACCTCGTCAATGGGATCAAGAGCGAGCCTCATGCCTTCTTCATTGGTTTCCGATTCATAATCTTCGATCCTAGGGGATCCATGTGTGATTTCAAGGGGAACCACTGCCTCAGCTCCGTATGCCGGCATGAATGGGGTAGCTTCAGTTGTCACTTTACAGGTGGTATGATATGTGCATAGTATAGGCAGCAACTCATCCACCCAAGTATTTCTCAAGCGTTCAGCCCTCTTTTTAAGTCCGTCCAGGATTATTCGATTTGCCACTTTCGTTTGCCTATTGGCTTGCGGGTGAGCCACAGAGGTGAACCGTAATTCAATTTCATTCTCCTCTCAATACTTTTTGAATTCCTCATTGTTGAACTGTGTTCCATTATCGGTGACTAGGATGCGGGGAATTCCATACCGGCACATGATATTTTCCCACAGGAATTGTGCAAACCTGCTTAGTTGTGATTTTGGCCAAAGGCTTGGCTTCAATCCACTTAGTAAAATAATCAATGGCTACAATCAGGAACTTCCTTTGTGCCGTGGCCATGGGGAAAGGCCCAAGTATATCCATTCCCCACATAGCAAAGGGGATGGGTGAGTTGATAGAGGTCAACATCTCGGGAGGTTGTCTAACAACAGGTGCATGCTTCTGACAGCGGTCACACTTCTTCACATATTCTTTGGCATCAGCCATCATTTCCGGCCAATAAAAGCCTAGACGAGTTATCTTATGAGCTAGCGCCCTGCCCCCCAAGTGTTGTCCACAAATACCTTCATGAACTTCTTCAAGAGACAAGCGAGCCTCATCGGG
This sequence comes from Apium graveolens, assembly GCF_009905375.1. Classification (NCBI taxonomy): domain Eukaryota; kingdom Viridiplantae; phylum Streptophyta; class Magnoliopsida; order Apiales; family Apiaceae; genus Apium; species Apium graveolens. The sequence continues at coordinate 229,546,819 of NC_133651.1, read as the reverse complement.
CCTGAGACACCTTAAGTAAGGAACTACAAAAGATCTTTTGTACAGAATCCCATCTATCAAAGAGTACCTTAGTGCCCGAACAGCTAACTTCCGTGCTTCAATTGCATCGTTTGGTAACCAACCGGTTTGAATGTGAGCCTTAATGGGATCAATCCATGACGTCCCCAGGCCTATAGGAGCCACAAGCTTAACATCAATGCTCCGTGTTTTCAAAACGCGGAAGTACACACTTCCTGAACTTTCTTCTATCTCGGATGAAGCAAACTTTGATAATGCATATGCCTTAGCATTTTCCTCCCTTGGAATGTGCTCAACATGGTATTCATTGAATTGAGTCATCACAACCCTTACTAGGCGGACATACTTAGCCATCGTATCATCCCTTGCCTCAAATTCTCCCTTTACCTGGGATATGATTAGCTTTGAGTCTCCACGGACCTTTAAGTTTTTGACTCTAAGTGTCCCAGCTAGACCAAGGCCAGCTATCAGGGCTTCATATTCTGCCTCATTATTTGTGGTTGGGAAGTCTAGCTTCATGGCATACTCAATTAAGAACCCATCAGGGCTTTGCAAAACCAACCCTGCTCCACTGGAATTTGTTTTTGATGCTCCATCAAAATAGAGAACCCAGTATTCTTTCTCCTTATCATCCTTCTCTTTGTCCCCATTATCGGCTTCCTTGTCTTGAGGTATGGTATCTTCTTGCCCCCCGACTTCCTGGTTGGGTATGGTACATTCCACCACGAAGTCAGCTATTGCCTGGGCTTTAATGGCCGTACGTGGCTTATACTTGAGATCGAACTCTCCCAGCTCTATTGCCCACTTAATCAATCTCCCACTTGCCTTGGGACTGTGAATGATATTTCTCAGTGGCTGATTCGTTAGCACCTCAATTTGATGAGACTGAAAGTAGGGACGCAGCTTTCTTGAGGCCATTACCAAGGCTAGAGCAAATTTCTCAATAGTTGAATAATTCAACTCGGCGCCGTGTAGAATTTTGCTTACATAGTATACGGGTTTCTGGATTTTCAATTCTTCCTTAACCAACACAGCGCTCAAGGCACTCTCTGAAACAGCCAAGTACAAGTACAAGACTTCATTCAAAGCTGGCTTGGCCAACAACGGGGCCTGTGCCATATACTTTTTTAACTCTTCGAATGCCCTTTGGTTTTCCTCATTCCATACAAAGTCCTTGATGTTTTTTAGTGACTTGAAGAATGACAAGCACTTGTCCCCAGATTTGGAGATGAAGCGTCCCAACGCAACAACCCTTCCAGTGAGTTTTTGAACATCTTTGATAGTTTTTGGTGGCTCCATGTCTAGGATTGCCTTTATTTTGTCGGGATTGGCCTCGATCCCTCTCTTGGAGACCATCAATCCCAAAATTTTTCTAGATCCTACTCCGAAAGCACATTTCGCAGGGTTTAACATCATCTTGTGGTATCTCAGGACCCCAAAAGCTTCCCTCAAATGGGTTATATGGTCAGTCTTTACTAGACTCTTGACTAACATGTCATCAAAATAGACCTCCATGGTCTTGCAAATAAGATCCTTAAAAATCTTATTTACCAACCTTTGATAGGTGGCTCCTATATTCTTGAGACCAAATGCCATAACAAGATAACAAAAAACACCAAAGTCAGTAATGAATGATACTTTTGGGATGCCGTCCTTGTGCATCTTAGTCTGATTGTATCCACTGAATCCATCCATGAAGCTTAGCATCTCATGTCCAACAGTGGCATCTATCAAAGTATCTATCCTTGGCAACGGGAAACAATCTTTAGGGCATGCATCATTCAGATCAGTGAAGTCTATACACATCCTCCATTTTCCATTGGCCTTCACCATTACAGGGTTTGCTAACCATTCCGGAAACTGTATATCCTCAATGAAACCAGCCTCTAAGAGCTTCTCGACCTCCAGCTTTATAGCTTCCTGCCTTTCTGGAGAAAAACTTCTTTTCTTTTGTTTCACCGTCTTCCGATTTGAATCCACATTCAATTTATGAGTGATTAGTTCCGGGTCTATGCCTGGCGTATCAGCTGCCGACCATGCAAACATATCGTTATTTTCTTGTAAAAACCTTACCAACTTCCCTCTAAGGGGCTCCTGTAGTGTTGCTCCAATGAAAGTCACTTTCTTAGGATCCTCAGAATCTAAAGAAATTGGAACCAAGTCTTATGCTGGCTTCCCCCTTTTATCATCATTCTCAAGGATATCCAGATCTTCAATGGGCAGAACCTGCCCCCTGACTCCGTCTGCCCTTAAAGAGGCTACATAACAGCTTCTAGCCATTTTTGTAACACCCCCAGATCCGGGGTCGGGGATCCGGGTCGTCACGGTCTTTCTTTCCACAATATCACTTCACTTAATTAATAATAATAATCTTGTGCTGTGACCCCACGCTAACACACACCACATCCCGTTATAGTCTCAGAGATGAAATTGAAATAAGTACAAGTCTTTGAATCCACCATTTAAAAGTTATTACAACCCAAAATGATTACTTGATAAATTTACAGTTAATTGCCATTATCTGCCACAAGTTATAATTATACATAATTTGATTCTCAAAAGTAGATGGTCTGAACTACAATGGATCTACCTCTGCAGCTATAGCAGCTACAACATCATCGGGAAGACGCGGGACGCTTCCCACGCGCTTGCGCTGGGTCTGCTGGAGTCTGGCCATCTCTCCTAACTGTTGTTGTGTGATGAAGAAATAAAGCAAGAGTGAGCCTTACAGCTCGCAAGATAATACATAGTGATAACAATAATATAAGTATCTAAATGGATACTTACTAGAATCTTTATCATGTGTAAGATAATTACTTACTAGATATAAGTAAAAACAAGGAATGAAGTTACCAATACTTCACTACACTTATATCATTTATAAAGCTACTTGAACTACCACCGTTCAAAGTATTATAAGTTTTAAAAAAAAACATCTCATAGATGAGACCACAAGTTAAGACTTGAATAGATTCAATCTTTGAAATATTATTGAATGAAATAAAGTTACGAGATACTTTATTTAATCCCGATATATATATCCACATATATATCTCTTAAACATTTCCTGGAACCTCTGTTATGTAAAGTATGAACAGAGTTTGAAACATCCAATGAATTTTGAAAAGGAAAAGAATTTTGGCATAAAACAGATATCTTGCTGATCAGGCAAAGATACCAATAAGTAACCTTTTCTACTGTAGATGGATGAATTCCTCACCGGTCATCACCCTGGCCGCATTAGGACCTCGCGCTAGACCGTTACCCGGCCCCTCACGCGTTGATGGACTGCCACCCAGCCACTTACACTTTGATAGACCGTACCCCGGCCTGTCGCTTATGCCGACTCAATTAGATGGGCTTACTTCCCGAACATTGGGCAAGTAATCAATTCATTTACCAAAACTGCAACCTCGTTGCGAATATAAAATACACCACAGAGCCGGATTCCCTAGGTTTTGAGCGAGTATTTAAATCCCCTTAAAAAGGAAGATCTTAAATATAAAAATGAGTTTTGGGATCCGCTCTGACTTTTAAAAATCATTTTGAAGACTCGAAAACACTGTAAAGAGTGTTTGGAGTAAAGCTGATTTAATGAAGTAAATCAGTCCCCATATATTAGAAAATATCTGAATATTATTATTTAAATAATATTCCCATAAAGAATAATCTTTATAAAAATAATTAAAGTAGAAGTATTAAAACTTATACTTGAAATAAACATTAAATAACCAAAAATATACTTATATGAAAGTATTATCTTTATTTGAATAATCGAAAATAAGTTTGATTATTGACACCTTATTCTTTAATAAAATAAAGAATATATTTCAGTAATAATCGGAGTCATAATACCTCGAATGAATATTATAAATAATATTCATTAAATAAAATAAAGGAGTCATACATCCTCAAATGAATATCCAAGTAATATTTAATAAATAATATAAAGGAGTCATAAGTCCTCGAATGAATATTCAAGATAATATTCATTAATAAAATAAAGTTATCGAATAAACCTTATTCGATTAATAGTTTGGAAAACTATAACCATATATATATATATATATATATATATATATATATATCCATATCCATATATATACAAAATCTACTCGGGATCCTCGACTCCCGGTTTTAGAAAATATTTTCACCTTTGGGTCCCTATACTAAGGGTATATGCAAGTTACCGCTATCCTCTAGCATAGGCATTATCAACTGAATCAACAGATATATATATGACAAGAATACGAAACAGGCATGCATATATACCATATCACATGCTACAATATATCGCAAGAATTTGCTAATAACAAATGTGCATTTATCGTAAGATCATGTATATACACATATACATCACAACAACAGTTATAACGGGTAGAAAACTTGCCTGAGCGACTTGGGGTGATAAAAGGCTCGGGACGAGTTTGGTAACCTATAAACAACAAGTAAGTTGGAATTAAACCAAAATCACATGTAAATCTATACTTTAACTAACTTAGACTCTAACGCTTGTTTTGCGCTCACTGATTCGCTTAAGTCACTCGGGTATCCTCGGCTCCACCATTTTTAATAATTTAACCTTTACGAGTTTTAAAGCGATTCCTTCGCGAGTGTCTTACCAACTGCCTAACACACTTACCATAAATGTTTCATACATTAATTAACCCTTTTTGGTCTTTAACCTATGTTTCAAAGTAAGGCGAGGGAAAAAGTTTCGTTCGCGAAATGCCGTTACTTGAAACGGTCGTTTCTCCTAAACCGTGCATCGGAATCGAATGAACTACATATCAAAACGAAGCTCGTAACATGAGCTATCTAAACATGGCAGTGGTCATAATCTAGCAGGGGGTTCTTGGGTCCTAATGCTATGCACAAAAACAGTCCAAAGAAAATCGGACGTTACGACGGCTATGTTTACGCGATTTCCAATATTTTAAACCATTCAACACCATCCCAAATCAACCTCAAATCCAACATACAACCAACATCCATCCTTATCACATCATAACAACCCCAATAAATTCAATTTAATCATTCATACTTATGCCTAAGCTTAAATTTAATCATACTTAAGTTCTTTTCATCAAAACCTCAACATTTACCATTCCATTTCACTACCATTCAAATCCCAAACTCTAATTACAACAACAAGCTACAATATCATCCTACTAATCAAAATCACCTTATAATACATAGGAATCTAGGGTTTGGAGATGGTATACCTTCCTTGAAGTGGTGGGATGAGCTAGGAAGCCTTAAGAAGCTTTGAGAAGTCTTAGGAAAGCTTGGATCTTCAAGAAAAACAAGAAAAACTTCAAGTTAAAAACTTGAAAACACTATTCATTGTCTTCTTCTTTGATTAAATGAAGAAGATTGAGAAGGAATTAATGGCTTAAATTCATGGTATAGCCCTAACTAAGCATGAAGATGATTAGGGAATTATCTTACCAATTTAGGAAGCTTGGATCTTTGATTTTGAATTTCTTCCCCTTTTGAAATAGTAAAAGCCGAGAGCTCTCAAGAACAAAGCCTTGGTTCTTTTTGATTTTGATGAAAAAATGATTTTACTTGGCTTGGTTGATGTGTTTTTGTGTTTGATTTAGCCAATTACCTTCTTGCCCTTGAATTTGTGTGGTTCTCATTCAACCACACCTCCTTCCTTCCCATGTCATGCTTGTGTCATCCTCATGATGTCATCCTCCCCTCCTTGTCCTCTTTCTATTGGTTGGATGACATCATCCACACTAATCCCTTTGATTAACTTCCTAATTGTTTGCCTAATGACCGCTGATCTGTTATACGGTTCGCTTATCTTTCGTTTTCGTTTATCGTTTGAAGGATCGTACCCGGGATCTTATTACTTAGGTTCCCTTAACCTTTCTCAATAAATTTAATTCCTTTTTATGATCCTCTATCATAATCCTTTAATTTAAATCCTTTTTATCCTGTTACCTTATACTCAATTCTCTCCGTATCTAGTGGATTTCCGGGAAAAACCAAAGTGTTCGGAATTGGATTCTGACGATATTTACATACACTTATATACTACATAGAGTACTAATAATATCCCAGAATATCCATAACAGAACCCCTACATAGTGTGGCATGAAAAGTTTCTTCATTCAGCTAAAACACTATTCACAAGGGTTACAAAAAGTTGAAAATTTTGGGGTTATTACAGTCTCCCCTCCTTAAAAGGATTCCGTCCCGGAATCAAACAGAAAACAAATGGGGGTACTTTTCTAGCATTGCGCTCTCTAGTTCCCAAGTCGATTCTTCCACATTATGATTCTGCCATAGTACTCTGACTAGCTTGATCACTTTGTTCCGAAGCACCTGCTCCTTCTTATCCATAATCCTTACTGGCTTCTCCACGTAAGTTAGATCTGGCTGCATATCCACCTGCTCGTACTCCACTATGTGTCTGGCATCCCGATGATACCTCCTTAGCATTGACACATGGAACACATTATGAACTTGTTGCAAATTAGGGGGTAGGGCTAGTTCGTAAGCTAACTTTCCAATCCGCCTTAATATCTCAAAAGGTCCAATGTATCTTGGGCTTAGTTTTCCTTTCTTTCCGAACCTCATTAATCCCTTCCAAGGGGATACTTTCAACAGTACTAAGTCCCCTACTTCATATTCCTTGTCCTTTCGGGCTAGGTCTGCATATTTCTTCTGTCTGTCTTGGGCTGCTACAAGTCGCCCTCTGATAAGATCCACTATATCTTTGGTCCTTTGGACCACTTCGGGTCCGAGCATCTTCCGCTCTCCTACTTCATCCCAGTATAAGGGAGATCGACACCTTCTTCCATACAGGGCCTCGTAAGGCGGCATTCCGATGCTAGCATGAAAGCTATTGTTATAAGAAAACTCGATCAACGGCAAGTGATCATCCCAACTCCCTTTAAAGTCTATTGCACAGACTCTCAACATATCCTCTAGTGTCTGGATGGTCCTTTCACTCTGTCCATCCGTCTGGGGATGGTACGCGGTACTCATATTTAACTTGGTCCCCGCACATTCCTGAAAGCTCCTCCAAAATCTGGAGTTGAACCTGGGGTCTCGGTCTGAGACAATGGACGCTGGGACTCCATGTCGCGTCACTATTTCCTTAAGGTAAATGTCCACCAGTTTATCGACTGTGTATCTCTCATTGATAGGAATGAAATGAGCTGACTTTGTCAGTCGGTCTATAATTACCCAAATGGCGTCGTGATTGGCTTTCGTCCTTGGCAAGCCTACAATAAAATCCATCGCTATCTGTTCCCATTTCCATTCGGGAATCTCCAGGGGTCACAAAAGTCCATTGGGTCTCTGGTGCTCTGCCTTTACTCTTTGGCAAGTCAACACTTGTTTACCCATTCTGCTACGTCCCTCTTCATGTTGGGCCACCAGTAATATTCCTTCAAATCCCTATACATCTTGGTACTTCCCGGGTGAATGGAATACCTTGAACTATGGCTTTCATCCAAAATCTCATCTTTAAGTTCTTGAACATTCGGAACCCAAATTCGGTAGGAGTACCTCATTACCCCTTTATCATCTTTCTCGGTATGGATCTCCTCTCCAGCCATTGACTCTCTGCCTTCATTCATTATTTTCTCCTGGCACAATTTGATCTTTTCCAATAACTCTAGCTGCATTGAGATCTCAAAAAGCTTTTCAGGTCCAGTTCCGGTTACCTTTACTTCTATTTCCATTCTCTCAAAATCCCTTATCAACTCTTCCGAAGTCGTTATCATTCTGAGTCTTTCCTTTCTACTAAGGGCATCAGCCACCACATTGGCTTTCCCTGGATGATAGAGAATCTCACAATCATAGTTCTTGATTAGTTCTAACCATCTCCTCTGGCGCATGTTGAGCTCTTTTTGCGTAAATATATACTTGAGGCTCTTATGGTCTGTGAAAATCTCGCACTTCTCTCCATACAAGTAGTGCCTCCAAATTTTTAAGGCAAATACTATTGCCGCGAGCTCAAGGTCATGAGTAGGATATCTAACCTCGTATTCCTTCAGTTGTCTCGACGCATACGCAATCACTTTACCGTGCTGCATAAGCACACATCCTAATCCTTTGTGCGACGCGTCACTATATATCACAAAATCTCCTTTTCCGTCCGGCAATGCCAACACCGGAGCCGTTATCAACCTTTTCTTTAATTCCTGAAAACTGTTCTCGTATTTCTCCGTCCATTCAAACTTCTCTGTCTTACGAGTAAGTCGTGTCAAAGGGGCTGCGATCTTCGCAAAGTCCTGTACAAATCTACGATAGTAGCCGGCCAATCCTATGAAACTCCTTACCTCTGTGGGTGTCGTTGGCCTTTCCCAATTTGAGACCGCCTCTATCTTGGAGGGGTCGACCAATACTCCTTCTTTATTGATCACATGTCCTAAAAACTGTACTTCATTCCGCCAGAATTCACACTTCGAGAATTTGGCATATAACTGCTCCTCTCTGAGTATTCCTAGAGCTATCCTCAAATGCTCTGCATGTTCTGCCTCAGTCCTTGAGTAGATCAAAATATCATCGATAAAAACTATCACACACTTATCCAAGTACTTCTTAAATACTCTATTCATTAAATCCATGAAAGCCACTGGGGCGTTGGTTAATCCAAAGGACATTACCAAGAACTCATAATGCCCATACCTGGTACGGAACGCTGTCTTGGAAATATCTTCGGGTTTAATCTTTAGTTGGTGATATCCAGTTCTCAGGTCAATCTTGGAAAAATAAACAGCATCCTTTAGCTGGTCGAACAGATCGTCTATTCTAGGTAATGGGTACCTGTTCTTTATGGTTAGCTTGTTCAACTCTCGATAGTCTATGCACAGCCTCATGCCCCCATCTTTCTTCTTAACAAATAAAACTGGTGCTCCCCATGGAGACACACTGGGTCTTATCATACCCTTATCCAAGAGTTCCTGCAATTGGATAGCTAATTCCTTCATTTCTAACGGGGCTAACCGGTAAGGTGCTTTTGAAACTGGCGCCGTCCCTGGGGCCAACTCAATAGCAAATTCAATCACTCTATCGGGTGGTAATCCCGGAAGGTCTTGTGGGAATACATCTTCAAATTCGTTGACTACTGGAATATCTTGTAAGTTGGGCACCTCCTTCTGCGTGTCCACCACATAGGCTAGGTAAGCCTCACTTCCTTTCCGTAGCATCCTTTTGGCCTGGGCCATGGTCAAAAATTTCTGCGTCTGCCTCTTTCCTCTAAATATAACTTCTTTCTTCCCTGGGACATTTAGCTTAACTTTCTTCCCTTTACAGTCTATCTGAGCATCATTGCTAGATAGCCAGTCCATTCCCAAAATCACATCAAACTCCCCTAATTTAAAAGGAATCAGATCAACACTGAAAGATTGCTCCCCTATGCCTATCTCACAGGCGGGGTGAATCTGGTTAACAGGAATAATTTCATGATTGGCTATTTCTACTAGTAAGGGTTCTATCAAGGGTTCAGCCTTAAGTCTTAACTTACGCGCAAGGTCCTTTGATATAAAAGATTTAGTTGCTCCCGAATCAAATAAAACATTTGCACTGACTGAATTGAGAGAAAGGGTACCTGCTATCACATCTGAATCTTTCATAGCATCCTGGACTGTCATGTTGAAAGTCCTCGCAGTAGGTGGCTTATTAGAAGCAGCCCTGCTTGCTCCCGAAGCTGCTGGTTTGTTCATTGGGCATTCCCTCCTCCAATGACCCGGGCGTCCACACAGATGACAATTGGTGGTTGGAACGACGGCAGGGGCTGACGAAGGGCATTTATTTGAGTAGTGGCCTTCCCGACCGCACTTAAAACAGGTTACTGGCTTTTCTTTACACTCCCCAATGTGATTCCTTCCACATATGTTACAGGCTGGAAATGGGGGTCGAGACTGGTTGGAATAGGACATTCTTGACTTCTGGCCGCCCTGGCTCATACTCACACTCATTGGCCGCTTAAACCCAGTGTTCCTTCCTGGCAGGGACACTGCTCCTCGATTAAATCTAGTTGGGAAGCTCCTTCCTGCGGAACCTCCACCCATGCTCATACTTTTCCTCTTTATTCCTTTCTTCTCTCTTTCCTTCTGCATCTGTTCACTTCCGACTTCTACAATCGTTGCCTTTTGCACCAGAGTGGCATAGTCCGTAAGCTCAAGGATTGCCACCCTATTCTGAATCCACGGTTTCAGTCCCTGCTGAAACCTCCTAGCTTTCTTTTCCTCGGTGCTCACAAACTCTGGCACAAACCTTGATAACTCAGTAAATTTCACTTCGTACTCTGCTACAGACAAGTTATTCTGCTTTAGCTCCAAGAACTTGAGCTCCATCTGGTTTTCCATAAACCTCGGGAAATACTTCCCGAGAAACAACTGACTAAATCTCTCCCAGGTTATAATAGCGTCTGTCTCCATATTTTTCTTGGCCTCCCACCAGTAGTTAGCTTCTCCTTTCAGAAGGTAGGTAGCAAATACAGTCTTCTGTGCCTCATCGGTACTCAAAATCTCAAAAGATTTCTCCATTTCCTTTAACCATGCCCTTGCCTCAACTGGGTCGGCTGATCCGTGGAACTCAGGGGGCTTAAGGGACTTAAAAGCCCTGAAAGAGTTTGCCACTGCATTGTTACTTCCTTGAGGGGGTGGGTTGGGTTGACGTTCCAAATTCTGCCTTAGGAGTTGCATGAACTGGCTCATGGGATCCATGCCGGGGTTTGGTACTGGTTGCTCAACCTCGGTTTCTCCTTCTTCAGCCTCTATCTCAAATCCCTCAACATCATATGTTTCCTCTTCCTCTTCATACAGGGAGTCATCCTGTTCCACATAATCCTCATCTTCCTCTTCACTGTGTTCTTGGTTTCTATTGTCCTGATTATGGCTTCCCTGGTCCTCAGATCCAGGGTTCGCCCTAGTTCCAATCTTTCTTGGCGGCATGATTCTGATAATAATTAAAAAAATTATTGGGAAAATTCAATGTTAGGTCGCAATCATATACAACATTGTGCCTTGCACAGCTCTTATAATGGGGAGAACGTATATCGCAATTCTATTATTTTAAGAAAGTTCTACTACGAAGTGCAGTAATAATAATGATAAAAACAGTGATCCCGTCACTATGGAACTGAACCGAAAGGAAATAAATATATACATAATACGAGAAATACATAGTTTGATCTGGTCAAAAGTACAAAAGTGCTACAGTCATCTGTCCCAAAAGTGATACACAAGAGTCTATCTGTCTAGTCAGAAAAAGGGATGCTATATACAAGTCAACTATCCCGGAAAATTGGCTCTTACTAAGGCCTCGGCTAACTAGACAACTAGACTATTCCATCATCAATCCTGAATCACACACCGGAGCGGGTCAGCTCCCATACCCTTTCCATCGCACGACGGAAGATATAGTCGGTCTGCCGCCTGGAGATCCTACCATGCCTGTCCCCCTGGAGGGATCTGAGCCTCGCTCGGGATGTGAGCTCTATCCCCGTAAGCTCCCTCCTCAAGGATCGGGGTATAGAAGCCCTAGTCTCATAAGCTCGGGTACGCCTACCCGCCCTCTCTGCATCCAACTCCCTCCTGGCCTCATCTAGTCGGCCCTCGGCAACAGCCACTCGGGTCCTCAATACATCCTGAACATATCCATGAGCTAACGAAGACTGCCTGTGGGCAGGGTCAAGAGGTGGTGAATCCGGAGCCGCTGAGGGTGCCTCCTCGGTCTGCCTAGGCTCGGAAGTATGGGTCTCTGAGCTGTCATCATCCGGAATCCAAGATAGTGGTGGAGGGGTAGGGGCTCTGACCACCGGAAGTGTGGGTAATGGGATACCAGCATACACTACCATAGGTCCAACACGCTCCTCAGCTACTGGGACCTCATCTGGAATAGCAATAACCTCTGTCTCTGACTCCTCTGAGGGGTCCTCCTCATCTGAAATAGCAATGACCTCCGTCTCAGGCTCCTCTGAGGGGTCCTCCTCATCCTCCTCCATCTCAGGCTCCTCTGAGGGGTCCTCCTCATCCTCCTCCATCTCAGGCTCCTCCTGATCCTCAACATCTAGCAGTGCCTCATCATGCTCACGCTCGAACATCTCAGGGTCCTCCATCTCAGGCGCCTACACATTAAACGAGCTAAGTTACTATCATGATACTTATAAGGGTTCCCGTAAGGGTTTTAACTGTCAGCACTACTTTAAGTAGTCCGACCATTAACTTGGAAAGAGTTCTTATTATCTTTATGCGTTTGTTATTATATCGACGCATCATCTCTGAGGGTTATAACGCTTAGCTCTAATACCATTTCTGTAACACCCCCAGATCCGGGGTCGGGGATCCGAGTCGTCACGGTCTTTCTTTCCACAATATCACTTCACTTAATTAATAATAATAATCTTGTACTGTGACCCCACGCTAACACACACCACATCCCGTTATAGTCTCAGAGATGAAATTGAAATAAGTACAAGTCTTTGAATCCACCATTTAAATGTTATTACAACCCAAAATGATTACTTGATAAATTTACAGTTAATTGCCATTATCTACCACAAGTTATAATTATACATAATTTGATTCTCAAAAGTAGATGGTCTGAACTACAATGGATCTACCTCTGCAGCTATAGCAGCTACAACATCATCGGGAAGACGCGGGACGCTTCCCACGCGCTTGCGCTGGGTCTGCTGGAGTCTGGCCATCTCTCCTAACTGTTGTTGTGTGATGAAGAAATAAAGCAAGAGTGAGCCTTACAGCTCGCAAGATAATACATAGTGATAACAATAATATAAGTATCTAAATGGATACTTACTAGAATCTTTATCATGTGTAAGATAATTACTTACTAGATATAAGTAAAAACAAGGAATGAAGTTACCAATACTTCACTACACTTATATCATTTATAAAGCTACTTGAACTACCACCGTTCAAAGTATTATAAGTTTTAAAAAAAAACATCCCATAGATGAGACCACAAGTTAAGACTTGAATAGATTCAATCTTTGAAATATTATTGAATGAAATAAAGTTACGAGATACTTTATTTAATCCCGATATATATATCCACATATATATCTCTTAAACATTTCCTGGAACCTCTGTTATGTAAAGTATGAACAGAGTTTGAAACATCCAATGAATTTTGAAAAGGAAAAGAATTTTGGCATAAACCAGATATCTTGCTGATCAGGCAAAGATACCAATAAGTAACCTTTTCTACTGTAGATGGATGAATTCCTCACCGGTCATCACCCTGGCCGCATTAGGACCTTGCGCTAGACCGTTACCCGGCCCCTCACGCGTTGATGGACTGCCACCCAGCCACTTACACTTTGATAGACCGTACCCCGGCCTGTCGCTTATGCCGACTCAATTAGATGGGCTTACTTCCCGAACATTGGGCAAGTAATCAATTCATTTACCAAAACTGCAACCTCGTTGCGAATATAAAATACACCACAGAGCCGGATTCCCCAGGTTTTGAGCGAGTATTTAAATCCCCTTAAAAAGGAAGATCTTAAATATAAAAATGAGTTTTGGGATCCGCTCTGACTTTTAAAAATCATTTTGAAGACTCGAAAACACTGTAAAGAGTGTTTGGAGTAAAGCTGATTTAATGAAGTAAATCAGTCCCCATATATTAGAAAATATCTGAATATTATTATTTAAATAATATTCCCATAAAGAATAATCTTTATAAAAATAATTAAAGTAGAAGTATTAAAACTTATACTTGAAATAAACATTAAATAACCAAAAATATACTTATATGAAAGTATTATCTTTATTTGAATAATCGAAAATAAGTTTGATTATTGACACCTTATTCTTTAATAAAATAAAGAATATATTTCAGTAATTATCGGAGTCATAATACCTCGAATGAATATTATAAATAATATTCATTAAATAAAATAAAGGAGTCATACATCCTCAAATGAATATCCAAGTAATATTTAATAAATAATATAAAGGAGTCATAAGTCCTCGAATGAATATTCAAGATAATATTCATTAATAAAATAAAGTTATCGAATAAACCTTATTCGATTAATAGTTTGGAAAACTATAACCATATATATATATAAATATATATATATATATCCATATCCATATATATACAAAATCTACTCGGGATCCTCGACTCCCGGTTTTAGAAAATATTTTCACCTTTGGGTCCCTATACTAAGGGTATATGCAAGTTACCGCTATCCTCTAGCATAGGCATTATCAACTGAATCAACAGATATATATATGACAAGAATACGAAACAGGCATGCATATATACCATATCACATGCTACAATATATCGCAAGAATTTGCTAATAACAAATGTGCATTTATCGTAAGATCATGCATATACACATATACATCACAACAACAGTTATAACGGGTAGAAAACTTGCCTGAGCGACTTGGGGTGATAAAAGGCTCGGGACGAGTCTGGTAACCTATAAACAACAAGTAAGTTGGAATTAAACAAAAATCACTTGTAAATCTATACTTTAACTAACTTAGACTCTAACGCTTGTTTTGCGCTCACTGATTCGCTTAAGTCACTCGGGTACCCTCGGCTCCACCATTTTTAATAATTTAACCTTTACGAGTTTTAAAGCGATTCCTTCGCGAGTGTCTTACCAACTGCCTAACACACTTACCATAAATGTTTCATACATTAATTAACCCTTTTTGGTCTTTAACCTATGTTTCAAAGTAAGGCGAGGGAAAAAGTTTCGTTCGCGAAATGCCGTTACTTGAAACGGTCGTTTCTCCTAAACCGTGCATCGGAATCGAATGAACTACATATCAAAACGAAGCTCGTAACATGAGCTATCTAAACATGGCAGTGGTCATAATCTAGCAGGGGGTTCTTGGGTCCTAATGCTATGCACAAAAACAGTCCAAAGAAAATCGGACGTTACGACGGCTATGTTTACGCGATTTCCAATATTTTAAACCATTCAACACCATCCCAAATCAACCTCAAATCCAACATACAACCAACATCCATCCTTATCACATCATAACAACCCCAATCAATTCAATTTAATCATTCATACTTATGCCTAAGCTTAAATTTAATCATACTTAAGTTCTTTTCTTCAAAACCTCAACATTTACCATTCCATTTCACTACCATTCAAATCCCAAACTCTAATTACAACAACAAGCTACAATATCATCCTACTAATCAAAATCACCTTATAATACATAGGAATCTAGGGTTTGGAGATGGTATACCTTCCTTGAAGTGGTGGGATGAGCTAGGAAGCCTTAAGAAGCTTTGAGAAGTCTTAGGAAAGCTTGGATCTTCAAGAAAAACAAGAAAAACTTCAAGTTAAAAACTTGAAAACACTATTCATTGTCTTCTTCTTTGATTAAATGAAGAAGATTGAGAAGGAATTAATGGCTTAAATTCATGGTATAGCCCTAAATAAGCATGAAGATGATTAGGGAATTATCTTACCAATTTAGGAAGCTTGGATCTTTGATTTTGAATTTCTTCCCCTTTTGAAATAGTAAAAGCCGAGAGCTCTCAAGAACAAAGCCTTGGTTCTTTTTGATTTTGATGAAAAAATGATTTTACTTGGCTTGGTTGATGTGTTTTTGTGTTTGATTTAGCCAATTACCTTCTTGCCCTTGAATTTGTGTGGTTCTCATTCAACCACACCTCCTTCCTTCCCATGTCATGCTTGTGTCATCCTCATGATGTCATCCTCCCCTCCTTGTCCTCTTTCTATTGGTTGGATGACATCATCCACACTAATCCCTTTGATTAACTTCCTAATTGTTTGCCTAATGACCGCTGATCTGTTATACGGTTCGCTTATCTTTCATTTTCGTTTATCGTTTGAAGGATCGTACCCGGGATCTTATTACTTAGGTTCCCTTAACCTTTCTCAATACATTTAATTCCTTTTTATGATCCTCTATCATAATCCTTTAATTTAAATCCTTTTTATCCTGTTACCTTATACTCAATTCTCTCCTTATCTAGTGGATTTCTGGGAAAAACCAAAGTGTTCGGAATTGGATTCTGACGATATTTACATACACTTATATACTACATAGAGTACTAATAATATCCCAGAATATCCATAACAGAACCCCTACATAGTGTGGCATGAAAAGTTTCTTCATTCAGCTAAAACACTATTCACAAGGGTTACAAAAAGTTGAAAATTTTGGGGTTATTACAATTTTTTTCATCTCCTCTCTCTTCTCCAATCCCATTCCAGTGGGAAACTTAATAACTGAATGCTAGGAAGAAGGGACTTCCATGAAGGCATGTACCCTGTTCTCCCCATGATAGCATAATAAGTTGAACTAGCCTTCACCACCACAAAGTCCAACATCTGTGTTGCTTGCCTTGGTTTCTGGCCTATGGTTGTTGGCAACTTGATTATCCCTTCCACGGGGCACTCTACTCCCGCAAATCCATATATTGGCATATCGGTTGGGGTTAATTGAGAATCATTATAACCCATCCTTAAAAAGGTGTTATGGAGCAAGATATCCACCGAAGCACCATTATCCACCAGAACTCTCTTGACTGGGTTATTTTCTATTATGTTATGACCAGCGGGTCGTCATGAGGAAATTTCACACCCTCTAGGTCAGAATCATCAAAAGCCAATGTTACTTCTGTCCTGACCCTCTTCGGGGCTTCTCCAACAATATGCATAACCTCTCTAGTATATGTTTTCCTGGAGTTTTTAGATAATCCAGCAGCATTTGGTCCTCCAAAGATTGTGTTTATCACAGGCCCTCGAGGTCGTGACCCTCCAAAAATTGTATTTATAACCGGTCCTCTAGGCTGGGGATTCCGCCCCTGATCGTCTTGGTCCCTCCTATGATCTTCAAAGTTTTTCCTTGCATTGTTATTCCTATCCCCTCCTCCAGTGTATTTGTTCAATCTTCCTTTTCGAATGAGGAACTCAGTTTCATCTTTCAGTTGTCTACACTCATCGGTGTCATGACCCACATCTTTGTGAAATCTGCAATACTTGCTCTTGTCTAGCTTGGCAGGATCAGCCTTCAAGGGTTTAGGTCAACGAATATCCCGATCTTTCTCGATTTCCATCAAGATCTGGCTTCTAGGAGCATTCAGCTTAGCGTATTTAGTGAACTTTTGCCCAGGTCCTCCCTTCTTGGGGGTTGAATCAGGGTTTTGTTCGGTTCTAGGATACTTGTCCTTAGCGATATATTCCAGGTCAGTTTTCCGCTTCTTGCCTCCAACGGGCTCATTACTCACTATGGTCCTCCTCATGCTCTCTTCCACCTTGATGTACTTCCCTGCCCTATCCTGGAGCTGCAACATGCTTTCAGGGGGGCGCTTGACCAAGGACATCTTGAAGAACTCATCCCTTGTTCCTTGTTGCAGCGCTATCATGGCTACCTTGTCATCAATGTCCGGGACTTTCAAAGCCTCATTTGTGAAACGATTCAGGTAGTCTCTCAAAGATTCCTTTGCTCCCTGCACAATGCTCATGAGGGATGCTGAACTTTTCTCATGCACTCTCCCGCTGATGAACTGCTTAATAAAAGCCTGGCTTAATTCTCTGAAGGACCCGATAGAGTCCAGGGGCAAACGGCTATACCATCTTTGAGCCATACCCGACAGGGTTTGAGGAAAGGCCTGACACTTTAATTGCGTCATTCACAGGCTGCAACAACAGTGCGTGAGAGAATGTCCTGACATGATTAGCGGGATCTCCCGTGCCGTCATAAGCCTTGATAGTGGGCATCTTGAACTTTCTTGAGATATGGGTGTTCATTATTTCTTCGGTAAATGGTGGAGTAGGATCATCAGGATCTCCAAGGGGAAGAAGGTTGCTTGGATCAGCCCTTGGGACAACAGCCCTTCTCTGTATTGGACCATCCAGGTCTATAATAGGAGGAGGATTCCTCCCCCTTGGAGGTAGTGGGGGTCTGGTGTTCTGGTGCGCCTCCAAGTCGCGCTTCAGCCTTTGAATCTCAGCCTCGTGAGCCCTGATCCTTTCCTGCACTTCTTGGGAATTCGTCCCTTGGGTGCTCCTAGGACGTTGGCGATCATCAGCCATTGGCTCTTTGCCAGCACGCCTCCTTCTTGGGGCCACTTCATCATCTCGTATGTAAGGTGGTGAACGCCCTCTTGCTTCTCTCCGTCCAGCATGTCCACTTCCTCCAACCTCGGGATAAAGGGGCATCCCATAAGGGGGGTTAGTGGTTACAACAGTTGAATATTCGTACCCAATGGGTCAAGAATTCACAGGTGTATGAAGTTGTTGAAGTTGGGGATTCGTACCTTGAATAGCCGGGGGAATCGTCCCTTGTGGCTGAGGTTGAGTTGCCCCTATCTGGGCTTCCCCTTGGGTATATGCATAAGTTGAATAAGGAGGTATTTCCACGGTGGATGAAATCACCTGGGTTGTCCCTGATGGTGTTCCTCTTTCAAGGGCTCTAACTGTTCTCCGTGTTTACGCCATGGTTATTGTTGTGCTTTCCCACAGACGGCGCCAAATGTTATGGATAAAAAACTAATATTATTATTTGCTGTATTTATTGCCAAGGTTCGGGAGCTCAAGGCCTTTAATGGCTGCTCTCGTGTTTCGTGGCTTAATTCTGCCTTTACGAGATGCCTACGTATCTCTGTGAACAAGAGAATCAAGCCAAAAAATATAGTTCTTGGTGATACTTGCCCTCGGGGCTATGGCGGCGAGGGCTCACCAAGGACGTAGTGACTTTCATGTCCTTCCAGGACTAAGTCTTAAAACGTCGTTCCAGGTAATGGCCTCGTGGCTTGTAGGATGCCTTCTCGGCTTTGTGACG
This sequence comes from Apium graveolens, assembly GCF_009905375.1. Lineage (NCBI taxonomy): Eukaryota > Viridiplantae > Streptophyta > Magnoliopsida > Apiales > Apiaceae > Apium > Apium graveolens. The sequence continues at coordinate 229,528,007 of NC_133651.1, read as the reverse complement.
TATGGAGCTCTTGTCCAAAACGTAGTTCTGATCTGTGGGGTGAGGCCCCTTATATAGATGTTGGTGGTCCTTGAATTGGACTTGGATTTTGAGACTTAGTGGATAAGTCAGAATTAGAATGGACTTTGGAGTCCTAAGAGGTAAGAAGTTGATCCCTTATCTTACCAGGTTCCTTGGAGGCCAATCTACAAGGATTTATTTCTCCATTAGGACTCATCTTGTTAGCTGATTTATCCCAATTTAATTAATTACAAAATTAATTAATATTCTGGGTTTTGGGCCTTCCAAAATGGGCCTAGCTGTTGACTCAATCCTGATATGATTAATGCAGCATTAATTACATATCCAGACCTTATTTTCTTCCCTATCACAACTGCTAAACCCAAACTCGATCAAAAAGTAAACATTTAAGCCAAAATACATTCACCCCCCTCTGTGTAGTATTCATATCTAACAACCATCATAGTTGTAAGATAGTATGAGGTCAGTAGAGTGTAAGGCCTAAGTTAGGGTCCATAAGAACTTGATTGTTTAGAAAAGGCACTTCGAGTTGTGAGGTCGATATTAAGAGTTTTGGCTAGTTTAGCATAACTAAGTGACTTGAGTAAGTGGAGTGAGATCATCTAAGCTTAGTGATGCAATATTGTGTGTGGATATATCATTATGTACTTAAATGTGTTATGTGAACATGTGTGGCTATGTGAACTATTATGCTTAAAAGGTAATTATAAGCGTGTATGTATATATAGGCCTAAGTGCCAATGTGCGTAATTTCGGTTTATAATTAGGTTGAGTTAGTGAGTATATATTATAATGAGGTTATTATTATTTTGTGTAGGCTCTCGAGACGAGGGTAAACTTGCCATTAAAGTCGAGTGAAGCTCTAGTTTCCCCCACCTTCCAGTCAAGTCAAGCCTTTCTCAAGGCAAGTGTTTCCACCTACCTTTTGTTTATACTGCAAGTGTGTGTTAGCCCAGCTTTTATATATGATGCCAGTATATATGATCCAGCTTTTATTCACCTTGGTATATATGATCCGAGTGGTTTCAAATCTATCTTTTGTATTATATGCAAGTACCATGAACCCTCAAGTATTTAGTGCAAGTAGTTTACCTTTACTTGAAGATTTTTATGCAAGTAATTCAAAAGTCATACCATGCTAATATACCAAAGTAATTGTGATGTTGAACGCTGTGCAATTTATACTCAGTAACTTTATCTTGATACCTAAAAGTCAGTTATTCCTTAAAGTCGTTCATGATTGCTTGATAACCCTATTCTTACCCCTAAAACATGATACCCTGTTATACTTTGAACTGATGGTCACCTTCTTTATATTTTAATACCTATGTCTTATCTGGAACCATTACCTTAAACCTAGTTTGACTTAGTTCCTTTATACTATCCAACAACCCTGTGAAACCTCATTGTCAGATTCCTTGTGAATGGAAACTTTGCGATTCCATTTGATAAGGTTTTTGATAAAGAAATGGTTTTGAATTGTTTTATTACAAGAAAAGATGCCATCACCCTGAAAGTTTATCTCTTGATACTATATTGTTGAATCTTTTATTTCCATTGTTATTCTTTCATTCTTGTTTATGTATATTATAGCTCTTATTGAGCATTTGGCTGACTACTTGCTTTCACCCTGATATTACAGCTAGAAGCTATGGTTAGATTCAAGCAGATAGCGTGTAAGACTTGTGATATTAAAAATCAGGTTATAATAGTTAATAGTATTGGGCTGTTCCAAACCCTAAACTGTAAGATCTTGGATCCGGATGTATTTACTTCCTTTTGTTAACTATTGCAGTGATTTGTAAAATATCTATTGTTAAGTTGGGGTGTGACAGGTTTTGGTATCAGAGCTACGATTTAGAGTCCCTGGACAGCCCAAATAGGTTATATATGTATATAGATTTATAATAATATACGAGAGTGAAGGTATAGGTGATGGATTTTTAATCGCAGCGGAGGCATGGTAAAACACTTTTACACATATAAAATCCAAATAAAAGCATATAAATCGTGATTAAAACATATGAATCGATTACTAACCTTTAATAGCGATCCAAAAGCAACAATCGGAGATCCTTAGCAGCTGTTCCTCAAACGTGAAGCACTCCACCGGTATCCACCAAGAAAACGATGCTAAGGAGGAGGAGGAGGTGGAGAGAATTAGGTTTTCTAAAATTTTTTGGGTTGGCATAAAAATAGGGTTTATAATGGTATATTTATAGGCAAAATTTTCAGCTGAAATTTTCCCATAAAATATTATTATTATTAACCCATTTATTATTCTCATTATTAATTAAAACACCTTTTAATTATTAATCCTTTTTCTAAACACTTTAGAAATAATTCTCTCTCTTGATTTAATTTCCAAAAATTAAATTCTTAATTAATAATATTAAGAACTTTTCTTAATTAATTTATAATCAATTAAATCTCATTTAATCAATTATTAAATTTGCCAATTAATTATTTATTTTATAAATAAATAATTATCAGCCATTATTAATTAATTCCTCCACCATTAAATCATTCTCTTTTTATGGTGTGACCCAGTAGGTTCAATATTAAGCCGGTAGTAGAAATAAATAATAATAAAACTATTTTATCATTATTTATATAAATTCTCTAATTTATTAAATATGATTAATTAATTAATCATATTTATTCTACATCGTGAGGGATACTTCTCAGCATATCGCGACTATCCGGATAATACGAATTCACTGCTTAGAATACCAAGAACATATTCAGTGAATAGTTACCGTACAATAAACTCCTTCTTCCCTACAATGTCCAGATTAAATACAAGGCATGGATCTCGTGTCAAGCCTATCTAATTTAATCACTTGCTTATCATTTACTATGCTTAGTTCTATGCAAATTAGAAACTCCTTTCTAATTTCATTCACTCTGGCCGGGGATTCCTGAACTAGCATAAGTGGATCAGCCTTGAACATTCGCTTCCTTCACTGGAAGGGGTAGATCCTTTATTGATCATACATTATCTTCGTGTACAAATTCCTATACCCAGTAGAGCCCTAATAATTGTCCCTGGAGACTAAGAACTAAACAAAGCATAGTTCAGTGTACACAAGATGACTATGATGACCTCAAGTCTAAGGATACTTGTACAACTATCACTATGTGAACAACTGCTGACACGTGAGTGAACTCCATCAGTTGTTCAGCTGTGCGAGTCATGTTCAGTGAACTTATTCTATAATAAGCACCTACATACTAGCTATAGTGTCACCACACAAATATCTATGAGAACAGACATCCTTCAAAATGAAGCAAGCATAGTATGTACCGATCTTTGCGGATTATTAATTACCAGTTAGTAATCCTATTACCAGGAACTATTTAAGTTTAGAGTTATCATCTTTTAGGTCTCACTATTATGATCTCATCATAATCCATAAAAGCTTTACTCTAAACTATGGTATATCTTATTTAAACACTTAAATAGATAGAGCCCATAATAAAAACAAAACAAGTCTTTTATTAATATCAATGAAATCAAAACAGATTACATAAAAGTTATTCCTAAATCCTAATACATGATTGGACTTAGGACATATTCCTTTCAATAGGATATTCAAGTCATCCGCTAATAATTCTCTTATATATATATGCATTGTTTGGCAGCAAAGGGCGCATTCCTCATCATCCTCTGAACCGTCCGACACAATTGGTTTCTCCATGTATGCTGAGTTGAGGCATGAGTTTGACAGGCTTCAGGGCAAGTACGATTGACTGTTAGATCGATTGAAGAACGTGTGTCCCGGCATCCGAAATTATAGAGGAAATCCTAAGGAGCAGATGACAGCGAGACTTGAGACCTTGGTTCAGTACGTTAACACTAAGATTAATGAGATGCCATTACACCGAGACCGTACCAGCCAGTATACTATCCAGATGATTGCGGATGAGCTCCAGATTATTGTGAAGATGCTTCGTGAGGAGAGGACTATTGGACCCCGTTCTGATGGAGTGGAGCCTTAGTTCTTTCCATTATCTACTTTTCATGTCGTTCTATTATTGGACTTTGTTGAATTCCCTGTTGTTTTCCTTTAGTTAAGCATGTTATCCCTAGATTCAGACTCCATTCCGATCTTGATGTACCTTGACCTTAATTTCAATAATTATGCACTATCATTCTATTTGCTTTGAATTGTTCTTATGTCTTTACATGCATCACCCTTATTGTTTAATTTGAAACCCGATTGAATGAATATAATGACTTGTGACACCTTAACCTTGAAATTTTCCGTATTGTTCATACCTATTTTGATATAACTTCTATTTCAGGATCATGCCACCTAAAAAGAAGCACCCGACAACAACTTCTACCACAGATCATAATATTATTCGATTACTGGAAACCTTACAACAACAAACAAATGTTACAGCTCACCAACAAAGAACTCTTCAACAACAATTTGAAAACCAAGATAACCGTGAACCACGCCAACCACCTGATCCACCAGTACCACCTCGACAAATTGTCACTTTCAAAGCTTTTCAGAATGTGAATCCACCTGCATTTCATGATACCACTGATCCGGTAATAGCTAATACATGGATTAGGGAAATGGAAAGAGCTTTTGAATTGATTCAGCTAGGAGAAGATCAGAAGACGCCATATGCTACTTACTTTATGAAAGGGGAAGTCATCTATTGGTGGGATTCAGTGAAAGCTATGGAGGCAATTCAACCGATTTCTTGGGAAAGGTTTAAGAGGCTATTCCAGGAAAAGTATTACCCTAAGTACATGCAGAATCAGATGGCGCTTAAATTTCTTGAATTGAAGCAAGGAAGTATGTCTGTATTGGAGTACGAGACGAAGTTTAAGGAGCTTTCAAGGTTTGTGACTAAGTATACCAACACTGAGGAAGAGAAAGCAAAAAGATTCCAACAAGGATTAGAGCCTTGGATCAGAGATAGAGTGGCTATGTTTGAGCTTGATACTTATGCTGGAGTAGTACAGAAAGCTGCTCTGATTGAGAGTAATGGGATGCAGTCAAGGAAAGAAAAGGATAATAAGAAGAGAAAGGTTCCATTTTATGGAGAGAAGTCTGAAGCCGGAAGCTCACAAGACAGGAGTGTGAAAAGGATTGGATTCCATAAGGAGGAAATTTTCAGAAGAAAGGAAATTTGAATAAGAGACAAGATCCTAAGGGGAACAACGAGTCAAGCCAAGGACAAGTTGGAGAAAATAAATTTTAGAGACCAGAATGCAAGCATTGTGGGAAAAGACATCCAAGAGTGTGTAATAAGCTGAACATGACATGTTATAGATGCAACCAGAAGGGGCACTTGGCTAATGAGTGTAAGATACCGAAGCCGGGAGTTACATGCTATAAGTGTGGAAAGGCTGGACACATAGCTAGGGAATGCAAGTCAACTGGACCAGTCAAGGCTTTTATGAACGTGGAAAGTACCAGTGCTCACATGCCAGCTGAGGTATTGGCATTACCTCCACCGTCTACAATAACTCCACAAGCAACAGTAAGGACATTTGATCTAAAGATGAAGGATGTTGTTCAGAATTATGAGGTGATAGCAGGTAAACTTTTAATGAATAATATTGAAGCTAAGGTATTGATTGCTTCTGGAGCTACTAGATCTTTTATATCAGAAACTTTCGTTGATAAACTTAAATGTGATAAAATGACCCTGAACAAGGTAATAGATGTGGTAATTATGAACCAAGAGAAGATTCCTGTAAGTCAATTCTGTCCTAAGTGCGAGATTGATATTTCGGGGCATAAATTTTCAGCAGACTTGATACTTTTTAAGTTAGGGAAGTTTGACATAATCTTAGGCATGGATTAGTTAGGAGAGAATAACGCTCAGATAAATTGTAAATCTAAGAAAGTGTATTTAAGGACGGAGAATGGAGAGAAAGTGGTATTTAAGGGGCAGAGGCAAGAGCGATTGTTTCTTACAATCGTCTAGGCTAAGAAGTTGCTTAGAAAAGGTTGTGAATTGTTCCTAGCCTATGTAGTAGAGTCAGAAAGAAAGAGCCTCACCATGGAAGATATTCCCGTAGTCAACGAAAATCCAGATGTGTTTCCAGATGAACAGGTTTACCGCCCGATCGATAAATCGAGTTTGAGATCAACCTTGCTCCAGGCACATAACCAGTTACAAAGGCACCTTATAGAATGGCACCATCATAAATGAAAGAGTTGGTGAGCCAGCTACAAGAATTGTTTGACAAAGGAGTGATACGGCCAAGTACGTCGCATGGGGAGCACTTGTTCAGTTTGTAAAGAAGAAGGATGGAAGCATGAGGTTATACATGGACTATCGGGAGTTGAACAAGATGACGATTAAGAACCGTTACCCGCTACCAAGAATAGATGATTTATTTGATCATCTAAAATGAGCTAAGTGCTTTTCCAAGATTGATTAAAGATCAGGATACCATCAACTGAAGATCAAAGAAGATGACATCCCGAAGAAAGCATTCAGGACAAGATACGAACATTATGAATTCTTAGTAATGCCTTTTGGGTTGACTAATGCTCCTGCAGCATTTATGGATTTGATGAACCGGGTATTTAAAAAGTATTTGGACAAGTTTGTAATGGTATTCATTGATGATATTCTTATATACTCAAATTTAGAAGAAGAACACATGTAGCATCTATGGATAGCATTGGAGATACTCCGACTGGAGAAGTTGTATGCCAATTTTTCTAAATGTGATTTCTGGTTAAAGAAAGTTCAATTTTTGGGACATGCTATTGGAAGTAAAGGATTCAAAGTGGATCCGGCAAAGATTGAGGCAGTTATGAGTTGGGAGAGACCAAAGACACCTACGGAAGTGCCAAGTTTTCTAGGATTGGCGGGATATTATAGAATATTTGTTAAAGAATTCTCGAAAATCGCCATGCCATTCACTAAGTTGACCAGGAAGAATCAGAAATTTGAATGGAATGCAGAATGTGAAGATAGCTTTCAAGAATTAAAACAGAGGTTGGTTAGAGCTCTGGTGTTAGTGTTACCAGACAATCAAGGAGATTTTGTGATTTTCACTGATGCTTCACACAAGGGTCTGGGGTGTGTGCTAATGCAACGCAGCAAGGTGATTGTGTATGCGTCGAGACGGCTAAAACCACATGAATTGAAGTATCCTACACATGACTTGGAAGTAGAAGCTATAGTATTTGCACTTAAGATTTGGAGACATTACCTTTACGGAGAAAGGTGTGAGATCTACACAGATCATAAGAGTTTAAAGTATATTTTCACTCAGAAGGAGCTCAACATGAGGCAAAGTAGATGGTTGGAATTGATTAAGGACTATGATTGCTCGATTAATCATCATCCGGGAAAGGCAAACATGGTAGCTGATGCTTTGAGTAGGAAGGAGAGGTTGAATATGGTCGCAATGCCAAAGGAATTATCTGAAGAAATTAGGAGATTTGAATTAGAACTTTGTGGATGCGGAAAAGTTTAAGAGATTTGTCATACTATGAATTTTCAGCCAACATTATTGGAAAAGATAAAGAAATATCAGGAAGAAGTGATGAAACAGGAGAATAATCAACTGACCGGAGAAGAGATGTGTACTCAAAGGGATGGACAAGGTATACTAAGGTTTTCTTCAAGAATTTGGATTCCCCGTGTAACTGAGTTGAAGAATGATATACTACAAGAAACTCACAATTCTAGATTTTCAATCCATCCGGGAAGAACCAAGATGTACCAGGACTTGAAGCGGAACTTTTGGTGGCCAAATATGAAGCGAGAAGTAGCAGAATGGGTTGCAAAGTGCTATACTTGTCAAAAAGTAAAGGAAGAACATCAAAGACCAAGCGGATTAATTCAGCCCTTAAAGATTCCAGAATGGAAGTGGGAAAACATTGCCATGGACTTTATAGTAGGATTACCATGAACGAAATCCGGACATGACGCTATATGGGTTATAGTTGATCGCCTTACGAAGTCGATACATTTTCTTCCGATTAATGAGATGTCTTCGTTGGACATGTTGATCCACCTGTATGTGCGTGAAATCGTATTACGACATGGCGTCCCTGTATCAATAGTTTCGGACAGAGATCCACGATTTAACTCGAGATTCTAGAAGCAATTTCAAGAAAGTCTTGGCACAAATTTAAACATGAGTACGGCGTATCATCCGCAGACTGATGGTCAAAGCGAGAGGACAATTCAAACAATTGAAGACATGTTGCGTAGCTGTGCAATTGATTTTGCAGGAAGTTGGGACGACCACTTGCCATTGGTGGAATTCTCCTAACAACAGCTATCACACAAGTATTGGCATGCCACCACATGAAGCTTTATACGGACGGAAGTGCAGATCACCAACCAGCTGGGATGAAGTGGGAGAAAGAAAGATTCTATGACCGGAATTGGTACAACAAATGCATGAGACAGTTAAATTGATTCAGAAGAGATTACTTGCTGCTCAAGATAGGCAAAGAAAGTATGCAGACCCGGCATGGAAGGATATCAGATTCCAAGTAGGTGAAGCTGTATTACTGAAAGTATCACCGAGGAAAGGATTATCTAGATTTGGCAAGAAAGGGAAGTTAACGCCTAGATATATTGGTCCTTTTGAAGTTTTGAGTCAAGTGGGAAAGGTGGCCTATGAATTAGCTTTGTCGCCTTAGTATCAGCATGTGCATAATGTGTTTCATGTGTCATTACTTAAGAAGTATAATCCTAATGCCAACCATATGATATAGTATGAACCTATAGAGATTCAGGCAAACCTGTCATTTGTGGAGCAACCTGTCAAAATACTCGACTGGCAAGAGAAGAGTCTTAGAAATAAGTTGGTCAAGTTGGTAAGAGTACTTTGGAGAAATCCCAAGGTTGAAGAGTCAACGTGGGAACTAGAGTCGGATATGCGTATCCGGTATCCTCATTTATTCTCCTAGATTTTGAGGACAGAATCCTTTAAAGGGGAAAGGATGTTATGACCGGTATTTCTAAATCTTATATATATAATTGTGTGTTTATAATTAAGATTTAAATTGTGTAGAATTATAAATGTGGATGATTTATATGTTGAGTGCCTATAAATTAAGTGTTTAATGTATTAGTTTATATAAAAAATTTGAAAGGAAAATCTTATCATTTAGTATTTTTAAATAATAATCGAAAGTACTTCATTTTATATGAAAAATTGATTTTAAAAATCTTTTAACAATATTCAAATTTTATATCACTAAATTTCTAAAATCATAAGTTATTTTATGGCATATATTTTGTGATTTATGGAGGTGCATTTTTATCTATAGAAATTGTTTTATATAAATTAGTTGATTTTTAATTTGCAAATTATTTAGTTGCCCATGCATGCATTTTGCTCCCAAACACAAGTTAAGGGTAAACTTGGAATTTCCAACCCCACTAACTACTAATTCATTAGCCAAATTACTACCTTATCCTTGCATGCAAAATAGCACAAGTTTGCTTGAAGGTTACTCTTGTCAATTCTCAATTCCACTCACTTCTTTTAGTCAAATCAAAATAATAAAAATTAAGTACAAGATGTTATAATCATCTCACTTCACTTCACTCCACCCTCACCTCACTCTCTCCTCCCTCTCCACTCTCTCTCTCGGCAACACCCCCGGCCTTTCCCTTAGCCGAAGCCCACCCCCCTCCTTTTCTTCATTTTTCATTCAAACATCCATCTTACATTTAAGTAATCTCACTCCCCATATCTTGTTCTTTAATAATCCAAAGAGTTTAGGGTGAAAAGTTTATGTTTTGATCTTGCATGTCATAGTTTTAACTAGAACTCAAAATATAATCTTGATCCTCATGGATTTAAGGTTGTATTAATGAGAGAACTACAAGGAATGGTGAATGCCAAGTCATGAGAGTGAAACTCTTGCTTATATGGTCATTTCCCTTCCATTTCATTCGGCCATGACCATAAGGGAGCCGAATAAATGGTTCTTAATGGTGTTTCTTTGTTGCTTTGTTGATTTTTGAATGTTTATGTGATAATATCTTGGTTTTGGAAATAAAAACTTGATAAAAATCTTTGTATGCTAAGTGATCACATAGTTATGGTTAATTCTAGGCTTGCATGTTGATTTTACTATGAAATTATTTTGGAAACCATATTGTTTTTGGCTTGTAAACTCGAAAGCATGCATGCATAGGTTCAACTCATGATTTTCGAAAGTTCTTGATCATTTGGTTTGATTTTTGTTAATAATCTCTAATTTCAGTTGAGTTAAGATATCAAATATGATTTGTTCTCCTTGTTATTTATTTTTGATTCATATATATATATTTGAAGGATTTAAGTGTTACTTTCGAATTTGAGATGACTTGTAATTAGTATATTGTGTTAACTCTTGTTTTGCTATATTGCACCTTAGGTTAGGATGATCTCCACTAAGCCAATGTTGTGTGTGGGAGTTTAAGTGCCGTAGGTTGCCTTGGTTGGGGTTTGGTTTGAGTTTTGGTTGATATTTAGTTAAATCAAGTGGGAAACATGGTCAAAAGGGGTACATTAGATTCTGCAGAATTTCAGTTTGGTTCCATGAGGTTTAGAGTGAGATTTGACCTTGTCATTGTAATGCACTTTGAGGCCCAAGACACGAGAAGCTAGCACTAGGAATATAATTTAGATTTCAGGTGTTTATTAGAGGTTTGTAGGTTGTTTGGTTAGGCGCACGAGTGGAAGCATTAAATCTGTCCCGCAGGGGACCGTTTTGTTGCAACTTAGAAATGGGGAGTTTTGATCATGTCATGTGTAGGCCCTCACTAAGCCTTGATTAGCCCTGGTTAGAGGGAGTGTCAGAGGAGTTTTTCCAGCCATAGTTTATAGGAATTAAGTTAGAATCATGTGTCATAAGTTAGTGCAAATCAGGACACTTTTCTGTCCATAAAACAAAGGAACAATGAACTTTAAGCTTAGGCCCAGGTAGGCCCAAGCTAGGCCCTTGAGCCACACCAAGTTTGGGAGTTTCCTTATGATCAGAAGAGTCTAGTGTAAAAGTTTGGGAGGTAAACTTGAAGTGTAAGGGTGTCAATTGTACTCAAAAACACATTGGTGTCATCCTGAAATCACTATAATGAACACAATCACTTAACCTTTAGTTTTAGGGAACTTATGAGTGAGGCCTAGGTTCAGCATCATAGTTGTAAGATAGTATGAGGTCAGTATAGTGTAAGGCCTAAGTCAGGTTCCATAAGAACTTGATGGTTTAGAAAAGGCACTTCGAGTTGTGAGGTCGATATTAAGAGTTTTGGCTAGTTTAGCATAACTAGGTGACTTGGGTAAGTGGAGTGAGATCATCCAAGCCTAGTGATGCAATATAGTATGTGGATATATTATTATGTACTTAAATGTTTTATGTGAACATGTGTGGCTATGTGAACTATTATGCTTATAAGGTAATTATAAGCGTGTATGTGTATATACGCCTAAGTACCAATGTGCATAATTTCGGTTTATAATTAGGTTGAGCTAGTGAGTATATATTATAATGAGGTTATTATTATTTTGTGTAGGCTCTCGAGACGAGGGTAAACTTGCCATTAAATTCGAGTGAAGCTCTAGTTTCCCCCACCTTCCAGTCAAGTCAAGCCTTTCTCAAGGCAAGTGTTTCCACCTACCTTTTGTTTATACTGCAAGTGTGTGTTAGCCCAGCTTTTATATATGATGCCAGTATATATGATCCAGCTTTTATTCACCTTGGTATATATGATCCGAGTGGTTTCAAATCTATCTTTCGTATTATATGCAAGTACCATGAACCCTCAAGTATTTATTGCAAGTAGTTTAACTTTACTTGAAGATTTCTATGCAAGTAATTCAAAAGTCATACCATGCTAATATACCAAAGTAATTGTGATATTGAACCCTATGCAAGTTATACTCAGTAACCTTATCTTGATACCTAAAAGTCAGTTATTCCTTAAAGTCGTTCATGATTGCTTGATAACCCTATTCTTACCCCCAAAACATGATATCCTGTTATACTTTGAACTTATGCTCACCTTCTTTATATTTTAATACCTATGTCTTATCTGGAACCATTACCTTGAACCTAGTTTGACTTAGTTACTTTATACTATCCAACAACCCTGTGAAACCTCATTGTCAGATTCCTTGTGAATAGAAACTTTGCGATTCCATTTGATAAGGTATCAGTTTAGTTGATCATGGCTTTAAAGTTGATCAAGAACCTTAGATAAAGATATTCATTGTTTAATAGTTTAACCGTCACTTGGCATCAAATAAATATTTAAAATGAAAAAGTTAAAATGCGGATTTTCAGTCCCAAAGGGGGACAAATATTTTCTTTAAATAGTGGATATGGACTGAGACGCAAGTCCTTTACGCTCTTAATTTATAGGCTTAAAGGTTGCCTAAGGATCCCATTAATGTTATAGAACCCAGCGAGGTTCGGGATTACTTCGCGGCTGATCACCGGCTGTAATCCGTAGCGTTATAAAATGGTTTTTGATAAAGAAATGGTTTTGAATTGTTTTATTACAAGAAAACATGCCATCAACCTGAAAGTTTATCTCTTGATACTATATTTTTGAATATTTCATTTCCATTGTTATTCTTTCATTCTTGTTTATGTATATTATAGCACTTGTTGAGCATTTGGCTCACTACTTGCTTTCACCCTGATATTATAGCTAGCAGATATGGTTAGATTCAAGCAGACAGCGTGTAAGACTTGTGATGCTGATTCGTATGTTCGAGCTCAGGTTGAATAGTGATTCGTTTTGTGTGAGGACTCGATATTAAAAATCAGGTTGTAATAGTTAATAGTGTTGGGTTGTTCCAAACCCTAAACTGTAAGATCTTGGATCCAAATTTATTTACTTCCTTTTGTTAACTATTGTAATGATTTGTATAATATCTATTGTTAAGTTGGGGTGTGACACACAGACAACTTCATAATCAAATTTAAGAAAACAACAGAAGACTTGGGAAGAAATCCAGAAAATCAAGGAAATAGATCTATCTGCTCAAACTAGATGAGCGTCTTGATAACAATTGTGAGCAATTTCTTTTTGTACTTTACATTGTTCGACTTTCAGCAATGCTGTAGCACTTATTAGTTTTATCTACTATTTTTCAATCTATATTTTCTTTTTGGTGTTTTGTTATCATCAAGTTTCTCTTAATTTATGGCTACAATTCCAGTAGACATAAATTGGGGGAGATTGTTAGGAATATGCAGTGTACTTGATGATAAGCTAAACAAAACACCTTAGTAGATTTAACTTAGTGAATTTTGTAGCACCCGACGGATGATTAATTATAGTCCCGGCGGATGATTTAATATAGTCGCGACGGATAACTAATTGATATACATCGGGTGAGTAGCTTATGTAACAATAAGTCATATAACACATTTCTGCAAACAACTTTGTATAGTTTCTATAGTAGCTTATGAGTCATGGAGACTGCTATTAGATGTGCAGAATAACTTGATTAAATGTAAATATAATATGTCTTGTCATTCTGCACAAATTAAATGGAGTCAAGTGCTAAATGGCTACCCGATAGATGATTAACAAAGCTACCCGACAGATGATCAATAAGGCAACCCGACGGATAATAAGCATGTACCCGACGGATGATCAATTCAAACATCTGTTGACAGTGACAACACAGTCACATGCATTGGATGTTTGCAAAAGGAATGTGGCAGCCTGTTTAGCAGGAAAATGAGAACAAAGAAGCATTACCATTTTCATGTAAGCTATGAAGGTTTTCAAAGATGCTGGAATAGAGTATTGAAGTAGCATAGAGTTAGACTTGATAGTTTTGTTTTATTATCGTGTCTTTTTGCTATGTAAACTTGGTGATATATAAACCAAGTGCAGCAAGCTGAACAACAACTAACAAGACTAAGAAAATACATTCTCGGAGAAACATTTGTAAGTTGTATCCTTTAGCATTTCTCTGCAAGTTTTAGTTGTTCATACTTGTAAGCAGCTGTTAGCTTACTTGAGCTACACAGAGTTCTCTTGATATATATATATATATCTTTGGTGGCTACATTCAAATCCACCAGAAAATTTTAAAGACTTGTGTTTTTTATTACTTGTGTTTTGATTTATATAATCCTTTCATTCCGCACTTTGCAAATCAAACACATATATATTATTGAGTTAGAACCAGTTTTCGTAAATCTTAAAAAAGAAGTCAGAATTACATTCAACCTCCACTTCAGTAATTCTTGTTGTATTGTTAGGAAATAACAGGTCTATCCAATACCATATATATTTACATCTGCCTGTGTTTTTTACTTTAGTATCACTATACCTATTATCAATGAGATGTGATCATCCATCAATAAATATACTAGTCTTAATGCATTAATCTTGTCCTTTAATAATACTCAACTAGGGATATTTAAGAATATTGATACTATTAACATAATCTCATTTCTAAGTCACTTACTTAGAGTTATAGAATGCATATCATATTCCAAGATTATTTATCAATCTAATATTTATATCATAGTAAATTAAGACATAATAAATTATAAAAAGAATAATCGATTGAACATAAAAATTAATAATCCAAATGTCGTAAAAACATAATAGTGTTGTCTCTAAGGCACAAATACTAACAATCTCCCACTTGCACTAAAGCCAATCACCCATGTATCTAATACCCATGGAACTAGTATGACCGTTGTGCTTCTGCTACAACAAAGCCTTAATCAGTGGGTCTGTAACATTATCATCAGTATGCACTTTACATAGATGTATATCTCCACTCTCATTAATCTCTTTAAGACGGTAGTATCTTCTAAGTATATGTTTTTCTTTGGAATGGGACCTTGGTTATTTAGCCTGCACAATGGCTCCATTATTAGTGCAATAGAGATCAACTGGATATGTGATCGATAGAACCACACCAAGTCCCGTTATGAATTTCCGCATCCAAACAGCCGCATTGGCTGCTTCAGTGGCAGCAATATCCTCAGCTTCCATGGTAGAATCAATTATTGTCTCTTGGTCTGAACTTTTCCAGCTTATAGCACCTCCATTTAGGCAAAACATAAAACCTGACTGAGATACTGAATCGTCTCTGTCCGCCTGGAAGATTGCACCTTCTCCACAAGTAGCTGCTTTTGGAGCAACTGGTTAGCACTGGATCCTAACATAGTATATGCTCGTTATGCTCAAAGCTTACGAAACATCATGACAAGTACATATCATCGCATACATTATAGATCCAGCTTTCGAAGCATATGAAACTTTGTTTATACGACCCTTATCATCTGATGATTTAGGGCAGTTATCTTTTAAGATTACTATCCCATGAGATAATGGGACATATTCCCTTTTTGCCTCTTGCATCCCAAAATGATGCAATACTTTGTCAATGTATGTACACTGACTTAGGTCGATTAATCTCCTTGATCTATATTTATATATCTTGGTCCCAAATATATAGGTAGTGTCTCTTAAGTCCTTCATCGAGAAACTATTTCCCAACAAGGTCTTAACAACCTGTAGAGAATGTATGTTATTCCATATTAATAATACGTCATCTACATATAGTACTAGGAATGCCACAGGGCTCCCACTAACCTTCTTGTAAATATATGGTCCATCTTCATTTTAAATAAAGGCAAACTCTTTGACTGTTTCATCAAAAGGACGATTCCATCTCCTTGACGCTTGCTTTAGTTCATAAATTGATCGAAGAAACTTATAGACCGTCTTAGGAAATCTTGGATCGATAAAACCCTTAACTTGTATCATATATACATCCTCTTTCAGGATCCCATTTAAGAAGGCAGTTTTGACATCTATTTATCAAATCTCATAGTCGTAGTAAGCAGCTATTGCTAAAAAAATACTGATGGACTTGACCATAGTAACTGGTGAAAAAGTCTCATCATAGTCTATACCATGAATTTGTTTAAAACCTTTTACCACTAGTCCCATCTTATAGGTCTGTACTTTACCATTCATGTCAGTTTTTTCTTGAAAACCCACTTGCACCCTATAGATTTTACCCCTTCGAGTGGATCAACTAAAGTCCATACTTTATTTTGATACATGGATTCCACCTCGGATTTCATGGCCTCTAGCTATCTCTCGGAGTCTGGACTATTCATAGCTTCTTGGTAGGTTAGAGGCTCATCATTGTCTATGAGCATCACATCATCATCTTGAGTAAAGAGAAATCCATAATATCTCTCTGGCTCATGACGAACCCTACTAGATCTACGAAAAACCTGTGTTTCCGGAACAGGAACATCTTCATATACATCCTGTCCATTTTCCAACCCCGGTTCAATGTTATTTTGTACATGTAACACCCCCAAATCCGGGGTCGGGGATTCGGGTTGTCACGAGTTCCATTTCCCTTATTAATACTTAATCTTAACAGTCAACCAACTACTGAGTATTGTGACCCTACAATATACACACACACACACACCACCGGTTATAGTCTCAGAGATGAATGCCAAAAATAACACAAGTCATTTTATTCCACAATTATAAACCGTTACACCTTAAAAGGGTTTCTGAATAATTTACATATTCCTTGCCATTATTACAATTCATATTATACATAAGTCTGGTTCATTAATAGTTGAAAACCTAGCCTATTGGTAGCTCCTACCTCAGCTACGGCGGCATCAACGCTTCCAGAAAACTGCGGAACGTTTCCTAACTGCTTGTGAATTGGAAGCTTGGTCTTGTTCATCTATTTTATTTGTTGTTGTGTGATGAAAGAAGAAAGAAAGGGTGAGCAACAAGCCCACCAAAATAATATGTATAATGATTAACAATATATGAGCATTCTCATAGTACTCATGAAAGTCTTGGTCAAAAGAAATGAACCAAGCTGATATCTTAACACGACCAAGTCGCAAAATATTCAATATATATATATATACATATATATACTTTTCACAATATTTGAAATAATCTGACATGTATAACATCCACAGAGTTCCAGTTTATAACTGTATAAAAATATCATTGCAAGGTGATCTCATATATCTAACCTTGTCTTAACGTTTTTCTGAAAATCTTTGACATGCACAAGATAATCATTTACTAGATATAAGTTTAAAAGATGAAGTTACAAGATACTCCAATAGACTTATATCTTTTCCGTATACTACTTGAACTACCACCATTCAAGTTATAATTAGTTTCTAAAAGTTCATCACATAGATGAGACTACAAGAAAAGACTTGAATAGATTCAATCTTTGAAATATCCTTAAAATGAAATGAAGTTACGAGATACTTCATTTGATGAAAACATCATTTTGAAAACTTGACCCTGCCAACACTCAACAATCGCCCAACCGTAGCCTTTCTATCGAAGTGCTCTGGGTAGTGTTGCAGAAATATCCAACTGGATGATGAACTCATAACGGTAGTTTGCCACGCCAGGAAGACCACTTACGATGATCAGTCGTAGTAGTGCAACCCCACAATTTTCTACATGTAGAGGAGAACCTGTCGGATTTACTTGTCAACTGAACACTGGACTCCTAAGGAATGGACCGTCTTAGCGGAACTTCCAGGCCAATTGGGCCAATATAATAAGGCTGGGCCGGCGCCACTCGACCACTTACGCCACTCCTAGTTCAGATGAAATCCATGACTCTGAAACGTAAAGCTTGTCCCCCCTTTCCCCAAGTAGAAACTTGTTGATACGGCTCCACCAAGAAGTCGTATCTAGCTGGAGAGGAGAACTCACCGATATTTCCCAGGCAATGCCTGTTAATGGATTAACTTGTTCCAAGAATTTTACTTCCCGAGTATTGGGTAAGTAATCAAAAACTCTTTTATCAAAATAGCAACCTTGTTGCGAATATAAAATACACCACAGAGCCAGATCCCTCAGGTTTTGAGCGAGTATTTAAATCCCCTTCGAAAGGAGGATCTTAAATATAAAAATGAGTTTTGGGATCCGCCCTAACCTTTAAAATCATTTTGAAGACTCGAAAACATTTTTAAGAATGTTTGGAGTGATGCTGATTTAATAAAATAAATCAGTCCCAATATATTAGAAAATATCTGAATATTATTATTTAAATAATATTCCCATAAAGAATAATCTTTATAAAATAAATGAAGTAGAAGTTTTAAAAACTCATCCTTGAAATGAATAATAAATAACCAAAGGTATACTTATACGAAGTACGACCTTTATTTGAATAATCGAAAATAAGTTTGATTATCGAAACATTATTCTTTAATAAAATAAAGAATATTATTTAGTAAATAAGCAGAGTCATAAGTCCTCGAATGAATATTCAAAATAATATTCATTAAATAGAATAAATAGAGTCATAAGTCCTCGAATGAATATTCAAGATAATATTCATTAATAAAAATAAAGTTATCGAATAAACCTTATTCGATTAATAGTTTTGAAAACTATATCAATATATATATATATATTATACTCGGGAACATCGACTCCCGGTTTAGAAAAATGTTCACCTTTGGGTCCCCTATACTAAGGGTATACGCACCTACTGCTTATCTCTAGCATAGGTATTATGCACCTTATAAGCAATTGAATCAACAATTAGATATCAAGATTACGAAACAGACATGCATATATACCATATCACATGCTCCAATATATCACAAGATTTGCTAATAACAATCATGCACTTATCACAAGATAATGCATATACATATATAGACATCACAATAACAGTATAACGGGTAGAAAACTTGCCTGAGTGTTCCCGGATAGACTTAAGCTTAGAGTGGGTCCGATAACCTATGAACAAAAACATAAGTCAAAATTAGACCCCGGTCGCTTAAGAAACTAGACTTTAACCAATTGAACCCTAACTTTTACTTTTGCGCTTAACGATTCACTTACGTCGCTCGAGTACCCTCGGCTCCACCATTTTTAATAAATTAACCATTAAGAATTTTAAAGCGATTCTTTCGCGAGTACCTTACCAACTGCCTAATCCACTTAACATAATTGTTTTATACCACAATTAGTCATTTAAAGTCCTTAACCAAGGTTTCAAGGTAAGGCGAGGGGTAATGGTTCGGTCGCGAAACGCCGTTACTTAAAACGGTCGTTTCTCCTAAACCGTACATCGGATTCAAACGAACCACATATCAAAATGAAGCTCGTAACATGAACTATCTAATCATGGCAATGGTCAAAACCTAACAGTGAGTTCTCGGGTCCTGATGTTATGAACAAAAACAGTCTAGGATAATCGGACATTACGACGGCTATGTTTACGCGATTACCAAATTTGTACAACTCCAAATCAATCCACAATCAACCCACAATCAACATTACAACCCAAAATCCCTCCAAACCTCACCACATCGGTCCATTACTTCATGTTTTAACCAACTCATTCAATCACAACAAAAGCTACTAACCATATTAAGGTTCATTAACTAATAACCAAGATTCAACCATCAAAATCTCTACAAACTCAACCAAACTTTAAACAAACAAGCATCATGCTTCACATATACTATATCAATCATATCCATTCCTAATTACTCAAAACTAAAGCTAGGGTTTGGAGTTTATACCTTCTTGAAGCTTCTTAACACAACACAAGAGCTTTGAATGCCTAAAAGAACCTTGATCCTTGCTTGTATAACCTTAAACTTTCATAAAAATTCAAGAAAACTAAAGTTATTTTTTGAAAGTTACTATTCACCATCTTCTTCCTTGAATTATTGGAAGAGATTGTGAAGGAAATTGAAGCTTAGATTCGTGGGATAGCTATATCTATGTATAAGGAACCTTGGATAATTACCTCATGATTTAACAATGCTTGGATCTTGGATTTTGATTTTTTTCTCTTTGAAAATGAAGAAAAGCCGAGAGCTTGATGTTCTTGAAAGGGAAAGTCAACTTGTGTTTTGTGTTTTTGATTTGTTTTGTCTTGGTTGCTTTATTTTTGTTGTTAATTAACCTTTTACCATGGTAAAATTTGTGTGGCTTGAAATCAACCAACAATACCTTCTCATTTGGTCATGCTTATATCATCCACTTATGTCATCTTCCCACACTTATCTTCTTCTTGTTGGTGTGATGACCTCATCATCATTAACCTCTTTGATTAACTCCTAATTACTTGGCTAATGATCACTGATCTGTTATACGGTTCGCTTAACTTTCGTTCTCGTTTATCGTTTGAGGGATCATACCCGGGATCTTATTACTTAGGTTCCCCTAAACCTTTCTCAATACATTATATTCCTTTTATGATCCTCTCTTATAATCCTTGAATTTAAATCCCTTTAATCATGTTACCTTATACTCAATTCTTTCGGTATCTGGTGGATTTTCGGGAAAAATCAAAGTGTTCGGATTTGGATTCTGACGATCTTTACATACACTTATATACCACATAGAGTACTAATAATATCTCAAAAGATCAATAAAAGAACCCCTACATAGTGTGGTATGAAAAGTTTTCTTATTCAGCATAATCAGCAAAATCACTATTCATAAGGGTTTCAAAAAAATTCCAAAAATTGGGGTTATTACAGTACAGCTCGATCTTCATCGAGATTTATAGTCCTCCCACTATTTTTCTTTGAAAGTAGCTCTCTTTCAACAAATACAGCGGTCCGAGTAACAAATACTTTGTTCTCAGTAGGATTATGGAAGCTATACCATTTTGTTTCTTCATGATATCTCATAAAATAACATTTATCTGATTTTTTCCTAGCTTGTCAGAGACCAAGCATTTCACAAATGCTTCGCATCCCCATACTTTCATAAACAACATGCTATGACGTTTTTCACTCTATATCTCATATGGTGTAACACCCCCAAATCCGGGGTTGGGGATCCGGGTTGTCACGAGTTCCATTTTCCTTAACAATACTTAATCTTGAATTAATTCAATAACTATTGCGTACTATAGCCCCACAATATACATATACACCACAAGTTATAGTCTCAGAGATGAAACTGAAAAGAGTACAAGTCATTAAGACCCGCAAATTTAAAGTTATTACACCACAAAATAATTTCTGAATAAGTTTACATGTTACTTTCCATTATAACAATACATAAAATACACAAGTCTGGTACACCAGAAGTTGAAAGCCTAGCCTATATGTAGATCCTACCTCAGTTATAGTGAAACCAACGCCTGCAGGAAACTGCGGAACTTTTCCTATCCGTTCGCGAATTAGGAGCTTGGTCATGTTCATCTTGTCTAGCTGTTGTTTTGTGATGAATGAATAAAGCAAGGGTGAGCAACACAGCCCACCAAAATAACATAAAACTGGTTAACAATATATTAGCATACTCATAGTATTTCAAAAAGTATTGGTCATACTATTATGAACCAAGTTCAATATCTTAATGCGACGAAGTCTCAAAAATCCTCAATATATAATTTTTTTTTTATAATCTCTGAAATCATATTTGATGCACAACATACACAGAGTTCCAATATACAGATTGTATAAAAATATCATTACAATCTGATATCATATATTTAACCTTGCTTTAACATTTTTCTAAAAATCTTTGCCATGCATAATGCAACATTTACTAGATATATGTTTTAAAAGATGAAGTTATGAGACACTTCAATATAATCATATATCTTATCCACAAAACACTTTAAAACTACCATTGTTCAAATTATCACTAGTTTTCAAAAGTTTATCTTATAGATGAAGTTACAAGATACTTCATTTGATACAAACATTATTTTAGAAGATGAATCCTGCCAACATGTATCGGTCACCCAGCCGTAGTCTTTTAATCGAAGTGCTCTAGGTAGTGTTGTAGATATATCTAGACTGGATGGTAAACTCATTACGGAAGTTTGCCACGCCAGGAAGATAACTTACGATGATCATTCGTAGTAGTACAACCCCACAATTTTCTACATGTATAAGATAACAGTCGGATTTATTTGTCGACCGAACATTGGAGTCCTAAGGAATGAACCGTCTCCGCGGAACTTCCGGGTCATTTGGGCCAATAAAATAAGGTTTGGCCGGCGCCACTTACGGCACTCCTAGTTCGGATGAACTCCATGACTCTGAAACGCAAAGCTCATCTCCCTTTTGCCCAAGTAAAACTTGTTGATACGGCTACACCAAGAAGACGTATCTAGTTGGAAAGGAGAACTCACCGATATTTTCGAGGCGACGCATGTTAATGGATTAAACTTGTTCCATGGATTTACTTTCCAAATGTTGGGTAAGTAATCACAAACTTTTTTATCTATCCAGTAACTTCGTTACGAATATTAAAATTCAACATTGAGCAGGATCCCCTATTTTTGAGCAAATTTACCCTTAATAAAGAATATTTAAACTTAAAAACGGGGTTTTGGGTCCTCTCTATTCTTTTGAAAATGCTTTTAATAAAGTTCGAAAATAATCTTTGAAAATACTTAAAGTAAGTATGATTTAAATAATATCAATAATTTTGAAAATTATTAGACGAATATTGAAATATTATTCTTTAAGGAAATAAAGAATATTATTTAATAAAATAAGTGGAGTCATAATCTTCGAATGAATATTCAAAACTAATATTCAGTTAATAAATAAAATAAGTCTCTAAGTAGAATCTCTATTCGAATGATCAAAATAATCTTTAATCGTAATAAAAATCTTAAATGAATACTCATAAAATAATATTCGCTTATAATTAAAAACTATCGAATAAGTATTATTTGAATAATTATTTTGAAAACTATATATAATATACTCGAGAACATCGCCTCCCGATTTAGGTACAATGTTCAACTTGTATGCCCTACTCCAAGGGGATAGGCAAAATATCGCTAATATACTAGCATATGTATTATGTAGCTCGTAAGATCTACTTAAAGAAATTTTATTTGACAAAGAAATATCAAGATTTCACGCTTAAAGGTTTACATTAGTCGCTCGCGTACACTCGGCTCCTAAGAATCTTTCACAAAGACCATACTAACTGCCTAAGAATCTTTACAAAACTGTTTCGTGTTTCGATAAGTCTTTTAGGGGCCTTAAACATGGTCTCAAAGTTACTCGAGGGGTAGGGGTTCGCTCGCGAAACGCCATAGCTTAAAATGGTCGTTTCTCCTAAACCGTAAATCGGATTAAAGCGATCCACATATCAAAACGAACTGTAAAACATAACCTATCTAAGTATTGTAGTGGTTAGTTCTTGTCAGTGGGCCGGTGTTGTGGTCCAAAAATTATGCACAAAACAGTTTAAAGAAAATTAAGAACGATTTCCAAATTTTTAACCATATTAATCTACACCAAATTAACCACAACTCAATCACAATTCAAGATCAACTCAACCACCAACCGTTTACCATTAATCTAAGCCAAAACAAGCACAAGAACCACCAATATTGACAAGTATCATTCCTAACTCCATAATCAACAAAACACTTAACAAACAAAGCTCTAAACATGCTTAACATCCATTCTACTAACCCATAATCTAAACATCATAAAATACAAACAAACTAAACTTAAAAATATGGTTTTGAGGATTATACCTTCCTTGGAGAGTGGAGAATCACTTAGAGAGCATTAAATAACCACTAATTATCTCTACTAAGCTTGGATCTTAAAGAAAACATAAGAAAATATACAAAGTTAGTTTCTTAAAAACACTATTCATCAAGAACTTCAATAAATTGATTAGCTTAGTAAAACTTGGGATCTTGGCTTCAAACTCATTGCTTATCTAATTTATGAATTATAGAAGCAAATGAAACTAACCTCTTAATTTTCCATGGAGTGTAGCTAAGGTTTTGAAAATTGTTCCTTGCTTTTACAAGAAGAAGTCGAAGCAAAACAATGGGGGGAAAGAGAGACTTTGCTTGGTTGATTTTGGGAAGTGTAAAATGAAATAATTGGTTAAGATCAATTCCTTGAATAAATATGTTTTTTTAATCTTATTAAAGTGATTACTTCACTTGATTACATCATCTCCAAGCCACTTATCTTTATCCTATGGTTTGATGATGTCACCTTGATTCCAATCCAATTGATTAATCTCTCTTGCTTCTTGTACAAGCTTGTTCTTTGACCGTTTATTTGTTCTACAGTTCGCTAAACTCTCGTTCTCGTTGATTGTTTAAGGGATCATATCTGTGACCTTATCGTGAGGGGTTCCCTAAGCTCTTTTTAATATCTTCTGTTCCTTTAACAATCCTCGTTTATAATCCTTGGATTTAATTCCTTTAATCTTATTACCTTATATTTAATTTCTTCGGCATCTGGGGGATTTTTGGGAAAAATCAAAGTATTCGAATTAGAATTCTGACGACCTTTACATACACTCATTTACATTACGGAATACTAATATGATCTCAGAATTTCCATTACAGAACTCCTCTATAATGTAGTATGATAATTTCCTTAATCAACAAAAGTTACTATTCATCAGGGTTTCAAAAATTCCAAAATTTGAGGTTATTACAGTCTCACCTCCTTAAAAGGATTCTGTCCCGGAATTAGATTGAAAATAGTTAGGGATACTTTTCTAGCATTGCGCTTTCAAACTCTCAAGTCAATTTTCCCATATTGTGGTTCTGCCATATAACTTTAACTAGTTTGATAACCCTATTATGAAGCACTTGTTTCTTTTCGATCTATAATCCTTAATGGTTGCTCCACATAGGTTAAGTCTGGTTGCATGTCTACGTGCTCGTATTCCACTATATGTCTGGAGTCCGGATTATACTTAACATTGACACGTGGAACTCATTGTGAACTTGCAGCAGGTTCGGGGGTAGGGCTAGCTCATAAGCTAACTTCCCAATACGTCTTAAAATCTCAAATGGTCCAATGTATCTTGGGCTTAGCTTTCCTTTCTTTCCAAATCTCATCAATCCTTTCCAAGGGAATACCTTTAACTATACTAGGTTCCCTACTTCATGCTCCTTGTCCTTCCGGACCAAACTGGCGTACTTCTTCTATCGATCTTGGGCTGCTACCAGCCGTCCTCTACTTAGATCTACTATGTCCTTGGTTCTTTGGATCATTGTTGTCCCTAACATCTTGCGCTCTCCAACTTCATCCTGCTGCAAGGGAGATCGACATTTTCTTCCCTAAAGGACCTCATAAGGCGTCATCCTGATACTGACATAAAACCTATTGGCGTAAGAAAACTTGATACGTGCTAAGTGATCATTCCAAATTCCTTTCAAGTCTATCGCACAGACTCTCATTATAGCTTCTAGAATTGTAGTTTTTGCTTCTCAATACCCACTCTTTTACAGTCCGTAATTGTTACTATCTTATATATATAATACTATTCTGGCTATACTTTTACTTGCGAGCGTTATATAACCTTATAATAATTACGTCAACCTTAGTATCATGAACGCTTTTCGATTTCGGAGACCAACGCACTTATACTACTCATTTCCTAGTTGCTTCTATCTTTGAAAGCTTGATCAATCATATAGAAGAAAAGAATTTATTGAGAGATCACTATGATCAATGAACACTTGTTAATTGCATAGTTAGTACAGAAGGGGGCCAGCCTTAAGTACTTGACAAGAAATTTAACAACATGTGGTATCCTAATAGGCTTCTATCACACATATAGATAGTCATTCGGAAATACCTCCCCTTCTGGAAGGGTTGTTCTTCTCAGTTTATTAGAAGATGAAAAAGAAAGAATTTAAGTGAAATAAAAAATTATATATATGGTCACAAAATATCTGGCTTGGAATCTACCTCTGAACTATAGAGGTAGTTTTTACTTCTCAATACCCACTCTTTTACAGTCCGTAATTGTTACTATCTTATATATATAATACTATTCTGGCTATACTTTTACTTGCTAGCGTTATATAACCATATAATAATTACGTCAACGTTAGTATCATGAACGCGTTTCGATTTCGGAGACCAACGCACTTATACTACTCATTTCCTAGCTGCTTCTATCTTTGAAAGCTTGATCAATCATATAGAAGAAAAGAATTTATTGAGAGATCACTATGATCAATGAACACTTGTTAATTGCATAGTTAGTACAGAAGGGGGCCAGCCTTAAGTACTTGACAAGAAATTTAACAATATGTGGTATCCTAATAGGCTTCTATCATACATATAGATAGTCATTCGGCAATACCTCCCCTTCGGGAAGGGTTGTTCTTCTCAGTTTATTAGAAGATGAAAAAGAAAGAATTTAAGTGAAATAAAAAATATATATATGGTCACAAAATATCTGGCTTGGAATCTACCTCTGAACTATAGAGGTTTATCACAAGAACGAAATGTGTATATATATATCAAGCATTATTGCATCGTATTTCACGTGCTTGAATATTTTTGCTATTTCATCCATCATTCTATGGACCCATGCTCTTGCTTCATCTTATTTAACAATCACCTTTGAAACTCCCTCAACATCAAAAATCGAATATGGGATTTCATTCTTGACAGCATCATTACTAGAATCCTACGCTTGCACTAGAACCTTTCTCGTACAGTAATACTACTCTCTATCGATAAGAAGGAATAAATATTCAAAAGGTAAATATCGACTTAGTTAGTCTATCAAAGATAACTTATACATTGTCATGACCTAATTAGTGGTACTCAACCTCAACAATTATTACAATACAACTCTCATGGTTGTTATCGTTTTATTATTCACAGAATCATTGTTGCATTACTATAGTCCATCGCTGATCGACTGTAGTCATTCGTTTTCCTCGAAATCTTAATTGCTAACCATACGGAGTCTATACCTGTCGTATCAAAATCTTTAATGAGGTAACATAATCACCATTCGTGATCCATGAAGGACATTTATTGAACTTGACGTAGAAAATATATGAAGCAGATAAAATTGCAGAAGAGTTTTAACCAAAGAAATGATAGCAGGTTAATAGCATTATTAATCATATGTCCTCAATAGGAGATTGGAAAATCAAGGGTTCATTTAGTCCTTTTTTTTGGAACATGGTCCTGGCTTATCTCAAGGTAGGACCTTCTAAGATGGGTAGCTTGCTCACAGCGATAACATGAATTAAATCTCTACCAACCTACTATTATGGTTGAGTATTGCACAGTCATCAGAAAAGAATGTAAATCTTCCACACTATAATACAGCCTTCACGGCTGTAATAACCCCAATTTTTGGAAATTTTTGAAACCCTTATGAATAGTGTTTTTGCTGAATGAGAAAACTTTTCATGCCACACTATGTAGGGGTTCTGTTATGGATATTCTGAGATTTTATTAGTACTCTATATGGTATATAAGTGTATGTAAAGATCGTCAGAATCCAATTCCGAACACTTTGATTTTTCCCGGAAATCCACTAGATACGGAAAGAATTGAGTATAAGGTAACAGGATAAAAAGTATTTAAATTAAAGGATTATAATAGAGGATCATAAAAAGGAATTTAATGTATTGAGAAAGGTTAAGGGAACCTAAGTAATAAGATCCCGGGTATGATCCCTCAAACGAGAAACGAGAACGAAAGTTAAGCGAACCGTATAACAGATCAGCGGTCATTAGGCAAACAATTAGGAAGTTAATCAAAGAGATTACAACCATGAGAGTTGTATTGGGATGGATGTTGAGATTAAGTACCACTAATCGGGTCATGTTGGCATATAAGTTATCTTTGATATAAAAACTAGGTCGATTATCTACCTATTGAATATTTATTCTTTCTTATCAATAGAGAGTCGTATTATTATACGAGGAAGGTTGCGGTGTTGGCATAGAATTCTAGTAACGATGATGTCTAGAATGAGATCCCAGATTCGATTTTCGATATCGAGGGAGTTTCAAAGGTGATTGTGTATAAGCTCGAGGAAGAGCATGGGTCCATAAAATGATGGACGGAATAGCAAAAATATTCAGGCATGTGGAATACGATGCTATAATACTTGATGTTGATATAAATACATATATGTTTTGTTCTCCTATGACAAACCTCTATAGTTCAGAGGTAGATTCCAAGCCAGATATTTTATGGCAATAAAATTTTTACGAATATACAATTCTCTTATGTTCGTTCTTTTCTCTTCTTTTCATTTCATGTAAGCTGAGAAGAACAACCCTTCCAGAAGGGGAGGTATTGCCGAATGACTATCTATCTGTGTGATAGAAGCCTAGTAGGATACCATCTATTGTTTAATTGCTTGTCAATTACTAAAGGCTGGCCACCTTCTGTACTAACTATGCGATATAACAAGTGTTCATGATCATAGTGATCTCTCAACAAATTCCTTTACTTCTATATGATTGATCAAATTTTGGAAAATAGAAACAGCTGAAAAAGGAGTAATAAAGTTGTGGTAGTATTCGGAATGGAAACACATTCGTGATACTAAGGTTGACGTGGTTATTAAAAGGTTATAGAACGCTAACGAGCAAAAGTGTAACCAGTATAGTATTATTTACGGAAGATAGTAAGGACTACGAAATAGAAAAGAATGGGTATTGAGAAGCAAAAGCTATAATGCTAGAAGCTATGATGAGAGTCTGTGTAATAGAATTGAAAGAATTTGGAATGATCACTTAACGCGGATTGAGTTTTCTCACATCAATAGATCGTATGTCAGGTATCGAGATGTCGTCTTATGAGATTTTTGAGGGAAGACAATGTCGATTTCCCTTATGTTAGGATGAAATTGTAGAGCGCAAGATGCTCGGACCCGCAGTAGTCCAAAGGACCAAGGATATAATAGACCTAATCAGAGGACGGCTGGTAGTAGCCCAAGATGGACATAAGAAGTATGTTGATTTGACACAAAAGGACAAGGAATAGGAAGTAGGGGACCTAGTGTTGATATAGGTATTCCCTTGGAAAGGAAGGATGAGGTTCGGAAAGAAATGAAAGCTAAGTCCACGAATTATTGGACCCTTGGATATATTAAGACGTATTGGGTGGATAGCATATGAGCTAGCCCTAACTCCGAACATGTAGCAGGTCGTAACGTGTTTCACGTATCAATATTAAGGAAGTGTAATTCAGATGCCAGATAAATAGGGGCATATGAGCGCATAGACATGCAACCCGACATAACTTATATGGAGCAACCAGGAAGGGTTATAGAGTGAAAAGGAACAAGTGCTTAGGAGAAGGATTATCAAACTAGGCAGAGTTTGGTGGTAGGACCACAATGTGGGAAAATTTACTCGAGAGTTAGAAAGTGCAATGCTAAGAGAGTATCCCTATTCATTTTTTATCTGATTCCGGGACGGAATCCTTTTAAGGAGGGGAGACTGTAATAACCCCAATTTTTGGAAATTTTTGAAACCCTTATGAATAGTGTTTTTGCTGAATGAGAAAACTTTTCATGCCACACTATGTAGGGGTTCTGTTATGGATATTCTGAGATTTTATTAGTACTCTATATGGTATATAATTGTATGTAAAGATCGTTAGAATCCAATTCTGAACACTTTGATTTTTCCCGGAAATCCACTAGATACGGAAAGAATTGAGTATAAGGTAACATGATTAAAAGGATTTAAATTCAAGGATTATAAGAGAGGATCATAAAAGGAATATAATGTATGGAGAAAGGTTAAGGGAACCCAAGTAATAAGATCCCGGGTATGATCCCTCAAACGATAAACGAGAACGAAAGTTAAGCGAACCGTATAACAGATCAGCGGTCATTAGGCAAACAATTAGGAAGTTAATCAAAGAGATTAGAGGGGATGATGTCATCCAACCAATGAGAAGAGGACAAAGAGGGGAGGATGACATCACATGATGATATAAGCATGACATAGGGAGGAAGGAGATGTGGTTGGTTTATAACCACACAAAGACAAGGTTATTAAGGTAATTAACCAAAAACAAACCAAAAAAACAACCAAGCTAAGCCAAACAAATCAAAAAACACAAAATCATTTCATTCTCTTCATCTTGCTCTCGGCTTTTCTTCTTTTCCAAAGGAAGAAAAATCAAAATCCTAGTTCCAAGCATTGTTAAATCACAAGGTAATTATCTAAGGTTCCTTGTACATAGATATGGATGTCCTATAAGTTTAAGCTTCTAATTCCTTCACAATCTCTTCCAATAAATCATGGAAGAAGATGGTGAATAGTGTTTTTCAAGAACTAAAAATTTTGTTCTTGAAGTTTTGTTTAGTTTAAGCTTGGATAAGGACTTTAAGGGTGATTCCAAGCCATTCTCTTGATTCTCCACTCTCCAAGGAAGGTATAAGCTCCAAACCGTAGCTTTAGTTTGAGTAATTAGGAATGAATATGATTGATATAGTATATGTGAAGCATGATGCTTGATTGTTTAAAGTTTGGTTGAGTTTGTAGAGATTAGTTGGTTTTGTGGTATTTTTGGAGTTGTAAATCTTGATAATTAGTTAAAGAACCTAAGTAAAGCTTTTAGTTCGTGTGGGGAATAAGTATAAATTGTTAATGTGGAGTTGTTGGGGCTGTTATGATGTAGTATAGATGGAGTTTTGATTTGGTTGTGATTGTGGATTGATTGGTGGTTGTTTTAGGAATGGTTTAAATTTGGGAAATCGCGTAAACATAGCCGTCGTAATGTCCGATTTACTTTAGACTGCTTTTGTTCATAACAATAGGACCCGAAAACCCCCTTCTAGGTTGTGACCATTGCCATGATTAGATATTTCATGTTACGAGCTTCGTTTTGATATGTAGTTCGTTTGATTCCGATGTACGGTTTAGGAGAAACGACCGTTTTAAGTAACGGCGTTTCGCGAACGAAACTTTTCCCCTAGCCTTACTTTGAAACATAGGTTAAAGACCAAAAAGGGTTAATTAATGTACGAAACAATTATGGTAAGAGTTTTAGGCAGTTGGTAAGACACTCGCGAAGGAATCGCCTTAAAACTCGTAATAGTTAAATTATTAAAAATGGTGGAGCCGAGGGTACTCGAGTGACTTAAGAGAATCAGTAAGCGCAAAGCGAGCGTTAGAGTCTAAGTTGGTTAATGTATAGATTCACAAGTGACCTTGGTTTAATTCCAACTTACTTGCTGTTTATAGGTTACCAGACTCGTCGCGAGCCATTTGTAACCCTCAGTCGCTCAGGCAAGTTTTCTACCCGTTATAACTGTTGTTGTGATGTATATGTGTATATGCATGATCTTGCGATAAATGCATATTTATTATTAGCAAATTCTTGCGATATATTGTAGCATGTGATATGGTACATATGCATGCCTGTTTCGTATTCTTTCCATATATATCTGTTGGTTCAGTTGATAATACCTATGCTAGAGAATAGCGGTAATTTGCATATATCCTTAGTATAGGGACCAAAGGTGAAAACATTTTCAAAAACCGGGAGTCGAGGATCCCGAGTAGATTTTGTGTATATATATATATATGGTTATAGTTTTCAGAACTATTAATCGAATAAGGGTTATTCGATAACTTTATATTATTTATTGAATATTATTTCGAATATTTATTCGAGGGCTTATGACTCAGTTTATTTTATCATTTGAATATTACTTGAATATTCTTCCGAGGACTTATGACTCCTTTTATTTTATTAATTGAATATTATTTAAATATTCATTTGAGGATGTATGACCCCTTTATTTTATTTAATGAATATTATTTATAATATTCATTCGAGGTATTATGACTCCGCTTATTACTGAATAATATTCTTTATTTTATAAAAGAATAATGTTCGATAATCAAACTTACTTTTGATATTCAAATAAAGATATTACTTTCGTATAAGTATATCTTTGATTATTTACTATTCATTTCAAGTAACTTTTCCAACTTCTACCTCAAGTATTCTTTATGGGAATATTATTTAAATAATAATATTCAGATATTTCTTTTTATTGAGACTGATTTACTTTATTAAATCAGCATTATTCCAAACACTCTTTAAAGTGTTTTCAAGTTTTTAAAATGATTTTCAAAAGTTAGAGCGGATCCCAAAAACTCATTTTTATATTTAAGATCTTCCTTTTTAAAAGGGGATTTAAATACTCGCTCAAAACCTGAGGGATCCGGCTCTGTGGTGTGTTTTATATTCGCAACAAGGTTGCTGTCTTGATAAAAGAGTTTTTGATTACTTACCCAATACTCGGTAAGTAAAATTCTTGGAACAAGTTAATCCATTAACAGGCATCTCCTGGGAAATATCGGTGAGTTTTCCTTTCCAATTAGATACGACTTCTTGGTGGAGCCGTATCAACAAGTTTCTACTTGGGGAAAGTGGGGACGAGCTTTACGTTTCAGAGTCATGGATTTCATCTAAACTAGGAGTGGCGTAAGTGGCCGAGTAGCGCCGGCCCAGCCTTATTATATTGGCCCAAATGGCCTGGAAGTTCCGCTAAGGCGGTCCATTCCTTAGGAGTTCAGTGTTCGGTTGACAAGTAAATCCGACAGGTTCTCCTCTACATGTAGAAAATGGTGGGGTTGCACTACTACGAATGATCATCGTAAGTGGTCTTCCTGGCGCGGCAAACTCCCGTAATGAGTTCATCATCCAATTGGATATTCCTGCAACACTACCCAGAGCACTTCGATAGAAAGGCTACGGTTGGGCGATTGTTAAGTGTTGGCAGGGTCAAGTTTTCAAAATG
This sequence comes from Apium graveolens, assembly GCF_009905375.1. Classification (NCBI taxonomy): domain Eukaryota; kingdom Viridiplantae; phylum Streptophyta; class Magnoliopsida; order Apiales; family Apiaceae; genus Apium; species Apium graveolens. The sequence goes on along the minus strand of NC_133651.1, from coordinate 229,495,451 downwards.
ATGTTTGCATCAAATGAAGTATCTCGTAACTTCATTTTATTTTGTTGATATTTTAAAGATTTAATCTATTCAAATCTGGTCTTGTAGTCTCATCTATGTGATGAACTTTTGAAACTAATTATAACTTGAACGGTGGTAGTTCAAGTAGTATTTGGAAAAGATATAAGTATATTGGAGTATCTTGTAACTTCACCTTTTAAACTTATATCTAGTAAATGATCATCTTATGCATGACAAAGATTTTCAGAAAAACGTTGAGACAGGGTTAGATATATGAGATCACCTTGCAACGATATTTTTATACAGTTATACACTGGAACTTTGTGTATATTATGCATGGAAGAGGACTTCCAATATTTTGAAAAGTATATATGTATATATATATACTGAATATTTTGCGACTTCATCGCATTAAGATATCAAACTTGGGTAATTTCTTTTGACCAAGACTTTCATGAGTATTATGAGAAGGCTCATATATTGTTAATCATTATACATATTATTTTGGTGGGCTTGCTGCTCACCCTTGCTTTCTTCTTTCATCACACAACATCAGATAGACAAGATGAACAGGACCAAGCTCCCACTTCGCGAGCGGATAGGAAACATTCTGCAGTTTCCTGTAGGCGTTGATGTCGCTGTAGCCGAGGTAGTAACTATCAATAGACTAGGCTTCAACTTTTGATGTACCACATTTATGTATATTTATGAATTGTAATAATGGCAAAGAAAATGTAAATTTATTCAGAAAACCTTTTAAGGTGTATTGGCAGATAATTGTGGAATAAAATGACTTGTGATTATTTTTGGATGTTCATCTCTAAGACTATAACGTGTGGTGTATGTGTTTATTGTGGGGTCACAGTACAGAGTAGTTGATTAATTATTAAGATTGGGTGTTATTAAGGGAAATAGAACTCGTGACAACCCGGATCCCCGACCCCGGATTTGGGGGTGTTACAAAAGTGGTATCAGAGCTAAGCGTTATAAACCTCAGAGATGATGTGACGTTAAGATAATAAGTTCACTAAGATAATAAGAACTCTTGCCAAGTTCATAGTCGGGCTACCTAACGTAGTACTGACAGTTAAAACCCGTATGGGAACCCTTATAAATATCGTGATAGAAGCGTAGTTCGTTATCGTATATAGTAGCGGGACTACGAACCCTGAGGTTGAGGAGTAACAGCGCGATGATGTTCTATTACTAATTGGAGATCGGATTGTGGATCCGATGGAGCGTCCTAATGCAGGACCGGATGATGTTGATATTAAGGATTTAGCGGTTGAGGATGTGTCCTAGAAGGGATAGTTGCTGAGGAGGATCCCATGGAGGATCCTGACAAGAATGAATAAAGGACCACTGATGAATTGATGACCATGGTTAGGTCGACTACCAGAGGTAGGATTGGTCGATCACTACCGGAGGTTCGTTCAAGTTTGTAAAGATAGTAGCCCCCTTTAACGCGGCTTACTCGTAAGACTGAGAAGTTTGAATGGACAGAGTAATGCGAGAACATCTTTCAAGAACTGAAGCAAAGGTTGGTGACGGCTCCTATGTTGGCATTGCCGGATGGAAAAGGAAATTTTGTGATGTGTAGTGACGCTTCGCATAAGGAATTAGGGTGCTTCATATACAACACAACAAGGTAATCGCGTACGCGTCAAGACAATTGAGGTAATATGAAATTCGATATCCCCACCCATGAGCTTGGGCTCGTGGCAATAGTTTTGCCCTAAAGATTGGAGGCACTACTTGTATAGAGAGAAGTGCGAGATTTACACAAGCCATAAGTGCTCTAGTTAATTTTTACGTAGAAAGAGCTCAACATACGCCAGAGGAGGCGGTTAGAGCTAATCAAGAATTATGATTGGGAGATTCTTTATCATTTGGGGAAAGCCAATGTGGTGGCTGATGCCCTTAGTAAAAAGGAGAGACTCAAGATGATAAGGTCTTTGAGAGAGTTTATAAGTGATTTTGGAAATAGAAGTGAAGGTAACCGGAGCCGGTACCGAAAAGATGTTTGAGATTGCAATACAGTCCGAATTATTGGAAAAGAACATATTGTTCCAGAAAAAGTGATGAATGAAGGCAGAGACCCAACAAATAGATAAGAGATTAATACCGAGAAAGATGATAAGGGAATAATGAGGTATTCCTATAGAATTTGGGTTCCAAATGTTCAAGAGCTTAAAGATGAGATCTTAGATGAAAGCTAGTTTGAGGAATAAGATTTAGAGCAAACCCTGAACGTGATAGTCAGGGAGGTCGCCATCAAGATAGAAGGAACCCATAACATGATGAAGTGGAAAATGAAGATTTAAAATATGTAGGATGACCCCGATTATGGGGAGGAGGAGGTAATGTTCAGATTAAGGAAATAGAAAGTCGAGTAAGGAAATGAGACCCGAGACGGTACTCCTATACGGCAATTCATGGACCTGTCTAAAAAGAACTTAGACTATTATCCCCAACCACCACCCTGAGGAAACAATGCGGTAGGAAATTCTTTCATGACCTTTAAGTCGCTAAGCTCTCAGAGTTCCAAGGAACAGGTTGACCCAGTCGAGGCAAGGGCCTGACTAAAGGAAATAGAGGAATCATTTGAGATTCTAAATGATTGACGAATCACAAAAGACTGTTTTGTCACTTAACCTCCTAAGAGAGAGGCCACCCGCCGGTGAAAGGCCAAGAACGGCACGGAGCCAGAGGTTAGAATAAACTGATTTGAGTTCAGTCAATTGTTTTTAGGAAAGTACTTCCCAAGGTTATGGAGATAGAGTAAAAGCTTTAGAGCCAGAACAAAGGCAGATGAGTATGATGAATTATGAATCTAAGTGGTAAAAGTTGTCAAGATTCATTCTGAGGACACGAATCCAGAATGATGGGATGTTTGAAATCAATGCTTATGATGTGTTGGTTCATGAAATAAGGATAAGATAAAGGAAAATAAAAAAGAAACTAAGGTGGGAAGGAATACAAGGGCAATAGAATTTGAGGTATGATAAGGGAGTTGGGTATGAGGAAACCCTAAAGATTCGTAGCAATAGACATAGAAAAGTATGCATTCGTCAGGATGAGGGTGATTCACCATGAGTTAAAAATTGATGGTTAAGGGCATAAGAGATACATATATTTTATCCCCTGTAAGTTGGGAGGATTCGAGGAAACCTTGAGGTAATTCGAAGGATAAATAATGAGACACGGATAGACTGAGGAGACAAGGAAGTAAGAAATTAGGAAAATTGGATGAAGGAAGTGACCTTCAAGAATGTGAAGTGTAAGACCGGTGGCTTGATACCCAAAAAGGGAGACGCCAGGTATGAAAGATGTCCCAATATTGAGATGATTGTTGAGATAAACAACAAAAGTAAATGAGGAATTATTAAGAAAAATTTCACGTTGAACACGACCGATATCTTCCAGAACATCCCTGTTGTCATTACCAAATTAGGAAAGAAAAGCGGGTAAACATTGTTATCTTTTGGAGGCCATATGGGTTGACCTCAGTTTGAATAAGGATGCTATTGTGAAATTGGTATTTACTATCGAGGCGGGAATGATTGAATAAGACACCCTTATCAAGGATATATGACTTGATTTATCCATGGAAGGATGCATGTACCTTTTTAAAGGTGGAATTAAGGATAGAACATCGGTAACTTAAAATGAATCCTAGGGGAATGCATAAAGGTTGGCATTTCACCCTTAATAGGGACATCATGAGTTTTGACAGTATAATTTGGAAAGGGGTTAAGGTAACAACAACCTTTAAGAATCAGTGGACAAATTTTTCAGAAGTATATAGACAATGGTTCTAGTAATAGTAAATGGTATTTTGATATGCCCTGTATCTAGGGAATACAGGAGGAACGATTGAAGGATAACCTTAGAGGTTTTAAAAGGAGAAAGGTAATATTCAAAATTCTCAAAAATAGAAATGTTCATAAAGGAAATATGACGTAATTATAATGTTGCCAAGTGGGGCACGTGTTAAACCACGAGAAAGTATGGATCGAACCAGTAATGGTCGAAATTGTTCAGGGCAATTAGGGTTTAAGATAAAAGATGTTCTAAGTATAATTGAGAGTCAGTCGTGACAGTGATTAACCTCTAAAGACTGAGGCAATAACTTATGGAAAAATGGTGATTTTTTTTACTCATCAGATTTTAAGGAAAACATCTTCACATAAGCTATGATTGAAATGAGGTAGAAAATTTATTTGGAGGTGGTTAAAATGACATTGACTGTAGGGAAATTTTACTATTAGGAAAGGCCAAAGAGGTGGCCGACACTTTAAAGGTAAGAGGATAATTACAGGCGCTTGTGCCCAAGGAATACAGTGATAATGGTTGAAGCCGTAAAGGTTGTATTATGGTTTGAAAGATTGACATTCCTTCTGATGACTGTGCAATACCCAACCGTAATAGTAGTAGGTAAAGGTTTAATTCGTGTAATCGCCATGAGCGGGCTATCTATCTCAGAAGGTATTATCTAGAGATAAGCCAGGACCATATTTCAAAAAGGACTAAACAAACCTTTGAGTTAAGTCTTCTATTGAATGCATATGATTAAGAATGGTATTAACCTGCTATCGTTGCTTTGATTGAAACTCTTCTGCAATTTTATCTGCTTCATGTCATGAAAGTACGTCAGAGTTCAGGAGTGTTCTTCGTGAATCATGAACGGTGATTATGTTAACTCCTTAGAAGAATTCGATACGATATGTATGGACTCCGTATGGTTAGCTATTAAGACTTCATGGAAAACGAATGACGACAGTAGGTCAGTGGTGGACCATAGTAATGCAGCAATGATTCTGCGAGTAATGAGTTGGTTACAACCATGAGAGTTGTATTGGGATGGATGTTGAGATTAAGTACCACTAATCGGGTCATGTTGGCATATAAGTTATCTTTGATATAAAAACTAGGTCGATTATCTACCTATTGAATATTTATTCTTTCTTATCAATAGAGAGTCGTATTATTATACGAGGAAGGTTGCGGTGTTGGCATAGAATTCTAGTAACGATGATGTCTAGAATGAGATCCCAGATTCTATTTTCGATATCGAGGGAGTTTCAAAGGTGATTGTGTATAAGCTCGAGGAAGAGCATGGGTCCATAGAATGATGGACGGAATAGCAAAAATATTTAGGCATGTGGAATACGATGCTATAATACTTGATGTTGATATAAATACATATATGTTTTATTCTCCTATGACAAACCTCTATAGTTCAGAGGTAGATTCCAAGCCAGATATTTTATGGCAATAAAATTTTTACGAATATACAATTCTCTTCTGTTCGTTCTTTTCTCTTCTTTTCATTTCATGTAAGCTGAGAAGAACAACCCTTCCAGAAGGGGAGGTATTGCCGAATGACTATCTATCTGTGTGATAGAAGCCTAGTAGGATACCATCTATTGTTTAATTGCTTGTCAATTACTAAAGGCTGGCCACCTTCTGTACTAACTATGCGATATAACAAGTGTTCATGATCATAGTGATCTCTCAACAAATTCCTTTACTTCTATATGATTGATCAAATTTTGGAAAATAGAAACAGCTGAAAAAGGAGTAATAAAGTTGTGGTAGTATTCGGAATGGAAACACATTCGTGATACTAAGGTTGACGTGGTTATTAAAAGGTTATAGAACGCTAACGAGCAAAAGTGTAACCAGTATAGTATTATTTACGGAAGATAGTAAGGACTACGAAATAGAAAAGAATGGGTATTGAGAAGCAAAAACTATAATGCTAGAAGCTATGATGAGAGTCTGTGTAATAGAATTGAAAGAATTTGGAATGATCACTTAACGCGGATCGAGTTTTCTCACGTCAATAGATCGTATGTCAGGTATTGAGATGTCGTCTTATGAGATTTTTGAGGGAAGACAATGTCCATTTCCCTTATGTTAGGATGAAGTTGTAGAGCGCAAGATGCTCGGACCCGCAGTAGTCCAAAGGACCAAGGATATAATAGACCTAATCAGAGGACGGCTGGTAGTAGCCCAAGATGGACATAAGAAGTATGTTGATTTGACACAAAAGGACAAGGAATAGGAAGTAGGGGACCTAGTGTTGATATAGGTATTCCCTTGGAAAGGAAGGATGATGTTCGGAAAAAAATGAAAGCTAAGTCCACGAATTATTGGACCCTTGGATATATTAAGACGTATTGGGTGGATAGCATATGAGCTAGCCCTAACCCCGAACATGTAGCAGGTCGTAACGTGTTTCACGTATCAATATTAAGGAAGTGTAATTCAGATGCCAGATAAATAGGGGCATATGAGCGCATAGACATGCAACCCGACGTAACTTATATGGAGCAACCAGGAAGGGTTATAGAGTGAAAAGGAACAAGTGCTTAGGAGAAGGATTATCAAACTAGGCAGAGTTTGGTGGTAGGACCACAATGTGGGAAAATTTACTCGAGAGTTAGAAAGTGCAATGCTAAGAGAGTATCCCTATTCATTTTCTATCTGATTCCGGGACGGAATCCTTTTAAGGAGGGGAGACTGTAATAACCCCAATTTTTGGAAATTTTTGAAACCCTTATGAATAGTGTTTTTGCTGAATGAGAAAACTTTTCATGCCACACTATGTAGGGGTTCTGTTATGGATATTCTGAGATTTTATTAGTACTCTATATGGTATATAATTGTATGTAAAGATCGTCAGAATCCAATTCTGAACACTTTGATTTTTCCCGGAAATCCACTAGATACGGAAAGAATTGAGTATAAGGTAACATGATTAAAAGGATTTAAATTCAAGGATTATAAGAGAGGATCATAAAAGGAATATAATGTATGGAGAAAGGTTAAGGGAACCCAAGTAATAAGATCCCGGGTATGATCCCTCAAACGATAAACGAGAATGAAAGTTAAGCGAACCGTATAACAGATCAGCGGTCATTAGGCAAACAATTAGGAAGTTAATCAAAGAGATTAGAGGGGATGATGTCATCCAACCAATGAGAAGAGGACAAAGAGGGGAGGATGACATCATATGATGATATAAGCATGACATAGGGATGAAGGAGATGTGGTTGGTTTATAACCACACAAAGACAAGGTTATTAAGGTAATTAACCAAAAACAAATCAAAAAAACAACCAAGCTAAGCCAAACAAATCAAAAAACACAAAATCATTTCATTCTCTTCATCTTGCTCTCGGCTTTTCTTCTTTTCCAAAGGAAGAAAAATCAAAATCCTAGTTCCAAGCATTGTTAAATCACAAGGTAATTATCTAAGGTTCCTTGTACATAGATATGGATGTCCTATAAGTTTAAGCTTCTAATTCCTTCACAATCTCTTCCAATAAATCATGGAAGAAGATGGTGAATAGTGTTTTTCAAGAACTAAAAATTTTGTTCTTGAAGTTTTGTTTAGTTTAAGCTTGGATAAGGACTTTAAGGGTGATTCCAAGCCATTCTCTTGATTCTCCACTCTCCAAGGAAGGTATAAGCTCCAAACCGTAGCTTTAGTTTGAGTAATTAGGAATGAATATGATTGATATAGTATATGTGAAGCATGATGCTTGATTGTTTAAAGTTTGGTTGAGTTTGTAGAGATTAGTTGGTTTTGTGGTATTTTTGGAGTTGTAAATCTTGATAATTAGTTAAAGAACCTAAGTAAAGCTTTTAGTTTGTGTGGGGAATAAGTATAAATTGTTAATGTGGAGTTGTTGGGGATGTTATGATGTAGTATGGATGGAGTTTTGATTTGGTTGTGATTGTGGATTGATTGATGGTTGTTTTACGAATGGTTTAAATTTGGGAAATTGCGTAAACATAGCCGTCGTAATGTCCGATTTACTTTAGACTGCTTTTGTTCATAACATTAGGACCCGAGAACCCCTTGCTAGGTTGTGACCATTGCCATGATTAGATAGTTCATGTTACGAGCTTCATTTTGATATGTAGTTCGTTTGATTCCGATGTACGGTTTAGGAGAAAGACCGTTTTAAGTAACGGCGTTTCGCGAAAGAAACTTTTCCCCTAGCCTTACTTTGAAACATAGGTTAAAGACCAAAAAGGGTTAATTAATGTATGAAACAATTATGGTAAGAGTGTTAGGCAGTTGGTAAGACACTCGCAAAGGAATCGCCTTAAAACTCGTAATGGTTAAATTATTAAAAATGGTGGAGCCGAGGGTACTCGAGTGACTTAAGAGAATCAGTAAGCGCAAAGTGAGCGTTAGAGTCTAAGTTGGTTAATGTATAGATTTACAAGTGACCTTGGTTTAATTCCAACTTACTTGCTGTTTATAGATTACCAGACTCGTCCCGAGCCATTTGTAACCCCCAGTCGCTCAGGCAAGTTTTCTACCCGTTATAACTGTTATTGTGATGTATATGTGTATATGCATGATCTTGCGATAAATGCATATTTATTATTAGCAAATTCTTGCGATATATTGTAGCATGTGATATGGTACATATGCATGCCTGTTTCGTATTCTTGCCATATATATCTGTTGGTTCAGTTGATAATACCTATGCTAGAGAATAACGGTAATTTGCATATACCCTTAGTATAGGGACCAAAGGTGAAAACATTTTCTAAAACCGGGAGTCGAGGATCCCGAGTAGATTATATATATATATATATATATATTTATATATATATGGTTATAGTTTTCAGAACTATTAATCGAATAAGGGTTATTCGATAACTTTATATTATTTATTGAATATTATTTCGAATATTTATTCGAGGGCTTATGACTCCTTTTATTTTATTAATTGAATATTATTTGAATATTCATTTGAGGATGTATGACTCCTTTATTTTATTTAATGAATATTATTTATAATATTCATTCGAGGTATTATGACTCCGCTTATTACTGAATAATATTCTTTATTTTATAAAAGAATAATGTTCGATAATCAAACTTACTTTTGATATTCAAATAAAGATATTACTTTCGTATAAGTATATCTTTGATTATTTACTATTCATTTCAAGTAAGTTTTCCAACTTCTACCACAAGTATTCTTTATGAGAATATTATTTAAATAATAATATTCAGATATTTCTTTTTAGTGAGACTGATTTACTTTAGTAAATCAGCATTATTCCAAACACTCTTTAAAGTGTTTTCAAGTTTTTAAAATGATTTCCAAAAGTTAGAGCGGATCCCAAAAACTCATTTTTATATTTAAGATCTTCCTTTTTAAAAGGGGATTTAAATACTCGCTCAAAACCTGAGGGATCAGGCTCTGTGGTGTGTTTTATATTTGCAACAAGGTTGCTGTTTTGAGAAAAGAGTTTCTGATTACTTACCCAATACTCGGGAAGTAAAATTCTTGGAACAAGTTAATCCATTAACAGGCATCGCCTGGGAAATATCGGTGAGTTTTCCTTTCCAATTAGATACGACTTCTTGGTGGAGCTGTATCAACAAGTTTCTACTTGGGGAAAGTGGGGACGAGCTTTACGTTTCAGAGTCATGGATTTCATCTGAACTAGGAGTGGCGTAAGTGGCCGAGTAGCGCCGGCCCAGCCTTATTATATTGGCCCAAATGGCCTGGAAGTTCCGCTAAGGCGGTCCATTCCTTAGGAGTTCAGTGTTCGGTTGACAAGTAAATCCGACAGGTTCTCCTCTACATGTAGAAAATGGTGGGGTTGCACTAGTACGACTGATCATCGTAAGTGGTCTTCCTGGCGCGGCAAACTCCCGTAATGAGTTCATCATCCAATTGGATATTCCTGCAACACTACCCAGAGCATTTCGATAGAAAGGCTATAGTTGGGCGATTGTTGAGTGTTGGCAGGGTCAAGTTTTCAAAATGATGTTTGCATCAAATGAAGTATCTCGTAACTTCATTTTATTTTGTTGATATTTTAAAGATTTAATCTATTCAAATCTGGTCTTGTAGTCTCATCTATGTGATGAACTTTTGAAACTAATTATAACTTGAACGGTGGTAGTTCAAGTAGTATTTGGAAAAGATATAAGTATATTGGAGTATCTTGTAACTTCACCTTTTAAACTTATATCTATTAAATGATCATCTTATGCATGACAAAGATTTTCAGAAAAACGTTGAGACAGGGTTAGATATATGAGATCACCTTGCAACGATATTTTTATACAGTTATACACTGGAACTTTGTGTATATTATGCATGGAAGAGGACTTCCAATATTTTGAAAGTATATATGTATATATATACTGAATATTTTGCGACTTCATCGCATTAAGATATCAAACTTGGTTCATTTCTTTTGACCAAGACTTTCATGAGTATTATGAGAAGGCTCATATATTGTTAATCATTATACATATTATTTTGGTGGGCTTGCTGCTCACCCTTGCTTTCTTCTTTCATCACACAACATCAGATAGACAAGATGAACAGGACCAAGCTCCCACTTCACGAGCGGATAGGAAACATTCCGCAGTTTCCTGTAGGCGTTGATGTCGCTGTAGCCGAGGTAGTAACTATCAATAGACTAGGCTTCAACTTTTGATGTACCACATTTATGTATATTTATGAATTGTAATAATGGCAAAGAAAATGTAAATTTATTCAGAAAACCTTTTAAGGTGTATTGGCAGATAATTGTGGAATAAAATGACTTGTGATTATTTTTGAATGTTCATCTCTAAGACTATAACGTGTGGTGTATGTGTTTATTGTGGGGTCACAGTACAGAGTAGTTGATTAATTATTAAGATTGGGTGTTATTAAGGGAAATGGAACTCGTGACAACCCGGATCCCCGACCCCGGATTCGGGGGTGTTACAACGGCTTTAACCAGCATTTTTGTATTCTTTTGGCACGAGTGCCTGTAATTGCTCTCTTATACTTAAAATGTCGACCACCTCACTGGCCTTTCCTGATAGTAATAGTTCCTTACAATCAATGTGTTTTGAACCATCTTCAACTAAATTTTTCTACCTCATTTCCAATCACTACTTAGGTGAAAAAGCTCTCCTTAAGCTCCGGTGAGAAAAAAAATCACCATTTTTCCATAAGTTATTGCCTTAGTCTTTAAATGTGAACATTATCACGGTTGACTCTTGATCATACTTAGGACGTCACTTATCTTAGGTCCTCCTTTCTTTAAAGAATTTCGACCTTCATTGGTTCGATCTATACTTTCTCATGGTTAACATGTGCCCCACCTGATATCATTATTATTACGTCATATTTAATTTCTATTTTTGAAAACCTAAATATTACCTTTCCTCTTGTAAAACTTCCAAGGTTATCCTTTAATAATTCTTCCTGTACTTCTTGGGTACAGGGCAAATCACGATTCCATTTACTAATACTATAGTCATTATGTCTATATAATTCTGAAAACTTTCTCCACTGATCTTTAAAGGTTGTTATTACCTTAATCCATCCAATTGATACTGTCAAAACTCATATTGTCCCTTTTAAGAGTGAAACGCCAACCTTTATGCATTCCCCCAGGGTTCATCTCAAGTTATCGAGCTTCTATCCTTAATTCCACCTTTCAAAATGTACTTGCACCCTTCCATGGATAAATCAAGTCATATATCCCTGATAAGGGTATCTTATTAAATCACTCCCACCTCGATAGTCTATACCTAGTTTCACGGTAGCATCCTTTTTCAAACTAAGGTCAATCCATATGGCCTCCAAAAGATAACGGTTATCCACTTTTCTTGCCTGATTTGGTAATGATAGCAGGGATATTCTGGAAGTTATTGGTCGAGTTTAACATGAACTTTTTATTTCAAATTACTCATTTACCTCTTTTATTTATCTCAACAGTCATCTCAATGTTGCGATATCTTTTATACCTGGTGTTCCCCTTTTGGGTATCAAGTCACAAGTGTTACATACACTTCACATTCTTGAAGGCCAGTTCCTTCATCCAATTTCTTAATTTCTCGCTTTCATGTCTCCTCGGTCCATCTGTGTCTCATTATTAATCCATCGATCTATCTCAAAGTTTCATCAAATCATCGTTTATGCCTTCAAACCTCAACGTTATCTCATGGTCAATCACCATCACCCTGATGATTACCTACTTCTCTTATCTTTATTTTCTAGGGTTCCTTAGGATTTCCTCATACCTAAATCCCTTATCATTCCTCAAACTTTATTTCCTTTATTTTCCTTTCCCTTTCCATCTTCCTATTTACATTTCTATTACAATCATTTCATGAACCAACACAGTATAAGCATTGATTTCAAACATCCCAGCATTTTGGATCTGTGTCCTTTAAACGAACCTTGACGACTTTCATAACCTAGATTCATAATTCCTTATACTCGTCCATCTTTGGTCTGGTTCTAAAATTTCTACACTATCTCTCTATCTTTCTTGGCCTCCCACTAGTTTCTGGCCTCTTTTTTTGGATAGTAAGTGGCAAAAATAGTCTTTTGCGCTTCATCAATCTTGTAGAATCTAAAATTATTCCTCTATTTCCTTTAGCCAGGCTCTTGCCTTGGCTGGGTCAGCTGTTCCGTGTAACTCTGAGAGCTTAAGCGACTAAAAGCACTTGAAAGAATTTCCCACCGTATTTTCCCTCAGGGTGGTGGTTGGGGATAAAAGTCTAAGTTCTGTTTAGGATGGTCCATGAATTTTCCTTATAGGAGTACCTTCCCAGTTTTCCCTTTCTTGTTCGACTTATATTTTCTCAGTATGAAAGGTTTTTATCCTTCTCCCCATTATCGATAACTATACATTTTAAATCCTCATTTTCCACTTCATAATGTTTTGGGTCCCTTATATGTTGATTGTGACCTCCTTGATTGTCAAACTCAGGGTTTTCCCTAATCTTATTTCTTGTGGGGGCATAATGCTTGGAAATTTTTTGAGAAACTCTTTATATTGGTTTTACCTACCTTGCTTAAGTCTTTCTCTCATACAGTCCTTACATGATCATAAAATATGAATTCGTAGTTTCTATACGTATCATGGCACTCTTAAGTATTAACAATGCAGATAACACAATGAACAAATTTGTGATCTTATCACAAAAGAACTGGTCTGAACTGAAAGAAACGAATATCTACATAACCATTGGTTTGAGAGTACAACAACTAAACACATGAAAGAGAATTAAATTATCTGATCGGTTTTATCCCAAAAGTACTATTGCAGATAATCATCTAGTCAATCTAGACTAATCATTCATAACTAGGCTAATTCTCCAAAATTGGTGCTAAATGAAAATCCTGGTCTAATCGTTTTGACTCTGCACACTACACTGAATCAAGGAATGCAAGAATGAACGACATTCATAACCTACTCCATCAAAGAGGTGATAAGATCTAGAATAGCCTCAAGTAAAGCTGGATCAATCTTACCCTCAAGATGGCCTCTAGATGTAACTCGGGTGGTATCCTCAATCCTATCAATGTTATAAAAAAGCCTGTCGGAAGTACCTCGCCCTCGCTCCTTGGTGCAGTATGTCGACCCAACAACTCACTTCTAACATTACGGGCCTCAGACAAGCCTCCCAAAGTCATTTGATAATCGGCGATAAAAGAAACCCGCACGGTTGCATCTAGAATTCCATAGGGTGCAGATAGTGTAGAACCAAGAGATCCAACTGGATAACCGAGCACAATATCAGGTGACGAAGGTGCAGGGAGGAATCTCCTCAGTAGGTGTTGGGCTCTCTACAGGGAAGGGAACATGAACTGGCGAAACCTCATGGATATCTACAAGAACCTCCTGGAGAGGGTATGATACTAGTATAACTGGTGCCATGGAAGGCCCCACTCCATCTGCCCTCACTATCGGTTGTGCCCTCAGTAACTCTCCATCCTCTAGTACTGCCCTTGCGTCCATCCTAGCTCTGATAGTCACCCTGACTTCGGTCATAAATTTCTCGGCGGTCATCTCTTCATTCTTGTCAGGATCCTCCTCAGGATCCTCCTCAGCAACAATCTCTTCTGGGATAACATCCTCAATCGCTACATCCTCAATATGAACATCATTCGGTCCCTTATTAGGGTACTCTATCTAATTTACAATCTGATCTCTAATATGTAATAAAACATCATCGTGTTGTTGCTCCTGAACCTCAGGGTTCGGTCCCCGCTACCCTATACGATAACGAACTATGTTACTATCGTGATATTTATAAGGGTTCCCGTAAGGGTTTTAACTATCAGTACTACGTTAGGAAGTCCGACTATGAACTTGGAAAGAGTTCTTATTAACTTAGTGAACTTATTATTTTAAAGAAAGATCATCTCTGAGGTTTTATAACGCTTAGCTGTGATACAATTTCTGTAACACCCCCAAATATGGAGTCGGTAATCTGGGTTGTCACGAGTTCCATTTCCCTTAGAAATACTTCCTCTTTAATCAATCCACTAACTATTGCATACTAAGACCCCACAATATACATACACACCACAAGTTATAGTCCCAAAGATGAAACATAAAAGAGTACAAGTCATTAAGCCCCACAAATTATAAGTTATTACAACACAAAATGATTTCTAAATAAGTTTACATGTTCCTTGCCATTATAACAATTCATAATTATACACAAGTCTGGTACACCAGAAGTTGAAAACCTAGCCTATCGGTAGATCCCACCTCAGCTATAGTGACACCAACGCCTGCAGGAATTTGCGAAACGTTTCCTATCCTTCGCGAATTGGGAGCTTGGTCATGTTCATATTTTCTAGTTGTTGTTGTGTGATTAATGAATAAATAAAGGGTGAGCAACGCAGCCCACCAAAATAACATATACCTGATTAATAATATATGAGCATTCTCATAGTGTTTCAGAAAGTACTGGTCATAATATTATGAACGAAGTTCAATATCTTAATGCCATAAAGTCACAAAAATTCTCAATATATACTTTTTTATAATCTCTGAAATCATCTGTGATGCAGAACATACACAAAGTTCTATTAAATAGATTGTATAAAAATATTATTACAAGATGATCTCATACATCTAACCTTGATTTCACGTTTTTCTCAAAAACTTTGCCATACATTATGCAACATTTACTAGATATATTTTTAAAAGATGAAGTTACGAGATAATTTAATATAATCATATATCTTATCCACAAAACTCTTTGAAACTACTATTGTTCAAAGTATCACCAGTTTTCAAATGTTTATCTTATAGATGAAGTTACGAGATACTTCATTTGATAAAAACATCATTTTGGAAGCTCGACCCTGCCAACACTCATCGGTCACCCAGCCATAGCCTTTCTATCGAAGTGCTCTGGGTAGTATTGAAAATATATCCAGACTGGATGGTGAACTCATTATGGGAGTTTTCCGCTCCAGGAAGACAACCTACGATGATCAGTCACAGTAGTACAACCCCATAATTTTCTACATGTAGAGGAGAATAGTTGGATTTATTTGTCAACCAAACGCTGGACTTCTAAGGAATGGAACTTCTTAGAGGAAGTTCTGGACCATTTGGACCAATAAAGTAAGGCTGGGCCGGTTACGCCACTCCTAGTTTGGATGAACTCCATGACTCTGAAATGTAAAGCTCGTCTCACTTTCCCCAAGTAAAACTTGTTGATACGGCTCCACCAAGAAGCCATATCTAGTTGGAAAGGAGAACTTACTGATATTTCCCAGGCGATGCCTATTAATGGATTAAAACTGTTCCATGGATTTACTTCCCTAACGTTGGGTAACTAATCAAAAACTTATTTATCTATTCAGCAATTTCATTGCGAATATAAAAATACAACACTGAGAAGGAACTCCTATTTTTAAGCGAATTTTTAAATCCCCTTCATAAAGAAGATTTAAACTTAAAAACAGGGTTTAGGGTCCTCTCTATTCTTTTGAAAATGATTTTGATAAAGTTCAAAAATAATCTTTGAAAATATTTAAATTAAGAATCATTTAAATAATATCAATCATTTTCAAAATTATTAGACGAATATCAAGACATTATTCTTTAAGAAAATAAAGAATATTATTTAATAAAATAAGCGGAGTCGTAAGTCCTTGAATGAATATTCAAAACTAATATTTATTTAATAAATAAAATAAGTTTCATAAGTAGAATCTCTATTTGAATAATCAAAATAATCTTTGATCGTAATAAAAATCTTAAATGAATACTCATAAAAAATATTCACTTATAATTTAAAACTATCGAATAAGTATTATTCGATTAATATTTTTGAAAACTATATATAATATACTTGGGAACATCGCCTCCAAGTTTAGGTACAATATTCAAATTGTATGCCCTACTCCAAGAGGATACGCAAAATATCGCTAAATACTAGTATAAATATTATGTAGCTCGTAAGCTCTACTTAAAGCAATTGTATTTGACAATGAAATATCATGATTTCAAAACATGCATACATATATATATCATATCAACATGCTTCCTAAAACATACATTCATATATATATATATATATATATATATATATATATCACAAGATTTTGCTAACAGTACTCATGCAATTATCTCAAGATAACGCATAGATATATATATATATATATATATATATATATATAACATCACAACAATAGTAATACGGGTAGAAAACTTGCCTGATCGAACGTCCGGGCTGGTAATGAGCTTAGGGTGGGTCCGGTAACCTATAAAAAATAACATAAGCCTGAATTAATCATTGGTCTCTTAAGAAACTAGACTTCACTCATACATACCCTAACGCTCGCTTTTAGGCTTAAAGGTTTACGTTAGTCGCTCGCGTACCCTCGGCTCCACTATTTTTTATTAAATTGACCGTTAAACATTTTGAAGTGAATCCTTTGCGAGATCCTTACTAACTGCCTAAGCATCTTTACATAATTGTTTCGTATTTCGATAAGCCTTTTAGGGGCATTAAACATGGCCTCAAAGTTACTCGAGTGGTAGGGGTTCGCTCGCGAAATGTCGTTAATTAAAACGGTCTTTTCTCCTAAACCGTAAATCGGATTAAAGCGATCCACATATCAAAACGAAGCTTAAAACATAACCTATCTAAAAATGGTAGTGGTTAGTTCTTCGATGTGGGTATTGGGGTCCAAAATTTATGCAAAAAATAGTTTAAACAAAAATAGGGCATTACGACGGCTATAACCTAACGATTTCCAAATTTTCAACCATACTAATCTACACCAAATCAACCACAACTCAACTAGAATTCAAGATCAACTCAACCACCAATCGTTTACCATTAATCTAGGTCAAAACAAGCACAAGAACCACCACTATCAACAAGTATCATTCCTAACTCCATAATCAACAAAAACACTTAACAAAAAAGCTCTAAACATGCTTAAACATCCATTCCACTAACCAATCATCTAAACATCATAAAATCCAAATAGACCAAACTTAAAACTAAGGGTTTGAGAAGTTATACCTTCCTTGGAGAGTGGAGAATCACTTAGAGAGCCTTAAATAACCACTAACTATCTGTACTAAGCTTGTATCTTGAAGAAAACATAAGAAAACACAAAGTTAGTTTCTTGAAAACACTATTCATCAAGAACTTTGATGAATTTATTAGCTTAGTAAACCTTGGAATCTTGGCTTCAAACTCATAGCATATCTAAGTTATCAATTATAGAAGCAAATGAAACTAACCTCTTAATTTTCCAAGGAGTGTAGCTAAGGTTTTGAAAATTATTCCTAGCTTTTAAAAGAAGAAGTCGAAGCAAAACAATGGGGGAAGAAGGGAGACTTTTCTTGGTTGATTTAGGGAAGTACGAAATGTAATGTTTGGTTGAGATCAATTCCTTGGATAAATATCTTGTTTTAATCTTATTAAGTGATTACCTTACTTGATTACATCATCTCCAAGCCACTTATTTTTATCATATAGTTTGATGATGTCACCTTGATTATAATCCACTTGCTTAATCTCTCTTGCTTCTTGTACAAGCTTGTTCCTTGACCGTTTATTTGTTATATGGTTCGCTTAACTCTCATTCTCGTTGATCGTTCGAGGGATCATATCCGTGACCTTATCATTAGGGGTTCCCTAAGCTTTTTTAATATCTTCTGTTCCTTTAACAATCTTCCTTTATAATCCTTGGATTTAATTCCTTTAATCGCATTACCTTATACTTAATTTCTTCGGCATCTGGTGGATTTTCGGGAAAAATCAAAGTGTTTGAATTTGAATTTGAATTCTGGCGACCTTTACATACACTCATTTACATTACGGAATACTAATATGATTTCAATATTTCCATAACAGAACTCATATATAATGTGCTATGATAATTTTCTTAATCAGCAAAGGTTACTATTCATCATGGTTTCAAAAATTCCAAAAATTGGGGTTATTACATATAGAGTATTTTGAGCCGATTTAGTTGGAAACCGGTTTAGTGTATATACAGCCGATCTAGAGCGTAACCCCATAACTTTATGGAAGATCTGCTTAACTCATCATTGATCACACGATATCTAAAAATGTATGATATCTCCTCTCTAAAACTCTGTTCCATTGAGGCGTTCCAGGAGGAGTAAGTTGTGATACGATACCACACTCCTTCAAAAACCTTTAAACTCGTGGCTTAAGTGTTCTCCTCCAGGATCTGATCGTAGAATTTTTACTACTTTCACATGTTTGCTTTTCTACTTCGTTCTTGTATTCTTTGAACTTTTCAAAAGAATCGTATTTGTTCTTCAAAAGGTACATATATTCATATCTAATGAAATCATCAGTAAACATAATGAAGTAGTAAAGGCCACCTCTTGTCATCGCACGCATTGGACCATATACCATGTATAAGTCTTAATCTTTCGGTGGCCCTTTCACCTTGTCCGGTAAAAAGAGCTTTAGCCATTTTTCCAATGAGGCAAGATTTGCATTCTTCGTATGATTCAAAATCAAACGTATCCAAGTAGTCATCTTGATGTAACTTGGAAATGCGTTTCTTTTTTATGTGGCCTAAACGACAATGCGAGAGGTATGTTTAATTTAAGTCTATCATCTTAATACGTTTGTTATCATTACTATTTATATTATAAACATGAGTATCAAGATCAAGAACCTATAAACCATTAAACAAACGTGCAACCTCGTAGGTAACATTATTCAATGAAAAGGAACAACTATTGAAAGGCATATGTCATAGCCTACTCGTTTATTCGAGTATTTAACTCAACTCAAATAAGAATGTAATAAGTAAATAGTGGATCAAGCATCAGAGAGATCTCACAAAGTAACATCTGTCAAAGAATAAAGAAACATTGTTCATCTGCAGACTTGAAGATTCACTGGAAGAAGTTCAAGAATTTGATCATGCCTCAGTGATGTAAATCAAGATCGTGGATTCAATCAAGTGACAGAGATCTCGTCAAGGTATCATTTATTACAAGGATTCAATCAGAACAACAGAGTCAAGACATGAAGAAACGTCACGAAAGTTAGTCACTCATGAACCAGACAGTACATCGAGTGTCAGCATTGAAGTGACGGAATTGATTCATAAGTCTCAGTGACTTTCAGAAGATTGTCAGAAGAATGGTTGCTGCTCAGCGTTAGTATTAATTCTCCATTAATTAATTAAGTCATATAATTTAATTAAGAAAATAAATTATATCTGCAAGGATTAATTTATTAATTAATTGAATTAAATTGATTAATTAATTTAGAATTAATATTAAGGAATTACAGAATTTTAATTGGTTTAAATCTATTTAAATTGAAACAAGACAATCTGAATTGTATTAATATGACAATCGGTATGACAATCAATAGTCATACTGAAAGTCATGCTAATTCATTTAATTGTCTTGTTAGAATTTTTATTAGATTAAAAATCTGTTATTAATCTTTGCAAGACAATCTGAATTGTACTTATGTAACAATCGGTATGACAATCAATTGTCATACCGAAAGTCATGCTGGTTCAAAGGATTGTCATTGCAGTTCATTTGCATTCGGCTGTTTACTTAAAAAGAAACAAAAGAAGCAGAAGTGAACATCATCCAACTATTCAGCAAAAACAGAACATACAGAAGAACAAAAGAGAAAAAGAAGCAGAAAAATATTACATCCATTCTGCAACTTCAAGATCAATTTCTAGATTGTAAAGTTATATCCAATCAACTAGAAATACTTATCTTGTTCTTGTGTATCAATCTAGCGGATTAAAATCCCTAGAACTTAATCTCAAATCGCTTTTAGCATTTGATCTTTTAATTACAAAAATAGAAAAAGTTCATGTCGAATTTATTCTAAATTTGTAATAATTGATTTGAGATTAATCCCTTGTAACCGATACCGTAGTTGTAACACCTTTCAAGTTTAATAAAAGTTTTATTTAACTTGAATTTTGTTTCACAATTTTATTCCGCATTTTATTCGACGAAACGGTATTGTTTGCATTCAACCCCCCCTTCTACAAACAAATTGGGACCTAACAATTGGTATCAGAGCCTTCTGATTAACGTACAAATCAAGATCCTAGACTTTTGTGTTTCTTTCACTTCTTGAATTTTTATTCACTCAAAAATTCATAATGACTACACAAAAAGTTGGAACCGTTAAAATTCCACTTTTCGATAAAGAAAATTATGTGATGTGGAAGAAGAAGATGCTACTGTTTTTACAGGTTGCTAATCCCAAATATTTGCAAGTGTTGAAGAAGGGTCCAAAAATTCCTATGGTTATTGAACCAGAGGTAATAGAGAATGATGTGGTGATCACCGAAGCGAGAACTTATGTGAAGGATCCTGAGGACTTCTCTCCTGCTGAAATAGAAGAAGCTTCCCTGGATGCTAGCCTTCAATTAATCTTAGTAGATTCCCTTAATCCCCTAATGAACAGACATGTGATGAATTGTAAAGATTCTAAACATATCTGGGAAACTATTGAGATTATTAATGAAGGCACAGAGGAAGTTAGGGAGAACAAACTAGAAATCCTAACCTCTGAGTATGAATACTTCAAATCTAATCCAGGAGAAGGAATCACTGAAGTGTTTGAGAGGTACAATGCATTGATCAACAACCTGAACATTAATGGTAAATACTATTCCATCAGGGAGGTCAATAAAAAGTTCCTTTTAACACTGCCAACTCATCTCGAACATAGAATCACTGCCATAAGAGAAGCAAGAGATCTGAGTGAGATTTCTTTGGAAAGGCTCTATGGTGTGTTAAAGACTTATGAGTTGGAGCAGATTCAGCAGAAGGAAGTTTACGGGAAAGGAAGAGTGGTCAGCACGTCTACTGCTCTGGTAGCTGATGAACAACAACAACAACAACCACTATATCAACAACAATCTCAACAGTCAGATAGAATGGTACAGTCTTCCAAGGTTGAAGATAATGTGATAGTAGCAGAATTTGATTCACCTACTACAAATCAATCAGGAGATGATTATTATTCCTTGGAAGAACTGGAGCAATTGGAGGATGAGTCAATGGCCCTGATTGTCAAGAGATTCTCAAATGTCAGATTCAAAAGGAATCCCAAGTTCAAGTACAAGTCCAACTACAACAGATTCCAGAAAGGTGGATCTTCATCCTCTAACACCAGCAGTGGTGGGTATAAAACAGGGATGGTTGATCGAAGCACCATTCGATGCTTCAACTGTAATGAGTTGGGACACTTTGCCACAGAATGCAGGAAGCCAAAACAAGCAAGGAAGAACTCTTACGATTCTAATCAGAAGAGTAAATCTGAAAGGGCGTACCTGGCAAAGGGAAGAAGCTGGGATGATACTGACAGTGAAGATGAAGAAGTTGGGAATCTTGCTCTCATGGCTAGTGATGCAAGCACCTCATCGTCAAGAAAAGAGGTAAAACTTTCTGATGCTGAAATGGTTTATCATCTAAGAGGTAACTTAGATTGTGCTCGTCGTGATAATGAATTGTTAAATCAACAAATCAAAGACCTTGAGAAAGAGGTCAATGAATTAAGACTTGTGCACATTAATCAAGATAAACTTAAAGACCAAGTATCTTTTCTAGAGAATAGAGTTGACTGTTATAGACAACTCGAAACTATTCTCAAAGACAAGATCACTGGTCTTGAGGCTAAGGTTAAAGCTTACTTTAATTCTTGTTCGAAGTCCAAAGAGTTTTACAATAAGCAAGCTGTTAATCAAACACATGGAATAGGTTATGATTACAATGCTGCTATTGGAAAATTAGGCATAAACTCCCCTCCTCATGTATGTGCTAAAGGCAGGGAAGTACCACATGTGCTTAAGGGTGTTGATGAACCCCTCTATAAGGAATCAATTGCTGAACCATTTGATGAGACCTCTTTTATTATTCAAGAAGAAATCCGTGCTGAAGATAATGCTAATGGGAAAGCTGTCTCCAAGTCAAGTGTGTCAAAAGTTCCAGTCAAGGTTGTGAAAGCAACTGAGACTAACTCAGACACACATGAGTTGGATAGCACAAATGCCATGTCTACCATGCATAAGTTGCCTATTGTTAATCCTTCTCATAAAGCATGTGGTGTTCCTGATTGTATGTCTTGTGCTTTTAATCTGTTGTTTGCTTATTTTAATGGTAAGCATGCTTCTAATGATAAGACTACTCCTCGTCAGCATGTGAATAATAGAAAGCATGATAGGTCTAAGACTGCTAGTCCTCCTAAAGCTAGAAAGGAGACATTTGTGCCTAAGCCTAAACATAAATCTGATAAGGCTGTTTTAAAGGTCAAATGTTCAGTCATTGAGAATGTTGAGAATAGTGAAATTAAGAATGTTGTTTTGCCTGATAAAGGCCAATTTTACAAGTATGCCGGACCCAGCCAAGCTTGGGTTCCGAAGAAGTTCTAATCCATTTATATTGCAGGGCATTAAACAGGTACAACCGGTAGTGTGGATTCTTGACAGTGGATCGTCAAGACATATGACCGGAGATAGAGCCCTGCTATCAAATGTGGTTGAGAAAGCTGGCCCAGTGGTTACCTTTGGAGATAACAGCAAAGGTTTAACGGAGGGATATGGCTGTTTGCAAGCTGGAAATGTTATCATTGAAAATGTATATCTTGTGCAAGGACTTGAACACAATCTGCTTAGCATTAGTCAGTTCTGTGACAACGGCTACAATGTTTTATTCGACAAGCTGAAGTGTCAGATTCTGCACAAGAAAAGTGAAAAACCCTCCTTAATGGGAATACGGAAAGGAAATCTGTTCGTAGCTGACATGAACTCTGGAAGCAATCTTGAAGTCAATTGTTTCTATGCAAAAGCATCGTCAAATGAGAGTTGGCTATGGCACAAGAGACTTTCCCATCTCAATTTCAAGACAATGAATTCTCTTGTCAAAAGAGAATTGGTAAGAGGTCTGCCTCAGCTGGAATTCTCTCCAGAAGGACTATGTGAGGCTTGCCAGAAAGGAAAGTCAAAGAAAGCAAGTCACAAAGGCACTGACACATCTTCCATAACTGGTGTTCTGCAATTATTGCACATGGATTTATTTGGTCCAGTTAATATCCTTTCTATGTCAAAGAAGTGTTACTGTCTTGTGATAGTTGATGACTATTCCAAGTATACGTGGGTTTTATTTCTTCACTCTAAGGATGAAACACCACAAGTTGTGATTGATCATATCAAGATGATTGAGTTAGATTCTAACGTCCCTGTTAGAGCAATAAGGTCAGATAATGGAACAGAATTCAAGAATGCACTTCTAAATGGATTCTGTACAGACAAAGGGATTACCAGACAATTTTCAGCTCCTAGAACTCCTCAGCAAAATGGAGTGGTAGAAAGGAAGAATCGTACATTGATTGAAGCTGCAAGAACGATGTTAAATGAATCAGGTCTTCCAATGTACTTTTGGGCTGAAGCTGTCAATACTGCATGTTATACTCAGAATCGAACTCTAATCAACAAAGACTTCATGAAAACTCCTTATGAGATTTTGAATGAACAGAAACCTTCTATCAAATACTTTCATGTATTTGGTGCCAGATGCTTCGTGCTCAAGGATGGAGATGATCGTCGTGGTAAGTTCGAGGCAAAGGCATATGAGGGTATTTTTGTTGGATATGGAAGAAGATCATATAGAGTGTATATCATTGATCAACACAAAGTAACTGAAAGTGTCAATGTTACATTTGATGACACTAAACTCCCTAGTATCCAAACTGAAGATCCTTCTGAGAAACTGAAGTTTGATGATACGTCAGATTCAGAGTCAGAACATGGTCAAGAACCTGAGGTTGTTGCTGTTGAAGAACCTGTTAATCCTGATAATACTCAAGGTAA
Organism: Apium graveolens; assembly: GCF_009905375.1. Taxonomy (NCBI): domain Eukaryota; kingdom Viridiplantae; phylum Streptophyta; class Magnoliopsida; order Apiales; family Apiaceae; genus Apium; species Apium graveolens. The sequence continues at coordinate 229,471,278 of NC_133651.1, read as the reverse complement.
TAGTGATGGAAACTCTGGAAACAATGGAGATACCACTGCTACTGACGGAGAATCTTCAAGTCAACATGGCAACAACTCAGGGGGAGATGCTGAAGGATCATCTAGTAGGACACAACATCACAATGAATTTCAAGGCGAATCATCAAGATCAAATCTTCCAAGACAGACTGTCTGGAATAAAGCTCACCCTTTAGAGTTGATTATTGGTGATCCAGATGTTGGAGTCAGAACTAGACGTGCTACTCAAAATGAGTGTCTGTTCTCAGGATTTCTTTCTGAGATGGAACCTAAGAAAATTGAAGAAGCACTAACTGATCCAGATTGGGTGATTGCTATGCAAGATGAACTCAATCAGTTTGAAAGTCAACAAGTCTGGAAACTGGTACCTAGGCCTGTACACAAGAAAGCTGTTGGTACAAGGTGGGTATTCAGGAATAAACTAGATGAAGATGGTGTGGTTACAAGAAACAAGGCAAGACTGGTAGCTAAAGGGTATTCTCAAGCTGAAGGTATTGATTATGATGAAACCTATGCTCCAGTGGCTAGACTTGAGGCCATCAGGATATTTCTGGCATTCGCAGCATTTTCAAACTTTAAAGTTTATCAAATGGATGTCAAGAGCGCCTTTCTGAATGGAAAGCTGGATGAAGAGGTATATGTAGAGCAACCTCCTGGTTTTGAAGATCCAGATCATATGGATTTTGTCTTCTTTCTTTTCAAGGCTATCTATGGGCTAAAACAGTCACCAAGAAAATGGTATGACACTCTCTCTGAATTTCTTATTGAAAATAGCTTTATTAGAGGTGTCATAGACAAAACTCTCTTTTCTAAAAAACATAAGAATGATACTATATTAGTCCAAGTCTATGTGGATGATATAATATTTGGGTCTACTAATGATAATCTCTGTAAGAGATTTGCTAAGTTAATGCACAGCAAGTTTGAAATGAGCATGATGGGAGAGCTGAAGTTCTTTCTTGGATTACAAGTAAATCAAAGGTTAGATGGAACATTTATTTGTCAATCCAAGTATCTCAAGGAACTCCTCAAAAAATACAATCTAGAGGATTCTGCATCAGCAAGGACTCCATCAACTACAGCTGTCAAGCTTGGACCATGTGAAAACTCCATTAAGGTAGATGTCACAAGCTACAGAGGTATGATTGGCTCGTTACTCTATCTTACTGCGAGTAGACCAGATATTATGTATGCTACATGCCTATGTGCAAGGTTCCAAGCGGATCCTAGAGATATTCATCTCGTTGCTGTTAAACGAATCTTAAGATATCTTAAGGGAACACCAAATCTGGGTATTTGGTACCCTAAAGAATCTGGTTTTAACCTTGTCGGATATACAGATTCAGATTATGCAGGAAGTGTTGTTGATAGGAAAAGCACCTCAGGAAGTTGTCAATTCCTAGGAAGCAGGCTAGTCTCATGGTACAGCAAGAAACAGCAAACAGTTTCCAACTCAACGGCCGAGGCTGAATATATTGCTGCTGGAAGCTGCTGTGCTCAGATCTTGTGGATTAGGAACCAACTACGAGACTATGGCTCTGTATTGAACAAGATTCCTATTTTATGTGACAACACAAGTGCAATAGCCATCACCAACAACCCTGTGCAGCACTCGAGGACAAAGCACATTGACATCAGGTATCATTTTATTAGAGAGCACGTCATGAATGGTACTGTTGAACTATTTTTTGTTCCAACAGAAGAACAAATAGCAGATATTTTCACTAAACCACTTGACGAATCCACATTTACCGGATTAGTTGGTAAATTGGGCATGTTGAATAGTTTTAGTGATTAATTTAGTTAATATCTGGGATCTGTTCTTGAATGAATTTACAAATGAATTTTTCATAAATGAAAAATTCACTTGCAAATTTATTTTATCATTTTATCATATTTCTTGCTTATTTCTATGTAATATATATTATCTTATCTATTTTTATTTTCCCTATTTGTTAATTTAAAATATCTCAGAATATTTTATTTCCTCTAAAAATATTGTTCTATGAATTTTATTTGCTAAAATTCAATAGAAATCTATTTTTGGAATAAAAATAATAAATTCTGATATATTATCTTTGTTTCTGTAAAAATTTTAAGTGTTTATTTCAGTTTTACTATTTTGAAATATAGTTTCAGTACATAAATAGAAGTCTGTACATATTCATTTTGTTTTTCTACTGCAAAGACAATCGGCAAGACAATTAAAATTGTCTTGCTGAAAATCATTTCAGTACTTATATATATATACTTATTTTCATAATTAATTCTGTGTGAAAACCTTTTATTTCCAGAATGACAATCGGCAAGACAATTGAAATTGTCTTGCTGAAAGTCATTTGCGAATATAATTGTCATTTCAGTGTTTTTCAGTTTAGTTTTATACTGGCAAGACAATCGGTATGACTATTGATTGTCTTACCAGTTATAAACATTATATATATCTATTTTATTTTTATTTTGCCTGGTATGACAATCGGTATGACTATCAGATTGTCATACCAGTTATAATTTTTAATACTTATTCGTGTATTTCATTTCCTTCTTTTTGCCTGGTATGACAATCGGTATGACAATCCCGGATTGTCATACCAGCTGTTATATAAAGCTTTTTGCTGTGTTGTTTTACACCAATTCCACTTAACAGTTCATTTAAAAAAAAAAAATTGAACAGTTTTTCACTCCTAATCTTTCTCTCTTCTCTCTCTTCGAACCAAACCAACAATCTGAGTCTTTCCTTGCTCGAGTTTTTACTCAGCAAACTTAATCTTCACTCCTGTGATATATACTTACATATATATACATACAGGAGTGCTGTCCAAATTTTCAAAATCTGTGATTAATCAGTTTGCCCCTTCAAATTCCATTTGTGTTGGTTGATTTTGAAATTTTTTTTGTTGTTTTATTTTTATTTCTGATTTGTGTCGTTTGGCTTGTGTCATCTGGATTTGTGAGTTATAGATTTTAACGAGATACATTCCTGTCTAAATTTTTCGATTATAATTAATTTAATTCGAATTATTAAATTAATTTAATTAATTCAAATTTTCTTAATATTATTCTTAAAATTCTGAAAGTGTGTGCCTTATTATTATTTTAAAATGGCTCTCAATTTCCAACTTGTCGCGCATAATCTAGTTGGTTATTTCAATCCGGAAAAATGTGATGTTGAAAAATTTAAGCCTTGGATTAGATTTTTAAATGATCATTCGATTGTTAGCTCTGCTATTAAATCAAATGTGATTCTAAACGTCGATCTACTTAGACTGATTTGCACAACTTCTACTGTGGCCGATGATTCAAAATCTTTTTCATTCACCATTGCAAACACACAGTATGTAGTTGATGAAACAGTCGTCAATCGTGCGTTAAATTTTCCACTAGACAATTTCTGTAATTTACCCTCTGAAAATGATATCACAAATTTTTTCAATGCTATTCACTATCAGGGGGTGATCAATTTAACCAAACTTTCTAAATCAAATTTGGTGTCTGAATGGGATATATTCTTCGATACACTTTCCAAAGTGTTTGCCAACTGCACAAAATCTAATTTTCATAACATTACTTCCACCCTGCAGTATATTGGTCTTGCGGTTGTTTTCAATCAAAGGATCAATTTTGGCAAACTACTTTTTCCCATTCTCTTGAGACGTCTAACTTCTGCTTTACGTGATCATTCTACAAATCGTAGGGTATCATGTTACTATGCTCGTTTTCTTATGCTCATAGCAGATCATCTACTCACCCCTGAACACAAAGCACTTTTTGCTAACTCTGCTGTAACCGAACCCCCACCAGTTAGCAAAAAGATTTACACTCGCCAAGACACAACCTTCAAATTTATGCAAGTACCAGTACTTGTATCTGCTTTCATGGCCAATTATATTCCCTTGCCTATTTTTAATCTTCCCGGCCATGAACAGCAACCTCAACCTCCAGTGGTTCAAGCCACCCAGGCTCTTCCATTACAGGTAGTAACTCCTCACTCTCTCTCTCACTCTCTTCCTACTTCTGTTAACAGACCCTCAGTGGTTGATAGGGCTGACCATGAAGTTGTAGAACCACAGCTTCAATCCCAGGTCATAGAGCCAAACACAGAGTCTCATTCTATCTCACCCTCTCCCCCACTGTCTAAAATGTTACCCAGAAGATTATTAGGAAGTAGTACAATGTCAAATATGAGTGAACCCTCAGCTCTGCCTCCTCCTAAGAAAAGAAAAACCTATTCTGAGGCATCTGAAAGCTTATCCTTGTCCTCCCAACAGGACATGGACTTTGAAATGGCCAATGAACAGTTACTAGAGGCATTCTCTCAACAGGATGCATCTATTGAAATTCGCCATCGGGCCATGGCATCTTGTACTGAGTCAAGCACAATTCCATTACTCACAATGGAACCATACACTTCCCCAGATAATACTCAGGACACCCAGCGAGGAGTGCACGTAGAGTCGGTTACAGTGCCTGCCATAGTTACGGCAGAAGAGCAGTCACATGCTTCAGAGGGAAAATCTGACTCTCCGCCATCTTTAATAGAGTCATTTTCTCCCCTCCCAGATCCAACAACTCTGGCTCCCTTATGGGATTCTCCACTCGCAGATTTATCTGGAGAAAGTGGAGGGCAACTCGGTCAATCTATCCCTGAAGCAATTCAGACATCTATTCCAAAAGATTTGATAGCATTGACTGAGGATCGGGACTCGCGAATTCCCATTGCACCACCACTGACCTCTCTTGAAGAGGCTAGGGTGATTTTTAATGCAGGTACACAAGAACAGCAATTGGAAGACTCCTCACGAGCAATCATATTGAGAGAAACACATGCACGTGAGATGAGTGAACCAAATACGAGTGAACTTCAGGTGAGAGCACACACAGACACTGATACTATCAACCTGTTAGCTCAGATTGCTGCCCTGAAAGAAGAACTTGCTAAAAGTCAAGCTGAAGCTCAAGCATTCAAAGCACAAGTGGTTGAACGGTCTTCTTCTTCCACCTCTGTCGACAATCAGCTTGCAATCATAAGGAATGACATCTCAGATTTAAAGACTACTGTAATACCAAAGCTCAATTCTATTCAGGACACTCTAAATTTATCAGCTGATGACATATCCAACTTCTGCTCCCTACATACAAGAATGACTTCTCTTGAAGACCTCGTTGAGATGAATCATTCACTGGACAACTCAAGATTTCTAAAGATAGAGACGGGCATGGAACATCTAAATGAAGGCATGAAGCACTTATATTACATGATCAAGAATTCTCATTGCCCTAATGAAGAACAAAGAGCTTATTTTGAAGGACCGTCTGGTGGAGGATCAGGCTCTGGAAGTGGTGGAGGTTTCAAAGGAAAGTCAGTAGAGGATCCCTCAACTAAGGGGGAGAAGAAAGGGAGTAGTTCCAAAGGGAAAGAAAAAGATACTTCTGCTGGAGATAAAGGAAAGGCTGATGATGCCTACTACAGTGGAGAACAGGATGATTTCGATATTTTTGACATTCCCACTGAACCAGTTCAGGAAGATAAAGATGGGTTATTTGAAGCTGAAGAAGAAAGTGATTTTGAAGATTGGGAAGAAGAAGATACAGTGGATCCTAGGTTTGAGAAAGAATTTCAGAAAGAGCAGTCAGAGATGCAAAGAAAAGAAGCTGAACTCAAGAAGGTCTCACAGATCATTGATAGGAGAAAAGACATACAAAGAACAGAAACTCTTCAAAAGCAACGTCTTCATGACATTAAAGCTCAAGAAAGGAGAAGAGATGTCAGACTGAAGATTGGTGGAAAGTGGGATGAAGCTAGGAGAGTACTCGATATGCCTCAGCTATGCACTAACAATGATAGGCAGTTCTTACATCTTCTTGACAAGCTGGAAATCTCAAATCCTAACAATGACATGTACATGAATGCTATCAAGACTGAAGTCTCAAGGATCACAGCTGCTTTTGATAGATCCCTAAATGAGATGAGCATTTTTGTATATTGTCAGAGTGAAGGATCATTCAAAGTGTCACTTCATCTATTTGAGAATCGTTCGTTGTCAGAGATTTGGGTTCTTTTAAACAAAGTGAAAAGAAGCTCAGAGTTGAATGAAGTTCTTCGGGAAAGGCTTAAAGAGTTTGCCAGCAGGGCTAGTCCTCAAGTGGTCAACAATCCTCATCAAGTGAGATTCTTTAAGTCTGATTGTCTTCAAATCTGTCAGCTAGATGTACAATCTCTTAAAGACTACTCAGCTAAGCATCTGGTCTGGATGGAACATCATTTGAGAACTGCTGGATATTCATCCATGTTGAAGACTCAAGCTGCTGACTTGATTCAAGCTTATTGTGAGAAGAATGTTAAAAGGTACAATCAACTCAAGAATAAGTTGAAGACAGTTGGAGTTCAACCAGTCAGACCTGCAAGCTTCACTTCAGAAAAGGATCGTGTTTTTGACAAGGAATTGCTTCAAGATTTAGAAGAAGGTGAAGTCAGAAGAGAAGACAACTAAAGTCAATTAGCTCAAAACTCAATGTAATATGATTAGAGCGTTATGAATCAAGATAGACTAATGTAGTTATATGTTCAGGCTAGAGGAACATCTATCTTGTATTCACTTGTAAATTTCATTTGGAATCTGGAAAATGTTAAATATAATCCAGAACTTTTCTGCTATTTACTTTACATTACTGTTTATATCTTTTTCTTATTTGTTAGTTGAGTTATCCTCTAGGTATTTGTTGTTATTGTCTAACAAGCAAATAGGGGGAGATTGAAAGGCATATGTCATAGCCTACTCGTTTATTCGAGTATTTAACTCAACTCAAATAAGAATGTAATAAGTAAATAGTGGATCAAGCATCAGAGAGATCTCACAAAGTAACATCTGTCAAAGAATAAAGAAACATTGTTCATCTGCAGACTTGAAGATTCACTGGAAGAAGTTCAAGAATTTGATCATGCCTCAGTGATGTAAATCAAGATCGTGGATTCAATCAAGTGACAGAGATCTCGTCAAGGTATCATTTATTACAAGGATTCAATCAGAACAACAGAGTCAAGACATGAAGAAACGTCACGAAAGTTAGTCACTCATGAACCAGACAGTACATCGAGTGTCAGCATTGAAGTGACGGAATTGATTCATAAGTCTCAGTGACTTTCAGAAGATTGTCAGAAGAATGGTTGCTGCTCAGCGTTAGTATTAATTCTCCATTAATTAATTAAGTCATATAATTTAATTAAGAAAATAAATTATATCTGCAAGGATTAATTTATTAATTAATTGAATTAAATTGATTAATTAATTTAGAATTAATATTAAGGAATTACAGAATTTTAATTGGTTTAAATCTATTTAAATTGAAACAAGACAATCTGAATTGTATTAATATGACAATCGGTATGACAATCAATAGTCATACTGAAAGTCATGCTAATTCATTTAATTGTCTTGTTAGAATTTTTATTAGATTAAAAATCTGTTATTAATCTTTGCAAGACAATCTGAATTGTACTTATGTAACAATCGGTATGACAATCAATTGTCATACCGAAAGTCATGCTGGTTCAAAGGATTGTCATTGCAGTTCATTTGCATTCGGCTGTTTACTTAAAAAGAAACAAAAGAAGCAGAAGTGAACATCATCCAACTATTCAGCAAAAACAGAACATACAGAAGAACAAAAGAGAAAAAGAAGCAGAAAAATATTACATCCATTCTGCAACTTCAAGATCAATTTCTAGATTGTAAAGTTATATCCAATCAACTAGAAATACTTATCTTGTTCTTGTGTATCAATCTAGCGGATTAAAATCCCTAGAACTTAATCTCAAATCGCTTTTAGCATTTGATCTTTTAATTACAAAAATAGAAAAAGTTCATGTCGAATTTATTCTAAATTTGTAATAATTGATTTGAGATTAATCCCTTGTAACCGATACCGTAGTTGTAACACCTTTCAAGTTTAATAAAAGTTTTATTTAACTTGAATTTTGTTTCACAATTTTATTCCGCATTTTATTCGACGAAACGGTATTGTTTGCATTCAACCCCCCCTTCTACAAACAAATTGGGACCTAACAACTATTGTTCTGAATCAAAAATAAAAACCTTTCTTGTCCAGACAAGAAACTGAAATAATTGTTATTCCCAAAAAATCTAAACAAGAATTACAGAAGGGGGGTTGAATATAATTCTAGCTTCTTTTTGAATTTTAAGAATGATTTTTCTACAAATAAATAACTGTGTTTGACTTGCAATAGTGCGGAATAAGAATATAACAGAAATTAAATCACAAAGCAATTAAATACAAGTATTTAAAAACTTTCAGGTGGATTAAACTTTTCCACCAGAGATATATATTAAGTAGAGAACTTTGTGATACAAATAGTACACAGCTGCTTAAAGTTGAACAATAAGAACTACAGAGAAATTTTTTATAGATTTTGCTTCATCTATTTCTCTAGTTTTTGCTTCCTAACTTCTTGTTCTTTTCAACTTGCTACCCTTGGTTTATATATCACCAAGTTATATGATAAAAAGACAAGATAATAAGACAAACTATATCTAGTCTAATTTTATGCTGCTACACTTCTCTTTCCAGCATCTTTGAATATCATCTGTTTAGCATGGAAATGGAAATGCTTCTTTGTTCTCTAAATCCTTCAAACAGGCTGCCACATTCCATTTGCATACAACCAACGCATATGACTGTCAAGTCACTATCAACTGCTCTTTTGAATTTGAACATCTGTTGAAATTTAGATTGATCATCCGTTGAAACTTTGTCTGATCATCCGTCAAGACTTATGTTGATCATCCGTTGAAGCTTTGTAAATCATCCGTTGAGACTGTCTTCTTGAGAGTTAACTCTACTTCATTTACACAAGATTAAAAGTCATCTAATATTTACAATTAGCCATCCTATCTTGCATATCAATTTAGTAGTTAACATGACTTTGAATAATCTACAACATCTAGTTCACTAAGATATCCAAGTATGCATAAATGTGCTACTAGTCTTACTGTTACATAAGCTACTCTTTCAACGGATGTTGAAAATGATCATCCATTGAAAGCTACAATTTCACATAACTAAAATCTACTTAGTATTTTATTCAAGTTATCATCAAGTACACAACATATTCCTTAAAATCTCCCCCAATTTATGTATACTAGAATTGTAGCCATAAATTAAGAGAAACTTTATGATAACAAAACACTCTATAAATACAGAATGAAATATAGTAGATTAAAATTTCAAGTGCTATAGTTTATTGAAAATTCTCACAGAGAAAGATTTGTAGAGTGTATTACAGATTATTTTCAAGGTGCTCCTCTAGACTGAGCAAAATAATATCATTTCCTTGATTGCATTGGCTTCTTTCTCAGCTTCACATCACTCTTTTCAATCTGGTTTTGGAGTTATCTGTAAAATTCTGATTCTTCATTATTTGTTAGATCCAGCTTTTCTTGCATTTCTTTTAGAGTTTCATTGCTTGTAATCTTTAGCTGATCTTCCATTCTGAAGAATCTTCTATTGTTCTTTTCATCCTTGAACTCCATGATCCAGTATGGCCTCAAATGCACTCTATCTCTAGTGAAGGGAATAGTCATTACTCTTGGGAATGCATTTGGTCCTCTCCGACTGTTTCTTATTTCCTCAATCTTGTTTAGTACCATTTTCTTGGCTAGTATGTTGAATCCAAAGTTTTTCTTGATTGAGAAGAAGACAGTCACTAAAGTTGAATAGCCTTCATTGAGAATTCTGTGAAGTGGCCATATAATTTCTTTACCACCCCTGTACCTAAGACTAGTCTCTCTGGAAGGTGCTTATAGGCATTAATAGATTTGACTTCTTCAAGCTCATCCAGATAGAGATTTATGTCTAAAAATTCTTTGATATCACATATGAAGAATTGATCTCCTTTGTTGACAGAATGTTTGGGTTTGACCACTTGCTTGGATTTGAGCTTGATAGGCTTGACTGTTTTGACTACTCTTTCCTTTGTTTTCCTTTGTTTGGCAAAGATTGGAAGATTTAGATCAGAAAGAGGCAAATTGTCCCAATCTATAGGTTCATCCTTAGGAACAACAGGATCACCATAAAAGGTGATGTTAGGATCATCCTTGAATTCTGCTTCCTTCACAGTAGGTATGGTTGATTGGCTTGATGTTGTAGATTGGGATGGCATGTAGTCTTCCTTGTCTTCATCAAAATTTATCTTCCTCTTTGCATGCATCTTGTATCTAAACTTCCTTTTTCTCTACTTTGGTTCTTCTTTCTTTCCTTCACCCAGATTCTCAGTTGGCAAAACAGTTTCTGTGATTGCAGGCTTTTTAGCTTGGTTCTTGGCTTCTAAAGCAGCTTGCTTCTGTTATTGTATGAGCCTCACATTTTCCTCTTTCTTAGCCTCTGCAAATTGTGGATGTCCATGTTGGGTTTCGAGCACATAAACGCAACGGAAACAGTAATTAACAACGTAAAAAAATTAGAATTTTCGAAACCCACCGCAGGATCCATGCAAAAAACATATATTTAATTCATAGATCAGATTGTTTACCTTAAGAAGCTTTATCAATTGGTTGACTAATAGAGATCGAAAGCTTGTTCAATCACCACACATCCCGCTCTCGCGATCTACGCTCTATCGGTATCCACACGAATGCTTGAACTCATGGATTGAATGTGTACTAGCACGAACTCGTTTCTTCTTGCTCTTTCCATCTTCTCCCTTCTCCCTTGGTGGCTAGGGTTTTAGTAAAAGTCTTGCTCGCAAAATCAGCTACACAAGAGATATTATATAGAGAGTAGAAAAACGAATTATAACTCTTAATTAATTAGGAGTTGTTATTAATTCGAAATTCCTATTTGTATTATAATTAAGTCTCACTTAATTATTTAACAAATAAATTTCATAATTAATATTAGTAAATTCGAATATCAATATTTATCTAATTAATTAAGTCATACTTAATTAATATTATAAATAATTCGAATTACTTTAATATAATTTAAATCCAATTTAAATTAAATAATCCTTCAAGCATTCTTAGTGTGTGACCCTATAGGTTATTATTACGTTGGCAACGAATTTTAAATCTAATTTAAAATTGTAAACAATGAGCGGCATCTAGTAATACATCATTGCTACCCAAGTAATAATAATTGAATCAGTGATCGATTAAACCTTTTGTGAATAATATACAATGTAATATAATCCATTTAACCAAATATTATAGATTAAACTAGAGGCATGTAATGTGTCATCCTCATCATAGTTTAATCCAAGTTTCATTGATCAATGAGTAGACTATCATATCAAATCAACATTTGAGCGTGGCCACACATTTCATAGTCTAGCTCACACAAGAGGCCAAAAATATCACTCCTAAAATAGGAGGGTTAAATCCCATCTAGATCATTCATATTTCTCATATGATTCATAATATACCTAATGTCCACTTTTATCATTACCCGGTTAAGGATAACTTTTAATGGAATCAATGTATATTAATTCTCGTATAGAAATATAATGACTTCAGGTCTAAGGACCATTACATCATTATCACTGTGAGAATTACTTATGACACAAAAGACATGTAGAATCTCATATTGGGTCTGCCCAACACCATGTACATATATATATCTGCCTGTATTTTTGACTTTAGTATCACTATACCTATGATCAATGAGATGTGATCATCAGTCAACAAACACACCAGTCTTAATGCATTATTATTATCCCTTAATAATAATACTCGACTAGGGACCTTTAGTAATATTGATACTATTCTCATAATCTCATTTTTAAGTCACGTACTTAGAGATAAAGAATTGCATATCATATTTCAAGGACATTTATTAATCTAACATTTATATCACAGTAAATTAAGAATTAATAAATTATAAAAAGAATAATCGATAGAACATAAACATTAATAATCCTAATGTCTTAAACTAAAACATCATAGTGTTGTCTCTAGGGCACAAACACTAATAATCTCCCACTTGAACTAGAGCCTATCACCTGTGTATCTAATACTCATGGAACAAGTATGATCATCGTACTTCTGCTGCGACAAAGCCTTAGTCAGTGGGTCTGTAACACTATCATTACTATGCACTTTACATTAATATCTCCTTAATCATTAATCTTATTAATAAGGCGATATTGCCTAAGAACATGCCTAAACAGTCTCCATGGCAGTTTCAAAAAAATGTCAATATATTCGGCTTCCATAGAATCATCAATGTTCTTGCTGTGAACTCTTCAAGCTAACATCAATTATATTTAGACAAAACACAAAACAGACATAAATTCATAATCATCCTTGTCTGTCCAAAAATTAGGTTCAGAAATTAGTATCAGTGTAACCCTTTACAATCATTTCCCTATCTTCTCCATACACCAAAAATAAAGCTTTAGTCCTCTTTAAGTACTTAAGAATATTCTTGAAAACTATCAAGTGACCCTCACCTGGATTAGACTGATATCTGATCATCATGCTCAAAGCATACGAAACATCAGGATAAATACATATTATTGTATATATTATAGATCCAATTGCTGACTCATCTGGAACTTTCTCAAACGGCCCTTATCATTAATAATTTATGGGGCAATTATCTTTTGAGATCACTATCCCATGAGACATCAAAACATATCATTTCTTTGTCTCTTGCATCATAAAATGATGTAATATTTTATCAATCTATGTATTCTGACTAGGTTGATTAATCTTTTCAATTTATCTCTATAGATCTTGATCCATAATATATAGGTATTATGTAGCATTGCCTAAGTCTTTCACCGAAAACCTATTTCTCAACCAAGTCTTAACAGCCTGTAGAGAAGGTATGTCATTCTATATCTGTTATATGTCATCTACATATAATACTAGGAATGTCACATGGCTCCCACTAACCTTCTTGTAAACACATGGTTCATCTTCATTTTGAATAAAGCCAAAATCTTTGACCGTTTCATCAAAATGAATATTCATTCTCCTTGAGGCTTGCTTCAATCTATAAATACATAGAAGCAACTTAAAAACTATCTTAGCAAACTTTGGATCGATAAAACCCTCAGGTTGTATCATATATACATCTTGTTCAAGGCTCTCATATAAGAAAGCAATTTTGACATGCATTTTCCAAATCTCATAGTCAAAGTAAGCAACTATTGCTAACGAAATCCTGATGGACTTGACCATAGTAACTAGTGAAAAAGTCTCATCATAGTCTATACCATGAATTTGTTTGAAACCTTTTGCCACTAGTTGCACCTTATAGGTCTGTACGTTACCATCCATGTCAGTTTTCTTCTTGAAAACCCATTTGCACCATATAGGTTTAACCCCTTCGAGTGGATCAACTAAAGTCAATACTTTATTTTGATACATGGATTTCATCACAGATTTCTTGGCCTTCATCCATCTCTCAGAGTCTGGACTGTTCATAGCATCTTGGTAGGTGTGAGGCTTATCCTTATCTGTAAGCATCACATCACCATCTTGAGTCAAAAGAAATCCATAATTTCTCCCGGACTCATGGTGAATCCTACTAGATCTACGAATAATATGTGTTTCCTAAAAATGATTACTTTCAACATTTTGATGTACATCCTGATCTTATTCCAACTTTGGTTCAATGTTATCATGTGGTTCTCGATCTTCATCGAGATGTATTATCCTCCCACTGATTTTCTTAGAAAGTAGTTCTCCCTCAAAAAAATACAGCGGCCCGAGCAACTAAAACTTTGTTCTTAAAAGGATTATAAAACTATACCTTAGTCTCACTTGGATATCCCATAAAATAGCATATATCTAATTTTGGTCCAGGCTTGTGAAAGGCTAAACGTTTTACAAACGCTTCACGTCCCCAAATTTTCATAAATGACATGCTATGACATTTATCAGTCCATATCTCATATGGAGTCTTTTGAACCGCTTTAGTCAGAACTTGGTTAAGTGTATATGCAGCCGTTTCTAGAGCATAACCCCAGAAACTGAATGGAAGATCCGCTTGACTTATCATCGACCGCACTATGTCCAACAAGGTACGATTTCTCCTCTCAGAATCTCTATTCCATTGAGGTGTTCCAGAAGGAGTAAGTTACGGTACACTATCACACTTTACAAGAAACTCTTGAAATTGAGGTTTAAGTATTCTCCTCCACGATCTGATCGTAAAACTTTTATACTTTTCCCTTGTTTGCTTTTCTATTTCAGACTTATATTCTTTGAATATTTCAAAAGAATCGGATTTGTTCTTCATAAGAACCACATATCCATATCTACTGAAATCATCAGTAAATGTTATGAAGTAGTATAAGCCCCCTTTCCATCATACGCATTCGACCACATGCATCATTATGTATAAGTCATAATCATTCGGTGGCCCTTTCACCTGATCAGGTAAAAGAAGCTTTAGTCATTTTTCCAATGAGACAAAGTTCGCATCTTCCGTATGATTTAAAATCAAACTTATTCAAGTATTCATCTATATGTAACTCATAAATGCGTTTCTCATTAATATGGCTTAATGATAATGCTAGAGGTAATGTTTGATTTGAGTCAAGTTAGAACATATAAATTGTTAACTAATTGTGCAACATTATAAGTCTTATCATTGAAATAGAATAAACAACTATTGTTTATTTAATTAAAATGAAAACCTTTCTTGTCCTGACAATAAATTGACTTAATGTATCCGCTAAAGGCAGGCACGTAATAATAATTTATCAAGTTCTCAATCTCACCTTATGGGCAAAATTAGGTATCGAGTTCCTTCAACTAGAGCAACAACTTTTGCTCCAATTCTAACCCTATACATGAAGCTTGACCATTTCTATTCTTCTTCTTTAGATCTTTCAAACAAGCTCGACAATTTAACTTCCAATCATCCAGTTATTTCCACAAAAATGACAATCATATCCTTTAGCAACACCACTATCAGGCTTCAAAAGCCCTTTGGGATTGGACTTTGATTTGATACCGAATAAGATCAAATCTTCACCTTGCCTGTCCACTTTCCTTTCCCATTTGCATTCCATGTGTACATCATCAATATGGACGTAATTCATGCCTTTACCGTGTTATTTTCAGCAGTTCTAAACAAGCTTAACAACTCAGTGAGTGTTCTGTCTATCTCATTCCTTTTGTTCTTAACAAACTAAGAATAGAAGTTGTTCAAAGATTGTTTGATCAAATCAAGCTGAGTCTCTAGACTATTCTTAAAATCCAAAATATCAAGGTACATATACCTATCATCTTTAGAACATGTGGTCCAACCGGATATCATTCTCCCATTAATGCAAAGTATGGTCCCTTATTATTATCAAATCTTTCTGACGAGCCTATCTTTCAAACATCCTTTGATGGTGATAAATCATATCATAAGCATCATTATGCTCTTGTTGCTTCTAAAGCTCAGCACTCATAATTACAAGCATGAGACATGAAACATCAGTTGTATAATTAATTTGCTTCTGGTAAGCATTTTGTTCTGCACATGTTTCATTCTCAGCTAGAAGAAATAAGGGAGGGGTTTGAGTGACATCCTTGAACCTGAGGAAAATCCTCAAGTTCCCATGTCAATTGAGGAAATTATTTCATGTCAACTTGTCCTTCTCGAGGACTATTACATAGAGAAGTTATTTGTGTTATTTGTCATTTGATATCTACAATATTAAAGTGCATAAAATGAATTAGTCTACAGATGATCATTGAATTATGTTCAAGTGATTATTCATATATATATTCACAATATATATCTCCCACTAATTTTATCAAATCAATAGCCCTAACTATTAATTTGGAAAAAATATCTTCTATATCCTTTCTAGTGAGCCAAGATCCATATTTCACCACACGTTAGGTCAGCTTTGGTTTTTCTCCTAAAACATGATTATTTAGGTAGACAACATTTGTCAATTATATCAACTATATAACTCTTGGATAGCTTGGTGGAACAACATTTGTTCATATTTATCTAATAAATCTCGCCAAACTCTATGCCTCTAAGTTCACAATCCTATTGTGGTAACTTAGTTAAGTCAAACCCAATAGTCAAAAAGTATCAATATTGTAACGACCGAGAATTTTGCGTCGTAATTAAGAAATTAAAGTATGTGTTATGTGATGAGATTATGTGATTAAGTGGTGATGATTTGTCTTATCTGTATACTAGAGTTAAGGAGCGTGGATAAAAACGTTCCAATTTAAAGAGTCAGCTTAGAAGTCGAGCTGTGGTGTCGGGCCGTCAGGTAGAACGGAACCCGACCTAATATGGAATTAAATAATATAAAATGTGAATTATATGTGAAGTGAATGAATAAAGTATTTCTTCTTAAGAGACGTGTTGATTGGAAAATATAATGAGAAGCGTAATCGAAACGCTGAGCGTCGGGCCGTCAGGTTGGACGTGACCCGGTACACGTAAAAGATGATAAAGATTAAAGAGGGATAAATTCTATGATCAGACCTGAGTCGTTATATGATCGTATATGTGTGATTGCTAGCCTGTGTGCATGACTGTGTGCTCTGTGACATTTTTATGGATTTAAAGGAATTATTTGATTTAAATAAGGGTTTATTTAACCTTCGTGCATTTTTATAAAATCATCCGAATAAGATAAAAATATGGGATTTGTTCTGTTATCCTTGTAAAGACCTTAGAGACTTTATAAAAATGATAAGTGAATTTGATTGTTGATCTTTGCATTTTTAAATTGATTTTATGTGGAAAATGTATTTATTAAAGCAAGTTTGCGAAATTCATATAAAATCAACCGTTCGCTCAAATTCTTATAATGAGTAATGGATAAAAAGCTAATTTCGAGACCTACGTGTTAAAATTGTCATTTTCAATAATTCTCGACTTCCCGAGAGAGATATATTTTATATTTTAATTTTGTTGCATTTAAGTAAAAAGAGAAAGTATGTGTGAGTCAAAAAGGAATTATTAAATTACCATCTTGCCCTTGCTTTGGTGGAGTATAAATCAACCTCTTCCTCCCCATTTTCTTCTTTCTTTCCCGAGCACTCATTCTCTCTTCTCACTTTTTCTTTCTTTCTCCCGAACACACTCTCTCTCTCACTCCCTCTCGGCTCTGTCATCTCTCACCTCTCTCACTCGCATGCAACCATTAAAACACACTCAAACACCGAGATATTGCTTCCATTAGTTGTTATTCTTGGTATATACTTCAATTCCTACTTGCATGTAAGTGATTATAAAGGTTTTATTGAAGTGATCACTATGGTTGTGTTTAAGAAAAACAATTTCTTGAAGCATAACTATAAGAGTGATTTTAAGAGGTTTTGGAGGTCATAAACTCGAGAAGAGATCCGTCATGGACTCTCTCAAGTTTGACCACCACCAGCCATGATCCAAAGGAGAGCCGGTGGGTTTTCCATGATGTGATTATTGGATTTTAATGTTGCATGTTATGGTTTCTTGAAAGCTTGAAAAAGGGTTTTGTTTCTTTTGTTGAAAATTGAGTATGTGATTGGTAAAATGATTTCCTTGATTGTAAAATGAATGTGTGCATGTGATTGTTGCTTAGAAAATCAAAATTGATGATTTGCATGTGAGTTTTTGCTTCGGCTTTATGCTAATAAAAAGGGAAATTGAATTTTGTGACTTGATCTTGGTATGAACTAAGCTTAATTAGTAGGCAAAAGAGTCGCATGTTGATTTAAAAGAGGAGTTAGTGATGCATGTCAATGTTTGGTTCTTGGATTGTGAATTTTGAATGTTTGCCGAATGGAAAATGGGTTTAAAAGAGATTGATTTGTGATTAAGTGAATGCATGCATTGAATAATTTGATTAAGGTTGAGTCTTTAGGTGATGTTTGGCTTTGTGCTTCGGAAATCTTGATGAAAATGAGTTAAATGACTAAGTTAAGGCTTAAAACAAGTTGAAAATGTGATATAGGACTTTGCATGTCAAGATTGATCTTTGAATGTGTGTTTTCTTGATAAACCCGAATGGGTTGAATCTTTAAAGTGATTTGTTGTGAGTAGACTTGATTAAAGTAATGATGGATGGTGATTAGATTAATAAGGAATGAATTATTGTTGCATGCTAAGTTTAGGTTCGAATTTTTGTGTTAACAAGAAAGGAAATTGAATTTGGTGAGATAATCTTGGTAAACACTAAGTTTCTATGATTTAAAAGCAATTGCATGATAGTTTTAAAGGAGATCAATGAGTGCATGCTAGTAATTAGTCTTTGAGTTGAAAATTATGTCCTTGCCGAATGAAAACAAGATAAAAAGGGGATAACTTGGTGATTAAGTGTATGCATGTTGATTTGATGGATTGATTAAGTTGAAATCACTAAGTAGTGCATGGTTTGGTGACTTAATGAATGGAATGATTTAATAGGGGATTAAAACAAGAAAGAAATGTGGTATATAACCTTGCATGTCAAAATCTATTTTTGCATGTTTGATTCTTGATTGTGATAAGTGTTAAGGCCGAATAGGACATAAGAAATAAAGGTCAAAACTTGATTTTGGTAATTGAAAGAATGATTGAGTGTTATATGTGAAAATCTTTGATTTTGCTTGATTGGATTGTTGTTTTGGTTCGAATTAAGGAATAAAAGAAAAGGGAATGAAGTCGATTGATATAAGTGATAGTATGCACGTAAATGTTTGGTTGTAAATGGGTCTAGTACTCGTAAAAGAGTCGTGTTAGTGTGATTTGAGAAATAGCCTAGGTCAAGCGAGTACGCTTTGATTGCAAGGTATATAAGGATATAAAAACTTCGAGAAAGGATTGCGTTATGTGCTATGTGCTATGTGCTTATTTGTATAAGCTATATTCGTATGCTCGAGTCAAAGATATAATTGAGTTATCGTATAGAGAGATCGTTCCGGGAACGAGAGTTGGGAATCTAATTAAGATTTTTGGTTTTTATTGTAGATTCGGAGCGTGAGGGCATTCGGGCTAGGAAAGGGAAAAGTATACTAGGTGGCAGTAGTTCAACCCTCAGGAAAGCAATTTCAGGCAAGTAACTCTGATTACTTATGTAAATGATTATAAAGAAAATGTTGTTCTTACCATGTAGAGTATTGAACTGTTAAAGTATGAAACCCTTGCTTTATGAAACCCTGATATTGATTTGAAGTACCCTTGTTCTTGATAACCTGTTATTGATAATCCTATTGATTTCACCCTTTGATAATCTGCCTTTCTGTTCAAATTTCCTATAATGCCATGAATCATATTGAACCTATTGAATATCTTGATGATCCTTCAAATTTAGTACCTTATTATCCTTGATACAGAATTCTTGAGAATTGTTCCTTGCGTATCTTTGATTCACTCCCTGAACTTTGCTTCTTTAAAATCTGAATTAAGAATGAGTTTCGACTTGAAAGAGTCCGAATGATTTCAAATGCTTGGTAATGATAAAATGGATTTTAGAAAACCTATTTGTTTTTCCAACTCAAGGTTTTCCGAATGAATTCCTGATGGATTGGATTGAGACGTAAGAGGCTAGTGGGACTAGTCCAGTCATGGTAAGAGGCTAGTGGGACTAGTCCAATTTAAGGCTGAAATTATGCCGAATGGTACCTTAAAGACCGGAATGGAGGTCGATACGGGCTGATCACCCGTATATAATGAAATGGAAAGATAAGTGATCCAATCAAGGGTTCTAAATGATTATTTAAAAAGGGAACTGAAACTTTTATTCAGTAAATTGATTTTTGGAAATGAAAATGGTTTATACTGCTTTGAAAAGAGTTGATTATGTTATTGTGGAGCTTAAAGCTCAGAACCCTGATTCCTGAAATTGTTGATCATATGTATGATTCTATACCTTGAAATACTGTTGCTTTCCTCTATCGAAAGATCTATTTTGATCCTATAATGATTTGTGATGAATGTCGGCTTTCATCCTGTTTCGAGCCTTGTTTCTTGAAAGCCCAACTATTCTTCGGATACCTTTCCTTATCCAAAAGAAAACAAAAAAAAATATGTGGAAATCTGCCACCTAGATTAGCTAAAGTAGAATGCCCTAGTTTGTTCAAAGTATATTGAGATTTGATATTGTAGAACTGCTAAATAGTTACTTGCTGAGTTTTCTACTCACTTGTTTTGTCTTAATTTAACCATGGCAGTTAAGCAAGAAGATGGCCAGGCTTAGGCGCACTGCTCGTAAGAGCGTACCTGGTGGTCCCTACCGTGTTGAGGGCTTCCAGTTGCCAGAGCAGGTAGTACAGGTTATGAGTGAGCTCGCGTCTAGAAAGAGGTATATAAAGATACAATGGGTTATCTGTCGGTTCCCAGCCGGAATCGATATTGATTATTTAATAATATTTTGGGTTTGTAAGTTATATTCTATGATTGGTAGTTGTAATCTTGTCTCATACTTTATCCTATTGATCCTGTTAGCAGTTAATCGGGGTTTATGCATATTTAATTATTAGAATAGAGGTGTGTGAGTCCTCGTTTCTTAACCCCAAGATTGAGGGCGTCACAAGTTGGTATCAGAGCTACAGGATCTAGTCCTTGAGACAAGTTAGTTTTTTTAAAAAGGGGTATTTTGGGAATATATCTATATCGCGAGAGAGTTCGACTCATGTAGAGTTGAGTTAGACTATTAGGTATAGTCTAAGGAAAGTGTTTGATTGGTAAAGCAGAAACTAGAGTTAGGGTGTGAGTTAGCTGGAAGCTTTATTTGACCCTAACATTGTTTCTTGGTTGCTGTTTTCTCTCAGGATCCTAGTAGTGGTAGTGATTCAGACTCAGAGATTAGCTTGACTGGTACCCCTGTGGACCCTATTCCACCCTCTCCAGAGGAGCCTGTATATGTTAGTTCAGACCCAGAGGAAGACCCTTCTGAGAGTAGTGAGATCCCTATGCAGATTTCACCCTTGAGGCATGATTCAGAGACCCCTGCCCCTGAGCCAGAGTCGGAGATGCCTAAGACTATTCCTGTCAGTATTGGTGGCAAGTTAGCCCAGGACCGAGACTTTGTGTACTCCCGCATTCCTGAGTTGGGAGCTTTGGTAGATAGGTTGATTCGAGACTCTAGGCAGAGGACTTCGGTGGTGATGGAGGAATGGAGAGCTAGGATTCAGTTGGTGGAGCAGGTTGCCAGGAAGAGATTGGATGAGGGACCATCCACTAGTGATGCTGATGCTGAGGCCCGGAGGCTGCATAAGATCATTCGCTGGATGTTGGTTGTGTTGAGAGAGATTCTAGATGATTAGACGGGACTGTTGGTTGAGCCCGTAGATTGTTGTTGTTGTTTTCAGCGCCGGTAGGGTTTGGGATACTTGGTCAGATGCCGAGATCCCTTTTTCATTTATCTTGTTGTATTTCAGACCAGTGCTGTAGTAGTAGTGGGAAGTTAGGGGTAGATAGGGGGATGTTTTCCAGTTTTTCCTCTGTTTAACCCTGTTATTTATTGTACCTTGTTTCAGAACCTTAAAATCCAGAATATTTCCTATGTAACCCTTGATTTAAATAAATCTATTATCTTGCTTTCCTTTGTGCACCTTGATTATCTTATAAACTGTTCTCAATGCCATATTTTAAATGCAACCATGTTTTCGTACAACCATGTCTAAAGATCGTAAAACCCTATTCCGTGCCATGATAAAACAACACTGATATGAGAATTATGTAATAATAGGATTGCATGGGCAAATTGGGTAAAACTTAAAACCCACAAAAGAGATTTCATAAAAATTGTTGTTATATATATGCCATGCTATCGTATTGCTAAATAGTTGCTCAATCAGGTTTGTAAGAAATGGCCAACTCACCAGATCACCAAGAAGAAGAAATTCCCACCCAAGACCCAAAAATAAACCCAGAAACCACTTTGATGAGCAGACTTGCTCAGCTTTTGCAACAACCTGTGGCCCCAAAATTTGGAAATTTCAAGCACTTTCAATCCGTTCATCCTCCAGAGTTTTTAGGGTTGCCAGATCCGATTAAAGCACAGTCGTGGTTGAGAGAGATGGAAAAAGCCTTTGAGCTAGCTGAAGTTAAGGATGATAAGAAGGCTCAGTACACAAGTTATTATTTGAAGGATGAAGCAAGTTTCTGGTGGGAGTCTTCTAAGGCATTGTTGGAAGGCAAAGACATATCTTAGGGGAAGTTCACTGAGATGTTTCTGGAAAAATATTTGCCAAGTTATATGCAAGATCAGTTGGAGATGAAATTTCTGGATCTTAGACAGGAGGAAATGTCGGTAGCAGAATATGAGGTGAAGTTTTCGGAATTGGCAAGGTTCGTGCCAGAGTACGTGAATACTGAAGCAAAGAAGGCTAAGAGGTTCCAGCAGGGACTTAAGCCATGGATTAGGAGTCAAATAGCGATGTTGGAGATCAAGAACTATGCTGCTTTGGTTCAGAAAGCAATGATAGTGGAAGGAGAGCGGGAAGCTGCTCGAAGAGAAAATGAAGGAAGAAAGAGGAAGTTTGAAAGCTCCGAGCAAGAGCAAGGAAGTTCAAAGTTCAGAGGAAAGTTTGGGAAGAATGGTGGAGGTCAGAACAAAAAGTTCCAGAGGTTTAGACCTGGGAATGGAGCTCAGAAGAACCGTTTCCAGAAAGCTGGACAACCGGGAAAGGATAGCAGAGCCCAGATGCAAGAATGCAGGAACTGTGGAAAGAGACACCCGGGGAGGTGTAATAAGCTGGATATAACATGTTTTAAGTGCAACCAGAAGGGGCATTATTCTTCAGAATGTTCAAATGAAGTAAGGAAGCCTGATTTGGCTTGTTTCAAGTGTGGCAAGGTAGGCCATATGGCTAGAAATTGCAAGGAGCATGTGCAGAAGGCTAATGTTCTCAGAATTGCTGGACCGCCGTCTCTCCCAGCACCATCAGCTCAACCCAGAGCTAGGACCTTTAACATGTCAATGAAAGATGCGGTGCAAGATGTGGACGTGGTAGCAGCTATGCTTGTTATAAACTCAGTAGAAGTAAAAGTTTTGATAGATTATGGAGCAACCAGATCTTTTATTTCTGAAAGCATTCTTGATAAGTTAAATTGTGTTGCGTACCCTCTAGAACCTAAGTTGATTATAGAGGTAGCAAATCAAGAGAAAGTTGTTGTTAATAAGATTTGTCCCGATTGTGATGTGTCTATAGAAGGTCGGCACTTTTCTGCTGACTTAATTCCTTTTAAGTTAGGAGAATTTGAGGTTATACTAGGAATGGATTGGTTGTCAAATCATGAGGCGCAAATAGAGTGTAAAAGTAAGAAAGTGAAGTTAAAAACCAAGGATGGCGAGGAAGTGATATTTAAAGGAAAGAGGCAAGAGAAGAAATTTCTATCGGTTATTGAGGCGAGAAGATTGATACGTCAAGGATGCGAGGTTTATTTGGCTCATGTCGTGGACGTGGAGAAAGAATCTGTAAGGATCGACGATATTCCGGTAGTAAGAGATTTTCCGGACGTGTTTCCTGATGAATTGCCTGGACTACTTCCAGACAGAGAGATCGAGTTTACGATTGAATTGGCTCCTAGTACGGAACCAGTGTCGAAAGCTCCCTATCGCATGGTGCCGGTTGAAATGAAGGAATTGGCAGCTCAGTTGCAAGAGTTGTTGGACAAAGGAGTAATCCGACCGAGTGTATCCCCGTGGGGCGCACCGGTGTTGTTTGTAAAGAAAAAGGATGGAAGTATGCGATTGTGTATCGATTACCGTGAGCTGAATAAGTTGACGATCAAGAATAAGTACCCTCTACCGTGGATCGATGACTTGTTTGACCAATTGAAAGGAGCTTCGTGTTTCTCAAAGATTGATTTAAGATCTGGGTATCATTAATTAAAAATCAAAGCGGAAGATATACCCAAGACAGCGTTCCGAACAAGATACGGACATTATGAGTTTTTGGTGATGGCATTTGGCTTGACGAATGCGCCAGCTGCATTTATGGATCTTATGAACAGAGTGTTCAAGCAGTATTTGGACAAGTTCGTAATTGTGTTTATTGACGATATACTTATTTATTCCAAAACGGAGGAAGATCATAAGGAGCATTTGAGGATTTCCTTGGAAATTCTGTGAAAAGAGAAGCTATATGCAAAGTTCTCAAATTGGCTAAAGGAAGTGCAATTTCTTGGTCATGTAGTTAATAAAGAAGGAATTAAAGTGGATCCAGCCAAGATAGAAGCTGTAATGAATTGGGAAAGACCCAAGACTCCGACGGAAGTCAGAAGTTTTCCAGGGATTAGCCGGATAATATAGAAGATTTGTGCAAGATTTCTCAAAGATTGTCGTTCCATTAACGAAATTGACGAGAAAGAACGAGAAGTTCGTTTGGACAGAAAAATGCGAGGAAAGTTTCCAAGAGTTAAAGAAGAGATTGGTAACCACCCCAGTGTTGGTATTACCAGATGATAAAGGTGAATTTGTGATATTCAATGATGTTTCCTATAAAGGACTTGGATGCGTGTTAATGCAACACGGGAAGGTAATAGCATATGCGTCAAGGCAACTCAAGCCGCATGAGCAAAAGTATCCAACGCACGATTTGGAATTGGCAGCAATTGTATTTGCCCTTAAGATTTGGAGGCATTATTTGTACGGGGAAAAGTACGAGATTTATATGGACCATAAGAGCTTAAAGTATATCTTTACTCGGAAAGAACTGAATATGCGACAAAGAAGGTGGTTGGAATTGATCAAAGATTAAGATTGTGCGATAAACTATCATCCTGGAAAGGCAAATGAGGTAGCTGATGCTTTAAGTCGAAAGGAAAAGTTGAATATGTTAACGTCATCAGAAGAATTAATCAAGGACTTTGAAAAGATGGAAATAGTGGTGCAGACTCCAGAATGTGGAGGTGAAGCCATTTATGCAATACGGTTTCAACCTGAAATCTTGGAAAAGATTAGATGCTGTCAAGAGCAAGTGATGAATCGCGAAAGGAATAAGTTGACGGGAGAAGAAATTAAAGCTCAAAAGGATGGAAAAGGGATATACCGTGTTAACTCACGTATTTGGATACCTGATGTTGTGGAACTAAAGCACGAGATTTTGCAAGCAGCGCATAACTCGAGATTTTCAATTCACCCTGGGAGTACGAAGATGTACCAGGATTTGAAAGAAAATTTTTGGTGGCCAAACATGAAAAAGGAAATTGCGGAATGGATAAGCAAATGTTACACGTGCCAAAGAGTTAAAGCGGAACATCAAAGGCCAAGTGGATTGCTTCAGCCACTGGACATACCTGAATGGAAATGGGAACATATCGCGATGGATTTCGTGGTAGGATTACCTAAAACCAAGTCTAATCATGATGCGATTTGGGTGGTAATTGATCGATTGACAAAGTCAGCACATTTCTTGCCGATAAACGAAAGGTTTTCATTAGAGAAGCTGGTCAAATTGTATCTGGATGAAATCGTGATGCGTCACGGAGTTCCTGTAACTATCGTGTCTGATAGAGATCCAAGGTTAAATTCGAGATTTGGCGACAATTCCACGATCATTTGGGAACGAAATTGAAAATGAGTACAGCATATCATCCGCAGACAGACGGACAAAGTGAAAGGACAATTCAGACAATTGAGGATATGTTGCGAACTTGCGCAATAGATTTCAAAGGAAATTGGGACGATCATTTGCCCTTAATTGAGTTTTCCTATAACAACAGTTATCACACAAGTATTGGCATGCCGCCTTATGAAGCGTTGTATGGAAGAAAGTGTAGATCCCCTACTTATTGGGACGAAGTTGGTGAGCGCAAGTTAATTGGCCCCGAGCTAGTGCAACAAACGAAGGAAAAAGTTGAAATGATACGAAAGAGATTAATTGCAGCTCAAGACCGACAGGCAAAGTACGCGAATCAAGAGCGGAAAGATGTGCAATTCGAAACTGGAGACAAAGTCTTGTTGAACATATCTCCTTGGAAAGGTTTAACTCGATTTGGAAAGAAAGGAAAGCTAAGTCCAAGGTACATTGGACCATTTGAAGTATTACGACAAGTTGGGAAAGTGGCGTATGAATTGGCGCTGCCGCCGCAAATGCAACATCTGCACAATATATTTCATGTATCTCTCCTAAAAAAGTATAATGCCGACGCGAGCCATGTGATCGAGTTGGAACCAGTAGAAATCCAACCAGATTTGTCCTATGTGGAACAACCATTGCGAATTTTGGATCGAAAAGAAAGGACGCTTAGAAATAAAGTTGTACCTCTAGTTAGAGTGTTGTGGAGAAATCCACTAGTCGAGGAATCGACTTGGGAATTAGAGAGCGAAATGAAAGAAAAGTATCCCCATCTATTTGCTTAGATTAGATTCTGGGGACAGAATCCTTTTAAGGAGGGTAGATTGTAACGACCGAGAATTTTGCGTTGTAATTAAGAAAGTAAAGTATGTGTTATGTGATGAGATTATGTGATTAAGTGGTGATGATTTGTCTTATCTGTATACTAGAGTTAAGGAGCGTGGATAAAAACGTTTCAATTTAAAGAGTCAGCTTAGAAGTCGAGCTGTGGTGTCGGGCCGTCAGGTAGAACGGAACCCGTCCTAATATGGAATTAAATAATATAAAATGTGAATTATATGTGAAGTATATGAATAAAGTATTTTGTCTTAAGAGACGTGTTGATTGGCAAATATAATGAGAAGCGTAATCGAAACGCTGAGCGTCAGGCCGTCAGGTTGAACGTGACCCGGTACGCGTAAAAGATGATAAAGATTAAAGAGGGATAGATTCTATGATCAGACCTGAGTCGTTATATGATCGTATATGTGTGATTGCTAGCCTATGTGTATGACTGTGTGCTCTGTGACATTTTTATGGATTTAAAGGAATTATTTGATTTAAATAAGGGTTTATTTAACCTTCGTGCATTTTTATAAAATCATCCGAGTAAGATAAAAATATGGGATTTGTTCTGTTATCCTTGTAAAGACCTTAGAGACTTTATAAAAATGATAAGTGAATTTGATTGTTGATCTTTGCATTTTTAAATTGATTTTATGTGGAAAATGTATTTATTAAAGCAAGTTTGCGAAATTCATATAAAATCAACCGTTCGCTCAAATTCTTATTATGAGTAATGGATAAAAAGCTAATTTCGAGACCTACGTGTTAAAATTGTCATTTTCAATAATTCTCGACTTCCCGAGAGAGATATATTTTATATTTGAATTTTGTTGCATTTAAGTAAAAAGAGAAAGTATGTGTGAGTCAAAAAGGAATTATTAAATTACCATCTTGCCCTTGCTTTGGTGGAGTATAAATCAACTTCTTCCTCCCCATTTTCTTCTTTCTTTCCCGAGCACTGATTCTCTCTTCTCTCTTTTTCTTTCTTTCTCTCGAACACACTCTCTCTCTCTCTCACTCCCTCTCGGCTCTCTCATCTCTCACCTCTCTCACTCGCATGCAACCATTAAAACACACTCAAACACCGAGATATTGCTTCCATTAGTTGTTATTCTTGGTATATACTTCAATTCCTACTTGCATGTAAGTGATTATAAAGATTTTATTGAAGTGATCACTATGGTTGTGTTTAAGAAAAACAATTTCTTGAAGCATAACTATAAGAGTGATTTTAAGAGGTTTTGGAGGTCATAAACTCGAGAAGAGATCCGTCATGGACTCTCTCAAGTTCGACCACCACCGGCCATGATCCAAAGGAGAGCCGGTGGGTTTTCCATGATGTGATTGTTGGATTTTAATGTTGCATGTTATGGTTTCTTGAAAGCTTGAAAAAGGGTTTTGTTTCTTTTGTTGAAAATTGAGTATGTGATTGGTAAAATGATTTCCTTGATTGTAAAATGAATGTGTGCATGTGATTGTTGCTTAGAAAATCAAAATTGATGATTTGCATGTGAGTTTTTGCTTCGGCTTTATGCTAATAAAAAGGGAAATTGAATTTTGTGACTTGATCTTGGTATGAACTAAGCTTAATTAGTAGGAAATAGAGTTGCATGTTGATTTAAAAGAGGAGTTAGTGATGCATGTCAATGTTTGGTTCTTGGATTGTGAATTTTGAATGTTTGTCGAATGGAAAATGGGTTTAAAAGAGATTGATTTGTGATTAAGTGAATGCATGCATTGAATAATTTGATTAAGGTTGAGTCTTTAGGTGATGTTTGGCTTTGTGCTTCGGAAATCTTGATGAAAATGAGTTAAATGACTAAGTTAAGGCTTAAAACAAGTTGAAAATGTGATATAGGACTTTGCATGTCAAGATTGATCTTTGAATGTGTGTTTTCTTGATAAAACCAAATGGGTTGAATCTATAAAGTGATTTGTTGTGAGTAGACTTGATTAAAGTAATGATGGATGGTGATTAGATTAATAAGGAATGAATTATTGTTGCATGCTAAGTTTAGGTTCGAATTTTTGTGTTAACAAGAAAGGAAATTGAATTTGGTGAGATAATCTTGGTAAACACTAAGTTTGTATGATTTAAAAGCAATTGCATGATAGTTTTAAAGGAGATCAATGAGTGCATTCTAGTAATTAGTCTTTGAGTTGAAAATTATGTACTTGCCGAATGAAAACAAGATAAAAAGGGGATAACTTGGTGATTAAGTGTATGCATGTTGATTTGATGGATTGATTAAGTTGAAATCAATAAGTAGTGCATGGTTTGGTGACTTAATGAATGGAATGATTTAATAGGGGATTAAAACAAGAAAGAAATGTGGTATATAACCTTGCATGTCAAAATCTATTTTTGCATGTTTGATTCTTGATTGTGATAAGTGTTAAGGCCGAATAGGCCATAAGAAATAAAGGTCAAAACTTGATTTTGGTAATTGAAAGAATGATTGAGTGTTATATGTGAAAATCTTTGATTTTGCTTGATTGGATTGTTGTTTTGGTTCAAATTAAGGAATAAAAGAAAAGGGAATGAAGTCGATTGATATAAGTGATAGTATGCACGTAAATGTTTGGTTTTAAATGGGTCTAGTACTCGTAAAAGAGTCGTGTTAGTGTGATTTGAGAAATAGCCCAGGTCAAGCGAGTACGCTTTGATTGCTAGGTATATAAGGATATAAAAACTTCGAGAAAGGATTGTGCTATGTGCTATGTCCTGTGTGCTTATTTGTATAAGCTATATTCGTATGCTCGAGTCAAAGATATAATCGAGTTATCGTATAGAGAGATCGTTCCGGGAACGAGAGTTGGGAATCTAATTAAGATTTTTGGTTTTTATTGTAGATTCGGAGCGTGAGGGCATTCGGGCTAGGAAAGGGAAAAGTATACTAGGTGGCAGTAGTTCAACCCTCAGGAAAGCAATTTCAGGCAAGTAACTCTGATTACATGTGTAAATGATTTTAAAGAAAATGTTGTTCATACCATGTAGAGTATTGAACTGTTAAAGTATGAAACCCTTGCTTTACGAAACCCTGATATTGATTTGAAGTACCCTTGTTCTTGATAACCTGTTATTGATAATCCTATTGATTTCACCCTTTGATAATCTGCCTTTCTGTTAAAGCTTCCTATAATGCCATGAATCATATTGAACCTATTGAATATCTTGATTAACTCTGTTAATGATACCTTGTTTCTCTTGATCGCCTTAATTATCCCTAAGTTATTTCTGATCCTTCAAATTTAGTACCTTATTATCCTTGATACAGAATTCTTGAGAATTGTTCCTTGCGTATCTTTGATTCACTCCCTGAACTTTGCTTCTTTAAAATCTGAATTAAGAATGAGTTTCGACTTGAAAGAGTCCGAATGATTTCAAATGCTTGGTAATGATAAAATGGATTTTAGAAAACCTATTTGTTTTTCCAACTCAAGGTTTTCTGAATGAATTCCTGATGGATTGGATTGAGACGTAAGAGGCTAGTGGGACTAGTCCAGTCATGGTAAGAGGCTAGTGGGACTAGTCCAATTTAAGGCTGAAATTATGCCGAATGGTACCTTAAAGACCAGAATGGAGGTTGATACGGGCTGATCACCCGTATATAATGAAATGGAAAGATAAGTGATCCAATTAAGGGTTATAAATGATTATTTAAAAAGGGAACTGAAACTTTTATTCAGTAAATTGATTTTTGGAAATGAAAATGGTTTATACTGCTTTGAAAAGAGTTGATTATGTTATTGTGGAGCTTAAAGCTCAGAACCCTGATTCCTGAAATTGTTGATCATATGTATGATTCTATACCTTGAAATACTGTTGCTTTCCTCTATCGAAAGATCTATTTTGATCCTATAATGATTTGTGATGAATGTCGGCTTTCATCCTGTTTCGAGCCTTGTTTCTTGAAAGCCCAACTATTCTTCGGATACCTTTCCTTATCCAAAAGAAAACAAAAAAAATATGTGGAAATCTGCCACCTAGATTAGCTAAAGTAGAATGCCCTAGTTTGTTCAAAGTATATTGAGATTTGATATTGTAGAACTGCTGAATAGTTACTTGCTGAGTTTTCTACTCACTTGTTTTGTCTTAATCTAACCATGGCAGTTAAGCAAGAAGATGACCAGGCTTAGGCGCACTGCTCGTAAGAGCGTACCTGGTGGTCCCTACCGTGTTGAGGGCTTCCAGTTGCCAGAGCAGATAGTACAGGTTATGAGTGAGCTTGCGTCTAGAAAGAGGTGTATAAAGATACAATGGGTTATCTGTCGGTTCCCAGCCGGAATCGATATTGATTATTTAATAATATTTTGGGTTTGTAAGTTATATTCTATGATTGGTAGTTGTAATCTTGTCTCATACTTTATCCTGTTGATCCTGTTAGCAGTTAATCGGGGTTTATGCATATTTAATTATTAGAATAGAGGTGTGTGAGTCCTCATTTCCTAACCCCGAGATTGAGGGTGTCACAAATATACTTCAACACATATCCCACGATAGATGGGAGTACTTCACTTTAGTGAACCAACTCCCGGTCGATCTAGGGGTTAACGCATTTGACTCATTGGAAGGCATCTGATCAACTTAATATTAACTTTAGGGTTTTGTTAATTTTAAAACGATCATGATCCCATCATAAAGAGATTCCCAATTTTTCCTTGAATAAAATACTTCAAATCAATATTCGTCAATGGTTTGATTTCCAAGTAGTGAGGGAGTCACAATGGTCTCGCTTAAAACCCACAACCTTATAAGTTCAATGAACTCACTTTTGACAAAATCTCCCTATGTCAGAAATAAAGAAAATTTGTATTTTATTCCGTGTTTCATAAACATGAGAATCTCATAATTGTTTGTTCATTTTAAAATCTTGAATCGTTACATATTTTATCTTGTTTAGAAAGCATGGCATGGGTGTCGTATCTAATACATACATCCTTAATCTAATTAAGCATGCATCTTTATAAACTACTCTACAAATACATTCATCATATGCGCATATATATGTAAAGTGCAATAAATAAACGTGGTTGTTTATGGCTTTGTTATGGATAAAAAACTAAGGTTATTATTTGTTGTATTTATTGCTAAGGTTCGGGAGCTCAAGGCCTTTAATGGCTGCTCTCGTGTTTCGTAGCTTAACTCTGCCTTTACGAGATGTCTACGTATCTCTATGAATTAGAGAATCAAGCCAAAAAATGTAGTTCTGATCTGTGGGGTGAGGCCCCTTATATAGATGTTGAGAGTCCTTGAATTGGACTTGGTATAGCAGACTTGGTGGGCAAGTCTCATAATTAGAATGGACTTTGGAGTCCTAGATAGTAGGAAACTGATTCCTTATCCTTTTAGGTCCCCTTGAGGCTAATCTGCAAAGATTTATATCCTTATCGGGACTCTTCTTGATAGCTGATTTTTCCCTTATTAATTAATCACAAAATTTATTAATAATCAGGGCTTTTGGGCCTTCTTTGTTCCATTAGGCCTGATCTTGGTCCATAAGTCATGATCACCATGTTAACCTTTATGGCCTGGACGTGATACATCTTCTTATTGGGTCCAGCAGCCCATTAATGCAATATTTAATTATGCAATCAGGATTTATTTATCCCTATCATTTGCCCCCCAACTTTTGGGAAACGTCGGTTAGGTTTCACAGAAGTTAAGTCTATTCATTCCCTTGCAGGGTTTCGTTTTTGCGTAAAGTGTGGAGCGACCTACACATTTACGACAAATTTTCTTTTTATTCAGGAATTATCTTAATTTCCAGGAATTTTTTCCTTATTTCCGGGATTTTTCCCTTAATTTTCTGGGATTTTTCCCTAATTTTCTGGGATTTTTCCCTAATTTTCTGGATTTTTCCCTAATTTTCTGGGATTTTTCCTTAATTTTTGGGATTTATCCTTATTTTTCTGGATTTTTCAAATTTCCAGCCCTTTTTCGACCAGGATCCTGGTCGAAATTTCGACCTGGATCCTAGTCGAAAATAGGGGTCAGCCTTGCCATCCTGGTCGAAAGAATTCGACTAGGATCCACGACCTGGAATTCGACCAGGATCCTAGTCGAAATTTCGACCTGGATCTAGGTCGAAAATTCCCCACTTTGAGCCTATCGACTAGGATGTCGACCAGGATTCTAGTCGAAATTTCGACCTGAATCCTGTTCGAAAATTCTTTAGTTCTCTTGATTCCTGGTCGAAGGATTTCGAATAGGATCCACGACCTGAAATTCGACCAGGATCCCAGTCGAACTTCGACCTGGGTTTTTAATCCTCATTCTTGAAAGATGCTTGGCTAATTCGACCTCATTCCTGGTCGAAGTTTCGACTTCAATTCAATCCTATTTTTTCCGTTGTTTTCGTGAACCTAGTCAAAAAATTTCGGGCAGGAATCACGACCTGGATTTCGACCTGAATCCTGGTCTTTATTACTCGTTATTTTCGGGTGCCTGCTCGAAAGTTTTCGAGCAGGATTCACGACCTGAACTTCGACCTGAATTCTGGTCTTTATTACCGATTATTTTCGGGTGTCTGCTCGAAAGGTTTCGGGCAGGATTCATGACTTGGATCTCGACCTGGATTCAGGTCTTTTTCTAGCCTTCTCCATTGGACCTTACATCTTTTAGGGCTAAAATTGAATTTTCCAAATCCTAATTGGATTTGGGCCTGGCTTTCTCTATTGGGCTTTTCAAATATTACTGGGCCCCTTTTATTGGGCTTTACCAAATATTACTGGGCCTCTTTATTGGGCTTTACCAAATATTACTGGGCCCCTTTTATTGGGCTTTACCAAATATTACTGGGCCTCTTTATTGGGCTTTACCAAATATTACTGGGCTTAATACACCCTGTTTAGAATGCTCTAGAATTCCTAGGAATATTCTGGAATATTCCTTTTTCTGGGCTTTTTCCTATGGGCCTTTGTTCTTAATGGGCTTTTCGTCCCTTCAACTTCCTTTTCCTCTTATATAAAGGAATGAGGAAAGGCTACTACTCCTCACTTTCTCATTTCTAAGTTTTCTTCTTTCTCCTCCTGCTAAGATTCTCAGAGCAATAACAGCAAGTCGGAGCTCAAAGCCTTTTTCAGGAGTGCTTCTTCAGGTAAAATTCCTCCCTTTGCTTTTCGTGTCTATTTTTCCATTGTGTGCCGTTTTAAGATAGCCTGTTTACGTGCCCCTTTCTTTTTTCAGATGGCTGACAAAAAAATGACTCGCTTGGCCAAGATGAACGTGGCTAGAAAGTCCAACGAATTTCCTATTCGATCGAGGTATACTTCCTTAATCGACATGATCAACACTCGAGGGGACGAGTACCCGTCTGATGCGCATCTAGACGCGCACGATCATATCAGCGCCTTACGGGACCCAAGGAGCTGGAAAAGTTGAGCAGCTGCTTCAGAATCAAGGAACCTTTTAAGCTGGTTCTTGCAGGTCCGGCCGACAGGGCCTGTCAGTGGAAGAAGGACGCGATATGCGTCTATAGGGATACTCTAAGGGCAGGTATCAGACTCCCTTTTCATCCATTCATTTCTTTGCTACTGGCTGATGTGGGCATTAGCCCTTGCCAACTTCCTCCTAATTCTTGGAGGCTGATTCTGTGCTATCTGTCGCAATGCGCCAAGCACAATGTCCCCACATCTGTTGCTGTCTTCAGAAAGATTTTTCAGTTCAAGAACAACCCTGATAAAAGTCCGGGTTGGGTTTCTATAAATCAGCGCCCCACTATCCCCCATATCGTGAATGGGAAGTCCATCCCTGATAACAACTTGGGGTGGAAGAAAGATTTTTTGTTCATTGTTTGGGAAGGTGGAGATTGGGGCTCCTTGTTTTGATAATCCTTTGAGCTGGCCGTAGAAGGGAGCCCAAATGATATAACTTTGTCTGAGGAGGAGGCTAGAGCTTTCAACCTCCTTACGCAAGACAACGGTACTTCCCATTCTTGGGACCTTATCCGGGAGACCGTCCTGGTAGAACGCGGCCTCTCGCCCGTTCATAAGAAAAGTAAGTTCCCTTTCTTACCCCCTTTATTTACTGCATTTTTTATTCCATTGATTTTCAACTGACTTCGTTTGTTGCAGTGGCTGAGAAGATTGATGAGGCTACCAAGCCTAAGGACCTGGAGACAACCAGGATGAAGAGGGCTGGGAAGGTCTTTAAAGACCCTCGACTTGGTGACCGCTTCCCTGAGTTCCTCCTTCAGGCAACGGAGCCAAGTGAGGAAGGCCCCAGCCAAGTTTTACGCACCAAGCAGAGGCCAGGGGCCTATTTTCAACCTGCTTGGGGGATCCGGGGCAAGGACTCAATCGTGGGCAGCACGACGCTGTCCAAGGAATGGTCTAAGCATTCCATCTCCCCGGTGGACTATCAAGATTTTGTCCTTCAACAGGACTTAGAGGGGAATGAGCTATTTGGAGCCCAGGCTCTGGCGACGGTACGTCCTTTATTTATGCCCTTCATACTTATCTTTCCATGTTTCTTTTCTAAACTTTTGTTGTTTCTCTTGTAGGCTAATGCCCATTTCCAAGGGGCAATTCACCAAGCTAAGGCTTGGAAGGTTGGCCTGGAAGATGCCAACTAGAAGTTGGAGGAGGCCAACCAAAAAATAGAGGCCCTTGAAGCTCAACTGGCCTCTTCCACTTCTGACCTGGAGACGGCCCGGGCCGAAAATGTCATTCTGAAGGCACAGAAGGATAAAGCCTTTGACGGCTGGATGGACACCCAGGAGTTCAAGGACTTGATGGTGGAGCATGATGCCCTCCTACACCCAATTAGCTATAAAGAAGGCTGGGATGCTGCTGTGGAAGCCATACAAGATGAATTTCCAGAAGTCCTCGAGCAGTCCTCCTTTCCTTGCCCTGTGCGAGTTCTAGAGCTTGGAGGTGTTACTGAGAAGCTTGCTGATATGATCAAGGACGGAGAGGAGGAAGATTCTTCCGAAGAGGAGTTTGAGCCTGTCACTAAGAAGGCCAGGGTGGAAGAGCCTCCAAGAGCAGCGCCTCAACAGCCAGCATCTCCCGCAGAGGGAACCTCTACAGGGACTTCGGAGGGGACGACCGAGACGTCCGAAGGAACGACTGAGACATCTGAGGAGACTTCGGATAGTGGTTCCGAGGAATCTCAGCCTTCCAAGGCCTAAGTTTTTTTTTGTATATCTTCTTCATTCATATCAGAACTTGTTACCCTTCGGGGTTATATTTCAAATGTTGCTTTTCTTTCCTCTTTCTATTTTAACTTTACAATCTTAATATGCATTTGAACTTTAAACATCCTTAGATTTCAAACTCTTTAATATGAAGTCTGGTTTTCCAAAATCTTACACAGCATGGGTTCGACCCTAATCAACAATAACTAGACAATGTAAATTCTACTGGAATATAAAATCCGACACAAGCAAAGTTTCAAGGTGCTTTTAAACCTACTTGTCACAATGACAAGTGAGAATCGTACTTCGCCTATCTTACACGTAGTAAACCTTCAGGTTTTGTGCATGCCAGGTTCACGGGACTTCAAAACCATCCATAGTCTCCAGCTTGTAGGTTCCTCTACCCTGAACGCTCTTGACTCTGTACGGCCCTTCCCAATTCGGGGCAAACTTTCCTTTCTGTCCGACACCAGAAGCCTCTATTTTTCTCAAGACTAGGTCACCTTGTTTGAAAAACCTCTCTTTAACCCTTAGGTTATAGTAGAATGAAACCTTTTTCTGATATTCTACTATCTTTGCATGTGCTTCATCTCACACTTCATCGATTAAATCCAGGGCTAACCTCTGCCCTTCCTCATTTTCTTCTGCATTGAAAGCCTGAATCCTTGGAGAGGAATGTGATATCTCTACTGGAACTACTGCTTCTGCCCCATATGCCAACATGAAGGGAGTTGCTCCTGTCGTGACTCTACAGGTAGTCATGTAGGCCCATAATATTGGAAGTATTTCATCCACCCAATTATTTCTTGACTTCTCGATCCTCTTCTTTAGTCCATCCAGGATTATCCGATTTGCTACCTCTGCTTGCCCATTGGCTTGCGGGTGAGCCACAGAGGTGAATCGTAACTCAATTTCATTTTCTTCACAATACTTCCTGAATTCCTCATTGTTGAATTGTGTTCCATTGTCAGTGACGAGGATACGGGGAATTCCATACCGGCACATAATGTTTTCCCACAGGAATTGTGCAACCTGCTTAGTTGTGATTTTGGCCAAGGGTTTGGCTTCGATCCACTTGGTGAAATAATCAATGGCTACAATCAGAAACTTCCTTTGTGCCGTGGCCATAGGAAAAGGCCCAAGAATATCCATCCCCCACATAGCAAAGGGAATAGGCGAGTTGATAGAGGTCAGCATCTCGGGGGGTTGCCTAACAACTGGTGCATGCTTCTGACAGCGATCACACTTCTTCACATATTCTTTGGCATCAGCCATCATTTCTGGCCAATAGAAGCCTAAACGGGTTATCTTATGAGCCAAGGCCCTGCCCCCCAAGTGTTGCCCACAAATACCTTCATGCACTTCCTCAAGAGCCAAGCGTGCCTCGTCGGGCCTGAGACACCTCAAGTAAGGAACCACGAAAGATCTCTTATACATAATTCCATCTATCAAGGAGTACCTTAGTGCTCGAATAGTTAACTTCCATGCCTCAGTTGCATCGCTTGGCAACCAACCGGTCTGAATGTGAGCCTTGATGGGATCAATCCATGACGTCCCCAAGCCTATGGGAGCCACAAGCTTAACATCTATGCTTCGTGTCTTCAGAACACGAAAGTACACATTTCCTGAACTTTCTTCAATCTCAGATGAAGCAAACTTTGATAGCGCATCTGCCTTAGCATTTTCTTCCCTTGGAATGTGTTCAACATGATATTCATTAAATTGGGTCATCACAGCCCTTACTAGGCGTACATACTTAGCCATCGTATCATCCCTTGCCTTAAACTCTCCCTTTACCTGGGATATAATCAGTTTTGAGTCTCCGCGGACCTTTAAGTTTTTGACTCTAAATGTCCCAGCTAGACCAAGGCCAGCTATCAGGGCTTCATATTCTGCCTCATTATTTGTTGTTGGGAAGTCTAGCTTCATAGCATACTCAATTAAGAACCCATCAGGGCTTTGCAAAACCAATCCTGCTCCACTGGAGTTTGTTTTTGATGCTCCATCAAAATAGAGAACCCAATATTCTTTCTCATCCTTCTCTTTGCCCCCATTATCGACTCCCTTGTCTTGAGGTATGGCATCTTCCTGCCCCCCGACTTCTTGGTTGGGTATGGTACATTCCACCATGAAGTCAGCTAGTGCCTGGGCTTTTATTGCCGTACGTGGCTTATACTTGAGATCAAACTCTCCCAACTCTATAGCCCACTTAATCAGTCTCCCACTTGCCTTGGGACTGTGAATGATATTTCTCAGGGGCTGATTTGTTAGCACTTCAATCTGGTGAGCTTGAAAATAAGGACGCAACTTTCTTGAAGCCATTACCAAGGCTAAAGCGAATTTCTCAATAGTTGAATAATTCAACTCAGCACCATACAAAATTTTGCTGACATAGTATACGGGTTTCTGGATTTTCAGTTCCTCCTTAACCAACACCGCGCTCAAGGCGCTCTCTGAAACAGCCAAGTACAAGAACAAAACTTCACTCAGAACTGGCTTGGCCAACAACGGGGCCTGGCACATATACTTCTTTAACTCTTCAAATGCCTTCTGGTTTTCCTCACTCCATACAAAGTCTTTGATGTTCTTTAGTGACTTGAAGAATGACAAGCACTTATCTCCTGACTTGGAGATGAATCGTCCTAGCGCAGCAACCCTTCCTGTGAGCTTCTGAACATCCTTGACAGTTTTTGGTGGTTCCATGTCTAGGATCGCCTTTATTTTCCAGATAAATTCCCCTTTTCCAGATCCCAAGAATTTTCCAGATCCTACTCCGAAAGCACACTTCGTAGGATTCAACATCATCTTGTGGTACCTCAGGACCTCAAAAGCTTCCCTCAAATGGGTTATGTGATCAGTCTTTACTAAACTCTTGACTAACATGTCATCAACATAGACTTCCATAGTCTTGCCAATAAGATCCTTAAAAATTTTATGGATAAAAAACTAATAGTCTCGCCATGGTTGTTCGATCCCCACAGACGGCGCCAAATGTTATGGATAAAAAACTAAAGTTATTATTTGTTGTATTTATTGCTAAGGTTCGGGAGCTCAAGGCCTTTAATGGCTGCTCTCGTGTTTCGTAGCTTAACTCTGCCTTTACGAGATGCCTACGTATCTCTATGAATTAGAGAATCAAGCCAAAAAACGTAGTTCTGATCTGTGGGGTGAGGCCCCTTATATAGATGTTGAGAGTCCTTGAATTGGACTTGGTATAGGAGACTTGGTGGGCAAGTCTCATAATTAGAATGGACTTTGGAGTCCTAGATAGTAGGAAACTGATTCCTTATCCTTTTAGGTCCCCTTGAGGCTAATCTACAAAGATTTATATCCTATCGGGATTCTTCTTGATAGCTGATTTTTCCCTTATTAATTAATCACAAAATTAATTAATAATCAGGGCTTTTGGGCCTTCTTTGTTCCATTAGGCCTGATCTTGGTCCATAAGTCCTGATCAGCATGTTAACCTTTCTGGCCTGGACGTCATACATCTTCTTATTGGGTCCAGCAACCCATTAATGCAATATTTAATTATGCAATCAGGATTTATTTATCCCTATCAGGCTTCATCCTATGTGATCTTTATCAAGCTAATGACAAAGATCTAGGTCAATCTAAGGTGGAAAATAAATACAGGTTAACTATTACATGTCATCTTTCTTGTATTGCTTCCTTGGATGGCCTCCATGTGGGATTACCCTTGATCTTCAAATCTTCATGTCTTCATGTACATTACAAGAATGAAATATGAAAACTAATCTAATGAACTTACAAGAAGAACTCGAGTTACATTCGAGATTTAATAATTGCAAGATTAAACGACATGCAAGCCATATTTGAAAAACCAAAACCATTAATCTAAGGTCATAAGCCATAACCATCCACCATGCTCAATTAACACAAAATAACATGTTAAAACACATAATCTGATCTTAACATATCATACCCATCATGATCTAATCATAAAAACCAAATATTGAAAAAATCAGAAAGTTCAAAATTAAATCTGATAACATTAAATCGCAGATTACAGGGCCTAAACGACGTTAAACACCTTACAGATCAGTCGATGATAGCTATAGTTATCCATTACGTTCAGACGTTCAATTCCATATGAAATAGTGTATTCGTTCACCAAAATCGGACACCAGACACAGATTTCAGCAAATCCTCTTCATCCGATTCAGAATCGTATCAAATACGATTCTTATAATAAGAACAAACATAAAACATGTATATATCAGAATATATACAGATTATATAATCATCATGTGATTATACAACTCTCATGAATATCATATAATCAAAACATATATATACATACGCATATATAAACATAACAACATGTAAAATATACAAAATCGCATACATAACAGTCATGGAATATTGTATACATGTTATCATCATAAAACCAGTAAACACATAAATGAATTAAATACTTTTCTCAAGTATCTCTGATACTATTGTTGGGTTTCGAGCACATAAACGCAACTGAAACAGTAATTAAAAACGTAAAAAAATCAGAATTTTCAAAACACACCGCAGGATATATGCGAAAAACATATATTTAATTCGTAGATCAGATTGTTTACCTTAAGAAGCTTTACCAATTGGTTGACTAATAGAGATCCAAAGCTTGTTCAATCACCACACATCCCGCTCTCGCGATCTACGCTCTATCAGTATCCACACGAATGCTTGAACTCAAGGATTGAATGTGTACTAGCACAAACTCGTTTCTTCTTGCTCTCTCCATCTTCTCCCTTCTCCCTTGGTGGCTAGGGTTTTAGTAAAAGTCTTGCTCTCAAAATCAGCCACACAAGAGATATTATATAGAGAGTAGACAAACGAATCATAACTCTTAACTAATTAGGAGTTATTATTAATTCGAAATTCCTATTTGTATTATAATTAAGTCTCACTTAATTATTTAACAAATAAATTTCATAATTAATATTAGTAAATTTCAATATCAATATTTATCTAATTAATTAAGTCATACTTAATTTATATTATAAATAATTTGAATTTCTTTAATATAATTTAAATTAAACATTCCTTCCAGCATTCTTAGTGTGTGACCCTATAGGTTATTATTACGTTGGCAATGAATTTTAAATCTAATTTAAAATTGTAAACAATGAGCGGCATCTAGTAATACATCATTGCTACCCAAGTAATAATAATTGAATCGGTGATCGATTAAACCTTTGGTGAATAATATACAATGTAATATAATCCCTTTAACCAAATATTATAGATTAAACTAGAGGCATGTAATGTGTAATCCTCTTCATAGTTTAATCCAAGTTTCCTTGATCAATGATTAGACTATCATATCAAATCAACATTTGAGCGTGGTCACGCATTTCATAGTCTAGCTCACACAAGAGGCCAATAATATCACTGCTAAAATAGGAGGGTTAAATCCCATCTAGATCATTCATATTTCTCATACGATTCATAATATACCGAATGTCCACTTTTATCATTACCCGGTCAAGGATAACTTTTAATGGAATCAATGTATATTAATTCTCATATAGAAATATAATGACTTCAGGTCTAAGGACCATTACATCATTATCACGGTGAGAATTACTTATGACACAACAGACATGTAGAATCTCACATTAGGTCTGCCCAACACCATGTACATATACATCTGCCTGTGTTTTTAACTTTAGTATCACTATACCTATGATCAATGAGATGTGATCATCACTCAACAAACACACCGGTCTTAATGCATTATTATTATCCCTTAATAATAATAATCGACTAGGGACCTTTAGGAATATTGATACTATTCTCATAATCTCATTTCTAAGTCACATACTTAGAGATATAGAATTGCATATCATATTCAAAGGATATTTATTAATCTAACATTTATATCGCAGTAAATTAAGAATTAATAAATTATAAAGAGAATAATCGATAGAACATAAACATTAATAATCTTAATGTCTTAAACTAAAACATCATAGTGTTGTAGATTTTAGCAATCCTTTTCTTTAGCACTGAGTCTCTAGGGTCTTTGAAGAAATCTATGGACCTTCCAAACAGCTTCTTTTCATCTGACCTAGTGGTTTCATATGATAGGTCTAGTGGATTTTTGTCTAAGGTTTTTAGATAATTTCTTTTTGGCTTGAAGATCACACTGGCATTTAGAGACTTGATTGTTGAGGGTTGACACCTTCCAAAGTTCCTTAGGCTCATTTCATTGATTGAAATTTGTCTCAACTGAGAGAAGTGAGAAAAGACCTTATCTTTCTTCTCAATTAGACCAAATTTATTTTGAATTTCTTCAGCAATTTTCTTCCATTTGTCATCCAGTTCTTTCTCAACTGCTGCAATATCAAGCTGTTTAGATTTCTCATTTGATTCCAACTTAGCAGCTGCTATCTTAATTAGATCAATGATGTCCAAGACTAGAGGCTTTGGGAAAGTAATTGCTAGAACAATTACTCTGCTTACTTGAATTTTGAGCACTTGCTCCCCCTCACTTGTTGACTCCCATTGGCTAACTAGAATAATATCTTTCTCCCCCTTTTTGTTAGCATCAAGTAGAGTGGAGGTTGAGGTCTGTGCAGCCACCAATTTTTGAAGTAGCTAAGTTTGTTGGGCTTGATGTAGATGGATTGTAGTTATTGAAGCTTCCAGGGTTTTGAGTCTTGTGTCCAAGGAGTCCACCTTGCTGGCTAGATCATAATTTTTCCTTAGTTTTCTGTTGATGTCAAGCATGGTTGTGTTGGGAAACTTAGCATCTAGTCTGTCAGTAACATCCTTCTTGACTTGATCAATTTCTGTCTTCAGCTCAGTGACATCCATTTTTTTTTGAGAGATTGAATTTGATGTAGTTTGAGAGAGTTTAAGTGTGCTTGTAGAAGTCTCTTGGTGTTGGTATTTGTAGTAGTTTGAAGAGCTGTCTGAGTCTGTTGAATGATGTGAGACAGAGTGGACTTGAAATGGTGCTCATCACATGTCTTGGAAAATACCCAAGATGGCATGTTTGATCTTGAGCTAGGGCTTGTTTCTCCTCTATGTCCATGGACTCTCATTCATCATCATCTTCATCCCCAAATAGATCCTCATAACCACCAGTTCCATAATCAATGTCATCACTAGCTGTGGGTGGTATGGCTGTGATGGCATCCTTAGCCCTTTATATAGAAGCAGTAGTGTGCACCAAGTTGAGTAGTTTCTCAGCCTCCTTATTGTTCTGTCCAGCCAAAAGTTGACTGTAACAGGATGAGTAAATATCTCAGCATTCAAAGAGATAGATTTTGTGACAGCTTAATATTCTTGCTGAAATAGTTTCTCTTTTTATGCATAACTAACATTTATTGACTCACTAGCAATGTTTTCCATCCTTGTCTCTCCTGTACCTACTTTTCTCTCATGTTCTCTCTGTTTTTGCATCAAGGGCTCTCCTTGGCTTCCCACCATCACACCCTCACCTTCACCTACTAAGGTGGGACTCCACTCACTCACTTTTGCCAAGCTGGAAGAAATAGCTTGCAGTTTTTCACTCTTTTCCTCTCCTTTTGTCTGAGAGCAACTCAGCCTCTCACTCAAACCACTCCCTTCCCTCAGTCCTAAGAGTGATTGTAAAACTACTAGATCATCTACACTTGTGACACTTGTTGAAGTTTGAAGTGGTGCAATGATATTCAACGGATTAGGAACATCCGTCGAAATAGTAGTTGAGAATTTCAACGGATGACTGCTGTTAAGCACATCCGTCGAGATACAATCACTTGTCAACGGATGAACAATATCCATCGAGATAGTGGAAATGAAAGAGCTTGGAGTAGAGACTACAGTTGAATATGTGGTGATTGATTTGAGATTTTGCATAGATGTTTCAGTAGACTCAGAAAGAAACGGCAAGTGAGCCAACAAATCATCTAAAAGATGATGCTCACTCGCTTAGATTTTTGGCTCATTCATGAGAGTTAGAGATGGAGAATCAGGAATTGATGTATGAATCATATCAACATCTAGTGAATGTTTGGGTGAGTTTGGTGTGTTAGGTGCTTCAATTATTAAGGATTTTGGCTGTGAATCCACATTTATTGGAGCCACATCAACCTGACTTTGAGAAGTTGCATGTACTAAGTCTTTGACTGCAGTAGGCACAGTGTGTGCACCCTGTGTATCCCCAATGGTTTTGGATTTCTTCTTTTTGGCATAAGTTTGGGGTGAACTTATGTCCCTTACCCTTTTGGCCTATGCTCTAGGCTGAGAGCTTTGTTCAATAGTCACATCCTTTTGTGAGGATGCAACTAGAAATGATCTTATGTCCTTATTAAGCACTACAGTTTGTTGGGAAACTGCAGTGTGGTTTGGATGGGATTCACTCACCTCTCCAACCTTATTCTTGGGGCTTCTTTGATGTTCACCCTGTCCCTCACCAATCTCACTTCCCTTCACACTCCCCTCTTGGTTTTTAGTAGATTTTATAACTAGCTTCTGTTGAGAGAAACTAGAGGGGGGCTTTTTTTAACCTTGATTTTGAAATTTTTGGTTTTGTGGCTTGCGTAGGTATTTGTTTGGTCACATTCACAGATGCCATTGCCACAGTTGATGGCAAAGAAGTAGGTGGTTGAGAAATAGTGGTAGAGACAGAAATATTTACCTCACTTACCTAACGCAACTCCATGATTGGCATGTATACAAGTGCAACATCCTTCTGATGATTTGCCATGTTCAAGTCAGCAATAATTCTCCTTTCTTGAACCCAGCAATCTAACTTGTTTGTTGGGTTTTCAATAGAGAGATCCTCAGAAACAAAAGTAGCTAGCATCATGAAAAATCTAGCATAATAAATATTCTTAAACCTCTTTATAATATCTCCTAATTTACTTCCTATCTCATAGATAATAGAGGTGCTAAAGTTAAAGTACTTATCACTAAGAAGCATATAAAGCATGTGCACAAGTGAGTAAGATATTGCATCAAAATTGCTAATTTTTCCAGAAAATACCTTAATAAATGAATCACAGAGAAAGCTCCATTCTTTTCTAAGACCTGATCTCCTAACATCACCTAGTTTAGTGACATTAAGAGCATAGCCCATAGAAACTAGCATGTTACTCACATCAGTATCAGTGTGTGGAGCAAGTTTGTTATTTTTAGGCAATCTAAAGCATTTTTCAATAGCATCACAGTTAACACAGTGTTCATTACCTTTGAGAGTAAATGTAATAGTCTTGTACTTGGAGTTGAACACTACTATAGTCCAAATTTCCTCAACAACTTCACAGTAGA
This sequence comes from Apium graveolens, assembly GCF_009905375.1. Lineage (NCBI taxonomy): Eukaryota > Viridiplantae > Streptophyta > Magnoliopsida > Apiales > Apiaceae > Apium > Apium graveolens. Next base: position 229,426,541 of record NC_133651.1, on the reverse strand, counting down.
TAATTAGGGATTCAAGCATGGCATAATTCAATTTGCAGTTCAGTATGAAGTCCATCATCTTGTGATAATCCTCAGATGCTGGAATCTGCTTGTTCACTAGAGCCAGAAAGTTGTTCTTTTCATAGACAAACCCAGATGAGGACATAATCTTGACTACGGGTGCCATTGTTGTGATTGAATTTAGTTGCAGAGAGAAAGTAATTGCTTTGGAGAAGAAGAGAGTTAGAGAAATTGCTTTGAGAATGATAAAAAAAGATTAGAAATTAATTTTGCTTTTATACTATCTCAGAAATAAACTGTCAAAAAGTAAAAAGTAAAATAAAGTGACCAATAAAATTAACCCAAAATAGCCATTTAAAACTAAGAAAAAATGTCAAAATTCTAAGATTATACGTTGAAATATACATACGGGCAGTAAGTAAATTCGACGGATGATGCTCAAAATTAACGGCTAAGATTGAGTGCAATTCGACGGATGATGATTAAATTACCCAGAGTAATAATTGATACTTCTACGGATAATAAAATTCAACGGATGTTTATTTTCTTTAGATAATGAACATCCGTCGAGATGTAAATTTTGACTTAGCCAAAATTTACATTGCTCATTAGAAATATCAGTTATTATTCTGGCTACAATTCAATTTGCTTAGACATCAAAATAGATTAGGAGTAATTAAGCATACATAACTCACTTACCAACCTAGTGAAGGTGGATTCATCAAGTGGTTTGGTAAAGATGTCTAAAAGTTGTTTCTCACTTGGAACAAAATGAAGTTCCACGGTACCATTCATAACATGCTCTCTAATGAAGTGGTACTTGATATCAATGTGCTTGGTTCTTGAATGTTGTACTAGATTTTCAGTGATGGAAATAGCACTTGTGTTATCACAGAAAATAGGAATCTTATTCACCTGAAGACCATAGTCTAACAGTTGATTTTTCATCCATAAAATCTGTGCACAACAACTACCAACAACAATATATTCAGCTTCAGCTGTAGAAGTAGAAACTAAACTTTGCTTTTTACTGAACCAAGATACTAGCTTGTATTTTAGAAATTGACAAGTTCCTGTTGTACTTTTTCTATCAATTTTACAACCTACATAATCTGCATCTGAATAACCAGTTAGATCAAAGCCAGAATTTCTAGGGTACCAAATGCCAAGTTATGGTGTTCCCTCGAGATATCTAAAAATTCTCTTAATAGCTACTAAATGAGATTCTCTAGGATCAACTTAAAATCTAGCACAGAGACAAGTAGTAAACATTATGTCTGGCCTACTTGTAGTTAAATATAAAAGTGAGCCAACCATGCCCCTATAACTTGAAATATCCACAGACTTTTCAGTAGTGTTTAATTCAAGTTTAGTTGCAGTGGTGTAATAACTCGAATTTTTGAGACCTTGTAAAATGTTAATGAATAGTAACCCTGACGGACGGGAAAAACTTTTGAACCCACATTATGTAGTGCATGAGAAAAGGAGTTTCGGAGTTGATATTATGATTATACGTACCAAATGAGTGTATGTAAACGCTATTGGTTTTCGAAGAAAACGAACTTTGAAAAACGACCATATTTACGACTCATCGAGGATTACGGGAATCACAATATAATTACAAGATTAAAACCCTATGAATTTATATTCAAATATGATAATTCAAAATATAAGGAATAAATACGAAGGAATTACGTCGCGAACCATTTACGAGTAAGTATTACGAAAACGCTTAAGCGACTGAGCGAACGCGTAAATGATTAAATAAACGTAACGCACTAACTAACCATGGTAAGAAAGTAACCATGGTTACTTTATCAAATAGTGAGCTAAACATAGGATGATCAAGCAAGCTAGCCAAATAGTGTGCTAAGGAAGCTAGCACATGTAGTTTAGCTTGTAAACTAGCAAGCTACTTGGATTTGTCCCCAAGATTTGCGACAAGGAATAAACCTAGGATTCTATACTAAGAATAATAAATATCAATATAAAGATATCACCATCCCATTTCCTATAAGCACCCAAGGAAGCAAGCATAAACCCCCCCTTTCATATTCTCATTCGGCTATTTCAAGAAAAAAGGGAGAAACTCAAAATCAAATCTCAAGTTCTAGCCATGGTAAAATCATCCCATTAATTCTCAAACTTCCTAACAACCAAACTAAGGTAATAAAATTCTTTTATCTCTTTTTATCAAGGTTTGATGGGTGAAATAAAATCAAGAAAGTTACTAGTGAATAGTATGAATAGTAACTCTTCTTTGGTTTCTTGATTTCAATGGTGGTTTTAGGTTCCAAAAATCATACCAAACACTTCCAAGACTCCACCATCCTCAAGAACACATCTCAAGCTTTCAAGAAAGGTAAAAATCTTTGACCCAACTTTATTTAGGATTCATTTTCAAGATCCATTTAGTATGTAGTTATAAACCTAGTTTTAGAGGTGGTGTTGTTGAAATCTTGATGTTTAGCTAAGTAGATTTAAGGGTGATTGTTGTTACCTCAAGAACATGATTTTATTGAGATTAGTTTGTTTGTTGATGATGATATGATGATTTTTTGTGTTTGTATAAAGATTTAGGGTGTAAACGAAACTCCGATCGTAAACGTATTTCCGTTAAAACGAACAAATGGTAACTTTAAGTTTCTGCAGAAAGTCCAGAAGATGTAAACTGTAGTTTCTTGAAAAATAACCCTTGATTATGATATACAATGTTATAAGGATCTTTTAGGCGCTTGAATCGCTTGATTCCGATTTACGGATCAAAAGTTATGGCCGATTTACTAAAAGTGATTTACGCGACAAAGACTGCTATGAATTACATATTTTGAAAATATAAAGGATCGACTTAATAGTGTTCATAAATCATGAAATTTTTAAAAAGAGTAACATATTGAGTTTCATAACTTCCATAAAAATTTCAAGTGAAAATAATGATTTTTCAATTTTATAAAAATATCGGAGTCGAGACCGCGCGATTAGAAACCGTAGAATCCATAAGCGGAGCCGACGGCGATAATGAAAATGAACCTAAGATACTTAAAAAAATGAAGCGACCATGATATGAATAAGGACTTAAAGGAATAATAAGGGTAGTACAAATTGAGAGGGTGCATAATAAGTAGCGCATGAGTGCGAGTCTCCATAAATTAGAACGGGACCTAACGAATTGTGTTTATGATTATAGATTTCCGAGCGGAACATAGAGCATCCTCCACATCGAAATACCCAGGCAAGTTTACGAACCCAACTCCATTTTACTGTTGTGTTGTGAAAGGATTGTTTTACTATCATTGCATAAATACCATGCTTTCCATGATACTTAGTAATTAAATTTTTCGCATAATGTAGTGATGTTGTACGATAAGGATATATCGTAAAATATTTAAATTTCCGCTTTAAGTGTGACGTATGATTATAAGACCGAGAGTCGGTCGGGATTTTAAGATAAAAACCCGGGAATCATTCTGGTGATATTATAGGACGATTACAAGTCCATAATAGTACGTTTTAAAGGGACTGAACGTCCACTTACGAAATATTAAAATACCTCGAACTTTTATTAAAACGATTTCCCAACGATCATATTCCCTCAACTATATTTTATGGTTCGAATAATAAATACTATATACCTAATCCTTTATTATGGGAGTAGTATACTCCAATGATTATTTATTTCAAAACTGATTAAACATTAAAGATTATTAACTACGTAGACAGAAACTAGTTGAGGAATATTATTTTAAAAATTCTTTTAGAGAGTAAACTCATTCGAGGTTTAATTATTTATCGATTATCGTTATTATTATTTATTCATTAAAGGTTGTATTATTGATTTAAAAATCATAGATCCTGATTTAAAATATACCTTCTGACTTCGGAAAATCATTCGAATATTTCAGATCGTCGGAAAATATTATCCCGACTTATTTAATATTTTGAATATAGTTTCAAGGAGAAACTTTTTCCCCTTATCTAATTATCTGTTGACAACGGTCAACTCACATCCTTAGTACTTCCTCCAAAAATCTCGGAAGTACGAATATATATATATACATTTATATCTTAGTAAGATAAACTGTTTCTATCAACAAGAAAAACGCTTGGGGAACTTCGATGTGGTTCGAGTTCTCGAGATTGATAGAATTCTTTTTAAAGGACAGGGGAGGGGTAGACTCTGGTACTATGTGTGCTAGATGGACTACCAAAGGTACCGCAGGTGAAGGTACTCTGTGTACTCAGGAACTTGTGAAGGATGTGTATACCAAAAAATGGGACACGTAGCCCGAATGCGGCAAGGGTGATATCCGGGATACGAAGGTGTCGTCCTTCTACTAGTAGAAAAAGTTACTATTATCGTATTACGACTAATCATTGTATATGGTGGCTTCAACGAGTGTCCAAATTCTTCCAATTGGAATTGTGATGCAATACCGTAACCCAAGCCTAGGTGCTGGGTTTACTATTAAGGTATTCGCAGGATAATAAAATCCCCTAGAGAATTGTTTTCATAAGAAGGTGTGTATCACCAAGGAAAACTATTTTTGAATAAAACATAATTATCATATATGATGCTTTACGTAAGTTATCATACAGTCATTTTCATACTGTACATTATTATGCTGGGCATTATAGCTCACACTTATTTTCTTAAATTGACACAACACAACAGTGAATCAAGATGCCTGCCATGAGAACCACAGCCAGGAAACGTAGGAAATGGCTAGTTGTTTCGTAGATTGTTTGGTGTTGTACCACAGGTAGTCCGAATAAGCTGGATTAGTTTTCAGTTTTGTTTAGTTCGGCTTATTTATAAGTATGACTTATGTAAGGTAATAAAAAAGAAACGTATATTTGTTCGACGGACTAGCCTTACTTAAAGGTTACTCCCCGGTAAGACTTAATCATTTTTGGGTTGTAATAATTATCACTTGATGGTTGAATTACTCTAGTTATGAATTGTTCGTTTCCAAGACAATAACCTATAAGTGTATGTGTGTGTGTGTGATAAGTGTGGGGTCGTGAAGCGTGAGTATTTATATATTGTAGTGGGAGTTATGTGGTTATAGTAGTTTAGATGGTGTGGTCTCCGAGATTCCTGACCCCAGATTTTGGGGCGCCACAAGTGGCCATGGGAGTTTTTGCATATATGCAATCCATTAGATCAAACTTCTTCAAAAGATCATAAATATATTTGGTTTGAATAATGAATATTCCATTACTAACTTGCTTAACTTGTAAACCAAGAAAGTAAGTAAGTTCTCCCATCATGCTCATTTCATATTTACTTTGCATCAATTTCGCAAACTTTTGGTAAAGTTTTTCATCTGTAGAGCCAAATATAAAATCATCTACATAGATTTGAACAAGTATACTAGATCCATTAACACTTCTAAAGAATAAATTTTTGTCAACAGTACCTCTAGTGAAGTGATTTTCTAAGGGAAACTTTGACAAAGTATCATACCAGGCTCTAGGTGCTTGCTTCAATCCAAAAAGTGCTTTCAAAAGATAGTAGACATATTCTAGAAAAATTGGGTCTTCAAAACCAAGAGGCTGACTAACATAGACTTCCTTCTCCAAATATCCATTTAGAAAGGCACTTTTAACATCCATTTGATAGACTTTGAAATTGGCATGGGCTGCATAGGCTAAGAAAATTCTGATGGCTTCAACTCTTGCAACAGGAGCAAAAGTTTCATCAAAAATCTATTCCTTCTTGTTGACAGTAGCCCTTAGCAACCAATCTAGCTTTTTTCCTTACAACTATGCCATTTTTATCCATCTTGTTTCTGAATACCCACTTGGTGTCAATAGAGTCCTTTCCTTTAGGTTTGGGTACCAGCTTCTATACCTTATTTCTTTCAAATTGGTTTAGCTCCTTTTGCATAGCTAAAAACCAATCAGGATCCAACAGAGCTTCTTCTACCTTTTTAGGCTCTTCTTGAGATAGAAAGATGCTATATAGACATTCTTCTTGAGTTGCTTTTCTTGTTTGAACTCTTGAAGATGCATCACCAATGATCAATTCAAATGGGTTATCTCTAGTCCATTTTCTCTGTTGAGGTAGATTAGCTTTAGATGAAGAGACATCATTATTATCTTGATGTGTGACAGAGTTTTGATTAGAAGAAACTTCCCCTAAGTTTGTGGATCTTTGACCTGTAGTTGGGGTCCTTTCTGATTGTGATCTCTATTGGCCCTCAATTTCTATTGATGATTCAACGGATGTTGAATTTTTCCTTTCGACAGATGATGCAGATTGTCTTCCAGCAGATGATGCACTTGGTCTTTCGATGAATGTTGAATTATGTGCTTCATTAGTTGTAGATTTTTCTGCATTTTCCTTAGACATTGGTTCTTGATCACTTTCATCATCACTATCATCTCAAACCATCTCAACATTATCAAATTTGAGGCTTTCATAGAAATCTCCATCTTACAGTCCTTCAATCTTTTTATCATCAAACACAACATGTACAAATTCCATAACAATGTTGGTTCTTAGATTGTAGACTCTATATGCTTTTCCAACAGCATATCCAACAAAAATGCCTTCATCTGCTTTGGCATCAAACTTCCCATGCTGATCAATTAATTCCTTAAGATATAGCATTTACAGCCAAAGACATGAAGAAAGTTCAGTGTTGGCTTCCTGTTCTTGAACAATTGGTAGGGTGTCATGCATTTTGCTTGATTAACCAAAGATATATTCCGAGTGTAGCATGCAGTATTTACAGTTTTAGCTCAAAAGTATGTTGGTAACTTTGATTCTTCTAGCATTGTCCTTGCAGCTTTAATAAGGGATCTATTTTTCCTTTCCACCACACCATTTTATTGTGGGGTTCTTACTGCTGAGAATTCATGCATGATCCCATTCTCTTCACAAAATGATCTCATCACAGAATTCTTGAACTCAATTCTATTGTCACTCCTGATTCTTCTTACTTTGAAATCAGGATGATTGTTGACTTGTCTTATGTGATTGATGATGATTTCACTAGCTTCATCTTTGGACTTCAGAAAATATGTCCAAGAGAACTTTGAGAAATCATCCACAATAACTAGACAGTACCTTTCTTTGAGATTGACAATATGTTTACTGGTCCAAATAAATCCATGTGTAGTAATTGTAGAGGTTCTTCAATTATTGAATTAAGCTTCTTTCTGAATGATGCCTTGATTTATTTTCCTTTCTGACATGCATCACACAGTCCATCCTTTGAGAATTCCACTTGAGGAATACCTCTTACCAAATCTTTCTTGACTAGCTCATTCATAGTCTTGAAGTTAAGGTAGGACAGCTTCTTATGCCATAGTCAACTTTCATCTTGACTTGCCTTGCTAAATAGACAAGTGACAGATTCTGCATTTGATGAGTTGAAACCAGCTAAGTACACATTTCCTCTTCTCACTCCAGTGAGAACCACTTTGTTGCTTCTCTTGTTGGTCATAACACAGGCTTCATAATTAAATATCACTGAGTTTCCCTTGTCACAAAGCTAGCAAATACTCAACAAATTATGCTTGAGTCCATCCACTAGGGCAACCTCTTCAATGATGACATTATCCTTTGAGATCAATCCATATCCCACAGTATAACCCTTGCTGTCATCTCCAAAAGTGATACTTGGGCCAGCTCTTTCCTTGAACTCAGTGAGCAGGGTAGAATTTCCAGTCATGTGCCTTGTGCACCCACTATCCAAATACCAAAGATTCTTTCTGTTTCCCTGCACACAAAAAAATCAAATTAAGTTGATTTTGGTACCCAAGATTTCTTGGGTCCGGTTTTGTTAGCCTTTTTCTTAGGTTTTCTTAGGTTTGTCTTCATTTGACTTAGGTACTTGAAGTTCATCCTTAGTCAACTGAGTAGAACCCTTAAAGCCATTCATCATTGCAGAATTATCATGTACAGCTTGATTAACATGGAAAGGCATATTTTGTGCAAACATGTTATTCCAGTAAGGCGTGTTAAATGGCATTTGTGGCATACTAAATCCAGCATAGTAAGAATTTTGTGCAAATGGCATATTAGCAAACTGTGCATTCAAATTATGTGCAGGCGTAACATTCACAGGCATTGTAGGCATACTGGGAAATGAAGGAGGTGTAGACATGGAAGTAGGCATAGCAAGTTTGCAATTAACACACAAATGATTAACACTACCACACTTAACACAGATTTTTCTTGGTGCATATTTATCAGGTATGTAGTTGTTATGTTTGTTAATTCCTACTTTTCCATTTCTATTGTTTTACCTTTTAGACTTTGTTCTCACTTCAATTTTCTCCAATCTGTCATTTAATTGCTTAATGGACAGATGCCCTACATTGACTCTCTTGTTTTGTTTCACTTGACTTGTTTCTCTTGGAACAAAGTTCTTAGAAACTGATCCATATTTTTCATTTAATTTAGCTAGCTTAACTTTGCTAATTGGTTTACTTAAACTCAACGTATGTGGCTCATTTTCTTTCGACGGATAATATTTTTGATTATTCGACTGATAATTTTCATCATTCATTGAATCCACATCCGTTGAAAGTCCTTCAACAAGATTGGTATCAAGCTTCTCTTTGTTCTTTTTCCAGGCTGCATCACAAAAGGATTCTATACCTTGAACTTTAGTAATTTGAGCATGGACATCTCTAGATGATTTCTATGCCTTGATTACTTCATGTTCTCGTTCAAGCTGCTTTCTTAAAATCTCCTCTTTCTTTAAGGATTCTGTCAATTCATCTTTGGCAATCTTGCATTCTATTTTTAGTTTTGCAAACACAACAAATTAAGTCTCTAACACAGTGTTTCTTTCACTTAAAAATAGATTTTTTTCTTTAAGATTAGTATTTTCTTTAGTGAGAGACTTGAGTGTAACACGCAGATGATATAATTCAGTAGACATGTCATTTATGGCATCATTGCACTCAGCTTTAGATAAATGTGATAGATTAGTGGTGATTACCTGATTACTTGATGAACTGACCTCTGTTTCATCTGATTTGGCCATAAGTGCTAGATTGACATTGTAATATATAAGCGATAATGTCAAAGATAACTGAAGATAACAATATCATTAGTGTCCCTGATCAAAGTATAAAGCAAGCCAAATGGACATCTGATCTAAGGAGATTAATGAACTGTTATTTTTGGTAATCAGCTAAGCTTGGGGCCAACCCTAAGTAAGTTATATTGTTATCTTACTTTGTATTTTGTACTTGTAACATTTAAAGTCTGTAGAAATGTCAAAGGAGCAGGTTGGAGCCTTTTTTTATAAACAGTGTCAAGTCTAAGAATTCTATCTGGGAGAAGATCAAGAAGATCATGCCTCAGAAGAATTATGAAGAAGCTTGGAGTTGAATAAATCTGTTTTAGGAAAATACTCTAAGTCAATATCTCTACAAGTCATAGATTTAATGTTATAGAGAAGTCATTCGAGAACTGCAGAATGGCTTATCGAGAAGTCAGGAAAGCTAATAGAGAACTCAGAGATATCGACAAGCCAAATTGAAGAATTGAAGATTGGAGATACAACAAGTCATTTCTTCACTAGAGAACTAAGAGTTATCGACAAGTCTACATTCATTAGAGAACTCCGAGTTATCGATAAGTCAAGTTCCACTAGAGAACTCAGAGATAGCGATAAGTCAAAATTCACTAGAGAACTCAGAGATATCGGCAAGATCACTAGAGAACTCTGAGATATCGACAAGTTAATTTTGCTAGAGAACTCTGAGATATCGACAAGTCAAGAAGCCACTAGAGAACTAAGAGTTATCGATAAGTCAAAGTGAAGATGTGAAGACTAGAGATCTCGACAAGCCTAAGTTCTCTTATAGAGAACTGAAGACCACTACAAACCAAACTAAATATAGAGTACTAGAGATCTCGATAAGCCAATATACTTATCAAGATGTCAAGTATTCTATAGACCTAAACTGGAGATCTCGAGTTACAATCTCAAAGTACAAAGTTGCAGATCAGTTCAATATCCAAGATAAATAATTAACAAACAATCCAACAACTGGATTGACAAGTCTACAAAAAGTGGCTTAAAGAATGTGCAAGATCAATGGTAAAGATTAAATGACATAGAAAGATCAAAGTGAACACCAGATGCTAAAGATATGCTAAGCCATAAATGGAAGATCTATTTTTATATAAATAGAAATGATAAGTGACATTTTAGAATAGCTAATAACATGTCTTATTACACACTGTGTAAACCGGCATTTAACTAAGTTATAAAGTTAACACTGGTCCTTTAGTCAGATGTAACAATTTAGATCAAATTTCTTGTAACACTCTCAAGAAGAAGCTAAGCTCTTTATCAACAAAGAGCCTAGAAATTTTGTAGCAAAACTGTGACGACTGAGAATATTGCGACGTAATTAAGTCAATAAAGTATGTGTTATGTGTTGTGATTATAATTATGTGACTAAATGCTGACTAATTGTCTTTTCTGTATATTAGAATATAGGAGCGTAGATAAAAACGTTCCAATTTAAAGAGTCAGCTTAGAAGTTAAGCTGTGGTGTCGGGCCGCCAGGTAGAACGGAACCCGTCCTAATAAGGAGTTAAAGAATATAAAATGTAAATTATGTGTGATTGAATGAAATGAATGTTTAAATAAAGTATTTCATCCTAAGTGACGTGTCGATTAATAATGATAATGAGAAGCGTAATCGAAACGCTGAGCGTCGGGCCGTCAGGCTGAACGTGACCTGGTACGCGTAAACAGGATAAAAGATTAAAGAGGGATAAATTCTATGATCAGACCTGAGTCATTATGTGATTGTATATGTGTGATTGATTGACTGTGTGCATGACTCTGTGCTCTGTGACATTTTTATGGAATTAAGAGAATTATGTAAGTATTATTTAATCTTCGCGCATTTTTATAAAATCATCCGAGTAAGATAAAAACATGGGATTTGTTCTGTTATCTTCATAGTGGTCCTAGAGACTTTTTAAAAAAATGATGAGTGGATTTATTTGGTGGTCCTTGCATTTTAAATTGATTTTTATGTGGAAAATGGTATTATTAAGGCGAGATTGCGAAATTCATATAAAATCAACCGTCCGCTCAAAATCTTATTATGAGTACTGGTTAAAAAGCTAATTTCGAGATCTACGTATTAAAATTGTCATTTTCAATAATTCTCGACTTTCCGAGAGAGATATATTTTATATTTAATTCTTGTTTCATTTGAGTAAAAAGGAAGGAACAAATAAGAATAAAAGGGGAATTAGTAATGTACTAAAATGCCCTTGATTTTGATTGAGTATAAAACTCATTCTCTCCCCCCTTTTCTTTCTTTTTTTCCCGAGCACATCAATCTCTCTTCTCTCTTTCTTTCTCACACTCTCTCTCTCTCGGCTATTCTCTCTCTCTCTCTCTCTCTCGGTTCTTCTTCTTTTCTCTTGGTAAACCACTTGTTTCTTTGATAACTCTCATCAATCCTTCTCAAAATCTCTTGTTAAACATACATAAGTGGTTATTGGAGTGTGCATGTGTGAATATCTTGTTGCATGCAAGCTCGATGTGTGTGTGTGTGTGTGTTCATGCTTGATGCGTGTGTACGTGTGTATATGGTCTAATATGAGCTTAAGGAGGTGATTTTATGATTGAAAAATGATTTTCAAAGCCAAGTGAGTCCTGCATGTGCCTTGTGTGTACATAAATCAGAGGTTTCAAGGTTGAAAACCCCGAAATGGGGCACCACCGAGAAACCACCGCCACCGGTGATGAACTCCGGTGAACCGGTGGTGAGTTGTGATGTGAAAAACTGAATTCTAATACCATAAAATTTGATTTTGATGTTTGCATGCTTGGATCGTTGAAATTTCAAAAAAGGGTTTTGGATTTCTAAAAGTTAAATTGATAAGTATTTATTAGAAATAAGTGATGAATTGATTATAGATTGATTTGTGATTGAAGGATTAAGAGAAATCTTTTGCACGTGTTGTTTTCTTGAAAAAACCCGAATGGTTTTGATCCTTGGAGTGATTAATTTGATTTTTCTTGTTGAATAAAATAATTAGGGATTGTTGTTAGAAGGGTTAATGGATTAAAAGGAGATTGTTGTTGCATGCTAAGTTTTGGTCCGAGTTTTGTACTAATGAAAAAGGGAGTTAAAATTTTGTAACTTGATTCTTGGTTAATTAGCTAGTCTCGAGATTTGCATGTTGATTTGCAAGAAGAATTAGTGATGCATGTTAAAGTATAGCCTTGCATGTAAATGTCAACTTAAAAATAAGCTAAAAAGGATGAGTGTTTGAATAATCTCAAGTTTTTAAGCAAATCTAATGCTTGCATGTCAATGTTCGACCCTTGAAATTGTGTTTTGTGGATATAGCCGAATGGAATATAGGAATAAAAGGAATTGAATTGATGCTAAGTCAATGCATGAGTAATTTTAGAGATTATATGATTTAGATGATTGTTTGGGTTCGAATTTTGATGTTAAAAGAGAAGAAAATGATTCTTTTTAAAGATTTTTGATTATGTTATATGTTTATGTGAGCTAAGTGGAGATTGATTGATTTTGAAAACCATAAGTGATAATTATGGTCGTAAAGGTTTAGTTGTAAATAAATCATGTACTCGTAAGAATTATATTAGTGTGATTTGAGAAAATAAGGATAAGCAAGTATGCTTTGATTGTTAAGTATATAAAGATATAAAAGTTACGAGAAAGGGATATGTTATATGCTATGTGCTATGTGCTTATGTGTATAAGCTATAATCATATACTCGAGTCAAGGATATAATCGAGTTATTGTATTGAGTGATCGTTCCGGGAACGAGAGTTGAGAAACTGATTAAGGTTTTGGTTTTATTGTAGATTCAGAGCGTGAGGGCATTCAGGCTAGGAAAGGAAAGGATATACTAGGTGGTAGTAGTTCAACCTTCAGGAAAGCAAATTCAGGCAAGTAACTCTGATTACTTGTATAAATGGTTATAAAGGGAATGTTGTTCATACCATGTAGAGTATTGAACTGTTTAATTATGAAACCTTGATATTGATTTGAGATACCCTGCCTTTGTTCTTGATAAACAGTTATTAATAAGCTTAATGATTCAACCCTTTAATAATATGTTCTTTCTGTTCAAGTTATTTATTAAGCCATGGATCATATTGAACCCTCTGATTATCCTTGTTAACCTTGTTTAATGATACCCTATTTTCCTGATCACCCTATTGATCCCTAAACAGATGTTGATCCTTCTAACCTAAGTGCCTTGTTATCCTTGATACAAAATCCTTATGAATTGTTCCTTGTTTATCTTTGAATTACTCCCTGAACTTTGTTTCCTTAAAATCTGAATTAAGAATGAGTTTCAACTTGAAAGAGTCAGAATGATTTCAAGTTCTTGGTAATGATAAAATGAGTTTTAGAAAACCTATTTGTTTTTCCAACTCAAGTTTTTCCAAATGAATTCCTGATGGATTGGATTGGGACGTAAGAGGCTAGTGGGACTAGTCCAGTCATAGTAAGAGGCTAGCGGGGCTAGTCCAACTTAAGGCTGAAATTATGTTGACTGGTACCTTAAAGACCGGAATGGAGGTCGGTACGGGCTGATCACCCGTATATAATGAAATGGAAAGATAAAGTGATCCAATCAAGGGTTCTAAATGATTATTTAAAAAGGGAACTGAAACTTTCTGTTCAGTAAATTGATTCTTGAAAATGAAAATGGTTTATATTGCTTTGAAAAGATTTGATTATGTTATTGTGAAGCTTAAAGCTCGAGAACCCTGATTCTTGAATTTGTTGATCATATGATTGATTCCATATATTGAAATACTGTTGCTTTCCTCTTTTGAAAGATCTATTCTGATCCTTTAATGATTTGTGATGAATGTCGGCTTTCGTCCTGCTTTGAGCCTTGTTCCTTGAAAGCCCCACATTATCCTTCAAAACCTTTCCTTAACCCAAAAGATGGAAATCTGCCACCTAGAACAAATAAAGTAGAATGCCCTGAGTTTGGTAAAGCACATTGTGAATTGATATTGTAGAACTGCTATATAGTTACTTGCTGAGTTTTATACTCATTTGTTTTGTTTTAATCTAACCATGGCAGTTAAGCAAGAAGATGTCCAGGCTTAGGCGCACTGCTCGTAAGAGCATACCTGGTGGTCCCTACCGTGTTGAGGGCTTCCGGTTGCCAGAGCAGGTAGTGGTAATCAAGAGTGAGCTCGCGCCTAGAAGGAAATATTTAAAGATACAATGGGTTATCTGTCGGTTCCCAGCAGGAATCGATATTGTTTATTTAAAAATATTTTGGGTTGTAAGTTATATTTTATGATTGGTAGTTGTAATCTTGTCTCATACTTTATCCTGTTGATCTTGTTAGTAGTTAATCGGGGTTTATGCTTATTTAATTACTAGATTAGAGGTGTGTGAGTCCTCATTTCCTAACCCCGAGATTGAGGGCGTCACAAGTTGGTATCAAAGCTACAGGATCTAGTCCCTAAGACAAGTTAGGATTTAAAAGGGGTATTTTGGGAATATATCTATATCGCGAGAGAGTTCGACTCATATAGGGTTGAGTTAGACTATTAGGTATAGTCTAAGGAAAGTGTTTATTGGTGAAGTGGAAACTAGAGTTAGGGTGTGAGTTAGCTGGAAGCTTTATTTAACCCTAACATTGTTTCTTGGTTGATGTTTTGTGTTTTCTCTCAGGATCCTAGTAGTGGTAGTGACTCAGACTCAGAGATTAGTTTGACTGGTACCCCTATGGACCCCATTCCACCCTCTCCAGAGGAGCCTATGTATGTTAGTTTAGACCCAGAGGAGGACCCTTTTGAGAGTAATGAGATCCCTATGCAGATTTCACCTTTGAGGCCAGATTTAGAGACCCCTGCCCCTGAGCCAGAGTCCGAGATGCCTAAGACTGTACTTGTCAGTGTTGGTGGCAAGTTAGCCCAGGATCGAGACTTTGTGTACTCCCGCATTCCTGAGTTGGGAGCTTTGGTGGATAGGTTGATTCGAGATTCTAGGAAGAGGACTTCAGTAGTAATGGAGGAGTGGAGAGCTTGGATTCAGTTGGTGGAGCAGGTTGCCAGGAGGAGATTGGTTGAGGGACCATCCACTAGTGATGCTGATGCTGAGGCCCGGAGGCTGCATAAGATCATTCGCTGGATGTTGGTTGTGTTGAGAGAGATACTAGATGACTAGACAGGACTGTTGGTTGAGCCCGTAGATTGTTGTTTTTCAGTGCCAGTAGGCTTTGGGATACTTGGTCAGACGCCGGGATCCCTTTTTCATTTATTTTGTTGTATTTCAGATCTGTATCGTAATAGTAGTTGTTGGAAGTTAGGGGTAGATAGGGGGATATTTTCCAGTTTTTCCTCTGTTTAACCCTGCTATATTATTGTACCTTATTTCAGAACCGATGATAGCCAGAACTATCTTTATGTACCCTTTGTTTAAATAAATCCATTGTCTTGCTTTCCATTGTGCACCTTAAATATCTCATAAACTGTTCTCAATACCATGTTTTAATACAACCATGTTTTCGTATAACCATGTTTAAAGCTCATAAAACCCTATTCTGTGCCATGATAAAACAACACTGATATGAGAATTATGTAGTAATAGGATTGCATGTGCAAATTGGGTAAAACTTAAAACCCACAAAAGAGATTTCATAGAAACTGTTGTTATATATATATGCCATGCCATCGTATTGCTAAATAATTGCTCAATCAGGTTTGTAAGAAATGGCCAACTCACCAGATCATCAAGAAAAAGAAATTCCCACCCAAGACCCAAAAGTAAACCCAGAAACCACCATGATGAGCAGACTTGCTCAGCTTTTGCAACAACCTGTGGCCCCTAAAGTTGGAAACTTTAAGCACTTTCAATCTATTCATCCCCCAGAGTTCTTAGGTTGGCCAGACCCGATTAAAGCGCAGTTGTGGTTGAGAGAAATGGAAAAAGCTTTTGAGTTAGCAGAAGTTAAGAACGATAAGAAAGCTCAGTATGCAAGTTATTATCTGAAAGATGAGGCAAGTTTCTGGTGGGAGTCTTCAAAGGCGTTGTTGGAAGGCAAAGACTTATCTTGGGAGAAGTTCACCGAGATATTTCTGGAGAAGTATTTGCCAAGCTATATGCAAGACCAGTTGGAAATGAAATTTCTGGATCTTAGACAGGAGGAAATGTCAGTCGCGGAATATGAAGTGAAGTTTTCAGAATTGTCTAGATTCGTACCTGAGTACGTGAATACAGAGGCGAAAAAGGCTAAGAGGTTCAACAGGGATTTAAGCAGTGGATTAGGAGTCAAATAGCAATGTTGGAGATCAAGAATTATGCTACTTTGGTTCAAAAAGCAATGATAGTGGAAGGTGAGCGAGAAGCTGCAAGAAGAGAAAACGAAGGAAGAAAAAGGAAGTTTGAAAGCTCTGAGCAAGAGCAAGGAAGCTCAAAGTTTAGAGGAAGGTTTGGAAAGAATGGTGGAGGTCAGAACCAAAAGTTTCAGAAGTTTAAACCCGGCAGCGGAGCTCAGAAGAACCGCTTCCAGAAAACTGGACAACCGGGGAAGGATAGCAGACCCCAGATTCAAGAATGCAGGAATTGTGGAAAGAGACACCCGGGAAGGTGTAATAAGCTGGACATAACATATTTTAAGTGCAACCAGAAGGGGCATTACTCTTCAGAATGCCCAAGTGGAGCGAGGAAGCCTGATTTAGCTTGTTTCAAGTGTGGTAAAGTGGGCCATATGGCCAGGAATTGCAAGGAGCCTGTTCAGAAGGCTAATGTTCTTAGAATTGCTGGACCGCTATCTCTCCCAGCACCATCAGCTCAACCTAGAGCTAGGACCTTTAACATGACGATGAAAGATGCAGTGCAAGATGTGGACGTGGTAGCAGGTATGCTTGTTATTAATTCAGTAGAAGTAAAAGTTTTGATGGATTCTGGAGCGACTAGATCTTTTATCTCTGAAAGTATTCTTGATAAGTTAAATTGTGTTGCGTACCCTCTAGAACCTAATTTGATTATAGAGGTAGCAAATCAAGAGAAAGTTATTGCTAGCAAGATTTGTCCTAAATGTGATGTGACTATAGAAGGTCGGCACTTTTCTGCTGACTTAATTCCTTTTAAGTTAGGAGAATTTGAGGTCATACTAGGAATGGATTGGTTTTCAAACCATGAAGCGCAAATAGAATGTAAAAGTAAAAAGGTGAAGTTAAAAACCAAAGAGGGTGAAGAGGTTACATTCAAAGGAAAGAGGCAAGAGAAGAAATTTCTAACGGCTATTGAGGAAAAAAGATTAATACGTCAAGGATGCGAAGTTTATTTGGCTCATGTCATGGATGTGGAGAAAGAATCTATAAGAATCGAGGATATTCCGGTAGTAAGCGATTTTCCGGATGTATTTCCTGATGAATTGCCTGGACTACCTCCAGATAAAGAGATTGAGTTTACGATTGATTTGGATCTTGGAACGGAACCAGTGTCAAAAGCTCCCTATCGCATGGAGCCGGTCGAGATGAAGGAATTGGCAGCTCAGTTGCAAGAATTGTTGGACAAAGGAGTGATCCGATCGAGTGTATCCCCGTGGGGCGCACCAGTGTTATTTGTAAAGAAAAAAGATGGAAGTATGAGGTTGTGCATTGACTACCGCGAACTGAATAAGTTGACAATAAAAAATAAGTACCCTCTACCACGGATCGATGACTTGTTTGACCAGTTAAAAGGAGCTTCGTGTTTCTCGAAGATTGATTTAAGATCTGGGTATCATCAGTTAAAGATCAAAGTGGAAGATATACCCAAGACAGCGTTCCGAACAAGATACGGACATTATGAGTTTTTGGTAATGGCATTTGGCTTGACGAATGTGCCAGCTGCATTTATGGATCTTATGAACAGAGTGTTCAAGCAGTATTTGGATAAGTTCGTTATTGTGTTTATCGACGATATACTGATTTACTCCAAGACGGAAGAAGATCATAAGGAGCATTTGAGGATTTCTTTGGAAATTCTGCGAAAAGAGAAGCTGTATGCTAAGTTTTCAAAGTGCGAATTTTGGCTAAAGGAAGTGCAATTTCTTGGTCATGTAGTTAATAAAGAAGGAATCAAAGTGGACCCAGCCAAGATAGAAGCTGTAACGAATTGGGAAAGACCCAAGACTCCTACAGAAGTCAGAAGTTTTCTGGGATTAGCCGGATATTACAGGAGATTTGTGCAAGATTTCTCTAAGATTGCCATTCCGTTGACAAAGTTGACGAGAAAGAATGAGAAGTTCGTTTGGACAGAAAAGTGCGAGGAAAGTTTTCAAGAGTTAAAGAAGAGGTTGGTAACCGCCCCAGTGTTGGTATTACCAGATGACAAAGGGGAATTTGTGATATTCAGTGATGCTTCATATAAAGGACTTGGATGCATATTAATGCAACACAGGAAGGTAATAGCATACACGTCAAGGAAACTCAAGCCGCACGAGCAAAAGTATCCAACGCATGATTTGGAATTGGCGGCAATTGTGTTTGCCCTTAAGATTTGGAGGCATTATTTGTACGGGGAAAAGTGCGAGATTTATACGGATCATAAAAGTTTAAAGTATATCTTTACTCATAAAGAATTGAATATGCGACAAAGAAGGTGGTTGGAATTGATCAAAGATTATGATTGTGCGATAAACTATCATCCTGGAAAGGCAAATGTGGTAGCTGATGCTTTAAGTCGAAAAGAAAGGTTGAATATGTTAACGTCATCAGAAGTATTGATCAAGGACTTTGAAAAGATGGAAATAGAGGTGCAGACTTCAGAATGTGGAGGTGAGGCTATATATGTAATGTTGTTTCAACCCGAGATTTTGGAAAAGATTCGATGCTGTCAAGAGCAAGTGATGAATCGTGAAAAGGATAAGTTGACGGGAGAAGAAATTAAAGCTCAAAAGGATGGAAAAGGGGCATAATGTGTTAACTCACGTATTTGGATACCTAATGTCGTGGAACTAAAGCACGAGATTTTGCAAGAAGCGCATAACTCGAGATTTTTAATTCACCCTGGAAGTATGAAGATGTACCAGGATTTAAAAAAAAGTTATTGGTGGCCAAACATGAAAAAGGAAATTGCGGAATGGATAAGTAAATGTTACACGTGCCAAAGAGTCAAAGCGGAACATCAAAGGCCAAGCGAATTGCTTCAGCCACTGGACATACCCGAATGGAAATGGGAGCATATAGCGATGGATTTCATGGTAGGACTACCTAAAACCAAGTCAAATCATGATGCGATTTGGGTGGTAATCGATCGGTTGACAAAGTCAGCATATTTCTTGCCGATAAATAAAAGGTTTTCGTTGGAAAAGTTGGTCAAATTGTATTTGGATGAAATTCTATGCGCCATGGACTTCCTGTATCTATCGTATCTGATAGAGACCCAAGGTTTAATTCGAGATTTTGGAGACAATTCCATGATCATTTGGGAACTGAGTTGAAAATGAGTACGGCATATCATCCGCAGACAGACGGACAAAGTGAAAGGACAATTCAGACGATTGAAGATATGTTACGAACATGTGCAATAGATTTCAAAGGAAATTAGGACGATCATTTGCCCTTAATTGAGTTTTCCTACAACAACAGTTATCACGCGAGTATTGGCATGCCGCCTTATGAAGCGTTGTATGGAAGAAAGTGTAGGTCCCCTACTTATTGGGACAAAGTTGGTGAGCGCAAATTAATTGGCCCAGAGCTAGTTCAACAAATGAAGGAAAATGTAATAACCCCAATTTTTGGAAATTTTTGAAACCCTTATGAATAGTGTTTTTGCTAAATGAGAAAACTTTTCATGCCACACTATGTAGGGATTCTGTTATGGATATTCTGAGATTTTATTAGTACTCTATATGGTATATAAGTGTATGTAAAGATCGTCAGAATCCAATTCTGAACACTTTGATTTTTCCCGGAAATCCACTAGATACGGAAAGAATTGAGTATAAGGTAACAAGATAAAAAGGATTTAAATTAAAGGATTATAAGAGAGGATCATAAAAGGAATATAATGTATTGAGAAAGGTTAAGGAAACCCAAGTAATAAGATCCCGGATATGATCCCTTAAACGATAAACGAAAACGAAAGTTAAGCGAACCGTATAATAGATCAGCGGTCATTAGGCAAACAATTAGGAAGTTAATCAAGGAGGTTAGGGATGATGACACAATAAGGTGATGTAAGCATGACATATGAGGGAAGGAGGTGTGGATGAATGATAACCACACAAAGTCAAGGTTAGAAAGGTAATTACCCAAAAACAAAACAAAAACAACCAACCAAAAAAAATCAAAGCAAAAACACAAAAATCTCTCTTTCTTCCAAGCTTGCTCTCGGCTTTTCTTCTTTTTTAAAGAAGAAATTTCCAAAATTCAAGATCCAAGCCTTGTTAATTAGTGAGGTAATTATCTAAGGTTCCTTGTACATAGATATGGATGTCCTATATGTTTAAGCTTCTAATTCCTTCACAATCTCTTCCATTAATTCAAGGAAGAAGATGGTGAATAGTAACTTTCAAAAAAATAACTTTAGTTTTCTTGAATTTTTATGAAAGTTTAAGGTTATACAAGCAAGGATCAAGGTTCTTTAGGCATTCAAAGCTCTTGTGTTGTGTTAAGAAGCTTCAAGGAAGGTATAATCTCTTAACCAAACTTTGTTATTGAATGTTAAGAGCATAATATGAGTATTATAGTTCATGAGAGGCTTGATGGTTGTGTATATAGAGATTAGTTGGTTTTGGGATGTTTTTGGAGTTGTAAATCTTGGTTGTTGATTAATGAAATTAAGTGTAGTTTAAATTCATGATAAAAAATAGTATAAATTGTTAATGTTGAGTTTTTGGGGCTGCTATGATAAAGTATGGATGGAGTTTTGATTGGGTTGTGATTGTGGGTTGATTGTGAGATGATTTGGAGTGGTTTAAAATTGGGTAATCGCGTAAAAATAGCCGTCGTAATGCCCGATTTACCATAGACTGTTTTTGTTCTTAAGATCAGAACCCTTGAACTCACTGTTAGGTTTTGACCAATGCCATGTTTAGATAGTTCATGTTACAAGCTTCGTTTTGATATGTAGTTCGTTTGATTCCGATGTACGGTTTAGGAGAAACGGCCGTTTTAAGTAACGGCGTTTCGCGAACGAAACATTTCCCCTCGCCTTACTTTGAAACCTTGGTTAAAGACCTTAAAGGACTAATTGGAATATGAAACAATTATGTTAAGTGGATTAGGCAGTTGGTAAGGCACTCGCGAAAGAATCGCTTTAAAACTCGTAATGGGTAATTTATTAAAAATGGTGGAGCCGAGGGTACTCGAGCAACTTAAGTAAATCGTTAAGCGTGAAAGCGAACGTTAGGACTCTAAATGGTTAAAGTCTTGTTTCTTAAGCGACCGGGGTTTAATTCTGACTTATGTTATTGTTCATAGGTTATCGGACCCACTCTAAGCGTAAGTCTATCCGGGAGCACTCGGGCAAATTTTCTACCCGTATAACTGTTGTTGTGATGTATATGTGTATATGCATGATCTTGCGATAAATGCATATTTGTTATTAGCAAATTCTTGCGATATATTGTAGCATGTGATATGGTACATATGCATGCCTGTTTCATATTCTTGTCATATATATCTGTTGGTTCAGTTGATAATACCTATGCTAGAGAATAGCGGAAATTTGCATATACCCTTAGTATAGGGACCCAAAGGTGAAATTTTTTTCTAAAACCGGGAGTCGAGGATCCCGAGTAGATTTTATATATATATATATATTTATATATATATATATGGTTATAGTTTTCAAAACTATTAATCGAATAAGGTTTATTTGATAACTTTATCTTTATATTATTTAATGAATATTATTTCGAATATTCATTCAAGGGCTTATGACTCAGTTTATATTATTAATGATTTTTAATTGGATATTCATTTGAGGATGTATGACTCCTTTATTATATTTAATGAATATTGTTTATAATATTCATTCGAGGTATTATGACTCCGCTTACTATTTATTAATATTCTTTATTTTATTAAAGAATAATGTTCGATAATCAAACTTACTTTTGATATTCAAATAAAGATATTACTTTCGTATAAGTATATCTTTGATTATTCACTATTCATTTCAAGTGTAAGTTTTCCAACTTCTACCTCAATTATTCTTTATGGGAATATTATTTAAATAATAATATTCAGATATTTCTCTTATATTGAGACTGATTTACCTTATTAAATCAGCATTATTCCAAACACACTTTAAAGTGTTTTCGAGTCTTTAAAATGATTTTCAAAAATTAGAGCGGATCCCAAAACCCATATTTTTTTATATATTTAAGATCTTCCTTTTAAAAAGGGGATTTAAATACTCGCTCAAAACCTGAGGGATCCGGCTATGTGGTGTGTTTTATATTCGCAACAAGGTTGCTGTCTTGATAAAAGAATTTTGATTACTTACCCAATACTCGGGAAGTAAAATTCTTGGAACAAGTTAATCCATTAACAGGCATCGCCTGGGAAATATCGGTGAGTTTTCCTTTCCAACTAGATACGACTTCTTGGTGGAGCCGTATCAACAAGTTCTACTTGGGGAAAGTGGGGACGAGCTTTATGTTTTAGAGTCATGGATTTCATCTGAACTAGGAGTGGCGTAAGTGGTCGAGTAGCGCCGGCCCAGCCTTATTATATTGGCCCAAATGGCCTGGAAGTTCCGCTAAGGCGGTCCATTCCTTAGGAGTTCAGTGTTCGGTTGACAAGTAAATCCGACAGGTTCTCCTCTACATGTAGAAAATGGTGGGGTTGCACTACTACGACTGATCATCGTAAGTGGTCTTCCTGGCGCAGCAAACTCCCGTAATGAGTTCATCATCCAATTGGATATTCCTGCAACACTACCCAGAGCACTTCAATAGAAAGGCTACGGTTGGGTGATTGTTGAGTGTTGGCAGGGTCGAGTTTTCAAAATGATGTTTTCATCAAATGAAGTATCTCGTAACTTCATTTCATTTTGAGGATATTTCAAAGATTTAATCTATTCAAATCTTGTCTTGTAGTCTCATCTATGTGATGAACTTTTGAAACTAATTATAACTTGAACGGTGGTAGTTCAAGTAGTATTTGGAAAAGATATAAGTATATTGGAGTATCTTGTAACTTCATCTTTTAAACTTATATCTAGTTAATGGTTGTCTTATGAATGACAAAGATTTTTAGAAAAACGTTGAGACAAGGTTAGATATATGAGATCACCTTGCAACGATATTTTTATACAGTTATAAACTGGAACTCTGTGTATATTATGCATGGAAGAGGACTTCCAAGATTTTGAAAAGTATATATGTATATATACTGAATATTTTGCGACTTCATCATATTAAGATATCAAACTTGGTTCATTTCTTTTGACCAAGACTTTCATGAGTACTATGAGAAGGCTCATATATTGTTAATCATTATACATATTATTTTGGTGGGCTTGCTGCTCACCCTTGTTTTCTTCTTTCATCACACAACAACAGATAGAAAAGATGAATAGGACCAAGCTCTCGATTCGCAAGCGGTTAGAAAACGTTCCGCAGTCTTCTGGAAGCGTTGATGACGCTGTAGCTGAGGTAGGAACTACCAATAGGCTAGGCTTTTAACTTTTGATGTACCAGACTTATGTATAATATGAATTGTAATAATGGCAAGGAATATGTAAATTTATTCAGAACCCTTTTAAGGGGTAATGGTTTATAATTGTGAAATATAAGGACTTGTGTTATTTTTGAGTATTCATCTCTGAGACTATAACTTGTGGTGTGTGTGTGTATATTGTGGGGTCACAGTACAGAGTAGTTGATTGTTTAATAAGATTGGGTGTTATTGAGGGAAATGGAACTCGTGACAACCCGGATCCCCGACCCCGGATTTGGGGGTGTTACAGAAATGGTATCAGAACTAAGCATTATAAATCTCAGAGATGATGTGACGTTAAGATAATAAGTTCACTAAGATAATAAGAACTCTTGCCAAGTTCATAGTCGGGCTACGTAATGTAGTACTGACAGTTAAAACCCTTATGGGAACCCTTATAAATATCGTGATAAGAGCGTAGTTCGTTACCGTATAGGGCAGCGGGGCACTGAACCCTGAGGTTCAGGAGCATCAGCATGAGGATGTTTTATTACAAGTTGAAGATCAAATTTTGAATCTGATAGAGTACCCTAATGAGGGACCGGATGAGATTCATATTGAGAATGTAGCGGTTGAGGATGTTGTCCTAGAAGGGATAGTTGCTGAGGAGGATCCCATGGAGGATCCTGACAAGAATGAATAAAGGACCACTGATGAATTGATGGCCATGGTTAGGGCAACTACCAGAGGTAGGATTGGCCGGTCACTACCAGAGGTTCGTTCAAGTTTGTAAAGATAGTAGCCCCTTTAACGCGGCTTACTCATAAGACTGAGAAGTTCGAATGGATAGAGAAATGCGAGAACAGCTTTTAAGAACTGAAGCAAAGATTGGTGACGGCCCCTATGATGGCATTGCCAGATGGAAAAGAAGATTTTGTGATCTGTAGTGATGCTTCACATAAGGAATTAAGGTGCTTCTTATACAGAACATCAAGGTAATTGTGTACGCGTCAAGACAATTAAGGGAATATAAAATTCGATATCACCACCCATGAGCTTGGGCTCGTGGCAATAGTTTTGCCCTAAAGATTTGAGGCACTACTTGTATGGAGAGAAGTGCGAGATTTGCACAAGCCATAAGTGCTCTAGTGCATTTTCACGTAGAAAGAGCTCAACATACGCCAGAGGAGGCAGTTAGAGCTAATCAAGAATATTGATTGGGAGATTTTTTATCATTCGGGGAAAGCCAACGTGGTGGCTGATGCCCTTAGTAAAAAGGAGAAACTCAAGATGATAATGTCTTTGGGAGAGTTTATGAGAGATTTTGATAAAATGGAAATAGAAGTGAAGGTAACTGGAGCCGGTACCGAAAAGATGTTTGAGATTGCAATATAGTCCGAATTATCAGAAAAGAACATATTGTGCCAGAAAAAGTGATGAATGAAGGCAGAGAGCCAACAATTAGATAAAATATTAATACCGAGAAAGATGATAAGGGAATAATGAGGTATTCCTACAGAATTTGGGTTCCAAATGTTCAAGAGCTTAAAGATGAGATCTTAGATGAAAGTCATAGTTCGAGGAATAAGAGTTAGGGCAAACCCTGAATGTGATAGTCAGGGAGGACGCCTTTAATAAAGAAGAACCCATAACATAATGGAGTGGAAAATGAGGATTTTAGCATATAAGATAACCCCAAGTATGGGAGAAGGATGAAACATTTCATACCAAGGAAACAGAAAGTCGAGTAAGGAAAGGAGACTCGAGACGGTACTCCTATACGGCAATTCATGGACCTGTCTAAAAAGAACTTAGACTATTATCCCCAACCACCACCCTGGGGAAACAATGCGGTGAGAAATTCTTTCAGGACCTTTAAGTTGCTAAGCTCTCAGAGTTCTAAGGAACAGGTTGACCCAGTCGAGGCAAGAGCCTGGCGTAAGGAAATATAGGAATCATTTGAGATTCTAAATGATTGACGAATCACAAAAGACTGTTTTGTCACCTACCCTCCTAAGAGAGAGACCACCCGCTGGTGAAAGACCAAGGAAGGCACGGAGCAAGAGATTATAATAAACTGATTTAAGTTCAGTCAATTATTTTCAGGAAAGTACTTCCCAAGGTTATGGAGATAGAGTAAAAGCTTTAGAGCCAGAACAAAGGCAGACGAGTATGATGAATTATGAATCTAAGTGGTAAAAGTTGTCAAGATTCGTTCTGAGGACACGAATCCAGAATGACGGGATGTTTGAAATCAATGCTTATGTTGTGTTGGTTCATGAAATAATGATAAGAGAAAGGAGAATAAAAAGAAACTGAAGTGGAAAGGAATATAAAGGCAATAGAGTTTAAGGAATGATAAGGGAGTTGGGTATGAGGAAACCCTAAAGACTCGTACCAATAGAAATAGAAAAGTATGTAATCGTCAGGATGAGGGTGATTCACCATGAGTTAAAATTGATGGTTGAAGGCATAATAGATACATATATTTTATCCCCTGTAAGTTGGAGGATTCGAGGAAACCTCGAGATAGTTAGAAGGATAAATAATGAGACGCGGATAGACTAAGGAGACAAGAAAGTAAGAAAGTAGGAAAATTGGATGAACGAAGTGACCTTTAAGAATGTACAATGTAAGACCAGTGGCTCGATACCCAAAAAGGGAGACGCCAGGTATGAGAGATATCCCAACATTGAGATGACTGTTGGGATAAACAACAAAAGTAAATAAGGAATTATTAAGAAGAAGTTCACGTTGAACACGACCAATATCTTCCAGAACATCCTTGTTATCATTACCAAATTAGGGAAGAAAAGCGGATAACCGTTGTTATCTTTTAGAGGCCATATTGATTGACCTCGTTTTGAATACAAATGTTATTGTGAAATTAGGCATATACTATCGAGGTGGGAATGATTGAATAAGACACCCTTATCAGGGATATATGACTTGATTTATCCATGGAAGGATGCAGGTACCTTTTAAAGGTGGAATTAAGGATAGAACATCGGTAACTTAAAATGAATCCTAGGGGAATGCATAAAGGTTGGCATTTCACCCTTAATAGGGATAGTATGAGTTTTGACAGTATGATTTGGAAAGGGTTAAGGTAACAACAACCTTTAAGAATCAGTGGAGAAATTTTTCAGAAGTATATAGACAATGGTTCTAGTAATAGTAAATGGTATTTTGATATGCCCTGTATCTAGGGAATACAGGAGGAACGATTGAAGGATAACCTTAGAAGTAATACAAGGAGAAAGGTAATATTCAAAATTCTCAAGAATAAAAATGTTGATAAAGGAAATAGGACATAATTATAATGATGCCAAGTGGGGCACGTGTTAAACCACGAGAAAGTATGGATCGAACCAGTAAAAGTCGAAATTGTTCGGGGCAATTAGGACCTAATATAAAAGATGTTCTAAGTATGATTGAGAGTCAGTCGTGACAGTGATTAACCTCTAAAGACTAAGGCAATGACTTATGGAAAAATGGTGAATTTTTTTTCTTTCTCATCAGGACTTGAGAAAAGCATTTTCACATAAACAGTGATTAAAATGAGGTAGAAAATTTAGTTGAAGGTGGTTAAAAGACATTGATTATAAGGAACTATTACTATCAGGAAAGGCCAATGAGGTGGCCGACACTCTAAGTGCAAGAGAGCAATTATAGGTGCCAGAGGAATGCAGTGTTGATGGTTAAAGCTGTGAAGGTTGTATTATGGTTTGGAAGATTGACATTCCTTTTGATGAATGTGCAATACCCAACCGTAATAGTAGTTGGTAAAGGTTTAATTCGTGTAATCTCCATGAACGGGCTATCTATCTTAGAAGGTCCTATCTTGAGAATAATCCAGGACCATATTTCAAAAAGGACTAAACGAACCTTTGAGTTAAGTCTTCAATTGAAGGCATACGATTAAGAATGGTATTAACCTGCTATCGTTGCTTTGACTGAAACTCTTCTGCAATTTTATCTACTTCATGTCATATGTACGTCAAGTTCAGGAGTGTTCTTCATGAATCATGAACGGTGATTATGTTAGCTCCTTAGAAGAATTCGATACGATATGTATGGACTCCGTATGGTTAGCTATTAAGACTTTATGGAAAACGAATGACGACAGTAGGTTAGTGGTGGACCATAGTAATGCAGCAATGATTCTGCGAGTAATGAGCTGATTACAACCATGAGAGTTGTATTGGAATGGATGTTGAGATTAAGTACCACTAGTCGGGTCATGTTGGCGTATAAGTTATTTTTGATAGAAAAACTAGGTCGATTATCTACCTATTGAATATTATTCTTTCTTATCAATAGAGAGTCGTATTATTATACGAGGAAGGTTGCGGTGCAAGCATAGAATTCTAGTAACGATGATGTATAGAATGAGATCCCAGGTTCGATTTTCGATATCGAGGGAGTTTCAAAGGTGATTGTGTATAAGCTCGAGGAAGAGCATGGGTCCATAGAATGATGGACGGAATAGCAAAAATATTTAGGCATGTGAAATACGATGCTATAATACTTGATGTTGATATAAATACATATATGTTTTGTTCTCCTATGACAAACCTCTATAGTTCAGAGGTAGATTCCACGCCAGATATTTTATGGCAATAAAATTTTTTTTACGAATATACAATTCTCTTCAGTTCGTTCTTTTCTCTTCTTTTCATTTCATGTAAGCTGAGAAGAACAACCCTTCCAGAAGGGGAGGTATTGCCGAATGACTATCTATCTGTGTGATAGAAGCCTAGTAGGAATCCATCTATTGTTTAATTGCTTGTCAAGTACTAAAGGCTGGCCACCTTCTGTACTAACTATGCGATATAACAAGTGTTCATGATCATAGTGATCTCTCAATAAATTCTTTTACTTCTATATGAAGGATTAAGCTTTCGAAGATAGAAGCAGCTGATAAAGGAGTAGTAAAGTTGTGGTGGTATTCGGAATGGAAACACATTCGTGATACTAAGGTTGACGAGGTTATTAAAAGGTTATAGAACGCTAACGAGCAAAAGTATAACCAGTATAATATTAGGAACGAAAGGTAGTAGCGATTACGAACTGGAAAAGAATGGGTATTGAGAAGCAAAAGCTATAATGCTAGAAGCTATAATGAAAATTTTTGCAATAGACTTGAAAGAAATTGGAATGATCATTTAACACGGATTGAGTTTTCTTATGACAATAGATCATATGTCATTATCGAGATGTCGCCATATGAGATCCTTGAGGGAAGACAATGTCGATCTCCCTTATGTTAGGATGAAGTTACAGAGAGCAAGATGCTCAGGCCAGTAGTGGTCCAAAGGACCAAGGATATAATAGATCTAATCAGAGGACGGCTGGTAGTGGCCCAAGATGGACATAAGAAGTATGTTGATTTGACACGAAAGGACAAGGAATGGGAAGTAGGGGACCTAGTGTTGTTATAGGTATTCCCTTGGAAGGGGTTAATGAGATTTGGAAAGAAAGGAAAACTAAGCCCAAGATACATTGGACCTTTTGAGATACTAAGACGGATTGAGAAGTTGGCTTACGAGCTAGCCTTACCCCCGAACCTGCAACAAGTTCATAACGTGTTTCGCGTATCAATGTTAAGGAAGTGTAATTCGGATGCCAGACAAATAGGGGCATATGAGCACATAGACATGCAACCCGACGTAACCTATATGGAGCAACCAGGAAGGGTTATAGAGTGAAAAGGAACAAGTGCTTAGGAGAAGGGTTATCAAACTAGGCAGAGTTTGGTGGTAGGACCACAATGTGGGAAAATTTACTTGAGAGTTAGAAAGTGCAATGCTAAGAAGGTATCCCTATTCATTTTCTATCTGATTTCGGGACGGAATCCTTTTAAGGAGGGGAGACTGTAATAACCCCAATTTTTGGAAATTTTTGAAACCCTTATGAATAGTGTTTTTGCTGAATGAGAAAACTTTTCATGCCACACTATGTAGGGGTTCTGTTATGGATATTCTGAGATTTTATTAGTACTCTATATGGTATATAAGTGTATGTAAAGATCGTCAGAATCCAATTCTGAACACTTTGATTTTTCTCGGAAATCCACTAGATACGGAAAGAATTAAGTATAAGGTAACAGGATAAAAAGGATTTAAATTAAAGGATTATAAAAGAGGATCATAAAAGGAATATAATGTATTGAGAAAGGTTAAGGAAACCCAAGTAATAAGATCCCGGATATGATCCCTCAAACGATAAACGAAAACAAAAGTTAAGCGAACCGTATAACAGATCAGCGGTCATTAGGCAAACAATTAGGAAGTTAATCGAGGAGGTTAGGGATGATGAGGTCATCCAACCAATAAGGATAGGACAATTAAGGGGTGATGACATAATAAGGTGATGTAAGCATGATATAGGAGGGAAGGAGGTGTGGATGAATGATAACCACACAAAGTCAAGGTTAGAAAGGTAATTACCCAAAAACAAAACAAAAACAACCAACCAAAAAAAAATAAAAGCAAAAACACAATAATCTCACTTTCTTCCAAGCTTGCTCTCGGCTTTTCTTCCTTTTCAAAGAAGAAATTTCTGAAATTCAAGATCCAAGCCTTGTTAATTAGTGAGGTAATTATCTAAGGTTCCTTGTACATAGATATGGATGTCCTATAAGTTTAAGCTTCTAATTCCTTCACAATCTCTTCCATTAATTCAAGGAAGAAGATGGTGAATAGTAACTTTCAAAAAAATAACTTTAGTTTTCTTGAATTTTTATGAAAGTTTAAGGTTATACAAGCAAGGATCAAGGTTCTTTAGGCATTCAAAGCTCTTGTGTTGTGTTAAGAAGCTTCAAGGAAGGTATAATCTCTTAACCAATCTTTGTTATTGAATGTTAAGAGCATAATATGAGTATTATAGTTCATGAGAGGCTTGATGGTTGTGTATGTAGAGATTAGTTGGTTTTGGGATGTTTTTGGAGTTGTAAATCTTGGTTGTTGATTAATGAACTTAAGTGTAGTTTAAATTCATGATAAAGAATAGTATAAATTGTTAATGTTGAGTGTTGGGGCTGTTATGATAAAGTATGGATGGAGTTTTGATTGGGT
This sequence comes from Apium graveolens, assembly GCF_009905375.1. Lineage (NCBI taxonomy): Eukaryota > Viridiplantae > Streptophyta > Magnoliopsida > Apiales > Apiaceae > Apium > Apium graveolens. The sequence goes on along the minus strand of NC_133651.1, from coordinate 229,395,846 downwards.
TGTGATTGTGGGTTGATTGTGAGATGATTTGGAGTGGTTTAAAATTGGGTAATCGCGTAAACATAGCCGTGGTAATGCCCGATTTACCATAGACTATTTTTATTCTTAAGATCAGAACCCTTGAACTCACTGTTAGGTTTTGACCATTGCCATGTTTAGATAGTTCATGTTACGAGCTTCGTTTTGATATGTAGTTCGTTTGATTCCGATGTACGGTTTAGGAGAAACGACCGTTTTAAGTAACGGCGTTTCGCGAACGAAACATTTCCCCTCGCCTTACTTTGAAACCTTGGTTAAAGACCTTAAAGGACTAATTGGAGTATGAAACAATTATGTTAAGTGGATTAGGCAGTTGGTAAGGCACTCGCGAAAGAATCTCTTTAAAACTCGTAATGGGTAATTTATTAAAAATGGTGGAGCCGAGGGTACTCGAGCGACTTAAGTAAATCGTTAAGCGCGAAAGCGAACGTTAGGACTCTAAATGGTTAAAGTCTAGTTTCTTAAGCGACCGGGGTTTAATTCCGACTTATGTTGTTGTTCATAGGTTATCGGACCCACTCTAAGCGTAAGTCTATCCGGGAGAACTCAGGCAAGTTTTCTACCCGTATAACTGTTGTTGTGATGTATATGTGTATATGCATGATCTTGCGATAAATGCATATTTGTTATTAGCAAATTCTTGCGATATATTGTAGCATGTGATATGGTACATATGCATGCCTGTTTCATATTCTTGCCATATATATCTGTTGGTTCAGTTGATAATACCTATGCTAGAGAATAGCGGAAATTTGCATATACCCTTAGTATAGGGCCCAAAGGTGAAAACATTTTTCTAAAACCGGGAGTCGAGGATCCCGAGTAGATTTTATATATATATATATATTTTTTTTATATATATATATGGTTATAGTTTTCAAAACTATTAATCGAATAAGGTTTATTCGATAACTTTATCTTTATATTATTTAATGAATATTATTTCGAATATTCATTCAAGGGCTTATGACTCAGTTTATATTATTAATGATTATTAATTGGATATTCATTTGAGGATGTATGACTCCTTTATTATATATAATGAATATTGTTTATAATATTCATTCGGGGTATTATGACTCCGCTTACTATTTATTAATATTCTTTATTTTATTAAAGAATAATGTTCGATAATCAAACTTACTTTTGATATTCAAATAAAGATATTACTTTCGTATAAGTATATCTTTGATTATTCACTATTCATTTCAAGTGTAAGTTTTCCAACTTCTACCTCAATTATTCTTTATGGGAATATTATTTAAATAATAATATTCATATATTTCTCTTATATTGAGACTGATTTACCTTATTAAATCAGCATTATTCCAAACACTCTTTAAAATATTTTCGAGTCTTTAAAATGATTTTCAAAAATTAGAGCGGATCCCAAAACCCATATTTTTTATATATTTAAGATCTTCCTTTTAAAAAGGGGATTTAAATACTCGCTCAAAACCTGAGGGATCCGGCTCTGTGGTGTGTTTTATATTCGCAACAAGGTTGCTGTCTTGATAAAAGAATTTTGATTACTTACCCAATAATCGGGAAGTAAAATTCTTGGAACAAGTTAATCCATTAACAGGCATCGCCTGGGAAATATCGGTGAGTTTTCCTTCCCAACTAGATACGACTTCTTGGTGGAGCCGTATCAACAAGTTCTACTTGGGGAAAGTGGGGACGAGCTTTACGTTTCAGAGTCATGGATTTCATCTGAACTAGGAGTGGCGAAAGTGGTCGAGTAGCGCTAAGGCGGTCCATTCCTTAGGCCTGGAAGTTCCGCTAAGGCGGTCCATTCCTTAGGAGTTCAGTGTTCGGTTGACAAGTAAATCCAATAGGTTCTCCTCTACATGTAGAAAATGGTGGGGTTGTACTACTACGACTGATCATCGTAAGTGGCCTTCCTGGCGCGGCAAACTCCCGTAATGAGTTCATCATCCAATTGGATATTCCTGCAACACTACCCAGAGCACTTCAATAGAAAGGCTACATTTGGGCGATTGTTGAGTGTTGACAGGGTCGAGTTTTCAAAATGATGTTTTCATCAAATGAAGTATCTCGTAACTTCATTTTGATTTTGAGGATATTTCAAAGTTTTGTTATTCCTAGTGGACTAACAATGAGATTTACAGAAGGGGGGTTGAATGTAAATCTCAAAACTTTTTCAAGTTTTGAGCAGTTTCAAAGGCTATGTGTTCAAGATAAACAAGTGTGTAAATTGCTTTAAGCTAATACAGACAGATATATATTCAAACACAAATGTAAAGAACACAACAGACCTTAAAAACTTTTCTGGTGGATTTGTTGTTCCACCAGAGATGGTATTTCAGAAAATCTGTGATTCAAGAAGATGATCACAGCTGCGTCCTAGTACAAACTAGATAAACTTTCTCTCAAGATTTTTCTAAACAGCTCTGGAAAATTCTTATCTAATTACTAGCTGCTACTTGGTTTATATATCACCAAGTTTACAAGTGAAGAAAAAGATAAAATACAATAATAAAATGAGTTCTCCACTTGTTTCTTCTCCATTTCACTCCAGTACATTGTTGACTATTGCCTCTTTGTACTAGAGTAGAACGGCTGCTTTTTCTGATGTTCCTGAAATTAGGCTACCACATCTCAATTATCTCTGTCAACCCATGTGCCTCTGTCTGCAGTTACAATTACCACTTATCAACTGTTATTTAACAGAACATCCGTTGAAGCCTTCATCCGTTGATGGCTTTATCCGTTGATGTGTTAGCAGTTGAAGCTCTATCCGTTGATGCACTCATCCGTTGAAGGATGTTATCCGTTGAAGCTTTAGAGACATCCGTTGAAGCTTTGTTTCTCATCCGTTGAAGGTCTTTAAGTTATCCATTGATACCACTTCATTTATACAAAATTACAAGGCATGAAATATTTACAATTGGCCTTCCTATTTGCATATCCTCTAGTAGTCAACATGACTTATAATTTCTCTCAACTTCTAAGAATTATATCTCAATTACAGAGACTGAAATGTGCTACAACACTAGACTTATTTCTAAGTAAAGCTACACCATCAACGGATAGCCAAAGTGGTCTTATCCGTTGAGGCTACAAACACTAGACTTCTACTTAAGTGTTTTGTTAAACATATCATCAAACTAATGCACATATATTCCTAACAATCTCCCCCTATTTATGTCTATAAGAATTGTAGGCATAAATTCAGGGTTAACTTGATGATAACAAAACACTTAACAAATATGTGAATTGAAACTAAGTAGAAATTTAAAAGTGCTGCAAAAGTGTATGTACTAGGAGGTAATTGAAGATTTACAGTATTTCCAAGGGTGCTCCTCTAGCCTGAGCAATTCATCTTTTTCTTCTTTGTTCCCTTGTTTTCTTTCCTAGCCCTCTGTCATTTTCCTCAATTTGGAGTTGGAGTTGTCTGTAGAATTCAGTTTTATCTTCATCACTGATATCCAACTTAGATTGCATTTCCTTGAGAGTTTCATTGTTGGCAATCTTGAGTTGGTCTTCAAGTCTGAAAAATCTTCTGACTCCTTTATCATCTCTAAATTCCATCAACCAATGAGGTGATTTGTGGATTGTAATTCCCCTTTCTTGAATGAGTAAAGTTCTGGGCAAAGCATTGGGCTCCCTCCAAGTTTTCCTTATGTTGGCAATCTTGTTGAGAATTTCAGTCTTGGCAGTCCTGGTAAAGCCAGAATCCTTTTGTATGGCTGAATAGACTCTGATCAAGGTAGAGTAGCCTTCATTCAGAATTCTGTAGAGAGGCCATGTTCTTTCCCCAGCTCCTTTGTATCTGAACACCAGTCTCTCTGGTAGCTGTCTGTAGGCAGCTATTCCCCTTACATCCTCCAGCTCATCCAGATAGAGTTCAATGTCTGAAATTTCTTTTATGTCACAGATGTGAACATAATCATCTTTAGAAATGGGTGGCTTAGGCTTAGGTTTATGTTTTTGAGTGAATTTCTTAGAGGTTAGGGGAGGTGTAGATTTAGATTTTCTTTTCTGTTTCTTTGGAAGTGGAAGAGTGGTTAAAAAGGTAGGCAATTTGATGGTGTCCCAATCAATAGGTTCCTCTTTTGGGATGATTGGTTCACCATGGATGTTTATGGTGGGATCAACAACAAAGGGTTCAGGTATGGAAGGTAGTGGTTTAGATTCTTCAGTGTTATCTTCACTCCTTCTATGTGCCTTGGCCTTTCTTCTGTTTCCCTTCTGCCATTCCTCTCTTTCCTCCATACTTTCACAAAATATACTCCCAAAAACCTCATCTAAGTTTGCAATCTTGTCTTCACCCCTGACTTCAATTCCTTTCTCTTCTTCAACTTGACTTGACTTTAGCTGTTGTTCAAGCTTTGCTTGTGCTCTTTTGTCAGCCTTGAGTTTTTCAGCTTCTTTCTTCAACCTTTTGGTTTCTTCCCTCTTGGCCTTTGGAAATTTGGGATGTCCTTGCATCACACAGATACTTTTTCCCTCTCTAAAGATAATGGCCATGTTCATTCTTTCAACTATGTCCTTGGTCTCCTTGTGCTTTATGATGTTAGCACCCAAAACTTTGTTTTCATCAGGCTTAGGAAGAGGAAAGTCCACTTCTTTCATCTGAGCAAAGTCTAGGGGGTTCTTTGTAGATTCCTTGCTGGATCTAGTGTTGGGCTTGAGAACCATAGGTTTTAGATTCTTGAAAGACGTCTCTCCAACCTTATTCCTCCTTTCTGGCTTGTGCTCCATAATGATTGGTTCAACCTTTATGCTATGTTTCACAGATATTGATTTATCTTGTGTAGAGCCAAACACCTGTTGCACCCTTTCATCAATTCTCCTCCTTTGCTCTTTCACTTGAATTTCAGCTGCTGCTAGCTGGATTAGGTCAATTCCATCAGGATTTCCTTTGATTTGCATATTTGGAGAAGTAGTGATGGCAGGAACTAGCACTTTAGATATTTGGATTTTTGTAGATGGCTCTCCTTCCCCTTCCCTTTTACTCTCCCCCTTTTTGTTATCATCAAGGAGAGGGGTCAAGCCTTGTGCCTTTGCCAGCTGCATAAGTAGACTTGTTTGAGATTGTTGGTTGTGAAGAATGGTGGCCATAGAATTTTCAATAACTTGAACTCTGTCTTCCAACTTGACCAGCCTCTTTTCAGTATTTGATTCCTTTTTCAATCTCAACAATAAGTCCTGCATTGTACCATAGGGCATGACTGAATCCAATTTTTCAGAATTGTAGGCTTTCAAGTCAGCAATATCCTTTTTGAGTTCATCCACACTCAGATTTTGTCTTACTTGCTGCAACTTCATGAGATGCAGTGAGTCCAGATGAGCTGTAAGGATAGCCTTGGTACCAGCATGTGAAGTTTTTTGAATGGCCTGATGGATAGAATTGATTTGTTTGACTAAGGAGACATTGAATTGCCCTGGTGTAGACTCCTTTGTCAAGGCCCATTCAGGTAAATTTGGAATAGAACTAGGGCCTTCAGCTCCCCCTAAGTTCATGCTTCCATCAGAAGAAACAGAGTCAACATCATCAGAATTTACTCCAAATTCCTCAGATGACTCACCAGCTGTAGAAGGCATCTTGTTAATAGCAGCTTTATCCCTTTAAAGGGATTCTGTTGTATGTACTAGATGTAGTGTCTTTTCTGCCTCCTCATTGCCCTGAGCAGCCAACAAGTGATAGGCTGACACAGGATGAGTAAAAGTGTCAGCATCCAAGGAAATGTTATCAATTACAGCTTTGTAATGTTGCTGAAATTGTCTTTCCTTTTCAGCATCATCCACAATCATTGACTCACTAGCAATGGCTGGATCCACCCTTATGTCTGCTGTACCTGCCTTTCTCTCATTTTCTCTATTTTCTTGCATCAGGGGCTCCCCCTGGCTCACACTCCTCACTCCCTCACCTTCACCTACTAAGGTGGTACTCCTCTCACTTACTTTTGCCATGCTGGAAGAAATAGCATGCATATTTGAGCTCTCAATCTCTCCTTTTGCCTGGGTGCAACCCAGCCTCTCACTCAAATTATCAATCCCTTCCCTCAGTCCTAAAAGTGATTGTACAGTAATCATTTCTTCTACACTTGGAATTGTTTCCGTTGTGTGTGTAGAGACTATCAACGGATGTGGAATAGCTGTTGAAGGTGAAACTGATGGTATCAACGGATAACTGCTGTTAAGCTTATCCATTGAAGAACAACCACTTGTCAACGGATGAGTGATATCCGTTGAAGAAGGAAAAGAAGTAGAAATTGAAAGTGATATAACTGTTGAATCTGTGTGGATTGATTTGAGTTTTGGTGACACAGATCCTTCAATTACATCTGAAAGAATTTGCGGGTGATCCAACAAATCATCTAAAATATGATGATCACCTGTATTTGAGTGGGGCTCCTCCCTGAGTTGTAAAGAGGGAGAATCAGGAATTGATGGGAATAACATATCCACATCCAGAGATGGTGATGAAGTGTGTGGTGATTGATGTGTGTTAATTGTGAGAGAATGGGGATGTGACTCCACATTTGTTGGAGCCACATCAAACTGAGTTTGAGAAGGCATAGATACAGATGGATGTATCTGTGCAGTGTGTGCACCCTGTGTAGAAGATTGGGTTCTAGCCCTCTTTCTTCTAATAAAAGCTTTTGTTGGTGAGTGTTTGGCTTCTGTGTCCCTCCCTCGTTTGTTCTGTGTTCCTGGTTGGGAAATATTTTCAATAGTTACATCCTTTTGGGAGGATGCAGCTAGGGATATGTTAGAAACCTTTTCAACCACCACAGCTTTTTGAGAAACTGTGGCTTGGCTAGCTTGGGAAGCACTTATCTCTCCTTCCTTATCCTGGGGGTTTCTTTGATGTTCACCCCTCCCCTCACCACTCACACCCTGTTCACTCCCCTCAGGGTTAATGGTAGGTGTTACAACTGTTGTCTTTTGAGAAACAACAGAGGTGGTTTTCTTTGTCTTTGATTTTGAAAGTTTAGTTTTGATGACCTTGGTAGGAATCTGTTGGGGCATTGTCACAGATTCCATGGCCACACTAGAAGATAAAGAAATAGAGGGGTTGGAAGAAGTAGGAGTTGTAGAAGCAATTACCTCACTTACCTGAGGTGCATTCATGATTGGTAAATATATCAATGGCACACTGCTGTTGAGATCCATTCTCAATAAATCTGCAAGAACTCTTTTCTCTTGTGCCCAGCACTTGAGTTTATTATTCTCATTGGTTATGACCAAACCTTCAGCAACATGGTTAGCCAATAACATAAAGAATCTAGCATAATAGATGTTATTAGGTCTATTAGCTTTGTTACCTAATCTAGTACCCAATTCTAGCATAACATAGTTGCTAAAATTAAAATACCTATCAGAAACAAGCATATAGAGCATATTAACAAGAGATGAAGTTATGGCATCAAAATTACTAATTTTCCCAGAGAAAACCTTGATAAAGGCATCCCCAAGAAAACTCCATTCTTTCCTAAGGCCTTTTCTTTTAATACTCCCTAAACTAGCAGAGTTAAGAGAATAACCTATGGAATCTAACATGTTGGATACATCATTATCAGTGTGTGGTGTCATGGCATTGTTCTCAGGTAATTTAAAACATGCTAGTAAATCATCACAGTTAACACAGTAATTTTTACCTTTAAGAGTGAAGGAGATGGTCATATCTATGGAGTTGAACTCAGCAGTTGTCCAAATCTCCTCAACTACTTCACAGTAAATCGTTGGGGCTTCCAGCATTGCATAGCTAAGTTTACAGTTTTTGATGAAGTCCATCATTTTGTGATAATCTGAGTGGGCTTCATTCTTTGCTACCAAAGCTATAAAATTGTTCTTCTCATAGATGAACCCAGATTGAGACATAATATTTACTACTGGTGCCATTGTTGTGAGTAGAAATTACAGAGAATAACTTGAAGGTTTTGCAGAGAGAAAATGATAAAAGCTTTGAAATTTCAAGAAAGCGTAAAGTAAAAATGAAAAATCAGAAGGGCTTATATACTTTCTCAAATTAAAAAACATAAATAAAAGATTAAACAATAAATATATGTAAGTGAATTTCAGCCGTTTAAGAATAAACTGTAAGTATTCTAAAAACTACCTTTAAAACAAATACATACAGCTGTATGTATGAGTATCAACGGTTAAGAAAATAGAATCAACGGTTGTGAATTACCTGAATCGACTGATGTGACATTTCAACGGATAAAGTAAACTATCATCCGTTGAAAAGCACTACAGTTTTATCCGTTGACGGATAAAAATTCCAGAAATGTATATGTCTTTCAACGGATAATGAACATCCGTTGATAGAACAATTTTGACTTTCAACGGATAGGAAATACCCGTTGATGGAATAATCTCTGTTAAAAAGTCAAATTTGTTCTAGCAACTAATACATTTCAGGCTTCAATTCAAATTACAATAAGGACATGAATTTTAAGAGTAATTAAGCATACCTAGCTCACTTACCAATCTTGTGAATGTTGATTCATCAAGTGGCTTGGTAAATATGTCTGCAATTTGTTGTTCACTTGGAACAAAATGTAGTTCTACTGTACCATTCATGACATGCTCCCTAATGAAGTGGTACTTGATATCAATGTGCTTGGTCCTTGAGTGCTGCACAGGATTCTCTGTTATGGCTATGGCACTTGTGTTGTCACAAAAGATAGGAATTCTATCAACATGAAGTCCATAATCAAGGAGTTGATTCCTCATCCATAACACTTGAGAGCAGCAACTTCCAGCAGCAATGTATTCAGCCTCAACTGTAGAAGTAGAGACTGAATTTTGCTTTTTGCTAAACCATGATACAAGCTTGTTTCCCAGGAATTGGCAGGAGCCTGTTGTACTTTTCCTGTCTATTTTGCAACCTGCATAGTCTGCATCTGAATAACCAATTAGATCAAAGCCAGATTCTCTAGGATACCAAATACCTAAATTTGGTGTACCCTTGAGATATCTGAAAATCCTCTTGATAGCAATTAAGTGAGACTCCCTAGGATCAGCTTGAAATCTAGCACACAGACATGTAGCAAACATTATATCTGGTCTACTGGCAGTTAAATATAAAAGTGAACCAACCATGCCTCTATAACTTGTAATGTCCACAGACCTTTCAGTCTTATTTAATTCAAGTTTGGTGGCAGTGGCCATGGGAGTTTTTGCAGATGAACATTCCATTAAGTCAAACTTCTTTAAAAGATCATGAATATATTTAGTTTGACTAATGAAAATTCCATCACTAACTTGTTTAACTTGTAAACCAAGAAAATAGGTTAGTTCTCCCATTTGGCTCATTTCATATTTACTTTGCATTAGCTTAGCAAACTTTTTGCAAAGTTTATTATCTTTAGAACCAAATATTATGTCATCTACATAAATTTGAACAAGTGTACTAGAGCCATTAACATTCCTAAAGAAGAGAGTTTTATCAACAGTACCTCTAGTGAAGTGATTCTCCAAAAGGAATTTTGATAGGGTTTCATACCAGGCTCTAGGTGCTTGCTTCAGTCCATAGAGTGCTTTCAACAGATAATACACATGGTCTGGAAAATTTGGATCTTCAAACCCTGGAGGTTGACTTACATAGACTTCTTCCTCCAATTTCCCATTTAGAAATGCACTATTGACATCCATTTGATAGACTTTGAAATTGGCATGGGCTGCATAGGCTAGAAAAATTCTGATGGCTTCAAGTCTTGCAACAGGAGCATATGTCTCATCAAAATCTATTCCCTCTTATTGAGAATAGCCTTTAGCAACCAATCTGGCTTTATTCCTTATGACAATGCCATTTTCATCCATCTTGTTTCTGAATACCCATTTTGTGTCAATAGGACTCTTGTTCTTTGGTTTGGGTACCAGCTTCCAAACTTGGTTTCTCTCAAATTGGTTCAGCTCTTCCTGCATAGCTAATATCCAATCTGGATCCAATAAAGCTTCTTCCACTTTCTTAGGTTCCTCCTGAGATAGAAAACTACTATACAGACATTCATCTTGAGTAGCTCTTCTTGTTTGCACTTTAGATGATGCATCACCAATGATCACTTCAAAGGGATGATTCTTGGTCCATTTCCTTTGAGGTGGAAGATGTGCTCTAGATGAGGTGGCCTCAGTATTGTCATGATGTGAGACAGAGTGTTGATTAGTTGAAACTCCCCCTGAGTTGTTGGTCCTTTGCAGGGAACTTGGAGTTCTATCAACTGATGATGTAAATCGATTATCCGTTGATGAACTATGATCAACGGATGCTTCATTATGTACTTCAACGGATGATGCACTATGTCTTTCAACGGATACTGCATTGCCTCTATCAACGGATGCAGAATTCTGACTTTCAACGGATGCAGTATTTTGTGCACTATCCAAGGGCATATTTTGAATCCTTTTTGAAGTGTCATCTCCATCAATCTCCTCTTCACTATCATCACAATATATCTCAATGTTGTCAAATTTGAGTCTCTCATGGTGTCCCTCATCTGTTAGTCCATCAATCTTTTTATCATCAAACACAACATGCACAGATTCCATAACAATGTTGGTTCTTAGATTGTAGACCCTATAAGATTTTCCAGCTGAGTAACCAACAAATATCCCTTCATCAGCCTTTGCATCAAACTTCCCTTTATGGTCAGATTGATTCCTCAGTATAAAGCATTTACAAACAAAGACATGAAGAAAGTTTAGAGTTGGTTTTCTTCTCTTGAACAACTGATAAGGGGTCATGCCTTTAGCTTGATTGATCAAAGAAATATTCTGAGTGTAACAAGCACAATTAACAGCTTCAGCCCAGAAATATGTTGGTAACTTTGATTCTTCAAGCATTGTTCTGGCAGCCTCAATTAAAGATCTGTTCTTTCTTTCAACTACCCCATTTTGCTGAGGTGTTCTTGGAGCTGAGAATTCATGCATGATTCCATTTTCTTCACAGAACAGCCTCATTGACAAATTCTTGAACTCAGTTCCATTGTCACTCCTGATATTCCTAACCTTCAAGTCAGGATGATTATTGACTTGCCTGATGTGATTGATAATGATTTCACTTGCTTCATCCTTTGATCCAAGAAAATAGACCCATGAAAACTTTGAGAAATCATCTACAATCACTAAGCAATATCTTTTTCTTGCAATTGACAATACATTGACTGGTCCAAACAAATCCATATGTAGCAGCTGTAATGGTTCATCAATTGTTGTTTCAAGCTTCTTTTTGAATGATGCTTTCCTTTGTTTGCCTTTCTGACAAGCATCACACAAACCATCCCTTGAGAATTCAACTAGAGGAATTCCTCTAACTAAGTCCTTTTTGACTAGATCATTCATTGTCTTGAAATTCAAATGGGATAGCTTCTTGTGCCATAGCCAACTTTCAACTGAACTTGCTTTGCTGAAGAGACAAGTAATAGATTCTGCATCTGTAGAGTTGAAGTCAGCTAAGTACACATTTCCTTTTCTAACTCCAGTTAGAACCACTTTGTTGTCTTTCTTACTGGTGACAACACAGGCTTCAGAATTGAAGGAAACTGTATTCCCTCTATCACATAGTTGACTGATGCTCAGTAAGTTGTGCTTGAGACCATCAACTAATGCAACTTCATCAATGATGACATTCCTTGTTGAAATCAAGCCATATCCCATAGTAAACCCTTTGCTGTCATCTCCAAAGGTTATGCTAGGGCCAGCTCTCTCCTTAAACTCTGTGAGCAGGGAGAAACCTCCTGTCATGTGTCTTGAACAGCCACTGTCCAAGTACCATAGATTTCTTCTTTTTCCCTGCACACCATAAAATCAATCAAGTTGATTTTGGTACCCAAGTTTCCTTGGGTCCATTCTTGTTAGCCTTTCTCCTAGACTTCATTCCTTCTGCATCTTTAGACTTAGGCAACTTTGAGTCAACCTTGATCTTAGATGTAGTTGGTTGAGGTGTAGGGTTAGTCACAGAATCATTTAGCATATTTGGAATTTGATAAGGCATGGATTGTGCAAACATGTTATTCCACATAGGCATATTGTATGGCATTTGAGGCATACTAAATGCAGCAAGATAAGGATTGTTAAAATATGGCATGTTTGAAAAATGTGCATAAGGATTCTGTTGAGACATAACAGGCATAGCATGCAGAGGTGATGCAGACATATTAGGCATGGAAGAGGGTACAGGTATGGGAGTTTTCTTAATAGATTTGCAATTAGCAGATAGATGATTAATACTACTACAATGCACACAGCTTTTTCTAGGAGCATACTTATCAGGTGTGTAATTGTTATGTTTGTTAACCCCTACCTTCCCATTTCTATTAGATTTCCTTTTAGTTTCCTTTTTATCCTCAACCACTTTGAGCCTATTCTTTAACTGTTCTAAGGTCATGTGCCCTATATTCACCTTACTGACATCTTTGGATGTGCTTGCTTCTCCTTTGACAAAGTTCTTGGAAGTTGAACCAAACTTTTTGTTGAGTTTCTTTAGATTTTCACTTTTAGAAACATCTGCCTGTTTTAATTGAGGAACCTTCAACGAATGCTCCTTTTCTTCCTTCAACGGATAACTTTCATCATCCGTTGATTCCACATCCGTTGACAGCCCATCAATTAATTCCAGTTTCTTTTTGTTTTTATCCCAGGAAGTCTCACAGAATGATTCAATTCCTTGGACCTTGGCAATTTGAGCACTAACATCCCTAGATGTCTTCCAGGCTTTAATCACCTCTTGCTCTCTCTCTAATTGATTAGAAAGTATTTCTACTTTCTTAACAGATTCAGCTAGTTCATTTTCAACAGATATACAATGTAGCTTAGTTTTCTCTAGGTCAATCAACTTATCTTCTAACACAGCATTTTTATCACTTAAAAATAGATTGTTCTCTTTAATCCTACTATTTTCTTTAGCAAGAGATTTAAGAGACACACGCAAATGATATAATTCAGTAGACATGTCATTAAAAGCATCATTGCACTCTTCTTTAGTAAGCTGTGTTACATCAGTAGTGATTACCTGGTTGCTTGATGAACTAGCTTCATTTTCCTCAGAATCAGCCATAAGAGCCAAGTTGACATATTCCACATCTTCATCCTCTTCTTCTCCATCAGCTGCCCAGTCTTTCTCTTGAGTAATGAAAGCCCTCTCCTTTTGCTTGAGCAGATCAAAATATTTCTTTTTATAATCTACTTGGTCAAATTTCTTCTTTTCAGAAGTTGGCTTTCTGCACTCACTTGCAAAGTGTCCACTTGTACCACAATTGTAACACTTGAACTTGGATTTGTCCACCATGTTCTTATGAGGTTTAGTGGCTCTAGTGTTTTTCCTAAATTTCATCTTTGCAAATCTCCTGGACAGAAATGCAAGATGCTCATCAATACTATCAGAGTCATCTTGGCTGGAGTTGTCTTCATTCTCAGCAACTTGCTCTTTACCCTTGCTTGATTCTGATTTTTTTGTGCCAATTTTGAGACTTGGCATTGTCTTCTCCTCAATCCTGGTTTCTATCTTCTCACTGTCAGCTACAAGAGCAACTGTTCCTCCTTTTCTCTTTCCCTTTTCCAACAGCTCATCCTGCTCCATCTCAAGTTCATAAGTCTTCAAAATTCCATATAATCTTTCAAGAGTGAAGTTCTTATAATCTTGAGAGTTTCTCAAAGAAACAGTCATGGGCTTCCATTCCTTTGGCAGAGACCTAAGAAATTTTAAGTTGGAATCCTTGACTTGGTATACTCTACCATACAGCTTCAGTCCATTCAACAGCTTTTGGAATCTATTGAATGTGTCATTTAAAGATTCATTTTCTTCAAAATGAAAATACTCATACTGTTGAATGAGAAGCTGCATTTTGTTCTCTCTGACCTGCTCAGTTCCTTCACAGATGATTTGTACAGTATCCCAAACTTCCTTTGCAGTTTGGCAATTGATGACATTGTCAAACATATCTTGATCTAAGCCATTAAACAAAATGTTCATGGCTCTCTTATCCTTGCGGATTTCTTCCATGTATTCAATAGTCCATTCTGCTTTTGGCTTGGGAATGGACTGTCCAACAGCAACTGTTGCAGTAGCAGCTGTGGCTACTTTGTGAGGGATATGAGGACCATTTTCAATACAGTTGATGTAGCTTTCATCTTGAGAAAGAAGATGTAAATGCATCTTCACTTTCCAGTGATGATAGTTATCCTTTTCCAGGACTGGGATTTTTACACCAATATCCTTCCTATTCATAATGGTAACAGGAGGGTTCTTCTGTGCACTCATCTTTGTTAGTTTCCAAGATCTTTAAACTCTTTGTGTGTCAAGAGCTTGCTCTGATACCAATTGTTATTCCTAGTGGACTAACAATGAGATTTACAGAAGGGGGGTTGAATGTAAATCTCAAAACTTTTTCAAGTTTTGAGCAGTTTCAAAGGCTATGTGTTCAAGATAAACAAGTGTGTAAATTGCTTTAAGCTAATACAGACAGATATATATTCAAACACAAATGTAAAGAACACAACAGACCTTAAAAACTTTTCTGGTGGATTTGTTGTTCCACCAGAGATGGTATTTCAGAAAATCTGTGATTCAAGAAGATGATCACAGCTACGTCCTAGTACAAACTAGATAAACTTTCTCTCAAGATTTTTCTAAACAGCTCTGGAAAATTCTTATCTAATTACTAGCTGCTACTTGGTTTATATATCACCAAGTTTACAAGTGAAGAAAAAGATAAAATACAATAATAAAATGAGTTCTCCACTTGTTTCTTCTCCATTTCACTCCAGTACATTGTTGACTATTGCCTCTTTGTACTAGAGTAGAACGGCTGCTTTTTATGATGTTCCTGAAATTAGGCTACCACATCTCAATTATCTCTGTCAACCCATGTGCCTCTGTCTACAGTTACAACTACCACTTATCAACTGCTATTTAACAGAACATCCGTTGAAGCCTTCATTCGTTGATGGCTTTATCCGTTGATATGTTAGCAGTTGAAGCTCTATCCGTTGATGCACTCATCCGTTGAAGGATGTTATCCGTTGAAGCTTTAGAGACATCCGTTGAAGCTTTGTTTCTCATCCGTTGAAGGTCTTTAAGTTATCCGTTGATACCACTTCATTTATACAAAATTACAAGGCATGAAATATTTATAATTGGCCTTCCTATTTGCATATCCTCTAGTAATCAACATGACTTATAATTTCTCTCAACTTCAAAGAATTATATCTCAATTACAGAGACTGAAATGTGCTACAACACTAGACTTATTTCTAAGTAAAGCTACACCATCAACGGATAGCCAAAGTGGTCTTATCCGTTGAGGCTACAAACACTAGACTTCTACTTAAGTGTTTTGTTAAACATATCATCAAACTAATGCACATATATTCCTAACAGATTTAATCTATTCAAATCTTATCTTGTAGTCTCATCTATGTGATGAACTTTTGAAACTAATTATAACTTGAACGGTGGTAGTTCAAGTAGTATTTGGAAAAGATATATGTATATTGGAGTATCTTGTAACTTCATCTTTTAAACTTATATCTTGTTAATGGTTGTCTTATGAATGACAAAGATTTTCAGAAAAACGTTGAGACAAGGTTAGATATATGAGATCACCTTGCAACGATATTTTTATACAGTTATAAACTGGAACTCTGTGTATATTATGCATGGAAGAGGACTTCCAAGATTTTGAAAAGTAAATATGTATATATACTGAATATTTTGCGACTTCATCGCATTAAGATATCAAACTTGGTTCATTTCTTTTGACCAAGACTTTCATGAGTACTATGAGAAGGCTCATATATTATTAATCATTATACATATTATTTTGGTGGGCTTGCTGCTCACCCTTGCTTTCTTCTTTCATCACACAACAACAGATAGAAAAGATGAACAGGACCAAGCTCCCGATTCGCAAGCGGTTAGAAAACGTTCCGCAGTCTTCTGGAAGCATTGATGCCGTTGTAGCTGAGGTAGGAACTACCAATATGCTAGGATTTCAACTTTTGATGTACCAGACTTATGTATAATATGAATTGTAATAATGGCAAGGAATATGTAAATTTATTCAGAACCTTTTTAAGGGGTAACGGTTTATAATTGTGCAATATAAGAACTTGTGTTATTTTTGAGTATTCATCTCTGAGACTATAACTTGTGGTTTGTGTGTGTATATTGTGGGGTCACAGTACAGAGTAGTTGATTGTTTAATAAGATTGGGTGTTATTGAGGGAAATGGAACTCGTGACAACCCGGATCCCCGACCCCGGATTTGGGGGTGTTACAGAAAAGGTCGAAATTATTCAAAAGAGATTGATTGCAGCTCAAGATCGACAGGAAAAGTACGCAAATCAAGAACGTAAAGATGTGCAATTCGAATCTGGAGACAAAGTCTTATTAAAGATATCTCCTTGGAAAGGCTTAACCCGATTCGGAAAGAAAGGAAAGTTGAGTCCTAGGTACATTGGACCATTTGAAGTATTGCGTCGAGTTGGGAAAGTGGCATATGAATTGGCGCTACCTCCGTAAATGCAACATATGCACAATGTATTTCATGTATCTCTTCTAAAGAAGTATACCGCTGATGCGAGCCATGTGATCGAGTTGGAACCAGTGGAAATCCAGCCAAATTTGTCCTATGTGGAACAGCCAGTTCGAATTTTGGATCGAAAAGAAAGGACGCTTAGAAATAAAGTTGTACCTCTAGTTAGAGTGTTATGAAGAAATCCATTAGTCGAAGAATCGACTTGGGAATTAGAAAGTGAAATGAAAGAAAAGTATCCCCATCTATTTGCTTAGATTAGACTCTGGGGACAAAATCCTTTTAAGGAGGGTAGATTGTGACGACTGCGAATTTTGCGACGTAATTAATCAATAAAGTATGTGTTATGTGATGTGATTATAATTAGGTGACTAAATGCTAATTAATTGTCTTTTCTGTATATTAGAATATAGGAGCGTAGATTAAAACGTTCCAATTTAAAGAGTCAGCTTAGAAGTTAAGCTGTGGTGTCGGGCTGTCAGGTATAACGGAACCCGTCCAAATAAGGAGTTAAAGAATATAAAATGTGAATTATGTATGATTGAATGAAATGAATGTTTAAATAAAGTATTTCGTCCTAAGTGACGTGTCGATTGATAATGATAATGAGAAGCGTAATCGAAACGCTGAGCATCGGGCCATCAGGCTGAACGTGACCCGGTACGCGTAAAAAGGATAAAAGATTAAAGAGGGATAAATTCTATGATCAAACCTGAGTCGTTATGTGATTGTATATGTGTGATTGATTGACTGTGTGCATGACTATGTGCTCTGTGACATTTTTATGGAATTAAGATAATTATGTAAGGATTTATTTAATCTTCGCGCATTTTTATAAAATCATCCGAGTAAGATAAAAACATGAGATTTGTTATGTTATCTTCATAGTGGTCCTAGAGACTTTTTAAAAAAATGATGAGTGGATTTATTTGGTGGTCCTTGCATTTTAAATTGATTTTTATGTGGAAAATGATATTATTAAGGCGAGATTGCGAAATTCATATAAAAATCAACTGTCCGCTCAAAATCTTATTATGAGTAATGGTTAAAAAGCTAATTTCAAGATCTACGTATTAAAATTGTCATTTTCAATAATTCTCGACTTTCCGAGAAAGATATATTTTATATTTAATTTTTGTTTCATTTGAGTAAAAAGGAAGGAATAAATAAGAATAAAAGGGGAATTAGTAATGTACTAAAATGCCCTTGATTTTGATTGAGTATAAAACTCATTCTTTCCCCCCTTTTCTTTTTTTTCCGAGCACATCAATCTCTCTTCTCTCTTTCTTTCTCACACTCTCTCTCTCTCTTGGCTATTCTCTCTCTCTCGGTTCTTCTTCTTTTCTCTTGGTAAACCACTTATTTCTTTGATAACTCTCACCCATCCTTCTCAAAATCTCTTGTTAAACATACATAAGTGGTTATTGGTGTGTGCATGTGTGAATATCTTGTTGCATGCAAGCTCGATGTGTGTGTGTGTGTGTGTGTGTTCATACTTGATGCGTGTGTACGTGTGTATATGGTCTAATATGTGCTTAAGGAGGTGATTTTATGATTGAAAAATGATTTTCAAAGCCAAGTGAGTCTTGCATGTGCCTTGTGTGTACCTAAATCGGAGGTTTCAAGGTTGGAAACCTCGAAATGGGGCACCACCGAGAAACCACCGCCACTGGTGATGAACTCCGGTGAACCGGTGGTGAGTTGTGATGAGAAAAACTGAACTCTAATACCATAAAATTTGATTTTGATGTTTGCATGCTTGGATCGTTAAAATTTCAAAAAAGTGTTTTGGATTTCTAAAAGTTAAATTGATAAGTATTTATTAGAAATAAGTGATGAATTGATTGTGGATTGATTTGTGATTGAAGGATTAAGAGAAATCTTTTGCACGTGTTGTTTTCTTGAAAAAAACCCGAATGGTTTTGATCCTTGGAGTGATTAATTTGATTTTTCTTGTTGAATAAAATAATTAGGGATTGTTGTTAGAAGGTTTAATGGATTAAAAGGAGTGAAATTGTTGTTGCATGCTAAGTTTTGGTCCGAGTTTTGTACTAATGAAAAAGGGAGTTAAAATTTTGTAACTTGATTCTTGGTTAATTAGCTAGTCTCGAGATTTGCATGTTGATTTGCAAGAAGAATTAGTGATGCATGTTAAAGTATAGCCTTGCATGTAAATGTCAAATTAAAAATAAGCTAAAAAGGATGAGTTCGAACATAAGCATCTACATCACAGGTCTTACAGGCAGTCTGCTTGAATCTAACCATAGCTGCTAGCTGTAATATCAGGGTAAAGCAAGGAGTGAGCCAAATGCTCAACAAGTGCTAACAGTACGATACAAAACATAAATCGAGATATGAATTAAAGAATGTCAATGGGAAGACATAATCTGAGATAACGAGAGATAAAACATTGGGTAATGGCATCATTTTTACTTGTATCAAAACAAATTTCAAAATTCATGTCTTAATCAAAATCATTTTAGGACACTACGGATTACAGCCGGTGATCAGCCGCGAAGAAGTAATCCCGAACCTCGCTGGGTTCTAAAACATTAACGGGAATCCCTAGGAAACTTTTAAGCCTAATATAAGTGTGGAAAGGACTCGCGTCTCAGTCCAGATCCACTATTCAAGGAAAACATTTATCCCCCTGTGGGACTGAAAACCCATATTTTATTTATTTCAAAAACTGATGCCGAATTATAACAAAGTCTCTTTTAACAGTAAACATTTTTATTAAGGGATTATAGATCAACTCGAAACACGGGAAATATGGTACTAAATCTCAGGGCCATGATTTACAAAATTTTACTCTATTATGGTAACCAAAAGGTTTTCATATGTCAGAACTTGGACAGGAAAATTTAGTGAGACTAATGGATAATGTAAAGGGGTAATGCCAAACTGGGCTTAAAGCAATGGTTTCTCGTCAAGGTACAGGTATTGGATCATCAAGAAGATAAGCTTCATGAATACTATGGGTGTTAAGGTATGAAGAAATGATTCTTTAGCTCAGGATATATCAGAGTTGTCAAGCTTTAGGATAAGAAAGAGGGGTATCAATCAATGAGGGATCACATTGATAAGTTTCTGACTTTCAGGGTTCAAGGGAAGGTTCTATAGGGATTCAAGTATCAAGATGAGATATCAATACTTAGGAATCATCAGCATGTTAATCAAGAGGATCAATCAAGTAATATATCAACTCTTCATTTTATCATGGCATTTAACTATCATGAAAAGGCTTTTAAACTACTTGCAATACATACTCGAGGGTTCATGGCATTTCTATATAATTCAAAGATAAACGAAAGATACGCTTGATTTGAAACATATCAAATGACTCAGGATAATTGCATCAATATATATATGAACTGTTTATAGTAAATACGAAGGTCAAGTTGAATCACTTGCCTTGAGAAAGGCTGGTCTGGTCTGACTGGTAGGAGCAACTGGAGCTTCACTCGACCTTTATGGCAAGTTTTCCCTCGTCTCGAGATCCTACATAATAATAATAATCCTCATTATAATATATTCTTACCATCTTAACCTATTTACAACTTGAAATTAAACACGGATGACACTTAGGCCTATACACACTTAATTTTATATTCACTTTTAAATTACAAAAGTACACATATAGCCACATATTCACATATCATATATTACCACCAAATAACACCATATATACCATAATGCAACACTAGGCTTGGATGATCTCGACTCACATCTTAAGTCACTTGGTAGCTAAACTAGACAAGGTCTTCTAATTTTGGCTTCCTAACTCGATGTGCCTTTCCTAAATTATCCAAAACCTATTGTCCCTCACTTGTGCCTTTAGCTCTACTGACCTTATACCATCTTACAACTATGGTGGTCGACCTAATACTCACTTCTAAGTGTTCTAAAACTATGTGATAAGTGAAAGCGCTCACTGGTGCAAATTTCAGAATGACAACTATAGTTTCTTGAGTGCATTACGCACTCTTAAACTACAAGTTTTCCCTCAAAACTTTTACACAAGACTCTCCTGACCTAAGGGCATCTCAAAAACTTAATGTGGCTCAAGGGCCTGGCTTGGGCCTTCTTGGGCCTAAGCTAAAGTCCAAGGTTCCCCTGTTTTTCTGGGCAGAAAACGCCCTGACTTGAATTAACTTGTGACACATGGTTCTAACTCATATCCTAGGAAATATGGTTGGAAAAACTTCTCTGACACTCCCTCTAACTAATTCCCAATAGGTCCTAATGAGGGCCTACCCATGACATGGTCAAATCTTCCTATTTCTAAGTTGCAACAAAACTGTCCCCTGCTGGACAAATTTTGTTATTCTACTTGTGCACCTAACCAAAAGGCATGCAAACCTCCAACCAACTCCTAAAACCTTTTATATACTCCCAATACTAACTTCTGGTGGCTTGGGCCTCAAAGTGCACATCAATGACATGGTCAAAACTCACTCTAAACCTCAGGATACTAAACTGATTTTCTGCAGAAACTATAACTCTCATTTCTCGAAGGTTTTGACTTGACAAACTCAACTACCAACATCCCAATACTTAAACCAAGACTTATACATGGTAATCTACTGAACTAACTCCCTTATTCTCAAAATAACCTTGGGTGAGATCATCCTTACCTAAGGTACAATTATGGCAAAACAAAAGAGATCACATTTCTCAACTCACCAATCATTAAGTTTTTGAAACCACAAGATATGCATTTTATAAAAGATAACCACGAATTATTACCATGCAACAAGAAGAATAAAATTAATATTAACACATTATTCCTACTGAAATTATGGCTCACTAACAAAATCTTTCCAAATGATCAAAATCTTGCAACATTTTGAAGAGAAATCCACATGCATGCATGTCCTCGGGTTTTACAAACCAAAACAACACATTTTCTACATATATTCTACCATAAAATTGACATGCAAGCCTAGCATGAGATATACCTAGATGATCACTTAGCATGCAAGGAGTTTTATCAAATTTTCACCACAAAATTCAAGTCATTATCACATAAACATGCAAAATTTGAGCAAAACAACAAGAATGATCTCAAGGACCATTCATTTGGCTCCCATATGGTCATGGCCGAATGAAATGGATGGGAATGGCCATTTAATCATCAAGATTTTCCCTCTCAAGACTTGGCACTTCTCCATTCCTTGTAGTCCTCTCAAAAACAACCCTAAACTCACAAGAATCAAGGTTGTACTTTGAGTTTCAACTAAAACCTTAACAAGCAACTTCAAAACTTAAACTTTCTACTCAAAACTCTTTGAAATATGAATGATCATGGTATGGGAAATAATATTTACTTGTATAAGGAGTAGAAGTTTGGTGGAGGAATGAAAAAAAATGGGGAGGGGGTGGTTCTCGTTTAAATCCGAGAGTGAGAGAGGGAGGGCCGAGAGTGAGGGAGGAGGAGGGAGAGAAGAATGAGTGTGGTGTGGGTGATGAGTGAAAATGATCATGTCTTTGCTTGTTTTATGGTTTTTGTATTGGCAAAAGTGAGTGGAATTAGGAATTGACATGATTAGCCTTCCACTTGAACTTGGTTCAATTTGCATGCAAGGGTAAAGAAGGAAATTGGCTAGAAAAATAAGAGTTTGTGGGGTTGGAATTGTCCTCTTTGTCCTTGAAAAGAATGAGAGGGTGGTTTGCATGCAAGGGCTTTCTTGTAATTTTCTAAATATGACAACTAAAATTTATAATGATTTATTTTTATAAAATAAAATACAAGTTCAAAAATTATAAAATTTATACCATAAAATAACTTGGATTTTTAGAGACTTTATAAAATCATTTTCAAAATTTGTAAACAAAATACCTTTTAAAAGAAAATTTTTCCAAGGCTTAGAATATTCCTTATAAATCAAAAATAAAGAAATTAAATAAACTCTTGCTTTGAAAAATCATATACTACATAAAGCAAATTTATAATGCAGAAATTTGCACTCACACAAACGTACAATCATTGAATATATTTTCATTCGGCTTTAATATTATACCAAATCCACAAATAATATTACACGAAGATACCGGTCGTAACAAATTTTGATGTTAAAAGAGAAGAAATGATTCTTTTTAAAGATTTTTGATTATGTTATATGTTTATGTGAGCTAAGTGGAGATTGATTGATTTTGAAAACCATAAGTGATAATTATGGTCGTAAAGGTTTAGTTTTGTAAATAAATCATGTACTCGTAAGAATTATATTAGTGTGATTTGAGAAAATAAGGATAAGCAAGTATGCTTTGATTGTTAAGTATATAAAGATATAAAAGTTACGAGAAAGGGATATGCTATATGCTATGTGCTATGTGCTTATTTGTATAAGCTATAATCATATACTCGAGTCAAGGATATAATCGAGTTATCGTATTGAGTGATCGTTCCGGGAACGAGAGTTGAGAAACTGATTAAGGTTTTGGTTTTATTGTAGATTCAGAGCGTGAGGGCATTCAGGCTAAGAAAGGAAAGGATATACTTGGTGGCAGTAGTTCAACCTTCAGGAAAGCAAATTCAGGCAAGTAACTCTGATTACTTATATAAATGGTTATAAAGGGAATGTTGTTCATACCATGTAGAGTATTGAACTGTTTAATTATGAAACCTTGATATTGATTTGAGATACCCTGCCTTTGTTCTTGATAAACAGTTATTAATAAGCTTAATGATTCAACCCTTTGATAATATGTTCTTTCTGTTCAAGTTATTTATTAAGCCATGGATCATATTGAACCCTCTGATTATCCTTGTTAACCCTGTTTAATGATACCCTGTTTTCCTAATCACCCTATTGATCCCTAAACAGATGTTGATCCTTCTAACCTAAGTGCCTTGTTATCCTTGACACGGAATCCTTATGAATTGTTCCTTGTTTATCTTTGAATTAATCCCTAAACTTTATTTCCTTAAAATCTGAATTAGGAATGAGTTTCGACTTGAAAGAGTCCGAATGATTTCAAGTTCTTGGTAATGATAAAATGAGTTTTAGAAAACCTTTTTGTTTTTCCAACTCAAGGTTTTCCAAATGAATTCCTGGTGGATTGGATTGGGACGTAAGAGGCTAGTGGGACTAGTCCAGTCATGGTAAGAGGCTAGCGGGGCTAGTCCAACTTAAGGCTGAAATTATGCTGATTGGTACCTTAAAGACCGGAATGGAGGTTGGTACGGGCTGATCACCCGTATATAATGAAATGGAAAGATAAAGTGATCCAATCAAGGGTTCTAAATGATTATTTAAAAAGGGAACTGAAACTTTCTGTTCAGTAAATTGATTCTTGAAAATGAAAATGGTTTATATTGCTTTGAAAAGAGTTGATTATGTTATTGTGAAGCTTAAAGCTCGAGAACCCTGATTCTTGAATTTGTTGATCATATGATTGATTCCATATATTGAAATACTGTTGCTTTCCTCTTTTGAAAGATCTATTCTGATCCTTTAATGATTTGTGATGAATGTCGGCTTTCGTCCTGCTTTGAGCCTTGTTCCTTGAAAGCCCCACATTATCCTTCAAAACCTTTCCTTAACCCAAAAGCTGGAAATCTGCCACCTAGAACAAATAAAGTAGAATGCCCTGAGTTTGGTAAAGCACATTGTGAATTGATATTGTAGAACTGCTATATAGTTACTTGCTGAGTTTTATAATCATTTGTTTTGTTTTAATCTAACCATGGCAGTTAAGCAAGAAGATGGCCAAGCTTAGGCGCACTGCTCGTAAGAGCGTACCTGGTGGTCCCTACCGTGTTGAGGGCTTCCGGTTGCCAGAGCAGGTAGTGGTAATCAAGAGTGAGCTCGCACCTAGAAGGAAATGTTTAAAGATACAATGGGTTATTGTCGGTTCCCAGCCGGAATCGATATTGTTTATTTAATAATATTTTGGGTTGTAAGTTATATTTTATGATTGGTAGTTGTAATCTTGTCTTATACTTTATCCTGTTGATCCTGTTAGTAGTTAATCGGGGTTTATGCTTATTTAATTACTAGATTAGAGGTGTGTGAGTCCTCATTTCCTAACCCGTAGATTGAGGGCGTCACAAAAACAGTCTTAATTTTAATATAAAATTAAGTGAGTTTTGAAGATATGTATTCTTCATTTTCTGCAAGCTTAAATTCTGCATGAACACATTTCACTACAAGAATTAATTTACTTTGTTCAATCAAGCCAAAAACATTCAAGAAAAGCCTAAAACCAGTAAAACACATTCAGCCCCTCCCCTCTGTGTTATTCATTTCCTAACAAGTGGTATCAGAGCAAAATCTGAAAGTAAAAAGATTCAAGATCTTGGAAGAATGAATACACAGAAAATCAGTAGCATCAAAATTCCTACCTTTGACAAAGCTAACTACACTCTTTGGAAAAAGAAAATGATGCTGTTTATCAGGATGGCCAATCCACTCTACATTCAGATCCTCAAGAATGGACCTTTCACTCATATGGTTAGGGTTAAGGAATCTACAGATGGAGACATGGTTATCCCAGCTCATTATGCTCCAAAAGATCCTTCTGAGTATACTGAGCCTGAGAAAGAAAAAGTTTCCCTGGATAGTGGCGTGCAATTAATATTGATTGAGTCACTTAATAATGTGATGTACAACAACATTGTCAACTATGACACTGCCAAGAAAATATGGGAAAAGATTGAGATACTATGTGAAGGAACTGAAGAAGTTAGGTAAAATCAGAGAAGGATACTGATTTCACAGTATGAGGGTTTTATGGCTAAGCCAAAGGAAAGTATTACTGAAGTGTTTGAGAGATTTAACAAGCTGATAAATGACTTGCAGCTCCATGAGAAATACTATGAAGCTGAAGAAGTGAACCTGAAGTTCTTGCTTACTCTCCCTGATCATTTGGAATAGAAAATCTCAGCAATCAGGGAAGGGAGAGACTTGAGTAGGATAACGCTGGAAGTTCTATATGGAATTCTTAAAACATATGAACTTGAAATGATTCAGAGAAAATCATTGAGATATGGCCAAGGACATGTTGTAGATGGCTCAAGTACTTTAATTGTAAATGAAAGTCAAACATCTAATGATGAAGAAAGATCTCAAATTATAGTTGCCTCAACAAGTGAGCAAAGAACAAATGATTCACATGAACAAGTCATTCTGGAATTGGAAAAAGATGAATTTTATACTCTTGAAGAACTGGATGAGCTAGATCAGTCAATGGCCTATTTGGCGAGGAAATTCTATAATATTATAGTAAAAAAGCCAAGATACTTCAAGAATAAATGACAGTCTTTCAACAAATACGGCAGCTGGAAGGAAAAAGGGAAGTATAATTCTGATAGCAAGAATGGCTACAAAACTGGATCTGTTGACAGATCCAAGATAAGGTGCTTCAATTATGATGAATTAGGCCACTTTGCTACAGAATGCAGGAAACCCAAGAAGGCAAAGAAAGATAAAGCGTATCTTGAACTTAAAGCAAAGTATGAAGCTCTTCCGAAGAAACAGCAAAGCAAAGCTTATATTGCAGAAGGTAAAAGTTGGGCTGACTCTGAAAATGATGAAGATGAAGAACTTGGAAACTATGCACTCATGACCTTTGAGCAAGGAGAATCATCCTCATCTAAATCACAGTTACCAACTCTTACCTCCACTGATTTAAATGTGAATCAATATAAGGAAACTGTTCAAAAGATGAGCAAAGAAATTTTTCACATTCATACAAGCATGGTGGCTGCAAATGAAGAAGTAAGCAGACTGACAAAAATGAATGAGAAGCTTGAGAATGAAACACAAGGAACTAAATTGTTGATAATGGAGCTTGACGCCTTGAAACAAGAAAATGGTTATCTGAAGAACAAGCTCAAGTGTGCAAATGAGATTGAGGCTGTGTTAAGGGAAAAACTGGAGAAAATAAAGTAAAGTTGAAGTCCTTCAAGAATGTATCTGAATTGGTTGGTCAATACCATGAGAAAAACAAACCATGTGCAAACATTGCTATTGGTCTTGATTATGATGCCTTGAACAGCAAAAAGAAAAACATAAGTGACAGAGGAAAAGCAATAGAGAGTGAAAATGTTCCAGCAGTGCTAAGAAATGTTGGTCACCTATGTTCAAGACTTGTGAAGTAAACTTCAGTGAAGAATAATTGATCATTAAGCAAGAAATTACAGATGAGGATAATGAAAAGAAAAATGCAAATTCAACTCAATCTTCCAAGGCTGAAGAAAATCTCATGGACAATCAAAGCACCAAGACTCCTGTCAAAGAAATAAAGATTGAAGATGCAAGAAAGAAGAAGAAAAATAGAAATGGGAGAATAGGGAGAAACAAAAGCAATAATCTGGCTTATGTTACAGATGCTCCTGGAAGGAAGTGTGAAAAATGTGGCTCTGCAAATCATATAACTCACCTTTTTAAAAAGGTTGTTAGTAAGCCAATTGAAGGAGCTTGCAAATACAATGAAGCAGATTTAAATGATCCCTACTCATTTTGTAATAAGTTTGACTGCATCCCTTGCAACTTGAAAGTGATGAAGAGTTGCCACAAACTGAGAGTAGACCTCAAAGAAATAAAAAGTGAGTCCACATCAGAAAGGGAAAATGTACAACAATCATTGAACTCTATTTTATCTAAAACAACTCACTCTACTTCTGCTAAATCAGTTAACAAGAAGAAAGTACCCAACACTGCTTGGGTCACTAAACACACCTAAATCTCATTGTGTGCAGGGAAAAGTGAAGAAACTCATATGGATCATTGACAATAGATGTTCCAGACATATGACAGCTGATAAGGCCCTGCTATCACAGTTTGAGGACAAAACTGGCCCATTGGTGACCTTTGGAGACAACAGCAAAGGATTCACAATGGGATATGGAAAGATTGTTTCTGAAAATTTTGTCATTGATGATGTAGTACTAGTAGCTGGTCTTGAAGTGAATCTTCTCAGTGTTAGCCAATTTGTAGACAAAGGATTTGAAGTTTTATTCAACAAAGAAGAATTCACTTTTACCTGCAAGAAAACTGGTGAAGTTGCTCTGAAAGGAGCAAGGAAAGGAAGTTTGTTTGTTGCAGACTTGGACTCAACAAATAAGGATGGTATTTGCTGCTTCTACACCAAGGAATCAGAAGAACAAAGCAAGTTATGGCATAAGAAGCTGTCTCACTTGAATTTCAAGGCAATTAACAACTTAGTCAGAAAGGAGTTAGTAAGAGACATGCCCAAGCTAGAATTTGCTCAAGTTAAAGTTTGTGAAGCTTGTCAGAAAGGAAAAATGAAAAGATCTAGTCACAAGTCAAAAACTATGAATTCTATAAGTGCACCCTTACAACTTATTCACATGGACTTATTTGGGCCAGTAAATGTCTTATCAATTTCAAAGAACAAATATGCACCTGTGATGGTGGATGATTTCTCAAGATACACTTGGGTAGAGTTCATGTACTCTAAAGATGAAACTCCACACATCATAATTGAGCACATTAAGAAAATAGAAAAATAGGCTGAAGATTACAATTGTGTGAAAAGATTGAGAAGTGATAATGGAACAGAATTCAGAAATGCTACATTAAGTGAATTCTGCAAAGGCAAATGCATTGTTCAAGAATTCTCAGCTTCCAGAACACCTCAACAATATGGAGTAGTTGAGAGAAAGAACGGAACATTGGTTGAAGCTGCCAGGACAATACTGCAAGATGCCAAGTTGCCAACAAGTTTCTGGGAAGAGGATGTTAACACTGCATGTTATACTCATAACAGATATCTCATTAACAAGACATATGGCAAGTCACCCTAATCAATCATGTCTAAGAGAAAGCCTACTATAAAGCATCTTCATGTGTTTGGAAGCAAGTGTTATAATTTGAACGACAAGTCTGAATATGTGGGAAAATTTGGCTCAAAGGTTTTTGAAGCAATTTTTATGGGATATTCACTGGAAAGAATAGCCTACAAAGCTTATGTGACTGATCAAAAGAAGATTATGGAGAGCACAGATGTAACCTTTGATGATGACAAGTGTCTAGGCTTGGAATGCCTTGATGATAATGAAGCTGAAGCCCTTGCATTTGAAAACCTCAACATTGATAGTGATTCTGATGTGGAAGATGAAGTTGGTGCATAAGAGATATTAAATGAAGAGACTACTCAACAAGAAGATCATGAAAATGGAAGCTCAGCTCAGACACCTGAATTTGATAACACAAACTCAGGGGGAGAAAGAGAAGAAGGAACTGGCAGTCATACCAACAATAAAGTAGAGGATAAAGGCACAAGTCAACAAACACATACAAGGAAGTGGGATAGAAGTCACTCTAGAGAAGAAATTATTGGTGATTCTACTGCTGGTGTGAGGACTAGAAGTGCAACTGCTAATGAGTGCCTACATGCATGTTTTCTGTCTCAGGTAGAACCTAAGAAAATTGATGAAGCTCTACTGGATCCTGGCTGGATATCTGCCATGCAGGAAGAGCTGAATCAGTTTGAAAGAAGAAAAGTCTGAAAGTTAGTTCCTGTACCAAAGAACAGAAGCATTATTGGAATAAAATGGGTGTTCAGAAAAAAAAAGGATGAAAATGGTATAGTTACCAGAAATAAAGCAAGGTTGGTTGCAAAAGGCTACTCACAAGAAGAATGAATTGATTATGATGAAACTTTTGCTCCAGTTACAAGACTTGAAGCTATAAGATTTTTCCTAGCATTTGCTGCGCATTCAAACTTTAAAGTGTATCAAATGGATATCAAAAGTTCCTTTCTGAATGGTGAGCTAGAAGAAGAAGTTTATGTGCAACAGCCTCCTAGCTTTGAGGATCCAAAATTTCCAAATTTTATGTACAAGTTACTCAAGGCTCTATATGGACTAAAGCAGGCACCTAGAGCTTGGTATGACACACTATCAGATTTCCTACTAAAGCATGGTTTTACTGGAGGAACCATAGACAAGACTCTGTTTTACGAGAAATATGGTGAATATATGAATATGGTTCAGATTTATGTGGATGATATCATCTTTGGTTCTACTAATGAGAAGCTTTTCCAAAGATTCTCCAAGCTTATGCAAAGTGAATATGAAATGAGTATGATGGGGGAACTGAGTTACTTCCTTGGACTTAAGTCAGTCAAAGAAGTGATGGTATCTTCATCAGCCAAACTAAATATGTCAAGGATCTATTGAAAAAATTTGGAATTGTTGATTGTTCACCTGCATCTACACCTATGTTTACTGCAACAAAGTTGGATGAAGATAAAAAGGGAAAGAGTGTAGATATCTCAAGCTATAGAGGGATGATTGGATCATTGCTTTATTTAACAGCAAGTAGACCAGACATCATGTTTGCAACATGTCTATGTGCAAGATTTCAATCCAATCCAAAAGAATCACATTTGATGGCTGTAAAGAGGATTTTCATATACTTGAAGGAAACTCCAAACTTGGGATTATGGTATCCTAAGGGAACTGGTTTTGAAGCTTTGGTTACACAGATGCAGATTTTGCTGGATTTAGGGTTGACAGAAAGAGTACTAGTGGAAGCTGTCAATTTCTTGGATAAAGACTTGTATCTTGGTATAGCAAGAAACAACAATCTGTATCAACTTCTATAGCTAAAGCTGAATACATAGCTCCAGGAAGTTATTGTGATCAAGTGCTTTGGATTAGAAATCAGCCAATGGATTATGGCCTAGTGTTACACAAAATTCCTATTATGTGTGACAATACTAGTGTTATATCTATAGTAGCTAATACAGTTAATCATTCTAGGACAAATCACATTGATGTGAGGTATCATTTCATCTGAGAACTTGTTACAAATGGTACCATTGAGCTTATTTTTGTACCAACAGAAAAACAATTAGCTGACATTTTTACTAAACCTTTGGATGAAGAAATTTTTACTAAACTTGTAGGTAAAATTGGAATGCTTAACTCTTCATCCTAAGGCAAGAACTCGGCTAATGTTTTGCAGCAGATTAATCTCTAGTAAATCAAAATTAATTTGATTAAATTGGAAATTAACTGAAATATAAATTATAAATATTTTAGAAATCTCTGCATATTAGTTTTTCAAATTCAAATTCAACTTGGAATTTTTCAAATTCTAAGTAAACTGCTCAGTTGTTAAATTACATTCTTAATATGTAAAATTAACACAAGGCAGAATTACAAAAACCAAAAGTATATAGAGAACTGAGTTCTCGATAAGTAAAAATTGACTTCTTGACAAGTAATTTTAGGACTTCTCGAGTGAGTCCTCGATAAGTCAATTTACTGACTTCTCGAGTGACTTCTCGATAGGCTTAAAAATGACTTATCAATAAGTCCTTGTATAGTTCTCTAGTAGTGTTTATTCACAGAGTTCTCTACAAGTACAATTTTTGACTTATCAATAACTCAGAAGTAAGATAATTTAAATTAACAAATTATTTTGGTAAAATACTTTTTGAAAATTCATTCTAATTTCATTTTGAATTTATTCAAATAAAAGTTGAAATTAATTCAGTCCACTTTTTGGACAAACTGGGTATTTATTTGACATCTCGATAAGTCAATTTTGAGTTCTCTAAAAGAGTTATTTAAAATGACTTCTCGATATGTAATTTATCTCTTAAAATGTCTTCTTGATAGACAAACCCCAAATGTCTATTTTTGAGTTCTCGACAAGTCATTTACTTTTACTATAAATACCCAGACTTCTCGATACATATTTTAACTTGGAATTTCTCAAAATTCTAAGCAAACTGAATATTTATTAATTTATATCCTAAATATATGAAGTTAATAAATAACAGATCAAAAGAAGCAAAAAGTATGAAAAACTGAAATAATTTAATTCATAAATTATGTTCAGCAAAATAGTTTTGACATACTTTGTCTATAATTACTCAGAATTATTGACACATTTACGTGCTTATGTGCAAATTTTTTAATGTGGAATATTTTAGTCTAATGAAAGTGGACTAGTACATTATATGTGATGTTTTGAGAATGCTGATAATAGTTAAATTTATTTGACTATATGATAATTATGTGTTTTGGATTTATTCAAAATAATTCCTTATCAGTATTTGTTTTGATGACTTAGCCAGTGGAATATTTTGCTGATAGGAAGGGTTACTCTGTGTGTAGGGGTATTTGTTTATTTGCATGGGGAATAGGTAACCTAGAAAGTGAACTAAGATTCTTGAGTACTTGCATGGGGAATAGTAACTACAAAGTTAAGTCACTTATAACTGTCTAGATACTCGTAAAGTATGTTTGTGTGACTATTATACTTATTAACCGGGCAATTCAAGAGTCTCTTGGTTTCTTTTCTCCTTCTATAAATTCAAACCCTTCTCTCTTCATTATTCATCACTACTCTTTTTCTCAACAAACATCCTAACTTCAAAACTCACTTATTGTTCATCTCTCTCCAATGGATGCCCCAGTCTTCTACAAGCTTATCAATGGAGTTTATCAACCCGCTCTTCATTTGGCTGACAACTAAGTCTATTATGACCCTTTCAGACTGCGTGTTCATATCAGGGGGATTGTTTGCAGCCCCTTTGATGTTCCCCTTGAGGTTTTTGACGAACTCTTGTGGGACGATCAGATAAACTTCCTATTTTTTGAGGGAGAAGTCTCACTTGAGCAGGAGAGACGTGCCATGGTGGCTGACCAGCAACGCCTTGCTGCTCTGGAGTTACAAGAGAGAATCATTTCTCTTGCACACTCCATGTCCAGAGCATACCAGCGTCGGGCAAGGAGGATAGAAGCCGAGAAGAAGAAGCAGAAACTAGAGTAGTTAGGATCAGGATTCACTTGTTGAAATCTATATCTTCATGTACTCTGTTTCTATTATTAATAAAAATTCTACTTCTTCTCTACCTTTTTTTCTGTTTGTGTCATGATTGTTATGTGTTATAACTCAATTGATTATTATTTTTTCTGCAATAATGCTTGTAACTAAATATCTTACACTGCATATGTCTAATTAAACTCCAAAAACGTTACATATGTTCAATGCAGTACAGGTACAACACAATCTATGCAGACAACAACAGGAAATTCAGATAATCAATCAACAGGCATTTGTGCTAAACTGCAGCTAATACATTTCAAAACCAAACTGCAGTTCACCCAGGTACAGCAACACAAACACAAACTCAAACACAATCCCACTCAGGTGACTCTCGAAAGAAACCTATTTTACAAAAGAACAGAAACTTCACAAATTGTTCTTCATTTATTTTGTTGTTTAAGAAAAGAACCACCACAAATATGGGGAGTTCATCAGTTTTCACTAAAGATCCCATGAATATCACTAATGCACCTTCATGTGCAAAATAGTCTTCACAGACTGAAAGGTTTGAGGGTAGTACTCATGAGGGGGAGTTATCTAAATCATCTCCAATTTAATTGGAGGTTCCTCAAGAAGGAACAACTCCCCTCATAACTCTAGCAGAAGCGGCCTTGGTAGTCGAAACTAGAAGTACAATTGCCTATGACACTGTCATGAGAGAGGAAAGTATAACACATTTAAGTGCCAGTGTGTTGCAAGACACACAAGTGTTTGAGGTTGGTGTACATGACAATAACCCAGTCAAATCCCCTCCAATTCAATTGGAGGTTCCCACTATAAGTGGAGGACAACACACTGTCAAAACCACAGAGCAATCTGTGACCCTAGTCACAGGTGTTTCTGATGAACCATCCACCTAACAACCTCAAACTGGTATTCACTCTTCTAATGAAATAAGTATGATTAGATCTATATGGATCACCCCTAATCATATGATCACAAACAACTCTTCTCAGCCACCTCATATTTCTGTAAGTCAAACAATAATTGAGCCTTTCATGTGAGTATGAGAGAAAAGATTGAGAGAAAAAATAGAAAATAAGAGAGACGGGACCCTTCCTGGAAAAAGGAGAGGTAGATGAGTGTCTGGATTTAGTAATCCTTGTGAGGAAACTCTGACTCTCAAAAGTCATGAGACTAGTGCAGTGAAAAGTAGTGAGACTACTTATTCAAAAGAACAGAGAATTTAGGACTTTTGTTACTGATAGACTTCTTCTGCAGATCTAAGTAAAACTCCTATTCTACTTGATGAACTCATCACTACAGATATCACTGAAGCTTGAAGCTGCAGATAGTGTTCTAAATGGACAATGACAAAAGCTTGAACAATGTGCATCTAGCTGGATCTTTCTACCTGGAGATAATGTCAAAAAGGGGGAGAATATATCTATATGCAAAAACAGCTGGATGGATGTTGCCAGACAATAATATCCTCTTCTTGATAGAGGGGGAGAAGAGTAAATCTAAATGCAACTCACAAAAGAAGACAAGATGGGGAGATTAACTTCTGCATTTAGTTAGAGTTTTGACATCATTTATCAAAACTTATGCATAATTCCATAATGAACAAGTTGGGGGATATTGTAATATGTAAGTGATGATGTCAAAGATCACTGAAGATAACAATATCATTAGTGTCCCTGATCAAAGTATGAAGCAAGCCAAATGGACATTCGATCTAAGAAGATTAATGAACTATTATTTTTGGTAATCAGCTAAGCTTGGGGCCAACCCTAAGTAAGTTTTCTTGTTATCTTAATTTGTATTTTGTACTTGTAACATTTAAAGTCTGTAGAAATGTCAAAGGAGCAAGATGGAGCCTTTTTCTATAAACAGTGTCAAGCCTAAGAATTCTATCTGGAAGAAGATCAAGAAGATCATGCTTCAGAAGAATTATGAAGAAGCTTGGGGTTGAATAAATCTGTTTTAGGAAAAATACTCTAAGTCAAGATCTCTACAAGTCATAGATTTAATATTATAGAGAAGTCATTCGAGAACTCCAGAATGGCTTATCGAGAAGTCAGGAAAGCTACCAGAGAACTCCGAGATATCGACAATCCAAATGAAGAACTGAAGATTGGAAATATGACAAATCATTTATTCACTAGAGAACTCAGAGTTATCGATAAGTCTACATTCATTAGAGAACTCTGAGTTATCGATAAGTCAAGTTCCACTAGATAACTCAGAGATATCGATAAGTCAAAATTCACTAGAGAACTCAGAGATATCGACAAGATCACTAGAGAACTCTGAGATATCGACAAGTTAATTTTGCTAGAGAACTCTGAGATATTGACAAGTCAAGAAGCCACTAGAGAACTAAGAGTTATCGATAAGTCAAAGTGAAGATGTGAAGACTAGAGATCTTGACAAGCCTAAGTTCTCTTATAGAGAACTGAAGACCTCTACAATCCAAACTAAATATAGAGTACTAGAGATCTCGATAATCCAATATACTTATCGAGATGTCAAGTGTTCTATAGACCTAAACTGGAGATCTCGAGGTACAATCTCAAAGTACAAAGTTGCAGATCAGTTCAATATCCAAGATAAACAATCAACAAACAATCCAACATAAGTGGTCGAGTGGATTTCCGTTTTAGAGTCATGGATTTCATCTGAACTAGGAGTGGCATAAGTGGTCGAGTAGCGCCGGCCCAGCCTTATTATATTGGCCCAAATGGCCCGGAAGTTCCGCTAAGACGGTCCATTCCTTAGGAGTCCAGTGTTCGGTTGACAAGTAAATCCGACTGTTCTCCTCTACATGTAGAAGATGGTGGGGTTGCACTCTTGCGACTGATCATCGTAAGTGGTCTTCCTGGCGTGGCAAACTCCCGTAATCAGTTCATCATCCAGTTAGGATAATTCTGCAGCAGTACCTGGAGCATTTCGATCGAAAGGCTACGGATGGGTGATTGTCGAAGCATTAACAGGATCAAACAGTTATAATGATGTTTCCATCAAATGAAGTATCTCATAACTTCATTTCGTTTAAATAATATTTCAAAGATTTAATATATTCAAATCTTATCTTGTAGTCTCATCTATGTGATGAACTTTTGAAACTAATTATAACTTAAACGGTGGTAGTTCAAGTAGTATTCAGAAAAGATATAAGTACATTGGAGTATCTAGTAACTTCATCTTTTCAACTTATATCTAGTAAATGATTATCTTATGCATGACAAAGATTTTCAGAAAAACGTTGAGACAAGGTTAGACATATCAGATCACCTTGCAACGATATTTTATACAGTTATAAACTGGAACTCTGTGTATATTATACATGTCAGAGGATTTCAAAGATTTGAGAAGTATATATGTATATATATACTGAATATTTTGCGACTTCGTCGCATTAAGATATCAAACTTGGTTCATTTCTTCTTGACCAAGACTTTCATGAGTACTATGAGAATGCTCATATATTGTTAATTATTATACATATTATTTTGGTGGGCTTGTTGCTCACCCTTGCTTTCTTCTTCATCACACAACAACAGATAGATAAGATGAACAAGATCAAGCTCCCAATTCGTGAGCGGTTAGGAAACGTTCCGCTGTTTCCTGTAGGCGTTGATGTCGTTGTAGCTGAGGTAGGAACTACCAATAGGCTAGGCTTTCAACTTTTGTTGTGCCAGACTTATGTATATTTATGAATTGTAATAATGGCAAGGAATATATAAATTTATTCAGAAACCCTTTTGAGGTGTAATGGCTTATAATTGTGGAATAAAATGACTTGTGTTATTTTTGGATATTCATCTCTGAGACTAAAACTTGTGGTGTGTGTGTATATTGTGGGGTCACAGTATTCAGTAGTTGGTTGATTATTAAGATTAAGTATTATTAAGGGAAATGGAACTAGTGACAACCCGGATCCCCGACCCCGGATTTGGGGGTGTTACAAGGAAAGTGTTTTGAACTTTCTCGAGATATATTGTAGATGGTTGATAGTCCTATTTTATATTGCAAGTTCTTTGAAGCAC
This sequence comes from Apium graveolens, assembly GCF_009905375.1. Lineage (NCBI taxonomy): Eukaryota > Viridiplantae > Streptophyta > Magnoliopsida > Apiales > Apiaceae > Apium > Apium graveolens. Next base: position 229,359,486 of record NC_133651.1, on the reverse strand, counting down.
TGAATCCAAAACCTTGATTCCAACTATTGATCTTTGAGCCGTAAAACTTATTCTTTCTGAACCAATGATTTTTAAATCCCCAAATACGAACCATAGATATATGATACTACTCCATAAATAAATGAAAACTAAATACCAAACACTGAATCAGATTGCTTACATATTCAAACCATTGTACCTTACGCTCTGAAAGACCAAATCCTTATAACCTTGAAACTTTGATTCTTTTGTTATCTATTTCTTTCACCATTTGATAGCCATATTTCATTTGTGAAGATTGGAACCATCTCATTATTGGACATCCAATGTTGCTTAGAATTTGTTTACTGCATTACATTATTTATTCTGTTATTATGTTAGAATTAAATTATTTTATAAAATTATGGACCAGATTCGTGGTCAGACCAGATTGGTGGTCAAGTTAGGCCAATGTGTGCCTTGGATCCAGTAATTAGAGCAGAGCTGTGTGCCTTGCTCGGGGTTAGTGTGTGACTGATCAGCAGCCTAACTTTGGTTTTTAAAATAAAAATATAATATACAATTCTAATTCATTATTCATTGTTCACTTGATACCATAACTCTTTTCACTTGATGATCATTATTTTCAGTCTTGTCATTGTGACTTGCTGAGCTAGTTAGCTCATTTGTGCGATATTGTTTATGTTCTTTTCCAGTTAAGAAGGAACCAGTTGGTAGTGAGGATCCCCAATCCAGTGCGAGAGCTAGGGGTCCAGGTTGATCGAGTTAAGCTAGCTGACAGCTTTTGAGATAGTTTGAGTTTGTAAAAGTTTGTAATAATGTTTAATATTCAGTTCTGAGTTTTAATAGTTGGGACTTGGATGTTTGTAATATAAAGTGTGTGTGTGGCTTGTGTACATACTTTCATCTGTTGCGGTCCATGGTAGTTGGTAAGTAGGGTCACAGCATATTATATTATCTTTATTATTATTATAAGCAGGTTATAAATAAGGTGTGTGTGTGGACCCCAAACTTCTGACCCGGGTTTGGAGGGCGCCACACCATGATATCATTAGAAGGTCCGGCCTAAATTTCTCCTTGATCCCTATTGTAGCCTATAAATACTTATTATGCCTCCATGGTTCTAGGGTTCATAAAAGCTTAACCTTGAAGGATAGAAGGCCACACTTCGTTCAAGGGAGTATGAGAATACAATTGAAGATTGTGGATTAGAATCTCTTGCGCCGTAGCGATTAAGGTTAATTCTCTTTTCAAACCCGAATATTTTCATATCATATATCGCAACAACATGATTCGATTGTCCCAACATTTTCATCCTTTAATCTTGCATGTCTTTCATTTCTTTCTCTTAACCTCTTAGACATCACAGCCTTCCACATCCTTGTACCGGTATCCTTGTCTTTCATCAAGCTAATCACCCTCTTTAATTATGGGGTTAAAAATGTTTCCATTACTTCCCTACTAAGCAAAATGAATGATCCATCCAAATAGTAGATTATGACTTATGCTAAAGGGACAACACAAACGTTGACAATTTGTTCAGATAATTGTTGAAAATGGTCATCATCTGTTATGCTCATATTTAGAGGCAGAAAATCATCTTGATTGAAACAGTTCTAGATGACACCAGCATCAACTTGCATTTTCCTTGGTTTTCTTCTAACAGTCTTGAAGTGAGTTTTGGTTGGAGGCTTGAATGAAGGTATGTTTGTGATTTTCTTCAGTATGACATGGCTGGATCTGATAGGTATTTTGAGTAAGGTGTCTGCAGCTTGTTTATACAAGAATTTTGGATTTTGAGGTAGGATTGGTTGAGATAGTGTTTGTCTTGGCTTAGAGGTTTGAGTTTGTGAGATTTGAATGTGTTGGACTTTTTCTTGGTACTTCTTCTCCTCCCCTTTTCTTCCTCCTACTTTCATCTCCCTTCTTTCTATCATCCTTCTTCTTCTCATCTACCTTACTGCCAGTTGCCTTAGTAAATTGACTTGGATTTGAGCCAGAAGGTTTTTTCTCATCATTCTTCTACTCATCATCATCCAAGTCAGCTTTGGTGTTGAATTGAGTATTTGGCAACATGGTTTCAGCATTCTGCAAATATCTTCCCAAAATTCTTATCACTTCCTCATCTTCATCTCTCTTCTTCTTCTTCTTTTTTGTCTTTAGATCAGTTTCCAATCTCATGATTAGTCTGAGATTACCCCTAACACAGTTTTTGGGGATTGTGAAGTATTTGCACTTTCTAGTTTGAGAACAGATGTAGGCCACCCCCTTGCTTGGATGAAGATAGGCTTCAGGAAAAGTAGCTATCTAAGTCTTTTTAAGTTTATTAAGAAATTGAGTGTCCTCTGGAATAACTGGAATGACCCTATCAACGGTGACATCTAGCTCAAATGCTCTTTTAGATTGAAGATTTGAGAGAGACGCCTGTAGACACCTGTCCAAACCACAATCATTGACATTGGCAACTATTCTTTTCTCCAAGAAGTTCCCATTCTTTAGAAGCACCACTCTCAAAAAGTTGATGTTGTTGACCAAAGCTCTTTTGTAGGTGATGTAGTTATTTTGAAGAGAGACTCTTAGCACAGTGAGTAGCTCATTTAACTCTTTGTCTTGACAGGGTCCTTCTACAGCTTTTTGGAATCTGTCTTAACTGACATCTTGAGAATTTTTAATTTGAGTGGAGCTTTGGCCAGAGTGTGATGTTGATTTTCTAACTTCTTTTAATTTTTTTAATCTAGCTTCTATCTCCCCCTTAGTCTTGGTAGCAGGCAGGAGTAGAGGACTGGGAATTTATGGCCTAACAGATTCTGGTAGGGCAGGGAGAGGTATGTTCAAAGCACCCATAATAGCACCCAAAGAGACAGAATTTTGCATTTGAAGGTGTCTGTGGGAGTCTACTAAGGACTTAATATCATGTTGTTGACTCTGCACCAAAGTTGTCAGTTGGGAAACTTGAGTTTTCAAAGAGGAATTTGAAGATTGGAGGAATGAGATTTGATCTTTTAAATTTTGGAATTGTGGGGGTGTTGATGTAGAGAAGGATTGTTGTGGGCCTGATGCTGCCAAATAACCAACAGAATTATGCATAGCATTCTTCACCTCTTCAATGACCAAAGCAGAAGGTTCAAACCAAGCTTGGTAAAGTTTATCCAGTTTGACATGTGAGTCATTGTGTTGAGTGATCTGCTTCTGCATAACTTCATGTAGACCTATGAAAGATTTATTGATCTTGTACATATTTCCTTCCACGAGAGTGAGAGAGAGAGAGCTTGAAGTCTGTCTGTGAATCTATTGAACTTGGTTTTGATGTCTTGAAAAGTTTGCATCAGCTCATCAATCTTGTCATTGAACAATTTCATGACTTCATTTTGATGCTTGACTAGAGTCCTTTTATGGCTCTTCCAATATGATGAAAGGCCTTCAATTGAGCTTTATACACCTCTGTCACAACATCATAAACTTCCTGAGGAGTGAGAACCTTAGCATTGCTACTCAAAATTATGATATATTCCTCTTTGAAATTTTTTTAAGGCCTTCTCCATAGTGGTTGTAAAGTCCATGCATCCACATTACCATCTACTTCATCTGCAATTTTCTCCTGTCGATCCTTAATATCCTCCTTGTATGAAAGTAGTATGGCTTGATAGTCTTGGTTGGACATATCTGTAGTAAGGAGTTGTTGGAAAATGTTGGCTAGGTCTGCAAGTTGCTCAACTAAAAGATCATTGACTGTAATTGGTTGGGCTTGAGCATCCTGCAGCAATTGAGCTAGAAGGTGAGAAGGTTGTGGTGTGGCGCCCTCCAAACCCGGGTCAGAAGTTTGGGGTCCACACACACACCTTAATTATAACCTGCTTATAACAATAATAAACATAATAATAATATATGCAGTGACCCTACTTACCAACCACCACGGACCGCAACAGGTTAAAGTATGCACACAAGCCAAACACACTAATATATTACAAACCGTTCAAATCCCAACTATTTCAAACTCACACTGAGTATCAAACATTATTACAAACTTTTACAAACTTAAATTATTTCAAAAGAAACCTACTAGCTCAGCTTTCTCAACCTGAACCCCTCGCTCTCGCGCTGGACTGGGGATCCTCGCTACCAACTGGTTCCTTTTTAACTGGAAAGAATATAAACAACATCGCATAAATGAGCTAACTAGCTCAGCAAGTCACAATGACAAAATTGAAAATAATGATCATTAGGTGAATATGATTATGATATCAAGTGAACATTGGATTATGATTTAGAATTGGATATTATACTTTTAATTTAAAAACCAAGGTTAGGCTGCTGATCAGTCACGCACTAACCCCGAGCAAGGCACACAGCATTGCTCTAACTACTGGATCCAAGGCATACATTGGCCTAACTTGACCATTATATGGTCTGACCACGAATCTGGTCCACAATTTTATAAAAACAATCCAATTCTAACATAATAACAGAATATGCAATAATAAACAATAACCGAAATCATTAACAATAATAAATGTTTAACAATGAAAGGGTTTCAATCCTTGTAAGGATCAATAAGGTACTTTCAAAGCTTGAATGCTGGGTAATGAAAGAATTGGATAACAGAGGAAACAACATTTCAGGGTTTCAAGGATTTGGTCTTTCAAAGCATAAGATATCATGGATTGAGTATATAGTAATCCAGTTCAGTGTCTGATATTTAGTTTGTATGTATTTGTGGAGTAGTATCGTAGATTTGTGGTTCGTGTTTGGGTATACAATAATCAATGGCTTAGAAAGAATATGGTTCATGGCTCAAGAACAATAACTGAAATCAGGATTTAGGTTTCTGTGCTTCAAAGCACTTGCAATGTCAACAAGAATATCAAGAATTACAATATCTCGAGAAAATTCAGAACACTTGTCTGCTATTAGCTTACTACTCTGCACTCGCTTCCAATCACAACCGTCTTACTCTTCAACTATCTGTTTTCCTTTCCTACGTCTTGCCTCTTCTTGATTTCTGCAGTGAAACAAAGCTCAGAATCTGATAGAACACCTCAAATCCTTCGTTTTGGTTACTCAAGCTTTGAAAACAGAGATCGGTAACGCCTTCGTTTTGCTGTTTGATTCTTAGAACAGTTTTAGGAAATTAGGGTTTTTCTCTGAAAATTATATAATTATCTGTCTGCAAATGATTTTGATACGAAATAAAATACGGTAAAAGGCTATTTATAATTACGGAAAATTAGTATCCCGTTGGATCATTCCGGATATAAAATGGTACGTTTATTTATAAAAACTGATCCAAACGGTATAGGTTTTCGGGATAATTATCCAGATCAGTACAATTTGTACTGCGGTCTTGGTCTCAGCACCTGGTTACACGTATTACGAAGTGATAATTGGGATAGTTTAATAAAAAGCTCCCGTTTATCGAAAATACGGGTTTTATTAATTTACCGAAACGAATATTGTATCGAAAATGTTGCGCCGGGACCCGCGCAGGACAAACCCTACGCCGGATCGAAAAAGTCGAAACATGGAAAATGCTCGGAATATTACAATTAGGTTAGGAAGGAGTTCTCGGAAGAGTTTCGGGTTCCAAAAACGTAACAACGGTTGACGTCGGTTGGTTCCCGTTTTTATAAAATAGATTTTAATTACCCGGAAAAAGATTTTAGAAATTTCATATGATTCTTATAAATCCATAAATCAACATAAAAATAATTAGGAAGATATGACAATTATCTATATTTTATTTTGGACATATAAAAATTAAAATACTCAATTAATATTATTTTTGAATATTCAAGTATAGATCAAACTTAACAATTAACTCACAGAATAGATACTGAGCACACATAATAATTATTTAATATCAAAAATAATTACACGATATATCCGGGATATTACATCCTTCCCCCCTTAAAAGGATTCTGTCCTCAGAATCTCCTAAGAAAACAAATGAGGGTACTTTTCTCTCATATCACTTTCTAACTCCCAGGTTGACTCTTCAACCTTTGGGTTTCTCCACAACACTCTTATTAACTTTACCACTTTATTTCTCAATACTTTCTCTCTTGCCTCTAGAATCTCTATCGGACTCTCTACATATGATAAATCTGCCTGAAGCTCTATTGGCTCATATTCGATTACATGCCTGGAGTCTTGATTATATTTCTTGAGCATCGATACATGAAAAACATTGTGAATGTGCTCCATATGTGGAGGTAACGCCAATTCGTAAGCTACTTTGCCAACGCGCTTTAGGATCTCAAAAGGTCCGACATATCTTGGGCTTAGCTTCCCTTTCTTTCCAAACCTCGTTAGTCCTTTCCATGGTGATACTTTCAGTAATACCAAGCTTCCTTCTTCAAATTCCATGTCTTTCCTTGACTGGTCTGCATATTTCCTCTGACGATCTTGAGCGGCTGTTAATCTTTTCTGGATAAGTTCAACAACTTCCTTTGTCTGCTGTACCAGTTCAGGTCCAAGTATCTTGCGTTCTCCTACTTCGTCCCAATATATTGGAGATCTACATTTGCGTCCATAAAGGGCTTCATAGTGTGGCATTCCAATGCTGGCATGATAACTGTTGTTGTAAGCAAACTCTACCAGGGGTAAATGTTTGTCCCAACTTCCTTTGAAATCAATCGCACAAACACGTAACATATCCTCGATTGTCTGGATCGTTCTTTCACTTTGGCCATCCGTTTGGGGGTGATAAGTTGTACTCATATTCAGTCTTGTTCCCAAACATTCTTGAAAACACTTCTAGAATCTTGAATTAAACCTTGGATCTCGATCAGATACGATAGACACTGGAACTCCATGACGAACTACAATTTCTTTCAAGTACATATGGACTAACTTGTCGAGCGAAAATCTTTCATTTATAGGCAGAAAATGAGCTGACTTGGTAAGTCTATCCACTATAACCCAAATGGCATCATGATTAGCCCTTGTCCTTGGTAATCCGACTATGAAATCCATGGTAATATGTTCCCATTTCCACTCTGGAATTTCCAATGGCTGTAGCAATCCGCTTGGTCTCAGATGCTCTGCTTTAACTTTTTGACAGGTATAGCATTTGCTAACCCATTCCGCAATTTCCCTCTTCATATTTGGCCACCAATAATTCTTCTTTAAATCTCTGTACATTTTGGTACTCCCTGGATGGATGGAATATCTTGAACTATGTGCTTCTTGTAAAATTTCATTCTTTAACTCCGTCACCGGTGGAATCCAAATTCTAGATGAAAATCTCAAAATGCCTTGATCATCCTTCTGCGTGCATAATTCTTCACCTACCAAACGATTTATATCTTGGTCCATTACATTTTCCTGACATTTCTTTATCTTCTCCAACAACTCCGGCTGGAAAGTCATATTGTACATTTTCGCTTCCTCAGGTTTGCAAACTTTAATTTCCAATTCCAATTTCTGAAATTCCTTATATATATCTTCAGGTACTGATAACTCATTTAACTTTTCTTTCTGACTTAACGCGTCTGCTACAATGTTCGCCTTACCGGGATGATAATTAATCGAGCAATCATAGTCTTTGATCAACTCTAACCATCTCCTTTGCCTCATATTAAGTTCCTTTTGTGTGAATATGTACTTTAAGCTTTTGTGATCCGTGAAAATCTCGCACTTTTCTCCATACAAATAATGTCTCCAAATCTTCAAAGCAAAAACTATAGCTGCTAGCTCCAAGTCATGAGTAGGATACTTTTGTTCGTGTGGTTTCAATTGCCTTAACGCATAAGCAATCACCTTGTCGTGCTGCATAAGAACACATCCTAATCCTTTATGAGAAGCATCACTATAAATTACGAAATTCCCTTGATCGTCTGGAAGTGACAAAACAGGTGCCGTAATTAATCTTCGCTTCAACTCCTGAAAACTTTCTTCGCACTTTTCGTTCCATATAAACTTTTCATTCTTTCGTGTAAGCTTTGTTAATGGTGTGGCAATCCTTGAGAAATTCTGAACGAATCGTCGATAATATCCTGCCATCCCAAGAAACTTCTTACCTCAGTGGGTGTTCTCGGTCTCTCCCAATTCGTAATTGCCTCGATCTTTGTCGGGTCCACTTTGATCCCTTCGTTACTGACTATGTGTCCTAAGAACTGAACTTCTTGTAGCCAAAACTCATACTTCGAGAATTTAGCATATAACTTCTTTTTCCTTAAAATCTCCAAAGCCGTTCTCACATGTTTCGCATGATCCTCTTCCGTCTTGTAATAGATTAAAATATCGTCTATAAACACAATAACAAACTTATCCAAATACTCTTTGAAAATTCTGTTCATCAGGTCCATAAATGCTGCTGGGGCGTTGGTCAATCCAAAAGACATCACTAGAAATTCATAATGCCCATACCTTGTTCTGAAAGCTGTCTTTGGTATATCTTCTGGCTTGATCTTTAGTTGATGATATCCCGATCTTAAATCAATTTTGGAGAAGTACTTGGCTCCCTTCAATTGGTCAAACAGATCATCGATTCTGGGTAACGGATACTTGTTCTTGATTGTCAGCTTGTTGAGCTCTCTATAGTCGATGCACAGTCTCATGCTTCCATCTTTCTTCTTGACAAATAATACCGGTGCTCCCCACGGGGATACGCTGGGTCTAATTACTCCTTTCTCTAACAATTCCTGCAATTGCTTTGCTAGCTCTTTCATCTCAACAGGCGCCATTCTGTACGGGGCCTAGGACACCGGTTCTGTTCCAGGTGCTAAGTCGATCGCAAATTCAATTTCTCTATCTGGAGGAAGTCCTGGTAACTCGTCGGGAAAAATGTCTGGAAATTCATTCACTACTGGAATATCTTCAAGTTTTGCTGGCTCCTGACTTCTGTCGATCACATATGCTACGAAATGCTCACATCCTTGTCGTAGTAACTTCTTGGCTTGAATCATCGTTAAGAACTTCTTTACTTGTTTATGACCTTTGAACGTTACTATTCTTTCGTCTGGCGTTTTCACCATTACTTTCTTATTTCGACAATCTATCTGAGCATCATGCTTAGATAACCAATCCATCCCTAATATCACATCAAATTCTCCTAACTTAAATGGTATCAAATCTACACAAAACTTACTACCAGAAATCTCAATCTCACAATTTCCACAAACTTGGTTCACAGTTACATGTTCTTGATTTGCTAATTCCACAGTCATTATTTCATTTAAGCACTCAACTGGACAGTTTAATTTAATAACAAAATCTTGTGAAACAAACGATCGAGTTGCTCCCGAGTCTATTAACACTTTGGCACATAAAGAATTCACATTAAGCGTACCTGCCACGACATCCGTATCCTGGATCGCATCCTTCACCGACATGTCAAAAACTCTAGCCCTTGGAGTCTCATATACTGTTGGGGTAGATCCCATAATTCTCAATGCATTACTAACTGGGGCTGGTGTCTTGCAATCCCTGGCCATATGTCCTGGCTTCCCACATTTAAAGCATGTGAATCCAATGACTGGAACCTTCACTGTTGGATTCCGGATAGGCTGATCCTTATTTGCTGGCTGATTTCGGCACTCCCTTGAATAGTGCCCTTTCTGGTTGCATTTAAAACATACCACATTCAACTTGTTACAAACTTCTCCATGCTTCTTTCCACAAACTTGACAATCTGGAAAAGTTAATCTCAACTGATTCGGCTGATTCACATTAGCTGGACGATTGCCCTGGCCTCCGTCTCCTGCATTTTGTCTCCTGAAATTAAAATTTCTCCCTGGGTGAAACTTGCCCTTCTTAAAATTTGGAAACTTCCCTATTTGTGACTGACCCTCACTTCCCTCAACTTTCCTTTTCTTTCTTTCCTTATCTTTCTGGAACATCTCACTCTCTGTCTCTGCGATCTTAGCCTTCTGTACAACCCCGACATAGGTATCCAATTCAAAAATAGCTACCTTCCCTCTGATCCATGGCTTCAAGCCTTGCTGGAATCTCTTAGCTTTCTTTCTATCAGTATCAACATACGACGGCACATACCTTGACAATTCCTCCAACTTCCCCTCGTAATCTGTTACCGACATATTCCCTTGCTTTAACTCTAAAAACTTCAGCTCCATTTGATCCTGAACAAACTGAGGAAAATACTTTTCTAAAAACAATTCCTTGAACCTTTCCCAACTAATAACATCTGTGCCTTCCAATGTCTTCACCATTTCCCACCAATAGGTGGCCTCATTCTTCAAATAGTAACTTGCAAACTCAACCTTCTGTTCTTCCTTTACTTTCACTACGGCAAATGCCTTCTCTATTTCCTTTAACCAAACATTTGCTTCAATTGGCTCTAAGGAACCCTTGAATTTTGGTGGGTTTATTGCCTGAAAAGTTTTAAAGGTTACCTGGGGATTGGTCTGTCTTTGTTGTTATTGTGCCAAGTGAACTGTTTGTTGGGCCAAGATTTGAAGAATCTGGGCTATTGCTGGGTCCATAGGTCCTGGGTTCACATTCGGGTTTGTATCATCTTGATTGTTGTTGTTGTTGGTTTCTTCATTTCGGGTGTTGGTGCGGGTATTTCTTTTGGGAGGCATTTTCTGTAAAGAATCAATCAATTTATTTAGCTTTTGAATCAAATATTTGCATAAAAGAAATTTTTTGTAAAACAGGAATATCTCTTTTTGAAAACAGTTGTAACTAAGTAAATTGCATGCTTCTTTACAGAATATAAATAGTTATGGAAAATAGGGTACATGGTATCACAGGGTATACTGGTGCAATAAATAAGGTAAAGTAAAACAGGTGCGATAAAATAAATGACAGTGTTGGAAAGGAAAAAGGTACTGATATATATAGATCAAAAGTTTTAGGGTAGTACAAGCGTAAAGACGCTTCGAAAGTAAAAGCAAAAAGGGTACAACAACCTACTCACTAGTCAGCATAGCTAGTCTATAAATACAACTCAAGAGTCTACTGATACACACTACACACTACTGTCCATACTACATAATCATAACAACACTACTCAGCATCTTCATCTCAAAATCTCTAACTCAGCTCCAAGAAAACTCTGGTCCTGCCAGCCTCTCAAAGTCCTCCATCACCTCAGTAGCCCAGCCCAGCAGTGCATCAGGGCCTCTTCCAGGTAGTGTAGCTCCATGTAACCTAGCCTCAAGAACCCTCTGTGTCACATGAATCTCCTCTCGAAGCTCCCTCACACCATGATCAACATCTGTAGTCCTGATGATATGCTGTAACTCTCTAATCTGAGCCAACAAGGAATCACGCTCCAATAGAAGAGCCTCATACCGGTAATAAGGAACTGGGGGCAATATAGACTGGAATGGGGCACTCGCTACTAAATGCCCAGTGGAATCTGAATCAGCTGGTGGGGGTCCTCTAACAGGTGGCCTCATGCCTAGAGGTGGAATAGCCTGCAGTGGTACGGGCTGCAACACAGGTGGAGGTAGAATAGCCAATGCTGGTGGAATAACAGGACGTGGATCCGATGCTGGTGCTCCAACTGAAGGCTCTGAGTGATCAGCTGATACGGGAATAAAAGAGTCGGCCATCTCTGCTATCTGAAATCATATCTCCATATAAGAATCTCGTACCATAACACGAACTATACCAATATCTGATATACTGAAACACTCAACCTCTTAACGTTCTATCATCCTATGCCTTACTTCTAATCCTAACCCTCTACCCATTCCCGTTAACCTAGGCTTGTGTCAGTGACTTATAACCTGTAGCTCTGATACCAAACCTGTGGCGCCCTCCAAACCCGGGTCAGAAGTTTGGGGTCCACACACACACCTTAATTATAACCTGCTTATAACAATAATAAAGATAATAATAATATATGCAGTGACCCTACTTACCAAACACCACGGACCGCAACAGGTTAAAGTATGCACACAAGCCAAACACACTAATATATTACAAACCGTTCAAATCCCAACTATTTCAAACTCACACTGAGTATCAAACATTATTACAAACTTTTACAAACTTAAATTATTTCAAAAGAAACCTACTAGCTCAGCTTTCTCAACCTGAACCCCTCGCTCTCGCGCTGGACTGGGGATCCTCGCTACCAACTGGTTCCTTTTTAACTAGAAAGAATATAAACAACATCGCACAAATGAGCTAACTAGCTCAACAAGTCACAATGACAAAACTGAGAATAATGATCATTAGGTGAATATGATTATGATATCAAGTGAACATTGGATTATGATTTAGAATTGGATATTATACTTTTAGTTTAAAAACCAAGGTTAGGCTGCTGATCAGTCACGCACTAACCCCGAGCAAGGCACACAGCATTGCTCTAACTACTGGATCCAAGGCACACATTGGCCTAACTTGACCATTATATGGTCTGACCATGAATCTGGTCCACAATTTTATAAAAACAATCCAATTCTAACATAATAACAGAATATGCAATAATAAACAATAACCGAAATCATTAACAATAATAAATTTTTAACAATGAAAGGGTTTCAATCCTTGTAAGGATCAATAAGGTACTTTCAAAGCTTGAATGCTGGGTAATGAAAGAATTGGATAACAAAGGAAACAACGTTTCAGGGTTTCAAGGATTTGGCCTTTCAAAGCATAAGATATCATGGATTGAGTATATAGTAATCCAGTTCAGTGTCTGGTATTTAGTTTGTATGTATTTGTGGAGTAGTATCGTAGATTTATGGTTCGTGTTTGGGTATACAATAATCAATGGCTTAGAAAGAATATGGTTCATGGCTCAAGAACAATAACTGAAATCAGGATTTAGGTTTCTGTGCTTCAAAGCACTTGCAATGTCAACAAGACTATCAAGAATTACAATATCTCGAGAAAGTTCAGAATACTTGCCTGGTATTAGCTTACTACTCTGCACTCGCTTCCAATCACAACCATCTTACTCTTCAACTATCTGTTTTCCTTTCCTACGTCTTGCCTCTTCTTGATTTCTGCAGTGAAACAAAGCTCAGAATCTGATAGAACACCTCAAATCCTTCATTTTGGTTACTCAAGCTTTGAAAACAGAGATCGGTAACGCCTTCGTTTTGCTGTTTGATTCTTAGAACAGTTTTAGGAAATTAGGGTTTTTCTCTGAAAATTATATAATTATCTGTCTGCAAATGATTTTGATACGAAATAAAATACGGTAAAAGGCTATTTATAATTACGGAAAATTGGTATCCCGTTGGATCATTCCGGATATAAAATGGTACGTTTATTTATAAAAACTGATCCAAACGGTATCGGTTTTCGGGATAATTATCCAGATCAGTACAATTTGTACTGCGGTCTTGGTCTTAGCGCCTGGTTACACATATTACGAAGTGATAATTGGGATAGTTTAATAAAAAGCTCCCGTTTATCGAAAATACGGGTTTTATTAATTTACCGAAACGAATATTGTATCGAAAATATTGCGCCAGGACCCGCGCAGGACAAACCGTACGCCGGATCGAAAAAGTCGAAACATGGAAAATGCTCGGAATATTACAATTGGGTTAGGAAGGAGTTCTCGGAAGAGTTTCGGGTTCCAAAAACGTAACAACGGTTGACGTCGGTTGGTTCCCGTTTTTATAAAATAGATTTTAATTACCCGGAAAAAGATTTTAGAAATTTCATATGATTCTTATAAATCCATAAATCTATATAAAAATAATTAGGAAGATATGACAATTATCTATATTTTATTTTGGACATATAAAAATTAAAATACTCAATTAATATTATTTTTGAATATTCAAGTATAGATAACACTTAACAATTAACTCACAGAATAGATACTGAGCACACATAATAATTATTTAATATCAAAAATAATTACACGATATATCCCGGATATTACATCCTTCCCCCCTTAAAAGGATTCTGTCCTCAGAATCAAAAAGAAAACAAATGAGGGTACTTTTCTCTCATATCACTTTCTAACTCCCAGGTTGACTCTTCAACCTTTGGGTTTCTCCACAATACTCTTACTAACTTTACAACTTTATTTCTCAATACTTTCTCTCTTGCCTCTAGAATCTCTATCGGACTCTCTACATATGATAAATCTGCCTGAAGCTCTATTGTCTCATATTCGATTACATGTCTGGAGTCTGGATTATATTTCTTGAGCATCGATACATGAAAAACATTGTGAATGTGCTCCATGTGCGGAGGTAACGCCAATTCGTAAGGTACTTTGCCAACGCGCTTAAGGATCTCAAAAGGTCCGACATATCTTGGGCTTAGCTTCCCTTTCTTTCCAAACCTCGTTAGTCCTTTCCATGGTGATACTTTCAGTAATACCAAGCTTCCTTCTTCAAATTCCATGTCTTTCCTTGACTGGTCTGCATATTTCCTCTGACGATCTTGAGCGGCTGTTAATCTTTTCTGGATAAGTTCAACAACTTCCTTTGTCTGCTGTACCAGTTCAGGTCTAAGTATCTTGCGTTCTCCTACTTCGTCCCAATATATTGGAGATCTACATTTGCGTCCATAAAGGGCTTCATAGGGTGGCATTCCAATGCTGGCATGATAACTGTTGTTGTAAGCAAACTCTACCAGAGGTAAATGTTCGTCCAACTTCCTTTGAAATCAATCGCACAAACACGTAACATATCCTCGATTGTCTGGATCGTTCTTTCACTTTGGCCATCCATTTGGGGGTGATAAGCTGTACTCATATTCAGTCTTGTTCCCAAACATTCTTGAAAACTCTTCCAGAATCTTGAATTAAACCTTGGATCTCGATCAGATACGATAGACACTGGAACTCCATGACGAACTATAATTTCTTTCAAGTACATATGGACTAACTCGTCGAGTGAAAATCTTTCATTTATAGGCAGAAAATGAGCTGACTTGGTAAGTCTATCCACTATAACCCAAATGGCATCATGATTAGCCCTTGTCCTTGGTAATCCGACTATGAAATCCATGGTAATATGTTCCCATTTCCACTCTGGAATTTCCAATGGCTGTAGCAATCCGCTTGGTCTCTGATGCTCTGCTTTAACTTTTTGACAGGTATAGCATTTGCTAACCCATTCCGCAATTTCCCTCTTCATATTTGGCCACCAATAATTCTTCTTTAAATTTCTGTACATTTTGGTACTCCCTGGATGGATGGAATATCTTGAACTATGTGCTTCTTGTAAAATTTCATTCTTTAACTCCGTCACCGGTGGAATCCAAATTCTAGATGAAAATCTCAAAATGCCTTGATCATCCTTCTGCGTACATAATTCTTCACCTACCAAACGATTTATATCTTGGTCCATTACATTTTCCTGACATTTCTTTATCTTCTCCAACAACTCCGGCTGGAAAGTCATATTGTACATTTTCGCTTCCTCAGGTTTGCAAACTTTAATTTCCAATTCCAATTTCTGAAATTCCTTATATATATCTTCAGGTACTGATAACTCATTTAACTTTTCTTTCCGACTTCACGCGTCTGCTACAATGTTTGCCTTACCGGGATGATAATTAATCGAGCAATCATAGTCTTTGATCAACTCTAACCATCTCCTTTGCCTCATATTAAGTTCCTTTTGTGTGAATATGTACTTTAAGCTTTTGTGATCCGTGAAAATCTCGCACTTTTCTCCATACAAATAATGTCTCCAAATCTTCAAAGCAAAAACTATAGCTGCTAGTTCCAAGTCATGAGTAGGATACTTTTGTTCGTGTGGTTTCAATTGCCTTAACGCATAAGCAATCACCTTGTCGTGCTGCATAAGAACACATCCTAATCCTTTATGAGAAGCATCACTATAAATTACGAAATTCCCTTGATCGTCTGGAAGTGACAAAACAGGTGCCGTAATTAATCTTCGCTTCAACTCCTGAAAACTTTCTTCGCACTTGTCGTTCCATATAAACTTTTCATTCTTTCGTGTAAGCTTTGTTAATGGTGTGGCAATCCTTGAGAAATTCTGAACGAATCGTCGATAATATCCTGCCAATCCCAAGAAACTTCTTAACTCAGTGGGTGTTCTCGGTCTCTCCCAATTCGTAATTGCCTCGATCTTTGTCGGGTCCACTTTGATCCCTTCGTTACTGACTATGTGTCCTAAGAACTGAACTTCTTGTAGCCAAAACTCACACTTCGAGAATTTAGCATATAACTTCTTTTTCCTTAAAATCTCCAAAGCCATTCTCACATGTTTCGCATGATCCTCTTCCGTCTTGGAATAGATTAAAATATCGTCTATAAACACAATAACAAACTTATCCAAATACTCTTTGAAAATTCTGTTCATCAGGTCCATAAATGCTGCTGGGGCGTTGGTCAATCCAAAAGACATCACTAGAAATTCATAATGCCCATACCTTGTTCTGAAAGCTGTCTTTGGTATATCTTCTGGCTTGATCTTTAGTTGATGATATCCCGATCTTAAATCAATTTTGGAGAAGTACTTGGCTCCCTTCAATTGTCAAACAGATCATCAATTCTGGGTAACGGATACTTGTTCTTGATTGTCAGCTTGTTGAGCTCTCTATAGTCGATGCACAGTCTCATGCTTCCATCTTTCTTCTTGACAAATAATATCGGGGCTCCCCACGGGGATACGCTGGGTCTAATTACTCCTTTCTCTAACAATTCCTGCAATTGCTTTGCTAGCTCTTTCATCTCAACAGGCGCCATTCTGTACGGGGCCTTGGACACCGGTTCTGTTCCAGGTGCTAAGTCGATCGCAAATTCAATTTCTCTATCTGGAGGAAGTCCTGGTAACTCGTCGGGAAAAATGTCTGGAAATTCATTCACTACTGGAATATCTTCAAGTTTTGCTGGCTCCTGACTTCTGTCGATCACATATGCTACGAAATGCTCACATCCTTGTCGTAGTAACTTCTTGGCTTGAATCATCGTTAAGAACTTCTTTACTTGTTTCTGACCTTTGAACGTTACTATTCTTTCGTCTGGCGTTTTCACCATTACTTTCTTATTTCGACAATCTATCTGAGCATCATGCTTAGATAACCAATCCATCCCTAATATCACATCAAATTCTCCTAACTTAAATGGTATCAAATCTACACAAAACTTACTACCAGAAATCTCAATCTCACAATTTCCACAAACTTGGTTCACAGTTACATGTTCTTGATTTGCTAATTCCACAGTCATTATTTCATTTAAGCACTCAACTGGACAGTTTAATTTAATAACAAAATCTTGTGAAACAAACGATCGAGTTGCTCCCGAGTCTATTAACACTTTGGCACATAAAGAATTCACATTAAGCGTACCTGCCACGACATCCGTATCCTGGATCGCATCCTTCACCGACATGTCAAAAACTCTAGCCCTTGGAGTCTCATATACTGTTGGGGTAGATCCCATAATTCTCAATGCATTACTAACTGGGGCTGGTGTCTTGCAATCCCTGGCCATATGTCCTGGCTTCCCACATTTAAAGCATGTGAATCCAATGACTGGAACCTTCACTGCTGGATTCCGGATAGGCTGATCCTTATTTGCTGGCTGATTTCGGCACTCCCTTGAATAGTGCCCTTTCTGGTTGCATTTAAAACATACCACATTCAACTTGTTACAAACTTCTCCATGCTTCTTTCCACAAACTTGACAATCTGGAAAAGTTAATCTCAACTGATTCGGCTGATTCACATTAGCTGGACGATTGCCCTGGCCTCCGTCTCCTGCATTTTGTCTCCTGAAATTAAAATTTCTCCCTGGGTGAAACTTGCCCTTCTTAAAATTTGGAAACTTCCCTATTTGTGACTGACCCTCACTTCCCTCAACTTTCCTTTTCTTGCTTTCCTTATCTTTCTGGAACATCTCACTCTCTGTCTCTGCGATCTTAGCCTTCTGTACAACCCCGACATAGGTATCCAATTCAAAAATAGCTACCTTCCCTCTGATCCATGGCTTCAAGCCTTGCTGGAATCTCTTAGCTTTCTTTCTATCAGTATCAACATACGACGGCACATACCTTGACAATTCCTCCAACTTCCCCTCGTAATCTGTTACCGACATATTCCCTTGCTTTAACTCTAAAAACTTCAGCTCCATTTGATCTTGAACAAACTGAGGAAAATACTTTTCTAAAAACAATTCCTTGAACCTTTCCCAACTAATAACATATGTGCCTTCCAATGTCTTCACCATTTCCCACCAATAGGTGGCCTCATTCTTCAAATAGTAACTTGCAAACTCAACCTTCTGTTCTTCCTTTACTTTCACTAAGGCAAATGCCTTCTCTATTTCCTTTAACCAAACATTTGCTTTAATTGGCTCTAAGGAACCCTTGAATTCTGGTGGGTTTATTGCCTGAAAAGTTTTAAAGGTTACCTGGGGATTGGTCTGTCTTTGTTGTTGTTGTGCCAGGTGAACTGTTTGTTGGGCCAAGATTTGAAGAATCTGGGCTATTGCTGGGTCCATAGGTCCTGGGTTCACATTCGGGTTTGTATCATCTTGATTGTTGTTGTTGTTGGTTTCTTCATTTCGGGTGTTGGTGCGGGTATTTCTTTTGGGAGGCATTTTCTGTAAAGAATCAATCAATTTATTTAGCTTTTGAATCAAATATTTGTATAAAAGAAAAGTTTTGTAAAACAGGAATATCTCTTTTTGAAAACAGTTGTAACTAAGTAAATTGCATGCTTCTTTACAGAATATAAAAAGTTATGGAAAACAGGGTACATGGTATCACAGGGTATACTGGTGCAATAAATAAGGTAAAGTAAAACAGGTGCGATAAAATAAATGACAGTGTTGGAAAGGAAAAAGGTACTGATATATATAGATTAAAAGTTTTAGGGTAGTACAAGCGTAAAGACGCTTCGAAAGTAAAAGCAAAAAGGGTACAACAACCTACTCACTAGTCAGCATAGCTAGTCTATAAATACAACTCAAGAGTCTACTGATACACACTACACACTACTGTCCATACTACATAATCATAACAACACTACTCAGCATCTTCATCTCAAAATCTCTAACTCAGCTCCAAGGAAACTCTGGTCCTGCCAGCCTCTCAAAGTCCTCCATCACCTCAGTAGCCCAGCCCAGCAGTGCATCAGGGCCTCTGCCAGGTAGTGTAGCTCCATGTAACCTAGCCTCAAGAACCCTCCGTGTCACATGAATCTCCTCTCGAAGCTCCCTCACACCACGATCAACATCTGTAGTCCTGATGATATGCTGTAACTCTCTAATCTGAACCAACAAGGAATCACGCTCCAATAGAAGAGCCTCATACCGGTAATAAGGAACTGGGGGCAATGTAGACTAGAATGGGGCACTCGCTACTGAATGCCCAGTGGAATCTGAATCAGCTGGTAGGGGTCCTCTAACAGGTGGCCTCATGCCTGGAGGTGGAATAGCCTGCAGTGGTACGGGCTGCAACACATCTGGAGGTAGAATAGCCAATGCTGGTGGAATAACAGGACGTGGATCCGATTCTGGTGCTCCAACTAAAGGCTCTGAGTGATCAGCTGATACGGGAATAAAAGAGTCGGCCATCTCTGCTATCTGAAATCATATCGCCATATAAGAATCTCGTACCATAACACGAACTATACTAATATCTGATATACTGAAACACTCAACCTCTCAACGTTCTATCATCCTATGCCTTACTTCTAATCCTAACCCTCTACCCATTCCCGTTAACCTAGGCTTGTGTCAGTGACTTATAACCTGTAGCTCTGATACCAAACCTGTGGCGCCCTCCAAACCCGGGTCAGAAGTTTGGGGTCCACACACACACCTTAATTATAACCTGCTTATAACAATAATAAAGATAATAATAATATATGCAGTGACCCTACTTACCAACCACCACGGACCGCAACAGGTTAAAGTATGCACACAAGCCAAACACACTAATATATTACAAACCGTTCAAATCCCAACTATTTCAAACTCACACTGAGTATTAAACATTATTACAAACTTTTACAAACTTAAATTATTTCAAAAGAAACCTACTAGCTCAGCTTTCTCAACCTGAACCCCTCGCTCTCGCGCTGGACTGGGGATCCTCGCTACAAACTGGTTCCTTTTTAACTGGAAAGAATATAAACAACATCGCACAAATGAGCTAACTAGCTCAGCAAGTCACAATGACAAAACTGAGAATAATGATCATTAGGTGAATATGATTATGATATCAAGTGAACATTGGATTATGATTTAGAATTGGATATTATACTTTTAATTTAAAAACCAAGGTTAGGCTGCTGATCAGTCACGCACTAACCCCGAGCAAGGCACACAGCATTGCTCTAACTACTGGATCCAAGGCACACATTGGCCTAACTTGACCATTATATGGTCTGACCACGAATCTGGTCCACAATTTTATAAAAACAATCCAATTCTAACATAATAACAGAATATGCAATAATAAACAATAACCGAAATCATTAACAATAATAAATGTTTAACAATGAAAGGGTTTCAATCCTTGTAAGGATCAATAAGGTACTTTCAAAGCTTGAATGCTGGGTAATGAAAGAATTGGATAACAAAGGAAACAACGTTTCAGGGTTTCAAGGATTTGGTCTTTCAAAGCATAAGATATCATGGATTGAGTATATAGTAATCCAGTTCAGTGTCTGGTATTTAGTTTGTATGTATTTGTGGAGTAGTATCGTAGATTTGTGGTTCGTGTTTGGGTATACAATAATCAATGGCTTAGAAAGAATATGGTTCATGGCTTACTACTCTGCACTCGCTTCCAATCACAACCGTCTTACTCTTCAACTATCCGTTTTCCTTTCGTACGTCTTGCCTCTTCTTGATTTCTGCAGTGAAACAAAGCTTAGAATCTGATAGAACACCTCAAATCCTTCGTTTTGGTTACTCAAGCTTTGAAAACAGAGATCGGTAACGCCTTCATTTTGCTGTTTGATTCTTAGAACAGTTTTAGGAAATTAGGGTTTTTCTCTGAAAATTATATAATTATCTGTCTGCAAATGATTTTGATACGAAATAAAATACGGTAAAAGGCTATTTATAATTACGGAAAATTAGTATCCCGTTGGATCATTCCGGATATAAAATGGTACGTTTATTTATAAAAACTGATCCAAACGGTATCGGTTTTCGGGATAATTATCCAGATCAGTACAATTTGTACTGCGGTCTTGGTCTCAGCGCCTGGTTACACGTATTACGAAGTGATAATTGGGATAGTTTAATAAAAAGCTCCCGTTTATCGAAAATACGGGTTTTATTAATTTACCGAAATGAATATTGTATCGAAAATTTTGCGCCGGGACCCGCGCAGGACAAACCGTACGCCGGATCGAAAAAGTCGAAACATGGAAAATGCTCGGAATATTACAATTGGGTTAGGAAGGAGTTCTCGGAAGAGTTTCGGGTTCCAAAAACGTAACAACGGTTGACGTCGGTTGGTTCCCGTTTTTATAAAATAGATTTTAATTACCCGGAAAAAGATTTTAGAAATTTCATATGATTCTTATAAATCCATAAATCAACATAAAAATAATTAGGAAGATATGAAAATTATCTATATTTTATTTTGGACTTACAAAAATTAAAATACTCAATTAATATTATTTTTGAATATTCAAGTATAGATAACACTTAACAATTAACTCACAGAATAGATACTGAGCACACATAATAATTATTTAATATCAAAAATAATTACACGATATATCCCGGATATTACATGTGGTGTAGTATTTGAGGTGGATGGGATGTCTGTTTGGTTTGAGGTGGAGGGTATGGTGGTAGGAGGTAACCCTGTGACTGGAGTCACAGTTGAACTCACAATTTGAACTGTGGTTTTGATAGTGTGTTGTTCACCAATTGTGGGAACCTCCATTTGAATTGGAGGGGATTTGACCAGGTTACTTTCATGTACCATGGCCTCAAACCCTTGTTCTTCTTACAAAGACCTGGAACTTGAATGTGCTTCACTTGACTCCCCAATAGTTGGATCATTGACAATTTTACTCCTAGATTCCATCGAGAAAGCAATTTCAGCCAGGATTTTGAGGGGATTTGTCCCTACTTGAGGAACCTCCAATGAATTGGAGAGGATTTAGATAGCTCCCCTCAGGAGTACTACCCTCAAACCTTGCAATCTGTGAAGATTGATTTGCATATAAAGGTGCATTTGGTACCATCACATGGTCTTCAATAAAAACTGATGAAATCCCTGTATTTTTGTTGGTATCATCAAGGTCTACCCCAGCATGTATCCTCTCACCAACTAAATGTGGTTCCTGGGTGGTGATCATAGTTTCTTGAACTGTGTCACTTGATGTTGGTAACACTTGAGAAGTAGATTCAAGTGTTTCATTGTAAGAAGAAGAAATTTAAGATATGAGATTAGAGATTGAACATTGAGGGCAGCTCCCCTGAATAGATGAGGGAGTTTCAAAAGATGTGCTCTCAATGTGTGTGCCATCCTTATTTCTTCTTTCATCAACTTGAGAGTTCTCAAGTTCTGGTGCAGACACTGTACAGGATGCACTAGGGAGAGTGCTTTGTTCAATAGAAACACCTTATTGAGAAAGTGCCCTTAGAGTCTGTTTAAGTCCCTCTATTACAACTGCATCTTGTTGGGAAGATGTAGAGGTGGCTAATTGAGTGGTCAACTCAGCTTTCTTAGTCTTCTTTTGTTTTTTGACCAGGTTAGACTCTATTGGAATTTGATCCTCACCACTCTCATTTATAACAGTTAAGAGTGTCCGCTTTCTCTTTTTTTTACTCACTCCACCTTATTGAGAGGATGAAGTGGTTGGTTTCCTAGCTTCTAGTGGTAGAGAATAAAGAGTCTCAGTTTTGGAAGGCCCATGTTGGTGTTCCTGTATTTGTACTTCCATAGGCACAGGAGCCATAATTGTATTAGTTACTGCACTTGACTCCATGTCAGGCATAGGGTAGGGGTAGGTCCTAAATCTTTCTAACATGAAGTTAGTAAGATTTAGTGCTACCTCCACCGTATTCTTTGAAATTAGTGAACCAAATAATATTTTGGACACTTGTTTACAATTGCCTATTTTGGTTCCATCAATACCTTCAAGCATATGTGTGTCTATAACTTTATGAATTAAATTAGACATAATAAAATCTAGAAAAGAAAATTTCCTTACCTCTACTTACTAGTGGCATAATGAGTCTGGTGCTAAGTTCTTCCAGGATCAATGCCCCAATATTGAGTGGCTTGTTGTATACCATGGAGAACACTAGCTTTTGTACTATACTGGACATATTATCATATCCTGTTTTTCTGCATGTGAATGCCCTCACAATGGAGTCAAAAAGAAATGACCACTCCCTCCTTAGGTGCTTCTTGTTCAGTCTGGCTAGGTCAATCTTTTCACTATAGTTTATGAAGTCCATGAACTTAGCTAACTTATGTATTGTTGGTGCATCCACTAAGCCTTCAGTAGGAATACCCAGTGCTTTGTTGACATCACTTGCATCAAACTCCACATGCTTCCCTTGAATTGAGGACTTAACCACCGAAGAAGCTTCCTGGTTCTCATGCACAAATGTCTCCATTACAGCTAAGTTCCAAAAGTCATTAAGCACATCCAGGTAGAGTATAGGATTGGAAGTCAAAGCTCCTGCAAGATAGGATTCATCTAGAAACTTTACAAAATATTTGAAGCTGTCAGGATCTTGCTTAGCATCTGTAAAGGCCAAGTAGTTGGTGCCATTCTTGGGGATAATAGCTCTAACATTGTTGGTTGTCGTTGATAGTGTTTGAATTTGAGTGGGTAAGAAATTTAAGAGAGAAAGAGTTTGGAATGAGAGAGAACGGTTAAGGTTTACAAAAACTAGGTCACTCGAGATCTCGAAAGCGTATAGAAGGGTTATGTCGAGATGTCTGGGTATTTATAGAAAAAGGTAAGTGACTTGTCAAGAAGTAGAAATAAACATTTGGGATTTTCTTATCAAGAAGTCACGTGAGAGAATAGATACATATCGATATGTCACTTTCCTAAATCTTATCGAGAACTAGATAGTGACTTATCGAGATGTCAAATAAATACCCAATTTGTCCTGAATGGACTGAATTTTTCCAATTTTTATTTGAATAAATCAAAATAAAATTAGAATGATTTTATATCAAATGTATTTTACTAAAATAATTTATTAAATTAAATTATTCTAGTTCTAAGTTATCGAGAAGTCTAAAAATGGATACTTGTAGAGAACTCTACGAATTAACATATGTTGAGATCTCTACAAGACTTATCGAGAAGTCATAATGAGGCTTGTCTAGAAGTCTTGAAAAAGACTTATCGAGAACTCTATTGAGAAGTCTCAAAATGACTTGTCGAGAACTCTATATACTTTTATTCTTTTTGGTTCTGTTATATATTAAGTTTATATATTGAAAATGTAAATTAACATTTAGAGAATTTTTCTTAGAATTTAAAAAATTCCAAGGTGAATTTTCAATTTTTATAAAATAAATTTACAGAGAATTCTGAAATATTTATAAATCATATTCCAGTTAATTTCCAATAAAATTAAATTAATTTTGATTTATTAGAAATTAATTTGTTGCAACAAATTAG
This sequence comes from Apium graveolens, assembly GCF_009905375.1. Lineage (NCBI taxonomy): Eukaryota > Viridiplantae > Streptophyta > Magnoliopsida > Apiales > Apiaceae > Apium > Apium graveolens. The sequence continues at coordinate 229,335,015 of NC_133651.1, read as the reverse complement.
CCGAGTTCTTGCCTTTAGGATGAAGAATTTAACATTCCAATTTCACCAACAAGTCTATTAAAAGTTGCTCCATCCAAAGATTTAGTAAAAATGTCAGCTAATTATTTTTCTGTTGGAACAAAAATTAGCTGAATAGTACCATTTGCATCATGTTCTCTAATAAAATGGTAACTTACATCAATGTGCTTAGTTCTAGAATGATTAACTAGATTAGCAACAACAGATATAGCACAAGTATTGTCACACATAATTGGAATTTTGTGTAACACTAGGCCATGGTCCATTATTTGATTTCTAATCCAAAGCACTTGAGCACAAAAACTTCCAGCAGCTATGTATTTAGCCTCAGCTGTGGAAGTTGACACATATTTTTGTTTCCTACTGTACTAAGATACATGTCTTTGACCAAGAAATTGATAGCTTCCACTAGTACTCTTTCTGTCAGTCCTGCATCCAGCAAAATCTGCATCTGTGTATCCAACAGCTTCAAATCTATTTCCCTTCAGATACCAAAATCCCGAGTTTAGTATTCCCTTTAAGTATCTAAAAATTCTCTTCACATCCATCAAATATGATTCCTTTGGATTGGCTTGAAATCTTGCACACAGACATGTTGCAAACATAATGTCTGATCTACTAGCAGTCAAATATAGCAAAGATCCAATCATTCCTCTATAACCAGAAATGTCTACATTTTTTCCTTTTTTATCTTCATCTAGTTCTTGATAAGAGTAGGACAGTGACAACTCGTTTTGTATCTATTCATTCACGTGACTTCTCGATAAGCAAATTCCAACTGTTAATTCCTACTTCTCGACAAGTCACTTATCTTTTTCTATAAATGCCCAGACATCTCGACATAACCCCTTTTTACGCTTTCGAGATCTTAATTGACCTAGTTTTTGCAAACCAACTTTTTAGCTATAGACATAGGTGTTGATGCAGGTGAACAATCAACCATTCCAAATTTCTTCAATAAATCTTTAACATACTTGGTTTGGCTGATAAAGATTCCATCACTTCTTTGACTGACTTGAAGTCCAAGAAAGTAACTTAATTCTCCCATCATGCTCATTTCATATTCACTCTGCATGAGTCTTGACAATCTTTGACATAATGTTTCCTTTGTAGAACCAAAAATGATATCATCTACATAGATTTGAACTAGGATCATATCACCACCATGTTGCTTGTAGAATAGAGTCTTGTCAATTGTTCCTCTAGTTAATTCATGTTTAAGCAAAAATTCTGACAAAGTATGATACCAAGCTCTAGGTGCGTTCTTAAATCTATAGAGAGCTTTTAGCAGTTGATAAACAAAAATTGGAAAATCTGGATCTTCAAAGTCGGGTGGTTGTTGCACATAAACCTCTTCTTCCAACTCACCATTAAGTAATGCACTATTTACATCCATTGTATACACTTTAAAATTTGAGTGTGCAGCAAATGCAAGAAAGGTTCTTATTGTTTTAAGTCTTGCAACTGGAGCAAAAGTTTCATCATAATCAATTCCTTTTTCTTGTGAGTACCCTTTTGTAACCAACCTTGCTTTGCTTCTTGTTACAATTCCATTTTCATCCATTTTGTTCCTGTACACCCATTTTGTTCCAATTATACTTCTGTTCTTTGGTGTAGGAACCAACTTTCAAACTTTGTTTCTTTCAAATTAATTTATCTCTTCTTGCATAGTAGATATCCAATCAGGATCAAGTAAATCTTCCTCATTTTTTTTAGGATCAATTTGTGAAAGAAAGCATGTAGTAGACATTCATTTTCAGTTGCACTTCTAGTCCTCACTCCAGCATTTGGATCACCAATAAGTGCATCTCTTGTATGACTCTTATCCCATTTTTTGGTGTGCTTTCGTTGACTTGAATTTTTTGCATTTTTTTCACCATTGGCATGACTTGCAGAACTTTCTCCTCTTTCTCCCCCTGAGTTTGTGTTATCAAATTCAGGTGTATGGGATGAGTTTTCATTCTCATGATTCACTTGCTCAGTTGACTCTTCATTCTGTTATTTGTGTTGATCTCATAATCACTATCAATATTGAGATTTTCAAACTTAAGAGCTTCAGCTTCATTCTCATTAAGTCCTTCCAAGCCTGGACACTTGTCATCATCAAAAGTAATATATGTGCTTTCCATAATTTTCTTTTGTTCAAGCACATAAACTCTGTAGGCAGTTCTTTCCAATGAATATCCTAGAAAAATTGCTTCAAAAACTTTAGAGTCAAATTTTCCCACATATTCAGAGTTGTCTTTTAGAACAAAACACTTGCTTCCAAACACATGCAGATGCTTCACAGTATTTTTTGATAATATTGAGTAGGGTGACTTGTCAAGATTTTTGTTGATGACATATCTATTTTGTATGTAGCATGCAATGTTGACAGCTTCTTCCCAAAACTTGTTGGCAAATTGGCATCTTACAGCATTGTTCTAGCAGCCTTAACTAAAGTTCTATTCTTTCTTTCAACTACCATTTCACTGAGATGTTCTTGCAGCTAAGAACTCCTGAAAAATTCCCCTGCCTTTGCAGAATTTACTTAGAATTGCATTCTCGAATTCTGTGCCATTATCACTCATCAATCTCTTTACATAGTTTTGATCTTCAGCCAGCTTCTCAATTTTCTTGATGTGTTCAATAATGATGTGTGGAGTTTCATCCTTTAAATGAATAAGCTTTACCCATGTGTACCTTGAGTAGTCATCCACCATCACAAGTACATATTTCTTTTTAGAAATAGATAAGATATTAACTAGTCTAAACAGGTCCATGTAAATAAGTTGCAGAGATGCACTTATGGAATTCACATCTTTGCGCTTGTGCCTAGACCTTTTCATTTTGCCTTTTTGTCAAGCCTCACAAACTTCATCTTGAGCAAATTCCAGATTTGGCATGTCTCTCACTAATTCCTTTTTAATCAAGGTATTAATTTCTTTGTACTTCAGGTGAGAGAGTTTCTTATGCCACGGCTTTCTTTGCTCAATAGATGCTTGGTGTAGAAGCAACATATACCATCCTTATTTGATGAGTATAAATCTGCAACAAACAAGCTTCCCTTTCTTTCTCCTTTCAAAGCAACTTCACCAGTCTTTTTGCTGATAATTGAGCAGTCTCCTTTGTCAAATGAAACCTTGAATACTCTATCTGTGAATTGACTGACACTCAGGAGATTCACATCAAGACTAGCTACCAGTGCTACATCTTCAATGACAATATTTCTAGAAATTAACTTATCATATCCCATTTTGAATCCTTTGTTGTTGTCTCCAAAAGTCACAAATGGGCTAGCCATCTCCTCAAATTGTGATAACAGGGCTTTATCGCCTGTCATATGCCTGGAGCATCCACTATCTATGATTCATATGACTTTCTTCACTTTGCCCTGTACATAATGAGGATTAATTATGTTTAGCTACCCAAGCAGTGTTGGGTACTTTCTTCATTTTAACAGAAGTTGCAGAAGTAGAATTTGATGACTCGGAAAGAACAGTGTTCAATGACTGATTTGCATATTCCTTTTTAGATGTAGATCCAATTTTAACTTCTTTGAGATCTACTCTCAGTTTATGATAGCTTGTCATCACTTTCAAATTGTAAGGAATGCAATCAAATTTATCACGGAAGAAATAAGGATCTTACATCATATGTCTAACGTGGTCCATCTAAGGTGGTTAATTAAATCTTCATCAAAATCATGATAAAGATCACGGTCAATCTAAGGTGGTTAAGTAAATAAATACAACTATCTATTATATCATATGTCTTCTTGCTTTATTTGCTTCCTTATATAGCTTCAACATATCGCCTTCAATGGACTCCTTCTTTTAGTCTTCAAGTACATTACATAATTGAAATATAAAATACTAATCTAATGAACTTACAAGAAGAACTCGAGTTACATTTGAGATTTAATATTACAATAATCAAAATGACATGCAAGTTGTATTTAAAAACCAAAACCACAATTTAAAAACCATTAATCTAAGGGGTCCAAAGGCCATAACCATCCACCATGCTTAAACAACATATAATAATATAATATAACACTTACTTATCATAATTATTCTAATTAATAATATCAAGTGGAACATATCCGAAACACGATTTTACGAATCGAACTCCGCTGTGAGTCCATATACAATTAATATCAAATACATACAGTATGTTCAAGTCCCTTATTGTGTCCTTATACAATTAATCATAAAAACAGTCATCTCAGATAATCAACATATGCATAGTATCTTCATATCTATCATGGAAGATCATCAACATACATAATATCATCATATTTATCATGGCATATTATCAACACATGCATAATATCATAATATCTATCACGACAGATTATCAACACATGCATAATATATAAATCGCATACATATAGTCATGGTGGATTGTTTACATGATATTATCATCAAAATCAGTAAACACACAAAAAATTTAAAATCTTTCGCAAGTAGCTCTGATGCCATTGTTGGGTTTCGGGGCATAGAAATACAACGGAAACAAAAGTAAAACTATAAAAACTGAATAAAATCATAAACCGACCGCATGATCCATGCGAAAAAAATATTTAATTTATGGATGAGATGCTTATCTTAAAGAGCTTTACGATAATGGTTGTTAAAAGGAGATCCTAGATTTAACCGAACACCACGTATCCCGCCTTAATGATCTACGCCACAGAGGTATCCACACGAAAGCCGGTACAGAGGAGGCATGTACTAGCACCGGAAATCAAACTCGTTCTATCTCTCTCTCTCTTTCCCCCTCTCCCTTTGCTGCTAGGGATTTTTGTTATTAAAACGTAGTGCAATAAATCAGCCCAAAAGATATAAGAGAGATAAAAAATGAATTCTAACTCTAATACAAATTAGAGTTATTAAAAAATTGAAATTCCTTGTTGTTATCTAATTAAATCTTACTTAATCATCAAGCACCAGAATTTAGATTTTAATATTTGTAAATTTGAATTTCATTTATTCTATTAATTAATTCCAACTTAATTAATAATAAATAATTTGAATTTAATATTTAATTCAAATCCTAATTTAAATTAAATATTTCTCCAAGCATTCTTTATGCGACCCTATAGGTTATTATTACGTCGACAATAATTTAAATATTTAATATTTAAATTATAAATAATGAGAGACATCTAGTAATACATTATTGTTAACCAAGTAATAATAATTAAAGTAGTGATCGATTAAACCTTTTATGAATAATGTACAATATAATTTAATCCCTTTAACCATATATTATAGATTAAACTCAAGGCATGTAACGTGTCATCCTCTTCATGGTTTAATCCAGGTTTCCTTGATCAATGAGTAGACTATCATTTCAAATCAATATTTGAGCGCGGCACCACATATTTTATAGTCAAGCTCACACAAGAGGCCAAGAATATCACTCCAAAATTAGGTCTAGATCATTCATATTTCTCACATGATTCCTAATATACCCGAAGCTCACTTTTATCATTACATAGTCAAAGGCAGCTTTTACTGTAATCAAAGTATATTAATCATCGTATAGAAATATAATGATTTCAAGTTGAAGAATCATTACATCATTATCACTGTGAAAATTACTTATGACACAACAAACATGTAGAATCTCACATAGGGTCTATCCAGCATTATGTATGTTCACATTTGCATGTGTTTTTGACTGTAGTATCACTATACCTATGATCAATGTGATGTGATTGTTAATCAACAAACACACTAGTCTTAATGCATTATTATTGTCCCTTAATAATAATACTCGACTGGGGATATTTAAGAATATCGATATTATTCACATAATCTCATTTCTAAGTCACATACTTAGGGATATAGATTGCATATCATATACCAGGGACATTTATTAAAATAATATTTATATCACAGTTAATTAATATATAATAAATTATAAAAAGAATAATTGATAAAACATAAACATATTAATCTAAATATCATAAACAAAACATAGTAGTGTTATCTCTAGGGTACAGACACTAACAACGGCTGTGGTGCACACTTTGAGCCGAACCACGAAATGTCTTAAAGAAAGCGAGCTTCGTGACTCAACTCAAAAAATTTGGTAAATTCATAGTTTATTTAGTTTTACGTAAAATAAATGATGTAAAATTAGTCTTCTTAATTCTTCGAAAAAAAATATTTTTTGTGAACCGTAAAAATATTACTACATTTTTTCCAAATAGTTTTAAGACGTTTCAGATTTATTTTTACAGTTAAATATATGCTTGTCATTTTAATCACGTATTATTTGTATGCTTATATTAATTCTGGTTCAAATTTTTATTATTTCTGTAGAGAAATGTTGATTGGTATTCGTGATATATATATATATATATATTTGTACGGGAAAATATGATTTAATCGGTGAAGTTCGTATGGAAACCCGAATTAATCGGGTATTGACGAATTTTGTCGTCATCAGCAATGAGCCTCGGTAAGCTGACGGTGGACGGTGATGATCAGTGTTGATGGCCTGATCAGCTATCTTCACTGTTGAATGTCCAATATATATCTGATTTGGTTTTATGGTTCCCGTAAGGGAACAAGTGGTTTAGACAGATGATTTGTAAATGTGAATAACATGCTAAAATTGAACTCTGGTATTCATACAGCACACTTATATTTTATTTTTAAAGAGCATGCTAGTTAGTGATATCCGGTTTATTTTTTATAGTAGTTTTACAGGATTTTACTGATTTGCTTGTTTTCATAAATGATTTTATCTCTGTTCCTATAACTGTTTAGCATAACATGTTTTACTTTGTTATTCATATATTGGTACTGCTGAGCAATTACGTGCTCACCCTTGCAAAATGTTATATATATCTCGCAGATGCCTAGGAAACTGATACTTCATCGCCAGGCAGGATCTCAGTGCCTTCTCTAGCAGGTTCCTTTGAGGTAGTTATGTAAGACCTGATATTGGTCTGAGAGTTACTGTATTAAGCTAGTGTGTCATACTTATTAATAAAAGGTTGTTGTGTATATTTATTTAAATATTTTATTATCGCATATGCAATGACTAATATTATGCTCACGATTCATGTATCTCCTTTATATTGCCTTTTAGCTCGCTTTTGGTTAGTATATTGTGTACAATAAAATTAATATAAATTATAGTTTGCTTAGGTACTTTATTCTTGATAAGACGGTCAAGAATATGTGGGACATCTTTCGTAGGATGTACTACAAGGATGTGACGGGTACAAAAAAAAATTCGGTGAGCGAATATTTTCAGTTTCTAATGACCGTGTGAAATTGATATATGCGCAATCTTACGAGATTTAAGAAGTGGTACCCAATAGAAAATTTATCGAAAAGCCACAACCACCTAAAGAAGACGTCAAAAATTTTCTATGAATATGCGACGGGAAACCGGTATATAGCAAAATAAGTGTTATATAAGATGTTAAGCTCCATCACGATCCAATTCATCGGAAGAAACTTTTGTGGCTATGATTACGGAGATCAACTTGATGGCCGGAATAAAGGGGTGGTGGATAGACACTGGTGTGCTATGATCATAGTATGTTCAAAACATACTTGATCATCGAAGATAAAAAGACACTACTAGGTGACTCCAATAATACGGTTGTTTTCGGCATGGGAGATGTGGAGCTCACCCTTACCTCTGGAAAAACACTCTTGTTAAAAGATTTCTTGCACACTCTAGAGATGATGAATAATTTGGTGTCGGGTTTCCTTCTTAATAAAGCAGGATTTACTCAGATTATTTGAGCTTATAAGTATACCATTACTAAGAATGGTACCTTTGTATGAGGTGGATATGCCATTGATGGGAGGGAATGTTAAAGTTGTTAATACTTCTTCTTCAATTTATTCCTTATCTCATTATAATGCCCTACATAATAGACTTTCTCACGTTAATAAATGAAGTATCAAAATCATGAGTGACTTGGGTTTAATTCCCAAAATGTTTATAGATGATTTTGATAAATGTGAATTTTTTAGTCAAGCAAAAATCATGAAGTCTCCTTACAAATCAGTAAAAATTAAAAGAGGATCTGAGCTTCTAGATCTAATACATACTGACATATGTGAATTAGATGGGATTTTAATCAGAAGTGGCAAAAGGTACTTTATAACTTTTATAGATTATTGTTCTGATTATACTTTTGTATGTCTTATGAGAAATAAGAGTGAAAAATTTTGACTTGTTAGAGTTATTTACGGAAAAAATTGAGACTCAGTACAATAAGAGGATAAAGAGACTTTGTAGTGACACAGGATCTGAGTATGAATCAATCTCCTAAATTGAATTTTATGACTCTCAAGGAATCATACATGAGAAAATTGTTCCTTATTCACCAGAAATTAATGGTAAAGTTGAGCGAAAGAACCGAACTCTTACAGAATTAGTGATAACCATAATGTTGAACTCTGGTGCTACATCTCATTGGTGGGATGAAATCTTACCAATGGTATGTCATGTACTGAATAGAGTACCTAAATTAAGAAGTAAGATTTCTCCGTATGAGATTATAAAGAATAAGCAACTACACACATCCTATCTTAGGACTTGGGGTTGTTTAGCATATGTTCGAATACCTGTTCCTAAAAGGCTCTGTTAGGTCACACAACACTGTAGAAGAGGGTTGAATACAGTGTAGAATATAATCAAATCGATTTAAAGCACAAGTAACAGAAAATGGAAGTATTCGATATAATAAACTCTGTTAAAATGGAACTGTTCTCTCTCAGTGATGAACAAATATCACGAGAGCTGCTAGGTTACAATTATATGATCTTCTCGATGATCGTAACTCTTTTAGAGTAAACCTATGTATGTGTTTATATAGACACACAGTTACAAGATAACTTCTAATTGATATGGAATATAATTTTGTCTCCTAAAATATATCAATCAGATATCTTATATAATTCTTCTAGTCCTCTATCTCTTTCTATGCATATCTTCTTCTTGTAATAGTCTCGATCTTCTTTCCTGTAAATCAGCTTCCTTCCTTAACTGTTAGTCCTCTAGTACTTAAGTTCTGATATCCATCTTCTGATATTATCTTCTGATAATCTAAGTCCTGATATCCTTAAGTCCTGACTTCCAGTAAGTCCTAATTCCAGTAAGAACTGATATTTCCTGTTAGTTAAGATCTGAAAACTAAACATGAAATATATTAGACATGACATCTCAAATATATCCAACAATCTCCCCCAACTTGTAAATTATGCAAGAATATACAAGTTAATAGATTTGATGATGTCAAAAACATTTAAGTTCAAATGCAATAAGAGTTTAATAAGACTATTAATTACAATTTACAAAACATCCAGCTTTACCAACATCACTGAATCAATCTGAATCCATAATGATTCTTAACAAAATCATTTATCAGATTATCTTCAGCTTTCTTCAGAACTTCAGCTAACTGTGCTTTGACCTGCATCAGTTCTTCTTCTTTACTATCACCAATTTGATAAATGGCTGTTCTGAGAGCTTGAATGGATGTTCTTTCAAGTCCATCACCAAGTCTGATAACCTTAGGATGTGAAAAGTTTTCATTATAACATAAGCATCTTCCTTTTAGAATAACTTCCACCTTAGCAGAATTCTTCAGCATAGGAATTTCTCTTCCATCACCTTCAGTAATCATTGGACTGTAATGAGAAGTCTTTGTACCAGAGATTTTGAATAGATATCTTATAGCCTTCAAAATGTATTCTGACCATCTTCTTGTAACATCAGATTTTACTTCCAGAAGATAGTGAATATGTTGAAGTTCTCTAATAGACTTCTTTAATACATCAGTATCAGCTAATCTATAAGTCCTTCCATCATTGAGAAATAAGATCAATTTCTCATTTAGATTCTCCTTATCATGAGCATCTATCACAACTTGAGCAGACAACACCTTATCAAGGTGCCTTTGTTTTATTTATTCATATGGTTTGTCTGTCAATATGAAAGGATCTCTTAGAGTAACCTCTAAACATGTTTGAATCTTCTATTCGTAAGAACCTAATCCAGCTCTATCTCTAGGTTGCTTGGCTCTCAACCCAAATGTAGCAAGTTGATTAATCATGAGATTGGATTTTGGTTCAACTGGAGTAGCTTTCTTCCATAACAGCTTCTTCTTATCAGCAATTGTCATTTTATCCAAATCAACTTGAGCATTGTCAGTAGTTGATGTCTTGATAGCTTGATCAGAATTTGATGTTTCTTCTATACCTTCATGTCCTTTATTCTGAATAACAACTTGAGCAGTGTTAGAGGTTATTTTAGAATCTTCATTCATCTTTCTTCTTTTCAGAATTTGAACAGTTTCATCTTCAACAAGATTATCATCAGTTACTTGAACCATTTTACACACTGGTTTCATCAGATCTTGGGAAGTTTTCAAGTCCAGTGACTTGGTTGGTTCATCAACTTTTCTTTTCCCCTTGTCTTTGGGATCACTCTCAGTCTGTGATCTAGTCTTGAACTTTGAAATTTCAGAATTTGACTTTTCCTTGATCGCAATGCCGTTTTCCTTAGGCCTTGGAGGTTTCTTTGCATCAGAAGCTTTAGACTTAGGATTTGTCTTCTCAGCAGCAAATCTAGCTTCTTCCTCCTTGTTAGTTTCTAAATACATTCCTGGATTGTGTTTCAGAAATAATCTTCTTGCTATCTCCTCATCAAGTGTCTGGATTTTAGGATCTTTGTAATAAACAGTAGTCTGCTTCCCCTTTAACTTCAGAGTTTGCAAAAACTTCTGAGAGTCTTCAGATCCTGACTGAATCAGAATATCAGAACTTGACATTAGACTTTGCTTATCACCATTTGACTTCATTCTTTGAGCATTCACATCATCAGAACTTGACTTGTTCTGAATAGAAGATTTTCCTTGAACTTTTCTTTTACCTCTGCTATTTTCAAAGTTTCCGTGGTCATCACCTTTTTCTTCATTTCTTGAGTAGGTGAGCATTTGGACTTAACTACCTTCTCCCCCTTTTTGGAATCATCGGGAAGTAAGAGAGAAAGAAGAAGTTCAACTAAAGATTGGATTTCATCCAATTGAGCTTTCTGAGAAGCTTGATTAGCCAGAACCTCAGCAATTTGGACCTGTTACTTCTCTTGAGTTTTCTCAATGGCTGCAACTTTTTCAGAAATAGGTCTGATATACTTGTTCTTGTCAAGCTTGATCTGTAGATTGAACTTATCAGCGTGTTCCCTGAGTGTATCAACCTTTTCATGAGTAGAATTATGTAGACCTTTAAGATGTTTTGTAGACAGAGCTATGATTTGAGTTGTGTCTTGAAATCAGCATTTGTGAGCAACTCATCAGCTTTTGCAATATACTCTGTCAGAATTTTAGAACATGGAATAAAGTCTGATTCATTGTACTTCTTGTTCCACTCAACACCTCTGTGAGTATCCTCCCAAGGAATAGGTGCTTCCTTTTCAACAAATTTCTTCACCAATTCTTCCTTGCCCAGAGTAGGTACTGAAGTCTCAATAGAAACATTATCATCAGAACTTGAGGAAGACTCATTCTATTCTGATAGCTCAACAGTGTGTGAAGCAACTGGAGATTCAGGAATAACATCATCTAAATTCCGATCAACAGAATTTATCTCCAGAGCTGGTGTCTTTGATGTAAATGGAGCTTCCAGATAAAGAACTTCAGGTATATTCAAATTATGAATATATATTTCAGTATTATCAGTTTGTTCTTTAGCATCATCTGTAGCTTTAATAGGAGAGACAGGAGGGGTAATGTCTTTGGCTTGAGCTGGAAGGGCTTCAATGATAATTGGTTCTTGTGAGATTAGAGATTCCTGATCCCCTTCCTCAGCTTCTTCAGTATCTTCTCATATAGCCTTAGCCAAATACCTCCTAGCCTTCATTTTCTTCAATCTCCTTGCCAGTGAAGGAGTTGCTTCAGCAGCATCAGAATTTACAGATTTCCTTTTCAAAGTATCAGAACTTTGAGCTGCTTTCTCTTTCTGAGAAGTAACATTTTCAGCTTCAATTATCACAGGTTCAGATGCATGAACTCGTGCTTCAATTATTTCCTCTTCACTGTCAGACTCATCTCTGAGAATCATCTTCCTTCTCTTTTATGGAGGTTGAGGAACAGACTTTGTCCTCTTAGAAGTTTTGGAAGATGAAGGTCTGGTTGTTGTGCTAATGGTTGAGAAGTCTGAGGTGTTTGTGTAGAGGTGGTAGGTGCTGATGGTTGAGGTTCTGATGGTTGGACATCAGGATATAGTGCAGTGTATTTAACTGGATCATAGGTTATTAAGGCTTATTGGACAGATAAAGGAACTTGGAGGGGTCTTAACACAGCCTTCTTATTATCAGTAGACAGTAAGTCATTAAAAGCTCTTTTAGCTAGTGTTAGGAATATGTGTATTAGTTTGATGATAAGTTATACAAAACACTTAAGTAGAAATCTAGTGTTTGTAGCCTCAACGGATAAGACCATCTTGGCTATCCGTTGAAGGAGTAGCTTTACTTAGCAATAAGTTTAGTATTGTAGCACATTTCATTCTCTGGATTCAAGTTGTAATTCTTAGATGTTGTAGGAAATTATCAGTCATGTTGACTACTAGTGGATATGCAAATAGGAGGGCTAATTGTAAATATTTCATGCCTTGTAATTTTGTATAAGTGAAGAAGTATCAACTGATATTGAAGACCTTCAACGGATAAGAAACAAAGCTTCAACAGATGTCTCTAAAGCTTCAACGGATAATATCCATCAACGGATAAGTGCTTCAACAGATAAAGACTTCAACTGATAATGCATCAACGGATAAAGCTTCAACGGATAAAGCCTCAATGGATAAGGCATCAACGGATGAAAGCTTCAATGGATGCTTAATTCATTAGCAGTTGATAGTGACAATTCATAAGCTGACAGAGGCACATGGGTTGACAGAGACAAACTGGAATGTGGAAGCCTCTAGGAGGAATCAAGAAAATGCAGCATTTCCATTCTGGTGCAAACAAGGAAGTATTCAAAGTTTAACAGCTAAGCCTAAATTGCATTGGATAGAGAAATGAAGAAGAAACATGTGAAGAGCCTTTTTAATTGTATTTTACAGTTTTGTCTTCACTTGTAAACTTGGTGATATATAAACCAAGTAGCAGCTAGTAATTAGATATGAATTTTCCAGAGCTGTTTAGAAAAATTCAGAGAGAAAATCATCTAGTTTGTACTAGGAAGCAGCTGTGATTTAATTCTTTGAATCACAGATTTTCTGAAATAACACATCTCTGGTGGAACAACAAATCCACCAGAAAAGTTTTTAAGTTCTCTGTGTTCTTTACATTTGTGTTTAAATATATATATATATGTCTGCATTAGCTTCAAGTAATTCACACACACTTGCTCTCAAAAACACTTAGCTTTAGAAACTGCTCAAAACTTGAAAAAGTTTTGAGATTTACATTCAACCCCCCTTCTGTAAATCTCATTATTAGTCCACTGGGAATAACAATTGGTATCAGAGCAAGCTCTTAACATACAAAGAGTTTAAGATCTATTCTGCTAACATCATGAGTAAGAAGGATATTGGTGTAAAGATTCCAATCTTGGAAAGAGATAACTATCATCACTGGAAAGTGAAGATGCATTTACATCTTCTCTCTCAAGATGAAAGCTACATCAACTGCATTGAAAATGGTCCTCACATCCCTCACAAGGTGGCCACAGCTACTACTGCAACAGTTGCTGTTGGACAGTCTATTCCCAAGCCAAAAGTAGAATGGACTGTTGAAGATATTGAAGAGGTTCACAAGAACAAGAAAGCCATGAACATTCTGTTTAATGGCCTAGATCAAGATATGTTTGACAATGTCATTAATAGCCAAACTGCTAAGGAAATTTAGGATACTGTGCAGCTTATCTGTGAAGGAACTGAGAAAGTTAGAGAAAACAAAATGCAGCTTCTCATTCAACAGTATGAATATTTTCATTTTGAAGAAGGAGAATCATTGAATGATACCTTCAACAGATTTCAAAAACTGTTGAATGGATTGAAGCTCTATGGCAGAATGTACCAAGTCAAGGACTCCAATTTAAAATTTCTAAGGTCTCTACCAAAGGAATGGAAGCCTATGACTGTTTCTCTAAGAAATTCTCAAGATTATACGGACTTCACACTTGAAAGATTATATGGAATTTTGAAGACATATGAACTTGAGATGGAGCAAGATGAGTTGTTGGAAAAGGGAAAGAGAAACGGAGGATCAGTTGCACTTGTAGCTGACAGTGAGAAGGTTGGAGCCAGGAATGAGGAGAAGACAATGCCAAGTCTCAAAATTGGCACAAGCAAATCAGAATCAAGCAAGGGTAAAGAGCAAGTAGCTGAAGATGAAAACAATTCCAGTCAGGATGACTCTGATGATGTTGATGAACATCTGGCTTTTCTATCCAGGAGGTTTGTAAAGATGAAGTTCAGGAAAAATACAAAATTCACTAAGCCAAACAAAAACATGGTGGACAAATCCAAGTTCAAATGTTATAACTGTGGCATTAGTGGACACTTTGTAAGTGAGTGTAGGAAGCCAACCTCTGATAAGAAGAAATTTGAGCAAGTTGATTACAAAAAGAAGTATTTTGATTTGCTCAAACAAAAGGAAAGAGCTTTTCTCACTCAAGATGATTGGGCAGCAGATGGAGTCAATGAAGATGATGATATGGAATATGTCAACCTAGCCCTGATGGCTAATTCTGATGAAAATAAAACTAGTTCATCAAGCAACCAGGGAAAAAGAAGGAATCTATGGTACTTGGACAGTGGCTGTTCAAGATACATGACAGGAGATTTCACCCTGCTCATAGAGTTTAAGGAGAGAGCTGGCCCTAGCATAACCTTTGGAGATGACAGCAAAGGATTCACTATGGGATATGGCTTGATTTCAAAAGAAAATGTCATCATTGATGAAGTTGCATTGGTTGATGGTCTCAAACACAACTTATTGAGCATCAGTCAACTATGTGACAGAGGGAATACTGTTTCCTTCAATTCTGAAGCCTGTATTGTCACAAGTAAGAAGGACAATAAAGTGGTTCTAACTGGAGTTAGAAAAGGGAATGTGTACTTAGCTGACTTCAACTCTACAGATGCAGAATCTATTACTTGTCTTCTCAGCAAAGCAAGCTCAGTTGAAAGTTGGATATGGCACAAGAAGCTGTCCCATTTGAATTTCAAGACAATGAATGATCTAGTCAAAAAGGACTTAGTTAGAGGAATGCCTCTAGTAGAATTCACAAGGGATGGACTGTGTGATGCTTGTCAGAAAGGAAAGCAAAAGAAAGTATCATTCAGTAAGAAGCTTGAATCTGCAATTGATGAACCATTACAACTGCTACACATGGATCTCTTTGGACCAGTCAATGTATTGTCAATTTCAAGGAGAAGATATTGCCTAGTGATTGTAGATGATTTCTCAAAGTTTTCATGGGTTTATTTTCTTGGATCAAAGGATGAAGCTAGTGAAATCATTATCAATCATATCAAGCAAGTCAAAAATCATCCTGATTTCAAAGTAAGGAATATTAGGAGTGACAATGGAACTGAGTTCAAGAATTCAACCATGAAGTTGTTCTGTGAAGAAAATGGGATCATGCATGAGTTCTCAGCTCCAAGGACCCCACAACAAAATGGTGTGATGGAAAGGAAGAACAGATCACTAATTGAAGCTGCAAGGACAATGCTTGAAGAGTCAAAACTCCCAACTTCCTTTTGGGCTGAGGCTGTTAACTGTGCATGTTACACTCAGAATATTTCTCTAACCAATCAGGCAAAAGGCATGACTCCCTATCAATTATTTAAGAGAAGAAAACCAACTTTAAACTTTCTGCATGTCTTTGGTTGCAAATGTTACATCTTAAGGAATCAATCTGATCACAAAGGGAAGTTTGATGCAAAGGCTGATGAAGGAATATTTGTTGGTTATTCTGCTGGAAAATCATATAGGGTCTACAATCTAAGAACCAACATTGTCATGGAATCTGTGCATGTTGTGTTTGATGATAAAAAGATTGATGGACTAACAGATGAGGGACATCATGAAGGAATCAAATTTGACAATATTGAGATATATTGTGATGATAGTGAAGATGAGAATGATGAAGAAGGCATCTCAAGAAGAATTTAAAATCTGCCTTTGGATAATGCACAGAATGATGTATCCGTTGAAAGTCATAATTCAGCTTCCGTTGAAAGAAGCAATGCAGCATCCGTTGAAAGACAAAGTGCATCATTCGTTAAAGTTTATAATGAAGCATCCGTTGATCACAGTCTGTCAACGGATAATCAATTCACTTCATCAGTTGATAGAGCTCCCAATTTCTTTCAAAGGATAAGCAACTCAGGGGGAGTTTCAACCAATCAACATTCTATCTCACATCATGACAATACTGAGGCAACCTCATCTAGAGCTAATCTACCACCTCAAAGGAAATGGACCAAGAATCACCCTTTTGAACTGATCATTGGTGATGCTACATCTAAAGTGCAAACTAGAAGGGCTACTCAAGATAAATGTCTGTATAGTAGCTTTCTATCACAGGAGGAACCTAAGAGAGTGGAAGAAGCTCTATTGGATCCAGATTGGATTTTAGCAATGCAAGAGGAGCTAAACCAATTTGAGAGGAACAAAGTATGGAAGCTGGTACCCAAGCCAAAGAACAAGAGTTCTATTGACATAAAATGGGTATTCAGAAACAAGATGGATGAAAATGGCATTGTCATAAGGAATAAAGCCAGATTGGTTGCTAAAGGCTATTCTCAACAAGAGGGAATAGATTTTGATGAAACATTTGCTCTAGTTGCCAGACTTGAGGCCATCAGAATCTTTCTAGCCTATGCAGCCCATGCAGCCCATGCAAATTTCAAAGTCTATCAAATGGATGTCAAGAGTGCATTTCTAAATGGGGAATTGGAGGAAGAAGTTTATGTAAGCCAACCTCTAGGGTTTGAAGATCCAAACTTTCCAGACTATGTGTATTATCTGTTGAAAGCACTCTATGGACTAAAGCAAGCACCTAGAGCCTGGTATGAGACTTTGTCAAAATTCCTTCTAGATAATCACTTCACAAGAGGTACTGTTGACAAAACTCTTTTCTTTAGAAATGTTAATGGCTCTACAGTACTTGTTCAAAGTTATGTAGATGATATTATATTTGGATCTACAGATGATAAGCTTTGTAAAAAGTTTGCTAAGTTAATGCAAAGTAAATATGAAATGAGCATGATGGGAGAGCTAACTTATTTTCTTGGTTTACAAGTTAAACAAGTTAGTGGTGGAATTTTCATTAGTCAAACTAAATATATTTATGATCTTTTAAAGAAGTTTGACTTAATGGACTGTTCATCTGCAAAAACTCCCATGGCCACTGCCATCAAGCTTGAATTAAACAAGGCTGAAAAGTCTGTGGACATTTCAAGTTATAGAGGCATGGTTGGCTCACTTCTATATTTAACTGCTAGTAGACCTGATATAATGTTTTCTACATGTCTCTGTGCTAGATTTCAAGCTGACCCTAAAGAATCTCACTTAGTGGCTATTAAAAGAATCTTCAGATATCTCAAAGGGACTCTAAATCTAGGAATTTGGTACCCTTGAGAGTCTGGTTTTGATCTAATTGGCTACTCAGATGCAGATTATGCAGGCTGCAAAATAGACAGGAAAAGCACAACTGGCACCTGTCAATTTCTAGGGAACAAGCTTGTGTCATGGTTCAGCAAGAAGAAAAATTATGTCTCTACATCAACAGCTGAAGCTGAGTACATTGCTACTGGTAGTTGCTGTGCACAGATACTATGGATGAGGAATCAACTATTTGACTATGGACTAACTGTTGACAAAATTCCTATATTCTGTGACAACACAAGTGCCATTGCCATTACTGAAAATCCAGTGCAGCACTCAAGAACCAAGCACATTGACATCAAGTACCACTTCATTAGGGAACATGTGATGAAAGGTACAGTGGAACTTCATTTTATTCCAAGTGAAAAGCAGATTGCAGACATATTTACCAAGCCACTTGATGAATCAACATTCACAAGATTAGTAAGTGAGCTAGGTATGCTTAATTATTCATAAATTTATGTCCTCTATATAATCTGCCTTGAAGCCTGAAATGAATTTGCTGCAAGAACAAAGTTGGCTTTAAGTAAGACTTATCCTATCAACGGATATTCCCTATCCGTTGAAAGCCAAAAATTGTTCTATCAACGGATGTTCATTATCCGTTGAAAGACAAATACATTTCTGGTAATTTTATCCCTCAACGGATAAAATAGTGTTGATCATCAACGGATAACTATTTACCTTATCCGTTGAAGTGTCACATCAGTTACTTTAAGTGAGTCACAGCCGTTGATTCTTTTCCTTAACCGTTGATACAGATATACACTGTTGTATGTATTTGTATTAAAGGCAGTTTTCAGAATTTCTACAGTTTTCTTTATTCTTAAACAGCTGTAATTTGTTTAAAAGTATCATTTAATCATTTTATTTACGTTTTAATTCAAGAAAGTATAAAAGCCCATTGAATTCTTATTTTCACTTTACGCTTTCTTGCAATTTTTATTCTCCTTCTCTCCCGAAATTCTCAAGTTTTTTCTCTGCAACCTCTACTCACAACAATGGCACCAGTAGTCAAAATTATGTCTCAATCTGGATTTGTTTATGAAAAGAATAATTTCATAGCCTTGGTTGAAAAGAATGAAGCCCATTCTGATTATCGCAAGATGATGGACTTCATCAAAAACTGCAAACTAAGCTATGCAATGCTGGAAGCCCCAACCATCTACTGTGAGGTGATTGAGGAGATTTGGACAACTGCAGAGTTCAACTCCATAGACATGACTATCGCTTTCTCTCTCAAAGGTAAGGATTATTGCATTAACTATGATGATATACAGTCTTGCTTTAAGTTGCCTGAGAATAATGCCATGACACCACACACTGATAAAGATGTATCTGCTATGTTAGATTCCATAGGCTATGCTTTTGATTCTGCTAGTTTAGGTAGTATTAGAAGGAAGGGCCTTAGGAAAGAATGGAGTTTTCTTGGAGATGCCTTTATCAAGGTTTTCTCTGGGAAGATTAGGAATTTTGATGCCATAACTTCATCTCTTGTTAATATGCTCTATATGCTAGTTTCTGATAGGTACTTTAATTTTAGCAACTGTGTCATGCTAGAATTAGGTTCCAGATTAGGTAACAAAGCTAATAGACCACATAACATCTACTATTCTAGATTCTTTATGTTATTGGCTAACCATGTTGCTGAAGGATTGGTTATATCAAATGAGAACAATAAACTCAAATGTTGGGCACAAGAGAAAAGGGTCCTTGCAGACCTCTTGAGAATGAACCTCAACAGCCAGGTGCCATTGGTATATTTGCCAATCATGAATGCACCACAGGTAAGTGAGGTAAACACTTCTATAACTCCTACTGTTTCCAACCCCATTGTTTCTTTGCCTTCCAGTGTGGCAATGGAAGCTGTGCCTTTGTCCAAACAGGTTCCTACCAAAGCCACCAAAACTAAAATTTCAAAACACAAGCCAAAGAAAACCACCTCTGTTGTCTCTCAAAAGACAACAGTTGTAACAACTACCATAAATCCTGAAGGGAGTGAACAGGGTGTGAGTGGTGAGGGGAGGGGTGAACATCAAGAAACCCCCCAGGATAAGGTGGGAGAGGTGAGTGGTACCCCAGCCAGCCAAGCCACAGTCTCTCAAAAGACTGTGGTGGTTCAAAAGGAGTCAAACACATCCCTAGTTGTATCCTCCCAAAAGGGTGCAACTATTGAAAATAGTCCCCAACCAGGGACACAGAACAAAAGAGGGAGGGACACTGAAGCCACACATTCACCAATCAAAGCCTTTTCAAGGAAGAAGAAGGCCAAGACCCTAGTTTCCACACAAGGGGCACACACAGCACAGATACGTCCACCTGTATCTTTGCCTTCTCAAATTCAGCTTGATGTGACTCCAGCAAATGTGGAGTCACAGCCCCATTCTCTCATAATACACACACATCCATCATCAAACTCTTCATCACCCTCTCTGGATGTGGATATGATATTCACATCACTTCCTGATTCTCCCTCATTAAAACTCAGGGAGGAGCCCCACTCAAAACCTGATGATCATCATCTTTTAGATGATTTGTTGGATCATCAGCCAATTCTTTCAGATATAGTTGAAGAATCTGTGTCACCTCACTTAAAATCAATTCACATAGATTCAACAATTATGTCACTTTCAATATCTACATCTTTTCGTTCTTCAACGGATATCTCTCATCCATTGACAAGTGGTTGTTCTTTGACGGATAAGCTTAACAGCAGTTATCCGTTGTTACCATCAATTTCCACTTCAACGGATACTCCCTATCCGTTGATGGTCTCTACACATATAACAGAAACAATTCCAACTATAGAGGACATGGTTACTGTACAATCACTTTTAGGTTTGAGGGAAGGGAGTGATAATTTGAGTGAGAGGCTGGGTTGCTCACAGGCAAAAGGAGAGGTTGAGAGTCACCATATGCATGCTATTTCTTCCAGCATGGCAAAAGTGAGTGAGGGGAGTGCCACCTTAGAAGGTGAGGGTGAGCGTGTGAGGGTGTGTGTGAGCCAGGGGGAGTCCCTGATGCAAGAAAATAGAGAAAATGAGAGAAAGGCAGGTACAGAAGCTATAAGGGTGGATCCAGCCATTGCTAGTGAGTCAATGATTGTGGATGATGCAGACAAGGGAAGACAATTTCAGCAACATTACAAAGCTGTAATTGATAACATTTCCTTGGATGCTGACACTTTTACTCACCCTGTTCCAGCCTATCAATTGTTGGCTGCTCAGGGCAATGTGGAGGCAGAACAGACTTTAAACATTGTACACACTTCAGAATCTCTTCTCAGAGACAAAGCTGCTGTTAACAGGCTGCCTTCTCAAGCTGGTGAGCCATCTGAAGAATTTGGAGTAAATTCTAATGATGATGACTCTAATTCTTTAAATGAGAGCATGAACTTAGGGGGAGAAGAAGGCCCAAGTTCTGTCCAGATCTACCTGATTGGGCATGGGCAAAGGCATCTACACCAGGAGAGTTTGGTATAACTTTGGTCAGGCAAGTAATGACTATTCAGAAGGCCCTTCAGGAGACTACAGATGCTGGTACCAAGGCAATTCTTCAAGCTCATCTGGACTCTCTGCATCTCTTGCAGTTGCAGCATTTCAAACAGAATCTAAGTGTGGATGAACTCAAGCAGGACATTGCTGATCTGAAATCCTACAATGCTGAGAAGTTGGATTCAGTCATGCCTTATGGTACTATGCAAGATTTGTTGGGGAGACTAAGGAAAGCATCTGATGCTGACAAGAGGCTGGCCAGGTTGGAAGACAGAGTTCAGATCATTGAAGACTCTATGGTCACCATTCTTCAGAATCAACAAACTTAGACAAATCTACTAATGCAGCTGGCAAAAGCACAAGGCTTGACCCCTACCCTTGATGATAACAAAAAGGGGGAGAATAAAGGGGAAGGGGAAGGAGAGCCATCAACAACAGTTCAAATATCTCAAGTGCTAGTTCCTGCCATCACCACTTCTCCAACTATTCAAATCAAAGGAAAGCTTGATGGAATTGATCTAATCCAGATAGCAGCAGCTGAATTGCAAGTCAAAGAGCAAAGGAGGAAAATTGATGAAAAGATGCAACAAATTTTTGGTTCTACAACTTCTAAATCACAATCTGTGAAGCATAGCACAAAGGTGGAACCAATTATTATGGAGCTCAAGCCAGTAAGGAGGAATAAGGTCGGAGAGACTTCTTCTAAGAATCTCAAACCTATGGTTCTCAAGCCCAACAACAGATCCAATAAGGACTCTACAAAGAATCCTCTAAGCCTTGCTCAGATGAAAGAAGTGGATTTTCCTCTTCCAAAGCCTGATGAAGACAAGGTTTTGGGTGGAAGTATCACAAAGCACAAAGAGACCATGGATGTGATTGTAAGGAGGAACATGGCTATTATCTTTAGAGAGGGAAAGAGCATCTGTGTGATGCAAGGACATCCCAAATTCTCAATAGCCAAGAGGGAAGAAACCAGAAGGTTGAAGGAAGAAGCCAAAAAACTAAAGGCTGACAAAAGAGCACAAGCAAAGCTTGAAAAATAGCTAAAGTCAAGTCAAGCTGAAGAAAAGAAAGAAATTGAAGACAAAAGTGAAGATGAAGGTATAGGGGATATGGTTGATAATGATATGGAAGAAAGAAGTAAGGAAAGAGAGGAATGGCAGAAAGGGAACAGAAAGAAGGCCAATGCAAAGAGAAAGATGGTAGATGAGACTGAAGAAACCCAATCAAAATCCAAACCACTACCTTCTATTCCTGAACCCATTGTGCCTGACCCCTTCATAAACATTCATGGTGAAACAATCATTCCTAAGGAGGAACCAATTGATTGGGACACCATCAAATTGCCCACCTTCTTAACCTCTTTTCCACCATCAAAGAAGCAGAAAAGAAGAATCAAATCAACACCTTCTAAAACCTCAATCAAATTCATTCAGAAGCCTAAGCCTAAGCCACAAGCCTCTAAGGATGATTATGTTCACATTTGTGACATAAAAGAATTTTCAGACATTGAACTCTATCTGGATGAGCTGGAGGAAGTAAGGGGAATAGCTGCCTACAGACAGCTACCAGAAAGACTAGTGTTCAAATACAAAGGAAGTGGGGAAAGAACTTGGCCTCTCCACAGGATTCTGAATGAAGGCTACTCTACCTTGGTTAGAGTCTACTCAGCCATACAAAGGGATTCTGGCTTTACCAGGACTGCCAAGACTGAGATTCTCAACAAGATTGCCAACATAAGGAAAACTTGGTGGGAGCCCAATGCCTTGCCTAGAACATTACTCATTCAAGAAAGAGGAATTACAGTTCACAAATCACCTCATTGGTTGATGGAGTTCAGAGACAACAAAGGAGTCAGAAGATTTTTCAGACTTGAAGATCAGCTCAAGATTGCCAGTAATGAAACTCTCAAGGATATGCAATCTAAGTTGGACATCAATGAAGAAGATGAAGCTGAGTTCTACAGACAACTTCAACTTCAAATAGAGGAGAATGACAGGAGGCTAGGAAAGAAAACAAGGGATCAAAGGAAAAGAAATTAATCTGCTCAGGCTAAAGGAGCACCCTTGGAAATAATGTAATTCTTCAATTCCATCTCAGCATACACATTTTTGCAGCACTTTTGAATTTCTGTTTTATTATAATTAATATATTTGTCAAGTGTTTTGTTATCATCAAGCTAAACCCAAATTTATGCCTACAGTTCTTGTAGACATAAATAGGGGGAGATTGTTAGGAATATGTGTATTAGTTTGATGATAAGTTATACAAAACACTTAAGTAGAAATCTAGTGTTTGTAGCCTCAACGGATAAGACCATCTTGGCTATCCGTTGAAGGAGTAGCTTTACTTAGCAATAAGTTTAGTATTGTAGCACATTTCATTCTCTGGATTCAAGTTATAACTCTTAGATGTTGTAGGAAATTATCAGTCATGTTGACTACTAGTGGATATGCAAATAGGAGGGCTAATTGTAAATATTTCATGCCTTGTAATTTTGTATAAGTGAAGAAGTATCAACTGATATTGAAGACCTTCAACGGATAAGAAACAAAGCTTCAACAGATGTCTCTAAAGCTTCAACGGATAATATCCATCAACGGATAAGTGCTTCAACGGATAAAGACTTCAACTGATAATGCATCAACGGATAAAGCTTCAACGGATAAAGTCTCAACGGATAAGGAATCAACGGATGAAAGCTTCAACGGATGCTTAGTTCATTAGCAGTTGATAGTGACAATTCATAAGCTGACAGAGGCACATGGGTTGACAGAGACAAACTGGAATGTGGAAGCCTCTAGGAGGAATCAAGAAAATGCAGCATTTCCATTCTGGTGCAAACAAGGAAGTATTCAAAGTTTAACAGCTAAGCCTAAATTGCATTGGATAGAGAAATGAAGAAGAAACATGTGAAGAGCCTTTTTAATTGTATTTTACAGTTTTGTCTTCACTTGTAAACTTGGTGATATATAAACCAAGTAGCAGCTAGTAATTAGATATGAATTTTCCAGAGCTGTTTAGAAAAATCCAGAGAGAAAATCATCTAGTTTGTACTAGGAAGCAGCTGTGATTTAATTCTTTGAATCACAGATTTTCTGAAATAACACATCTCTGGTGGAACAACAAATCCACCAGAAAATTTTTTAAGTTCTCTGTGTTCTTTACATTTGTATTTGAATATATATATGTCTGCATTAGCTTTAAGCAATTCACACACACTTGCTCTCAAAAACACTTAGCCTTAGAAACTGCTCAAAACTTGAAAAAGTTTTGAGATTTACATTCAACCCCCCTTCTGTAAATCTCATTGTTAGTCCACTAGGAATAACAGCTAGTCTGAATGATGGAATTAATTCACTAGCTGATTGGGGCTTATCATCACAACAAAAACTATAAATAAGCTGACATAATCTAGAAAAATAAACAGTATTTCTGTCTTCTATCATCCTATCCCCAATAAAACCTAAGACAGCACTTGCATAATCAAAATTAGTTTGATTAATGAGAGCATACCCGATTTGTTGACTGAATATCGGGATTGCATCGAAGTTAGAACATTTGTTTGCAAAAGCCTTGGTAATGCAGTCAAAGAAGAAACTCCATTCCCTCCTTATGTAAGGTCCTTCAATTGACCCAGATTTTCCAATGTCTTTTCATACCCCAGACTGGCTATCATATTTTGAAGAACTGGCTCCTCAACAGTAGAGTAAACACAGTTCTCAGGCAGCTGCAGTGCTTGTCGAACCATGGACAATGTCACGACATGCTCATCCTCCCCTGATGAAAAGATAATACTTGGGGACCCTTGCACATGCAGTTTTCAGGACATACAAGTTAAGCACTAACCCATAATGATTATGACTGTTTTTATCTCACCCAAATTTATTCTGATTTAAATATGACTGTTTCAGATTTTGCCACAAATAAGTCAAGTAAAGAAAAATGCCACGTAAGCATCAAGGATTCCATCAGGATTTAATATCAGAACTTAACTTATATCAGATTTTTAACAGTCATCAGAACATGGCTTCTATACTCAAAAAGTGAATATCTTTTTCTGTGATTCTTCATACAAATACTGACTTGTTTTCTTCAGAGTTTAACTTCCATCAGAACTTGTCCTCAGAATTTATGCAAATGACACTTAACTATTTGTCAAAAATAACTTAATCACCACAGTAATTCATCATTCATATGGAGTGAAAGTGTGTGCATTCAAATCCAGATAAAAATCTGATCAACTTCAGTACATCTTAGAAATAAGGCATAACTAAGAAAAATGCTTAAAATCTGTCATTGGTCATGATGTCTACTATAGAACAAATTTATGCAAAAGTCTACCTCAACTGTTTGTGCTCATTTTATGCATCTTTTGAAATTCTTTTTTAGAGTGGCTTCTTAGTGTAAGTGAGTCACGACTGCTTATCAGAATTTATGTTGTTATCATAGTATTTCTCCAGTAATTATAGAGTGTGAAAAGTCACCAAGAAATTTTTTTTGCTATTCTAATGCATATTACTTAATACCAGCAATGCACTTGGGTCTTCCCTTCCACATTTTTACTCTAGATCTCAAAGGAGTACCTGACTTTTATTCTTTTCTTTTCTTTTCTTTTGATGAGTGAGGCTTATCAGCACTTAGTTCATTCTTAAGATTTACTGACATCAGAATTTGACAGATAAGAAACAAGAATCTAGTTTGTGACTTAATAATAAGATATACAAAGTAAACTTGACTAAGCTCAATATCAGAATCTGCTTGTGTTAGTGAGTTTCCACATAAAAAACTAATTCAAACATGGGATTTCTTGTATGTTAAAGACTACTAGGTCAGCATCTAGCACAATTATCCTCATTGGATTGAATAGCCACAGAACATTCAAAACACTTATTAGAGTATATAAATCCACATCAGATAACAATCAGCATTTAATGAATTTTCAAATTAAGCATAGATTACATATAAATAATACAATCTGTAAACACTGATCATAAAGTCTGATGCATGAGAATAAAAACTAAGCATATTTAGAAAAAGAACCTGAAACCATTCCAACTTCATTTACCAATCTTATAAAAGTAGCTTCACATAGTGGTTTTGTGAAGATATCTGCTAGCTGTTGATCTGTTGGAACAAAATACAATTCTATTGTACCTTCATCCACATGTTCCCTGATGAAATGGTACATAATGCTGATGTGCTTTGTCATTGAGTGTTGAACTGGATCACCTGTCATAGCAGTAGCACTTTGATTATCACAGTAAATAGGGATTTTAGAAAATTCTAACCCATAATCCAGTAACTGATTCTTCATCCAAAGAATATGTGCACAACAGCTTCCTGCAGCAATATATTCTGCTTCTGCAGTTGATGTGGAATTTGACTTTTGTTTCTTGCTAAACCAAGAAACCAATCTGCCTCCAAGAAATTGGCAGCTTCCACTAGTGCTTTTCCTGTCTATTTTGCAACCTGCAAAATCTGCATCTGAGTAACCAATTAGCTTAAAATTTGATTCCCTAGGATACCACAATCCTAGTTCAGCTGTACCCTTAAGGTACTTGAAAATTCTTTTCACAGCTAAAAAGTGAGGTTCTCTTGGATCAGCCTGAAATCTTGCACAAAGACAGGTAGCATACATGATATCAGGTCTACTGATTTACCAATATCCTTATCTAACTTGGTTGCAGTGGCCATGGGAGTGGATGCAGTTGAACAATCTTGCATTCCAAATTTCTTCAGTAAATTTCTGGTATACTTGGATTGACAGATAAAAGTGCCTTCTTCAGTTTGCTTGACTTGAAGACCCAGAAA
This sequence comes from Apium graveolens, assembly GCF_009905375.1. Lineage (NCBI taxonomy): Eukaryota > Viridiplantae > Streptophyta > Magnoliopsida > Apiales > Apiaceae > Apium > Apium graveolens. Next base: position 229,308,046 of record NC_133651.1, on the reverse strand, counting down.
ATAGCTGAGTTCTCCCATCATATTCATTTGATATATTGACTGCATTAGCTTTGCAAACTTCTCACACGGTTTGGAATTAGTAGAACCAAATATGATATCATCAACATATATCTGTACCAAAAGTAAGTCCTTTCCTTGGTTGAGGTAGAATAAAGTCTTGTTAATTGTGCCTCTGTGAAATCCACTTTCCAGAAGGAATTGAGATAAAGTGTCATACCATGCTCTTGGAGCTTGCTTAAGGCCATAAAGTGCTTTGTCAAGCCTGTAGACATGATTGGGAAATTTAGGATCTACAAAGCCTGGAGGTTGTTCAACATATACCTCTTCTTCCAATTCTCAATTGAGAAAAGCAATTTTCATATCCATTTGAAAGACTTTAAAATTCTTGTGAGTAGCATAAGCCAAAAATATCCTTATGACTTCTAATCTAGCAACTGGTACAAATGTTTCATCATAATCAATACCCTCATGTTGAGAGTAGCCTTTAGCAACCAGTCTTGCTTTATTCCTTGTAATTATGCCTTCACTGTCATTTTTGTTTCTGAACACCCATTTTGTACCAACAACTGATTTGTTCTTTAGTCTTGGCACTAGGGTCCAGACTGTATTTCTTTCAAGTTCATTTAACTCTTCCTGCATTGCTTGCACCCAATCAGCATCTTGAAGAGCTTCTTCCACTTTCTTCGGTTCAGTCTGAGATAGAAAGGAATGATAGAGACATTCATTTGAAGTTTCAGTTCTAGTTCTGACACCTGCTTCAGGATCTCCAATGATTAAATCAGGTGTATGTGCTTTAGTCCACTTCCTTGCAGATGGAAGTTGATCTCTAGAACTGTATCCTCCCCCATGATCCATGCTGTCTCCATCAGCATTTTTTGATGCTCCCCCTGTAGTTATGCTCTCTGAGACTTCAGAATTTGAGTTTGATTTTTCAGGAGTTGAAGAATCAGAGCTTCCAAAATTATCAGAATTTGCCTCATCAGAACTAGATGAATCAGAACTTGAAGAGCCAGTGATAGGTTCTAATGTTTCTCGAGGGTCTTGAGATGTGGTAGGTTCTTCAGCTTGCTCCCCCTGGACAGGTGCATTTTCCTTTGGAGTTGTTACTACAGTTTCAACGACATTAGAACTTAATCCATCAGAACTTACAGGATCAGGATTTAAGTCATCAGAATTTCCAGAATCAGAATTTAAATCTTCATTCTCAAATCTCAGCTGATCATGATCACCGAAATTGTAACACCCCCAAATCCGGGGTCGGGGATCCGGGTTGTCATGAGTTCCATTTCCCTTAATAACACCCAATCTTAATAATTAATCAACTACTCTGTACTGTGACCCCACAATAAACACACACACCACACGTTATAGTCTCAGAGATGAACATCCAAAAATAATCACAAGTCATTTTATTCCACAATTATCTGCCAATACACCTTAAAAGGTTTTCTGAATAAATTTACATTTCTTTGCCATTATTACAATTCATAAATATACATAAATCTGGTACATCAAAAGTTGAAAGCCTGGCCTATTGGTAGTTCCTACCTCAGCTACAGCGACATCAATGCCTCTAGGAAACTGCGGAATGTTTCCTATCCGCTAGCGAATTGGGAGCTTGGTCCTGTTCATCTTGTCTATCTGATGTTGTGTGATGAAAGAAGAAAGCAAGGGTGAGCAGCAAGCCCACCAAAATAATATGTATAATGATTAACAATATATGAGCCTTCTCATAGTACTCATGAAAGTCTTGGTCAAAAGAAATGAACCAAGTTTGATATCTTAATGCGATGAAGTCGCAAAATATTCAGTATATATATACATATATACTTTTCAAAATATTGGAAGTCCTCTTCCATGCATAATACACACAGAGTTCCAGTGTATAACTGTATAAAAATATCGTTGCAAGGTGATCTCATATATCTAACCTTGTCTCAACGTTTTTCTGAAAATCTTTGTCATGCATAAGATAATCATTTACTAGATATAAGTTTAAAAGATGAAGTTACAAGATACTCCAGTATACTTATATCTTTTCCAAATACTACTTGAATTACCACCGTTCAAGTTATAATTAGTTTCAAAAGTTTATCACATAGATGAGACTACAAGACCAGATTTGAATAGATTAAATCTTTAAAATATCATCAAAATAAAATGAAGTTACGAGATACTTCATTTGATGCAAACATCATTTTGAAAACTTGACCCTGCCAACACTCAACAATCGCCCAACCGTAGCCTTTCTATCGAAGTGCTCTGGGTAGTATTGCAGAAATATCCAATTGGATGATGAACTCATTACGGGAGTTTACCGCGCCAGGAAGACCACTTACGATGATCAGTCGTAGTAGTACAACCCCACCATTTTCTACATGTAGAGGGGAACCTGTCGGATTTACTTGTCAACCGAACACTGAACTCCTAAGGAATGGACCGCCTTAGCGGAACTTCCAGGCCATTTGGGCCAATATAATAAGGCTGGGCCGGCGCTACTCGACCACTTACGCCACTCCTAGTTCAGATGAAATCCATGACTCTGAAACGTAAAGCTCGTCCCCACTTTCCCCAAGTAGAAACTTGTTGATACGGCTCCACCAAGAAGTCGTATCTAGTTGGAAAGGAAAACTCACCGATATTTCCCAGGCGATGCCTGTTAATGGATTAACTTGTTCCAAGAATTTTACTTCCCGAGTATTGGGTAAGTAATCAAAAACTCTTTTATCAAGACAACAACCTTGTTGCGAATATAAAACACACCACAGAGCCGGATCCCTCAGGTTTTGAGCGAGTATTTAAATCCCCTTTTTTAAAAAAGGAAGATCTTAAATATATAAAAAAAATGAGTTTTGGGATCCGCTCTAATTTTTGAAAATCATTTTAAAGACTCGAAAACACTTTAAAGAGTGTTTGGAATGATGCTGATTTAATAAAGTAAATCAGTCTCAATATAAAAGAAATATCTGAATATTATTATCTAAATAATATTCCCATAAAGAATAATTGAGGTAGAAGTTGGAAAACTTACACTTGAAATGAATAGTGAATAATCAAAGATATACTTATACGAAAGTAATATCTTTATTTGAATATCAAAAGTAAGTTTGATTATCGAACATTATTCTTTAATAAAATAAAGAATATTAATAAATAATAAGCGGAGTCATAATACCTCGAATGAATATTATAAACAATATTCATTAAATAAAATAAAGGAGTCATACATCCTCAATTGAAATATCCAAATAATAATCATTAATAATATAAACTGAGTCATAAGCCCTCGAATGAATATTCGAAATAATATTCATTAAATAAAATAAGGGAGTCATAAGCCCTCGGATGAATATTCAAGTAATATTCAAATAATAAAATAAAGATAAAGTTATCGAATAAACCTTATTCGATTAATAGTTTTGAAAACTATAACCATATATATATAAAAATATATATATATAAAATCTACTCGGGATTCTCGACTCCCGGTTTTAGAAATTGTTTTCCCCTTTGGGTCCCTATACTAAGGGTATATGCAAATTACCGCTATTCTCTAGCATAGGTATTATGCAACTTATAAGCAATGGAATCAACAGATACATAACAAGATTACAAAACAGGCATGCATATAGATATCACAACACATGCTCCAATATATCGCAAGACTTTGCTAATAATAATCATGCATTTATCACAAGATAATGCATATACATATGTATACATCACAACAACAGTATAACGGGTAGAAAACTTTCCTGAGTGCTCCCGGATAGACTTACGCTTAGAGTGGGTCCGATAACCTATGAACAACAACATAAGTCAGAATTAAACCCCGGTCGCTTAAGAAACTAGACTTTAACCATTTAGAGTCCTAACGTTCGCTTTCGCGCTTAACGATTTACTTAAGTCGCTCGAGTACCCTCGGCTCCACCATTTTTAATAAATTACCCATTATGAGTTTTAAAGCGATTCTTTCGCGAGTGACTTACCATTTGCCTAATACACTTTACATAAATGATTCATACTTCAATTAGTCATTTAGGGTCCTTAACCAATGTTTCAAAGTAAGGCGAGGGATACTGTTTCGTTCGCGAAACGCCGTTACTTAAAACGGCCGTTTCTCCTAAACCGTACATCGGAACCAAACGAACTACATATCAAAACGAAGCTCGTAACATGAAATATCTAATCATGCCAATGGTCAAAACCTAGCAGGGGGTACTCGGGTCCTAATGTTAGGAACAAAAGCAGTCTAAAGTAAATCAGACATTACGACGGCTATGTTTACGCGATTTCCCAATTTTATACCATTCAATTCCATCACCAAACAACCCCAATCCCTTCATACAATCAAGTCCATCCATATCACATCCTAACAGCCCCAAAACTCAATATTATCAACTTTATACTAACCTCAAACATGAACTAAAAGCTATACTTAAGTTCATTAACCAATAATCAAGATTTACAACTTCAAACTCATTATAAATCCAACCACACTCTAAGTATACAAGGATCATGCTCCTCATGAACTATAACAATCAGAACCATTCCTAATACTCAAAAGTAAAGCTAGGGTTTGAAGTTTTATACCTTCTTGAAGCTTTTAATCAATGAAAGATCCTTGGAATGCCCATGGAAGCCTTGATCTATGCTTAAGCTACCTTGTCCTTACAAATAAAATCAAGAATCAAAAATTTGTTCTTGAAAGTTACTATTCACCCTAAACTTTTAGGAATTGATTAACTAGGTAAACCTTGGATTCTTGGATCCAAACTTATAGCATAACTAAGTTATGAATTATGGAAGCTAAAGAAACAAACCTTATAATTTTTGAAGGTGTGTAGCTTGAGTTTTTGAAAAACTCCTCCTTGTTTTTCTTCAAAAGGCCGAGAGCAAGATGAAGAAGAAAGAGAGATTTTTGTGTTTTTGCTTTGATTTGATTTTTGGTTGGTTGTTTTTGTTTTGTTTTAGGTCAATTACCCATTTACCCTTGATTTTGTGTGGTTAATATTCCACCACATTTCCTTCCCTCTTATGTCATTCTTGCATCACTTTGTGATGTCATCACCCCTCCTTTGTCCTCTTTCTATTGGTTGGATGGCATCATCCCCACAAATCCCTTTGATTAGCTTCTAATTGTTTGCCTAATGACCGCTGATCTGTTATACGGTTCACTTAACTTTCGTTCTCGTTTCTCGTTTGAGGGATCATACCCGAGATCTTATTACTTAGGTTCCCTTAACCTTTCTCAATACATTATATTCCTTTTTATGATCCTCTATTATAATCCTTTAATTTAAATCCTTTTTATCCGGTTACCTTATACTCAATTCTTTCTGTATCTAGTGGATTTCCGGGAAAAATCAAAATGTTCGGAATTGGATTCTGACGATCTTTACATACACTTATGTACCATATAGAGTACTAATAAAATCTCAGAATATCCATAACAGAACCCCTACATAGTGTGGCATGAAAAGTTTTCTCATTCAGCAAAAACACTATCCATCAGGGTTTCAAAAATTTCCAAAAATTGGGGTTATTACAGAAATCTTCAAGTCCAGTAATCTTCTTATCATCAAAAGAGACATTGATAGATTCCATGACAACTCTTGTTCTTAAATTGTAGACTCTGAAGGCTTTTATGGAAAGTGGATATCCAACAAAAATTCCTTCATCAGCTTTTAGATCAAATATTGACAGTTGTTCAGGATGAGTCTTAAGAACAAAACACTTGCAACCAAATACATGAAAGTATTTCAGGTTTGGATTCTTTTTCTTCACCATCTCATATGGTGTTTTTCCATGCTTGTTTATAAGTCTAGCATTTTGTGTAAAACAAGCAGTCTGCACAGCTTCAGCCCGAAAATAGGTTGGTAGCTTTGCTTCATCAAGCATTGTTCATGCAGCTTCAATGAGAGTCCTGTTATTTCTTTCTACAAATCCATTTTGTTGTGGAGTTCCAGGTGCAGAAAATTCCTGTTTGATTCCATGATCTTTGCAGAACTCTTCCATGATTGAATTCTTGAACTCAGTGTTATTATCACTCCTTATTATTTTAACAGAATCTTTGATCAATTTATCCAGCTGTTTGACATGATCAGTTAGAGTAGATGTTGTTTCAGTCTTCTTGTGCAAGAAATACACCCAAGTGTATCTTGTGAACTCATCCACTATAACCATAGCATATTTCTTCTTTGCAATAGATATGACATTGACTGGAACAAATAGATCAACATGCAGTAGGTGATTAAGGCTCAAGAATTGATGACTCAGTTTTGCTCTTGAAAGAAGATTTTCTTTGTTTTGCCTTTTGACATGAATCACAAAGGCCATCAAGAGCAAATACTGTTTTTGGCAGTCCTCTCACAAGATATTTCTTTACAAGCTCATTGATATTGTTAAAATTTAAATGAGAGAGTTTCTTGTGCCAATTCCAGCTTTCTTCAATTGATGCTCTACTCAACAGACAGATTGCAGAACCACTAGTACTTGTTGAAAGTCTGGCTTCATTAATGTTACCATACCTGTATCCTTCCAGAACCACTTTGCCTGTAGAATTACTTACAACTTTACAGTGTTCTTCAAAGAAATCCCCATGATAACCTCTGTCACAGATTTGACTTATACTCAACAGATTGTGTTTAAGTCCTGAGACTAGAGCTACTGTTTCAATGGTGACATTCCCAAGATTGATCTTGCCATATCCCAGAGTTTTTCCAATGTTGCCATCTCCATAAGAAACTTCTGGGCCAGCTTTCTCCACAAAATCTGATAGCAGGGCTTTATTTCCAGTCATATGTCCTGAACATCCATTGTCCAGAACTAGGATGTTCTTCCTGTTGCCCTAAAATCACAAAGACCACTAATGATTAGTTTTAAGGACCCAGACTTACTTGGATCCTTTGGCCTTTTTAAGTTTGTTAACATTTGCAGCGGATTTAACATTAGAGTTTATGCTAACATTTTTCTTATCAGTATTAACAGTATCAGACTTTGCATCATACTTTACACTAGAAGGAATTAAAGCAACTTTCTTCAATGAAGGTTTTATCTAATTATAATCATAGTACAAACTATGATATTCCTTACAAGTATAAATGGAATGTCATGTACTACCATAATGAAAACAAGGATTTTGTGGCTTAAACCTAGCAGACTGACTCTTAACTCCTGACTTAGAAGGTAAGGAGTTTATATTCTTATTCTTCCTACAAAAAGAAGCCAGATGGTTAGAGTTTCCACAGTTATAGCATTTCTTTCTAGGAGCATTAGGAACAGGCATATAATTGTTGCTTTTATTCACACCCTCCTTTCCATTCCTATTTTTCCTAGCTACCTTTACCTTGATTACACTGGTAATCTCTTTCAGCTTATGTTTAAGCTACTTCTTTGTCATTAAGCATATGTTAACTTCAGTTGGTTTATCATGTTCTAATTTTTCAGAAGTTGACTCTGCTATCACTTCTGTCTCAATATCTTTCATCTTTTCAGAATCAGACTTTACAGTTTTAGCTATAAATTTAACAGGATTTACCTTTGGCTTAGTAGTCTGTTTAACAATAATTGGCTTAACTTGTTCAGTTCCTTTTTCACTTTTCTCATCTCCATAACCTAAGCCCTCTTTTCAGTTTCCACTACTTAGTATATTCTGAGTTGCTCTGCCAGAGTTAGTCCAAGTCCTGATAATCTCTCTCTCCTTTTCTAACTCAGTTTTTAGGGATTTACTCATTTTTATCACTTCATCTCTAACATAGAAAGCATCATATATATCCTTCTGAGTTTGATGGAACATAACTAACTTTTTTTTTAAATAATCATTCCTCTTTTTAAAAGCAAGATTTTCAGAAGTTAATCTTTCACATGTTAAAGTTTGATCTCTATAGATAATAAACCTTGTTTTAAGATATAATCTCAACTCAGTAATGTCATCAGTATGAAAGGCATAAGTTATTTGAGGTACCTTTAACTCAGCAGCATCAGAACTGCTATCAGCATTTGCCATCAAGGCATAGTTCTCCTCATCTTCGGAATCTGAAGTGTCTGTCCAGCTTTTCTTCTTTATGACAAGAGCCTTGCCTTTGTCACTCTTTCCTTTCTTGCAGTCAGGAGATATGTGGCCTTTCTCACCACAGTTGTAGCATTTGACATTTGAGTAATCTCCTATGTCAGACTTTCCTCCTTTGCCTTCAGATTTTCTGAAGCCCTTCATATCAGAACTTCTACCTTTCCTGGAAAACTTCTTTCCCCTTCTGAATTTTCGGTAGGCTATTTTAGTGATACCCTTCACTAAAGAGCACACAGCTTCATCATCTCTTCATCAGCATCTACTTCAGGTAGACTTTCAGTTTCTGAATTATCATCATCAAAACTTGATGATTCTGAATCAGACTTTATGATGAGAGCCTTGCCTTTTCCTTTCTTTGAGACAGCCACTTTGGGGGATTCCTCCTCAGCATTAAGAGCAATGTCCTTGACTTTCTCCCATATCTCTTGCTTCTTTGATCCATCTCAAGTTCATAAGTCTTGAGCATTCCATAAATTTCATCAAGAGTAGTGTCATCAAGAGCAGAGTTGTCTCCTATAATAGTAGCTTTCAAATTCCAACTTTCAAGAAGAGCTAAAAGGAATTTTAGATTTGAATCTTCAATGTCATATTCCTTGTCTACCAGTGACAGATCATTCAAGAGTTTGACAAATCTGTCATATTAGTCAGTTAATGACTCATCACTTTTTGAGTCAAAGTGCTCATACTCTTGAGTGAGTATAGTCCTCCTGTTTTTCTTGATTGTATCAGTTCCTTGACACCTTGTCTCCAAAGCATCCCATATCTCCTTTGCAGTCTTGCATTGAATTATCCTATTTGACATGACATTATCAATGGCACTATGCAGCAAATGCCTTACCTTTGCATCCTTGGCAATAGATGAGATATCTTCAGTTGTGTATTCACTTTTCTCCTTTGGTATGGTCTTTGCTGGCTGATCTGCAACTACAACAGAGAGCTTGGTTGGCTTATGCGGTCCTTCATAAATTCTGTCAAGGTATTCTGGATCTGTAGCTTCCAGAAACATAGTCATCTTCACTTTCCATATGGGATACTCAGAAGGTCACGGCATGGGAACCCTGATAGTCTCATATCAACTATGGGTTTGAGTCTTTGGAGTTTCTTCAGTTTTGGCGGGCTTGGTTGGATTTTTTGCTTCTTCATACATGATTGTTTTGGATCTTTACTGTATGTGTGTTAACAGATGGGCTCTGATACCACTTGTTAGGTCACACAACACTGTAGAAGGGGGTTGAATACAGTGTAGAATACAATCAAATTGATTTAAAGCACAAGTAACAGAAAACAGATGTATTCGATATAATAAACTCTGTTATAATGGAACTGTTCTCTCTTAGTGATGAACAAATATCACGAGAGCTGCTAGGGTACAATTGTATGATCTTTTCGATGATCGTAACTCTTTTAGAGTAAACTTATCTCTGTGTTTATATAGACACAGTTGCAAGATAACTTCTAATTGATATGGAATAAAATTTTGTCTCCTAAAATATATCAATCAGATATCTTATATAATTCTTCTAGTCCTCTAACTATTTCCATGCATATCTTCTTCTTGTAATAGTCTCGATCTTCTTTCCTGTAAATCAGCTTCCTTCCTTAACTGTTAGTCCTCCAGTACTTAAGTTCTGATATCCATCTTCTGATAATCTAAGTCCTGATATCCTTAAGTCCTGACTTCCAGTAAGTCCTGATTCCAGTATGAACTAATATTTCCTGTTAGTTAAGATCAGAAAACTAAACATGAAACATATTAGACATGACATCTCAAATATATCCAACAGGCTCAAACTAGCAAATAGAGCCTATGAGTATATTTTTGTACGCTACGCTTTTAAGAGCAAGGATTATAGATTCTTTGATTTAAATGCAACAATTATAGTGGAATCAGTTTATGCTAATTTTTACGATGATAAGTTTTAATTTAAATTGAGGAATAGTGGGGGGCACATCTTATAACGTCATTCCCTTATTAAAGGAGAAGGAACATGCTGAAAATTCTAATTTTGAACCGAGAAGGAGCAAGAGAGCTAGAGTCACCAAAGTTTTTGGTCCCGGCTTCTATGCTTATAATCTTGAAGAAGATCCTTCCACTTTTAAAGAAGCCATGACCTCGTTAGATGCCGACATGTGGCAAGAAGTTATCAATGATAAGATGGATTCATTAGAATCCAATAAGACATGGTATTTGGTTAATTTTCCTCATGGCTGCAAGCCAATAGGATATAAATGGATCTTAAAGAAGAAACTAAGACTCGATGGTACTGTTGAAAGGTACATGGAGCACCTAGTGGCCAATGGTTTTAAGCAAAGAGAAAATGTAGACTTTTTGACAAATTTTCACCGATCAGTAAAATGACATCCATTGGAATCTTGATTTCCATAGTTGCCCTCCATAATCGAGTTATTCATCAAATGGACGTTAAAGCTACATTCTTGCATGGTGAATTGGATGAGGAAATTTATATGGATCAACTTGAGGGTTTTGTGATTCATGGGCAAGAACAGAAGATGTGCAAATCAGATAAGACTTTTTATGGGCCTAAACAATCACCTACACTATGGCATGAAAAGTTTGACAGAATTGTTATTTTAAATGATTTCAGTGTAAATGAAAGTGACAAATGCATTTATTATAAGTCTGAAAATGGCATTTGCACTATTATTTGTGTTTATGCAGATGACCTGCTGATATTCGATTCAAATATACATGCAGTAAATAAAGTGAAATCATTGTTGTGCGCCAACTTTGATATGAAAGATCTTGGAGAAGCTAATGCAATCCTTTGTATTAAAATCACAAGGTCAATGAAGGGACTTTCTCTAGATCAGTCTTCATATATTGAGAAGATCTTAAAGAAATACAATTATTTTGACTATAAGCCTGCAATTACACCATATGACTCGAGTATTAAGTTGTTTAAGAACTAGGTCTATGGTGTAAGACAACAAGAGTACGCAACTATTATCGGCAGCCTTCAATATGCCGCTGATAGTACTAGACCCGCTATTACTTATGTCGTGGGCTTGTTGGGAAAATTTACTAATAGACATGGTGTGGAGCATTGGCATGCTATTGAGAGGGTCATAAGATACCTCAAGAAAACCATGAATCTTGATTGCATTACAGCAAGTTTTTCGCTGTCCTTGAAGGATATAGTGATGCTGACTGTAATACCTTGTCAGACGGCTCCAAGGCAACAAGTAGCTATATTTTCAATATAGCTGGTGGAGCTGTTTCTTGAAAATCAAATAAACAAACTATCTTAGCTGAATCTACCATGGAAGCAGAAATGATAGCACTAGCTATGGCTAATGGAGAAGCAAGTTGGCTAAGAAACATGCTAGCTGAGATCCTTTTATGGGATAGACCGATTCCATCTGTTTTGATCCACTTCCATAGTATCGCGGCTATCGAAAAAGCTCAAAACCGTTATTATGACGGTAAAAAGCGACATATATATCATAAGCACAGCACTATTCGAGAACATATCTCTAAAGATGTTGTTACTTGTTAGTGAGGATCATATACGGTCTGATGATAATTTGGCTGATCCTTTGACGAAAGGATTATTTAGAGAGAAAGTCCATAAATGTTCAACTAATATGGGACTGTTTCCCTTATAGAGTACTCACTCTTGACGGTAACCCAACCTGACTGACTGGAGATTCCAAAAAGTAGGTTTAATGTGGTAATAACAAGTCGGGAAGTGATATTGTGAAAAATATGCATAATTTATAATAAGAACATGTTTCCTAAAATGAAATAAGGTTGAGTTTATATAAACTCTTAATAAGATCTATACTCTATTTGGAGGAAGTACCTTACTTCAGCAGTACTTTTGATAGCCTCGCCGATATTAATGTGGGAGTGGGGGCCGCATCTGATGGAATTTTGGGGATAAAGTTCTAGAGCGTTCACATACTAGGATAGAAGTGCATGGCCTTTAATGCACGGGCTACTTGACTATACCCCGAAGATTGTGCGTGGTTTGATGCTTGAGATAGAATTGAAAACTTCGGGTCACTCTTGTTAAATCGTGGATCTGACCCACTACGCAAAGGTTAAAGTTGCTAGACACCTTAATTTATCTGCAACCTTATTTCTTAGAGACTGCTCGAAAATTTCTTTCTTTATTCAAGGACTATTTTCAAAAATATTTCAAGTGGGGGATTGTCAAGATTTAATTTTTCTGCAAATTATTTAAAAATAATAATTTGGATTACTGTAATTATATTGCAAGATAAATAAATAATTATATTTTTGAATTAAAATTCTTGTCCAAGTTCATTGTATAACGGTAGAGTTATTGAGTGGGGGAAGGCTTGAGTGGCGGGAGGCTTGTCTTGTGACCCTTGTCTTCCTCCTTTATGTCTAATTCATTGTATCTAGACATTCTTTTGAAGCCTATATAAACAGAAGCTAATTTGAGAGCTTCACACACATATTCTACCATTATTTTCTATTATATTTCCTCTCTTATATCACTCATATCTTCTTATATTCTTCTTGTCCATATATTTCGCTTATATCTAATATAAGTTTTGTTTTCCTATATATTTCTTGCACCATACTTCAATTCTTCTTGCAAACTACTTCCGTTTTTTCTTGTTTAGATCGATACTAATATATTCTATATAGTATTAGTAAATGAGTTTAACGTCAATCATCCTTATTTTGGTGTTTGAATATTCTTAGCGAGGCAATTGTTTGCTTAAGGAGTGTTTTATAAATCGGTACAATCTCATCTTTTTCTGAATCTAAATTTTGCGATGTTTTATTATGTGAATGACATGGTAAGATACGACTGCGATGCACACTCCGAGCAGAATCACGATTATGCCCCAAAAAAAGTGAGCTTCGTGACTCGACTCAGAAAATTTGGTAAATTTATTTTTTATTTAGTTTTACGCAAAATAAATTTCTTAGAAATAGTATTATTAATTTTTCGACAAAAACTATTTTTTGTGAACCGTAAAAATATTACTACATTTTTTCCCAAAAATTACGACCAAGTTCATTGTCGTGGCCTCATACGAGACGAGAAGATCTTGCAATTCCTCAAAAGAAAGAGAATGTTCCATGTAAGATTCATTCTATTGTTGATACCAGGCTTTCCAGTGTTGTCTGGTGAGAACAAACTGCCCTCACCAATACTCACGGGTTGCATCTCAAGAAGCCTGTGCTAACCTTCTGTGATGAAAACAATCGGATGCAATAACTGGTTACTTGACAGGGGATACTCTTTTATATAAACAAACTGCATGGACAATTCTGTTAGTCTTATCTACTTTACCATCCCCGTTGGTTTCTTTCGATTTTTATTTATCCATGATTTTATTTTTTGCGAGATATCAGATATTCATCTAATAATTTTATTTAGGAACTGGTGAACATAGTTCATTAGAGACGGGCTAAAGAGGCTGTGAAAATGTTATTTTCTTATTTGCTCTGTGATGCCCTCAATCTCGGGGTTAGGAAATAAGGACCCACACACCTCTAATCTACTAATTAAATAAGCATAAACCTCGATTACCTATTAACAGGATCAAACTGGATAAAGTATGAGACAAGATTACAACTACCAATCATAAAATATAACTTATAACCCCAAATTAAAATCAAATATACATAGTCGATCCCGGCTTAGAACCGACATATAACCCATTGTATCTTTCCAACTCTCTGGCTAAGCGCTTGCTCACTCAAAAACACTACTACCTGCTCTGGCAACCGGAAGCCCTCAACACGATAGGGACCACCAGGTACGCTCTTACGAGCAGCGCGCCTAAGCCTGGCCATCTTCTTGCTTAACTGACATGGTTAGATTAAAACAAAACATATGAGTATAAAACTCAGCAAGTAACTATAAAACAGTTCTACGATATAAAACCCACAATATACTTTATCAATCTCAGGGCATTCTACTTTATCAGATCTAGGTGGCATATTTATATCTTTCGGGTTATGAAAGGGTTATGAAGGAATTTTTTGGGCTTTCAAGGAACAGGCTCAAAGCAGAGGGAAAGCAGACATTCATCTCAAATCATTAAAAGATCAAAACAGATCTTTCAAATGGAAAGCGATAATCTTTTCCTTATATGGAATCAGTTGTATGATCAACAGAATTAAAATCAGGGTTCATGAACTATAAGCTTCACAATATCACAATCAACTCTTTTCAAAGCAATATAAACCATTTTCATTTTCAAAGAATCAATTACTGAGTAGGAAATTTCAATTCCTTTTTAAAATCAACATGGATCCCTTGATTGGACCACTTTATCTTTCATTTCATTATAATACGGGTGATCAGCCCGCATCGACCTCCATCCGGTATTTAAGGTACCAAATGGCATAATTTCATCATTAAACTGGACTAGCCCCGCTAGCCTCTTACTACGACTGGACTAGTCCCACTAGCCTCTTACGTCCCAATCCAATCCATCAGGAATTCGTTTGGAAAACCTTGAGTTGGAAAATAGGTTTTCTAAATTTATTTTATCATTACCAAGAATATGAAATCATTCGGACTCTTTCAAGTCGAAACTCATTCTTAGATTCAATTTCAAGAAATCAAAGTTAAGGAAATGAATCAAGGATAAGAAGGTGCAATTCTAGGGATCTTGAATCAATGATAACAAGGTACTTAAGTTAGAAGAATCAAAACTGTTTCGAGGATCAATAGGGAATATGGTGATCAAGGAATGCAGCATCATTACAAAGGATTTGTAAAGGTGCTTATAGGGTTTATAACATGTTAGGTCACACACACTGTAGAGGGGGTGAATACAGTGTAAAATACAATCAAATCGAACTTTTAATATTTCAAGTAATAGAAAACAAACTTTATTGAAACAATAAACTCTGTTACAGTATGGAACTGTTACCTCTCAGTGATGAACAAATATCACGAGAGCTGCTAAGGTTACAATGAATAATCTTCTCGAATATGATAACACTTATAGTGTAAACCCTATGTCTATGTTTATATACTACACAGTTACAAGATAATCGCTAATTGATATGAAATATAATTCTGCTTCCTAAAATATATCAATCAGATATCTTTTCTTCCAAGTATTCTATTCTTCATAGAATTCCTTCTTCATGCATATCTCTTCTTATGTTTATCTTGATCTTCTTTCCTTTAATCAGCTACTGTCCTTATCTGAACATACTTCAGCACTTAAGTTCTGATATCCATCTTCTGATGATTATCTCCTGATAATATAAGTACTGATATCCCTAAGTACTGACTTCCAGTATAAGTACTGATTCCCAGTTAAGTACTGATTTGTCCTGTTAAGTAAGATCTGAAAAAACTAAACATAAATCATATTAGCCATGACATTATCAAATATATCTAACAATCTCCCCCAACTTGTAAATTAGCAAAATATACAAGTTTAACAGATATTTGATGATGTCAAAAACATTAAGTACAAATGCATGAGAATTAGACTAGATAACTACAACTTACAGTCCTTAAAGCTTTACCAATCTTTAATTTCTGATAACAACTTCAGTATGTACAAATATCAAAATTTAAGCAGTTGTAGATCTTTGACTTGGCTTCATCTTCTGATCTCTCTGATGTCAGGAGTTGTTCTGAGATAGTTCTTCAACAAACATCTCTCAGCATATCTAAGTTCATCAATCATTCTCCTTTTAGCATCTTTAAGCTCTGCATTATCTTCACCAATTTGAAAGATTGCAGCCCTGAGATCATTAATCTTTGCTTTTCTTATATCCTGATCCAGTCTGATCAGATAAGCTTTATCAGACTCAAGATTGAATTCCACAGCCCTGTACCCTAGAAAGGTAGTTATAATTTGAGCAGAATTGGGCTTCATTTCAACTATATCACCCTTGTGATCTCTGTACTTTGGAACATATGTGCTGTCAGACTTAACAGAATAAAGCCTTTTCTGTCTCTGAATCTGATCCTTCAAATAGTTTGCAGCAGTTCCTGTCAATCTGTCATCCACTTGAAGTAAGAATAGTACATGCTCCAATTCTTCAAAATACTTCAATGGAATGGCATTTTGCCTTATATGATAAACCCTACCATCTGTCATGAAGTACAAGAAGATGTATTCTTTAAAGTAGGTATGGTAAACCATTTGTACAGATTTCAGTTGATTCAATCTCTCAGGAGTTGCTCCAATACCTGGTTCACTCAAGGAAGTTGGATCATTGGTAGTGTTCTGTATTCTTCTTTCATAAGCACTTCCCAATCCAGTTTTATCTCTTGCTTCCTTTCCAGTAACTACTCTAGCTTCAAAACCACTTGCAGCAGTCTTCAAAGGTTGAGTCTGTTTTGCTTTAGTGAATCCTGGTAGGAGTGTCTTTGGTCTATCTTCTGATATCAAGTTAACTTGAGCTGTGTCAGAGGTTACTTGCTTCTTTTGAATATCAGAACTTACAGTTTCTTGACTCTGAACAACTTGAGCCATGTCAGAGGTTGTTTTAAGAACTTTTCTTGAAGTCAGAGCAAGATCATCCTTTTCATCGATGATTTCTTCATTCTCAGGAGGCACATAAACCTTGATAGGTTCACCAACCTTTTCTTTACCCTTGGATCTTGGATCTATCTACGGTTGTGATTTAGCCAATGTTGCTTCAGTACGTGTCCTTTCTTTGATCACAATGCCTTTGAGTTTTGGAAGTGGCTTTTTACCAAAAGCTTCAGATTTAGATGTGACTTTCTCTGATTTAAGTCTGGCTTCTTCTTCCATTAAACTCTCCAAGTCCATTCCTGGATTTTCCTGAAGAAATAACTGTCTTGACATTTCTTCATCAAGATCTAAAAGTTCATCAGAACTTATCCTTTTACCAGTAGCAGAACTTATTCTTTTCCCAGTATCGGAACTTATCCTGTGACTTGTGATTTCAGCTTTTCTTGATGTGAAACCTCTACCTTGACTATGACCTCTACCCATTCCAGAGCTTCCTTGATCATCCTTTTCATTATCCTTCACTTTCAGTGTCTTGTCAGTCTTGCATTTGGACTTAATTACTGTCTCCCCCTTTTTGGCATCAGCAGGAAGTAGAAGAGAGACAAGCAATTCCACTGAGGCTTGGATTACAGTAAGTTGAGATTGCTGAGAAGCTTGATTTGTCAGAATATAATTAATCTGAGCTTGTTGTTTCTCTTCAGTCTTCTCAATATAAGCAATCCTGTCAAAGGTAGGTTGGAAGAACTTTTTCTTATCAATCTTTTGAACTTGTTCCTGTTTGATGAATTCTTCCTGAATCTTGTGTAGCTCAGCATGAGTAGTTGAATGAAGACCTTGTAGATGTTTAGTACTCAATGCAGTGACTCTAAGCTGGGTTTTGAAATCATCAGAATTTAATAGTTCATC
Source organism: Apium graveolens (assembly GCF_009905375.1). Taxonomy (NCBI): domain Eukaryota; kingdom Viridiplantae; phylum Streptophyta; class Magnoliopsida; order Apiales; family Apiaceae; genus Apium; species Apium graveolens. The sequence continues at coordinate 229,290,606 of NC_133651.1, read as the reverse complement.
AGCTTTAGTCAAGTGCTCAGCAAGATGATTTTCATTTGGAACACAGGAAACTGAGTTCCATTCCTTAGTCCACTCCTGTCCTGCAGGAGTTTCACTCCAAGGCACTGGTGCTTCTCTGGTAACAAACTTCTTAACAAGTTCAGACTTAAGAATAGTTTGTTGAGGAGCATGTCCTGAAGGACCTGCTGCATCAGCATCTGCATTTGGAGCCGCATCACCAGTATCTCCAGCATTTGCAGTATCAGAACTTACAGAATCAGTATCTTCTGATAAAACAACAGTGTGAGTAGCAATGGAGGCTTCAGCATCCTCTAATTGCTGATCTGGTTCTAAGTTCTGATCAACATCCATATCCTGATGCTCACCTAAATTCTGATCATCAGCATCTAGATGCAGAGAAGGTGTAGTAGATAACTTTGGAGTTTGAACAGCATCAGTAACAGGTGTTGTTGAAGGATTAGTTGATGTTGGAGCTTCTAAGAAAATTACTTCAGGCACAACCAAGTTTTGAACATCAATATCAGCACTTGTGCCTGGATCAACAGGAGATACAGATGGTGTGTTGACCTTTTCAGAAACAGCTTCCTGAGATGGAGTTGATGAAGAAGATGTGACTTTAACAAATTCCTTTTCCTGTGAGATCAGAGATTTCTGATCCCCTTCCTGAGTTGCTACTGCTTCATCATCTGAAACATGTCTTTTTGCCCTTTGTTTCTTGTATCTCTTTGTAGATTTGGATTCCTTGGGAGTTTCAGGAACTGTCATTCTTCTAAGCCTCTTGAGAAGCCTAGATCCCCCAATTCCAGAATCCTTGTGAGAAGTCACTTTCTCAACTTGTTTAACAACAGGTTCTGAAGAAGGAACCTGTTCCTCAGTATCAGATTCATCTCTCAAAGCAATCTTCCTTTTCTTTTGAGGTGTTTGAGGAACAGTCTTTGTCCTCTTAGGTTTGGAAGATGAAGACTTCACAATAGTTGCTGAGGATGAGGGTTGAACGGTCTATGAAGTGGAGAGATAGGATTTGATATATTGCCTGAGGGTTGGTTGAGTAGAATGAGTGGTAGGTGCTGATGGTTGTTGTGGTGTTTGGATGGTTGTTGTTGGTTGGACATCAGAATAAACAGATTTATAAGTATCAGGATCAGCATTTACTAAGATCTGTTTTACAGACTGAGGAATCTGTAAAGGTCTAACCACTAATTTCTTAGTGTCAGCATTTATCAGGTCATTAAAGTAACATTTTGCAACCTTAAAAGGTGGAGTTGAGGAACTGACTAATTGAGGTTCATCAGTACAAAAAGTATATATAAGTTGACAGAATCTAGCAAAGTAAACAACATTCCTATCCTCTGTCATCCTATCCCCAATAAAACCAATTATAGCAGTTGCAAAATCAAAATGAGTTTGGTTTATAATAGCATACCCGATGTGCTGACTCATAATAGGAATAGCATCAAAATTCGAACACTTGTTCCCAAAAGCTTTAGTGATGCAGTCGAAGAAGAAACTCCATTCTCTTCTGATATGAGCCCGTTTCAACTGCCCAAGCTTTGCCAAACACTGTTCATACCCCAAATTGGCCATTAACTCCTGAAGAGCTGATTCCTCTGGAATTGAAAAGGTACATCCTTCTGGGAGATGTAGAGCCTTGCGTATTGTACCAGGAGTGACTGCATATGAAGAATCACCCACTTCGAAAACAATACTGGGAGTGCCATGTGTACCACCATTATCAAAGTGCCCAGTCCGCCAAAATGTCAGAACTTGTTGGCTTGAAAAGACTGAAGGCTGGGTCAATGCATACCCAATCTCACTGTGTGCAAGAAGATCTTGCACAAAATGCAATTCAGATGGAGCTTCAGCATGATCAAGAATTGCAGCATAGTTATTTGGAACAAACTTAGCTCCATCAATGATTAAATCCTTAAGTGCCATGTGAAAAATTGAGATTTAAGAGTGCCTGTTAGGTGTTTGAGAAAATGTCTGTATGAAAAACCAACGTGAGAAGAAGAAAGAGAGTAAAAGCAAGTAGAGAAAAAGTATGAAAGGAAATAAAAGATTAAAAAATCTTCTCTCTGTCTTACTTATACTCTTTTTAAAACAAAATGTAACCGTTGGACATCTGTCAGACATGCAGTAATAACGGATAGTTACTGGGCACGAGAAAACAGTAATCATTACTATACCACTTGCCGTTTTGAAAGGAGAAACCGTTCCACTTACCCAGATATTCCATTAATCAAGGTGAAACAGTTTTAATTAAAAATTGAAACCGTTCCCACTAAATTATTTTTCACTGCAACATTAATATTCTGAAAATAAATCAAGTGAAAATGACCAAAATAAATCAGATGAGTAAGTACTGATAAAGTAAAATCAGAACTTAAATTAAAACAGAATTTATATGGTCATCAGAATATGAATATTTATTAGGATTTATCAATGCATTACAAAATATCTTAGAGACAAAATCTTGAAACAAAAACAAATTTCATTAATATATCAAGAGAATACATTCATGAAATTGAAATTACATCAGAATTTATACAAGATTTCCCTAAGCTGCTAAACCTAACATCAACAGCCTTAGTCCTAGCTCAAGAAGCAGGGCAAGGCTGATGATGAAGAAAAACAGGAAGAAGAAAATAAATCATTTCTTCTTCCTACTCTCGACAAACAGAATAGCGAGTCGAATGATTCGCTCTTGCTGGCGGAGAGCTTCCAGCCTTTCCTCCTCCAATCGCTCCAGATGGCGATGGTAATCCATATAGAAGAACATGAGGTGGGTGAGTACCTCCTGGGGCACAGAGTCCCATATTTCATCAGGAATGGCAGTGACGTGCCATTCCTGTTGCCAATCGGCACAGCTTAGCTCCATATTGAAGGTTTCGTAGTTCAAAAACATGTTGTATCTGACCATGTGTTTTTGATAGAAAAAGTATGAAGGTAAGTTTGTGAGAAAAGATTTGATGGGAAGGCTGTTGTGGAGTGGTTGCTTATATAGGCAAGAGAATGCCAAGAGACACAAAGAAATTTAATGTTGACAGGTAAAATTAATTCTACCTCGTCTCCCCAGACTTGGAAAAAGAAAAACATTCATTGGAAAGAGAAAACATGGTTTTAATGCGCACAAGAAGCAAGTAAAAGTTGACTGTTCATGTACGAGTACCACTATCCCTAAATATAGTGACTGTTAATCTTCCACTTCAACATATCAGGTGTAAACTGAGACTGTTTTTAAATTTTATCCACAAATAAGTCAAGTAAAGAATCAGACTTTAATATCAGAACTTAGACTTATATCAGAACTTAACAGTCATCAGAACATAATTTCTTAACTCGAAAAATGAATGCCTATCTTAGTAAGTCCTCACACAAATTCTGATTTATATTCTTCAGAATTTAATCATCAGAACATGCAATCAGAACCTGTCCTCAGAATTTGTGCAATGTGACACAATAACTGTTCATCTAAAACAACATAGATCACCACAGTGATTTTCATCATTCATATGGAGTGTTTAGTGTGTGCATTAAGCTAAATATCAGACAAGGAGTAAAGTCTGATTCACTTCAGTACATCTTAGAAATAAGGCATAACTAAAACTTTGCTAGAGAGCTGTCATTATTCTGAAACCTACTATTGAATTAGTTCATGCATGAGTCCACCTCAACTATTGTGTGCTAATTTTATACATCTTTTTGAATTCCATTTTACAGTGGCTTCTCAGTGTAAGTGAGTCACAACTGCTCATCAGAATCTATGTTATTAACAGAGTATTTCTCCAGTAATCATAGAGTGTGAAAAGTCACCAAGAAAATATTTTATTTGCTTTTCTGATGCATATCACTTAATACCAGCAATGCACTTGGGTCTTCCCTTCCACATTTTTACTCTAGATCTCAAAGGAGCACCTGATTTTTAATCCTTGATTCTTTTGCTTTTTATTTTGATAAGTGAGGTTTATCAGCACTTAGTACATTCAACAAGTTTACTAGCATCAGAACTTAACAGATGAGTAGCATTATTCTAGTTTGTGACTTAGTAATAAGATAGATAAAGTAAACTCAACTAAGCTCAATTATCAGAATTTGCTTGTGTCAATAGATTTCCACAGAAATAATTACTTCTTACATGGGATCCCTTGTTTATTGAACACTACTAGTTCAGCATCTAGCACAGTTATCCTCATAGAATTGAATAATTACTTAAACAGACATATCACTTATCAGAGTTTAGAAACATATTTCAGACAACAGTCAGTACTTAAACACATTTGTCAATTAAGCACAGAATACACAAAGAGATTAAATTCTGTAAATACTGATCATAAAGTTTGATATAACAGAACAAAACTAAGCAAATTTAGAGAAAGAACCTGAAACCATTCCAAGTTCATTTACCAATCTTGTAAAAGTGGCTTCACACAATGGTTTTGTGAAGATATCTGCTAGTTGTTGATCTGTTGGAACAAAATGCAATTCCACTGTACCTTCATCCACATGTTCCCTTATGAAGTGGTACCTGATGCTGATGTGCTTTGTCATAGAGTGTTGAACTGGATTACCTGTCATAGCAATAGCACTTTGATTATCACAGTAAATAGGGATTTTGAAATATGTTAACCCATAATCCAGTAACTGATTTTTCATCCAAAGAATCTGTGCACAACAGCTTCCTGCAGCAATATATTCTGCTTGCAGTTGATGTGGAAATTGACTTTTGTTTCTTGCTAAACCAAGAAACCAATCTGCCTCCAAGAAATTGGCAGCTTCCACTTGTGCTTTTCCTGTCAATTTTGTAACCTGCAAAATCTGCATCTGAGTAACCTATTAGTTTAAAATCTGATTCTCTGGGATACCACAATCCCAGATCAGTTGTCCCCTTAAGATACTTGAATATTCTTTTTACAGCTGTTAAGTGAGGTTCTCTTGGATCTGCTTGAAATCTTGCACAAAGACAGGTAGCATACATGATATCAGGTCTACTAGCAGTTAGATAGAGTAGAGAGCCAATCATACCTCTGTAATCAGTAATATCTACTAATTTACCAGTATCCTTGTCCAGTTTTGTTGTAGTGGCCATGGGAGTGGATGCACTTGAACAATCTTGCATTCCAAATTTCTTCAGCAAGTTTCTGGTGTACTTAGTTTGACAAATAAAAGTGCCTTCTTCATTCTTCTTGACTTGAAGGCCCAGAAAATAGCTAAGTTCCCCCATCATACTCATCTGATACCTTGACTGCATCAGTTTGGCAAACTTCTTGCAAAGTCTGCCATTTGTAGACCCAAAAATGATATCATCAACATAAATCTGGACCAGAAGTAAGTCCTTTCCATGGTTGAGGTAGAACAGTGTTTTGTCTATAGTCCCTCTGTTGAATCCACTTTCCAGAAGAAACTTAGTTAAAGTCTCATACCATGCTCTAGGAGCTTGCTTAAGTCCATAAAGTGCTTTATCAAGCCTGTAGACGTAATCTGGATGTTTGGAATCTACAAAGCCTGGAGGTTGTTCAACATATACTTCCTCTTCCAATTCTTCATTGAGAAAAGCACTTTTCACATCCATTTGAAAGACAGTAAACTTCTTGTGAGCAGCATAAGCCAAAAATATCCTTATGGCTTCTAATCTAGCAACTGGTGCAAATGTTTCATCATAATCAATTCCCTCCTGTTGAGAATATCCTTTTGCAACCAGCCTTGCCTTATTCCTTGTAATTATGCCATCACTGTCAGTTTTGTTTCTGAATACCCACTTTGTACCAACAACAGATCTATTCTTTGGTCTTGGCACTAGGGTCCAGACTTTGTTTCTTTCAAATTCATTTAACTCTTCCTGCATTGCTTACACCCAATCAGCATCTTGAAGAGCTTCTTCCACTTTCTTTGGCTCAGTCTGAGAGAGAAAAGAATTGTAAAGACATTCGTTTGAAGTACCTATTCTAGTTCTGACACCTGCATCAGGATTTCCAATTATCAAATCAGGTGTATGTGATTTAGTCCACTTCCTTGCAGATGGAAGGTTTTCTCTAGAACTGGATGCTCCCCCATGATCCATGCTGTCTTCATTTTCATTTTCTGATGCTCCCCCTGAAACTATGCTCTCTGAGTTAGATTCTTCAGAATTTAGATTTTCAGCACTATCAGAACTTGGCTTATCAGAACTTGACGAATCAGAACTTGAAGAGCCAGATGTATGTTCTGATGCTTCTTGAGATGTGGTAAGATCTTGAGTATGCTCCCCCTGGATAGGTGCATCTTCCTTTGGCGTAGTCACCACAGTTTCAATAACATCAGAGTTTAATCCATCAGAGTTTACAGTATCAGGACTTAGACTGTCAGGATTTTCAGTATCAGAATTTGAGTCTTCATTTTCAAATCTCAGCTGATCATGGTCAATAAAATCTTCAAGACCAGTAATCTTTTCGTCATCAAAAGAGATATTGATAGATTCCATGACCACTTTTGTTCTCAAATTATAGACTCTGAAGGCTTTTGTGGAAAGTGGATATCCAACAAATATTCCTTCATCAGCTTTTAGATCAAACTTGGATAGCTGTTTAGGATGAGTCTTGAGAACAAAACACTTGCATCCAAATACATGAAAGTACTTCAGATTTGGCTTCTTTTTCTTCACCATCTCATATGGTGTTTTTCCTTGCTTGTTAATGAGTGTTGCATTTTGAGTAAAACAAGCAGTATGCACAGCTTCAGCCCAGAAATAGGTTGGAAGCTTTGCTTCTTCAAGCATTGTACGTGCAGCTTCAATGAGAGTTCTATTCTTCCTTTCAACAACTCCATTTTGCTGTGGAGTTCCAGGAGCAGAAAATTCCTGCTTAATTACATGGTTTTTACAGAACTCTTCCATTATCAAATTCTTGAACTCAGTGCCATTATCCCTCCTTATTGTTTTTACAGAATCTTTGACCAATTTATCCAGATGTTTGACATGATCAATCAAGATAGATGCAATTTCACTTTTTGTGTGCAAGAAATACACCCATGTAATAGATGATCAATCAAGATTAATGCATATTTCTTCTTTGCAATAGACATGACATTTACTGGACCAAATAGATCAGCATGTAATAGATGATAAGGCTCAAGAATTGATGATTCAGTTTTGCTCTTGAATGAAGATTTTCTTTGTTTGGCCTTCTGACAAGAATCACAAAGACCATCAGGAGCAAATACTGACTTTGGCAGTCCTCTCACAAGATCTTTCTTGACCAGCTCATTTATATTGTTGAAATTTAAATGAGAGAGTTTCTTGTGCCAATTCCAGCTTTCTTCAATTGATGCTCTACTCATCAGACAGATTGCAGAACTATCAGTACTTGTTGAAAGCATAACTTCATAAATGTTACCACGCCTGTATCCTTTCAGAACAACCTTGAATTTAGATTTACTCACAACTTCACAGTGTTCTTCAAAGAAATCAACATGATAACCTCTGTCACAGATTTGACTTATACTCAGCAGATTGTGTTTAAGTCCTGAGACTAGAGCTACTTCTTTAATGATGACAATCCCAAGATTGATATTGCCATATCCCAATGTTTTTCCAATGTTGCCATCTCCATAAGAAATACTTGGGCCAGCTTTCTCCACAAAGTCTGATAGCAGGGCTTTATTTCCAGTCATATGTCCTGAACATCCACTGTCCAGAACTAGGATATTTTTCATGTTGCCCTGCAATCACAAAGACCATTAATTATTAGTTTTAAGGACCCAGACTTGCTTGGATCCTTTGGCCTTATCAAGTTTGTTAACATTTGCAGCGGACTTAGCATCAGAGTTTATGTTAACATTTTTCTTATCAGAACTTACACTATCAGACTTTAACAATGGAAACTTTCTTCAAAGAAGGTTTTATTTGATAATAATTATAGTACAAACTATGATATTCCTTACAAGTATAAATGGAATGCCATAAACTACCACAATGAAAACAAGGATTTTGTGGTTTATATCTAACAAACTGACTCTTAACTCCTGATTTTGAAGGTAAGGAGTTTATGTTCTTATTCTTCCTGCAAAAAGAAGCCAGATGGTTAGAACTTCCACAGTTATGACACGTTTTCCTAGGAGCATCAGGAACAGGTTTATAATCATTGCTTTTATTCACACCTTCCTTTCCATTCCTATTTTTCCTAGGTGATTTAACCTTGTTTGCATTCTTAACATCTTTCAGCTTATGCTTAAGCTGCTTCTTAGTCATTAAGCCTACGTTTACTTCAGCTATCTTTTCCTGTTTTAGTTTGTCAGAAGTTAATTCCACTTTAACTTCTGATTTCACATTATCAGACTTTACAGTTACAAACTTAACAGCTTTTAACTTTGGCTTTTGCTTAACAACAGGCTTAATTTCTACAGTTCCTTTATCATTCTTATCCTCTCCATAACCTAAGCCCTCTTTCCAATTTTCACTACTTAGCAAATTTTGAGTTGTTCTGCCAGAGTTAGTCCAAGTCCTGATTATCTCTCTTTCCTTTTCTAACTCAGTTTTTAGAGATTCATTCATTTTTAGCACTTCATCCCTAACATAAAGAGCATTATCTCTATCCTTCTAAGTTTGATGGAACATAACTAACTCTTTTTCTAAGAAATCATTTCTTTTCTTAAAAGCAAGATTTTCAGAAGTTAATCTTTCACATGTTAAAGTTTGATCTCTATAACTAACAAACATGGTTTTAAGATATCTTCTCAACTCATTAATATCATCAGTATGAAAAGCATAAGTAGTCTGAGGTACCTTTGTTTCAGCAGCTTCAGAACTGCTCTCAGCACTTTCTTTATCAGCATTTGCCATCAATGCATAGTTCTTCTCACTTTCAGAGTCTGAGGTGTCTGTCCAGCTTTTCTGCTTTGTGACAAGAGCCTTGCCTTTGTCACCCTTTGCCTTCTTGCAATCAGGAGATATGTGGCCTTTCTCACCACAGTTATAGCATTTGACATTGGTATAATCTCCTCTATCAGACTTTCCTCCTCTGCCCTCAGATCTTCTGAAACTCTTCTTATCAGAACTTGTGCCTTTCCTGGAAAACTTCTTTCCCTTCCTAAACTTCTTGTATGCAATCTTTGTAATCCCTTTCACCATAAGAGCACACAGCTTCATCATCTCCTCATCAGCATCAGTCTCAGGCAAGCTTTCAGAATCTGAGTCATCATCACTTTCAGAATTTGATGACTCAGTATCAGACTTTGTGAAAAGAGCTTTAACCTTGTCTTTCCTTGAGGTAGCTGCCTTGGGGGATTCTTCTTCAGCCTTAAGAGCAACTGTCCTTGACTTTCCTCCTTTCCTCTTGCTTCTTTGTTCCATCTCAAGTTCATGAGTCTTGAGCATTCCATAAATTTCATCAAGAGTTGTTTCATCAAGACTGTAGTTGTCTCTTATTGTTGTTGCCTTTAAATCCCAACATTCAGGAAGAGCTAACAGGAATTTAAGGTTTGAATCTTCAAGATCATACTCCTTATTAACCAGTGACAGATCATTCAAGAGTTTGACAAATCTATCATATAAATCAGTCAATGACTCATTAGCCTTTGAGTCAAAGTGTTCATACTCTTGAGTGAGTATTGTCTTCCTGTTCTTCTTAATTGTATCAGTTCCCTGACACCTTGTTTCCAGAGCATCCCATATCTCCTTAGCAGTCTTGCAGTTAATTACCCTGTTTGACATTACATTATCAATGGCACTATGCAGTAAGTGTCGTACCTTAGCATCCTTAGCAATTGATGCGATATCTTCAGCAGTATAATCACTCTTCTCCTTTGGTACGGTCTTTGCTGCTTCACCTGCAACTGCAACAGCGAGCTTGGTTGGTTTGTGAGGTCCTTCCTTGATTTTATCAAGATATTCTGGATCTGTAGCTTCCAGAAACATGGTCATCCTCACCTTCCATATGGCATATTCAGATGGTCTCAGTATGGGAACTCTGATGGTTTCATACCGACTTTGAATTTGTGTCTTTGGAGGTTCTTCAATTTTGGTAGGCTTAGTTGGAGTTTCTGTGTCAGACATGATTGTGTTTGGATCTTTAACTGTATGTGCGTTAACAGATAAGCTCTGATACCACTTGTTAGGTCACACACACTGTAGAGGGGGTGAATAGAGTGTAAAATACAATCAAATCGAACTTTTAATATTTCAAGTAACAGAAAACAAACTTTACTGAAACAATAAACTCTGTTACAGTATGTAACTGTTACCTCTCAGTGATGAACAAATATCACGAGAGCTCCTAAGGTTACAATGAATAATCTTCTCGAATATGATAACACTTATAGTGTAAACCCTATGTCTGTGTTTATATACTACACAGTTACAAGATAATCGCTAATTGATATGGAATATAATTCTGCTTCCTAAAATATATCAATCAGATATCTTTTCTTTCAAGTATTCTATTCTTCATAGAATTCCTTCTTCATGCATATCTCTTCTTATGTTTATCTTGATCTTCTTTCCTTTAATCAGCTATTGTCCTTATCTGAACGTCCTTCAGCACTTAAAATCTGATATCCATTTTCTGATGATTATCTCCTGATAATATAAGTATTGATATCCTTAAGTCCTGACTTCCAGTATAAGTACTAATTCCTAGTTAAGTACTGATTTGTCCTGTTAAGTAAGATCTGAAAAAACTAAACATAAATCATATTAGCCATGACATTATCAAATATATCTAACATAACAGTTCATGGTATGACAAATAATTTGAACAGGAAGATAGGTTACCAAAGGGTTGAATCAATAAGCTTATCAATAACAGTTTTACAAGATCAAAGACAGGGTATCTCAAATCAATAACAGGGGTTCATTCTTTTAATAGTTCAATACTCTACATGGCATGAACAATATCCTCTCTATAACTATTTACACAAGTAATTAGAGTTACTTGCCTGAATTCGCTATCCTGAAGGTTGAATTACTGCCACCTAGTATCCCTTTCCCTTTCCTAGCCTGAATGCCCTCACGCTCCGAATCTACAATCAAACCCAAAACCTTAATTATATTCTCAACTCTCGTTCCCAGAACGTTCACTCATTACGATAGCTCGACTATACTTTTGACTCGAACTATACGAATATAGCTTATATACACACATACACATAGCACATAACACATACTTTTCTCATAGCCTTTATAAATACTCAATAATCAACTTATACTTGCTTTAATCTCAACTATTCTTTAAATCAAACGATTCATACACCACTAAATCTTTACAACCATAACTATCACTTATAGCTTTTAAAATCAATCAACTTAGCTCCCTTTTCTTTTATTCCTTAATTCGAACCACATACTATAATCAAACAATCAAATCCATAGACATTTACATATACATACCCGATCATTCTTTCGATTATCAAAAACCAAGTTTTGATCTTTAACTCTTAGGGCCTATTCGGCCTTATTGCAAATACCAACCACAAAATCAACCAAATACTTACTTAGTTCACATAAACACATAACTCATTCAAAAATCCTTAAAGAATCATTTTCCTTTAATCAACAAAATTCGAACTATAACCACACATATATGTTTACATGCAATTCAAGTTCACCACTTAATTAAATCAAACACTCATTTTAACCACAATTTTCGAATTACACATCAAAACATCACTTAATGATTCAAACCCTAATCAATTTTCCTAATTAATCATGCATGCATTCACTTAGCATCAAACCAATCTCTTTTAGACTCATTTTTCATTCGGCTATAACCATAAATCACAACTCAAGAACCAAACAATGACATGCATCACTAATTCTTCTTTTAAACCAACATGCAATCTCATTTCTCACTAATTAAACATAGTTTACACCAAGATCAAGTCACAAAATCCAATTCCTTTTTTATTAGTACAAAGGCCGAACGAAAACCTTAATATGCAACCCTCAAATTTGATTTCTTAAGCATCCAAATCAATTACATAAGTCCAAATACTTTTAAAACAATCATAAAGATCCTTTTATCAATCAACTTATTTTCATCATAAAACCAACTTAATAAACAAGAACCATTCGGTTTTTTTTAAGCAAAACAATACAAGCAATTTTTATTTTGATTCTCTAAATCCTCAACTAGTCAAATCTCTTATTTACCACTAAGAACATGCATGAACAAATCATTTCATCAAGAACAATCGCATTTATTTTTCTAAAAAATCTAGGATTCATTCGGGTTTTTCAAGAATAACTTATGCAACAATCAAAAAATGAGTTTTTGGTGTGGTAGAGCTCAGTGATTACATCATCACTCACCACCGGTTCACCGGAGTTCATCACCGGTGGCGGTGGCTTCACGGTGGTGCCCTCATTCGAGGGTGTCCAACCACGAAACCTCCGATTACTTCTAAAAATCACAACAACAAACACATGCAAGACACGATCATCACAAATTCACATCATCTTAATTCTATATAACAAGAACTCGGCAAAACCGAGCCTACACATACACACACACATCCGCATGCAAGTACCAAACCACACATGCAAGTGGATCAAAGCTTATATATAAAACAAGGATGAAGTTCTATGGAAGAATCCATAAAAATCAAGTGAAGAAGAGAGATGTACCGAGAGAGAGAGAGAGAGAGAGAGAGAGAGAGAGAGAGAGAGAGAGAGAGAGAGAGAGAGAAGAATGAGAAAATGGGAAAAAATAAGGAAGTGGTCTGGTGGAAAAGAAAGAAAGGGGAAGAGAATGAGTTTATATATAATAAGGGGCAGGGATAATTTGGTAATTCACTAATTCCCCTTTATTTTTTATTTAGCTTCTCTTTTTACTCAAATAAGATAGAAATTGAATATTGAATTTATCCCTCTCGTAAAGTCGAAAATTATTGCGAGTGACAATTTTAAGACGTAGATCTCGAAATTAGCTTTCCAGCCATTACTCATAATAAACTTTTGAGCGTACGGTTGATTTTATACGATTTTTACAAGTTTGTGCTAATAATAGCATTTTATCACATAAAAATCAATTTAAAATGCACGATCACCAAAATAAATCCGTCTATCATTTTTAGAAAGTCTCTAGGACTATTTCGAAGATAACAAAACAAGTCTCATGCCTTTACCTTACTCAGATAATTTTATAAAAATGTGCGAAGGTTAAATAAACCTTATTTAAATCAAATAATTCCCTTAAATCCATAAAATATTAACTGATCACGTAATCACGCATACAGACCAGCAAGCACATATTCTGACACATGACAACTCATGTCTGATCATAAAAATTTCCCTTTTTATCATTACTCCTCTTTTCGCGTATCGGGTCACGTTCTGCCTGACGGCCCGACAACACAGCTTAATTCCTAACCTGACTCTTTAAATTGGAACGCGTCTATCTACGCTCTCAGATACTAATATACAATAAAGACATTTAATTATCACTTAAATCACATATTTTATAATCACATCACATAAATCATACTTTATTGACTTAATTACGTCGCAAGATTCTCGGTCGTCACATGCTCCACATTTTTTTTCTGAAACAGAATTAGAATTTCATTCAAGAAGCATCAAAGTTACAAGTCTCGACCAAATGGGTAGGAGCAGACGTGAAAATAACAAAGACAAAGCATTTTAGCTAGACCATGAGCTACCTCATTAGCTTGCTTTCGAATAAATTTGACACTAACACTTGGCAACGACTGAAGCATGATTCTACAATGATCAATGATGTGGCCAACTTCTAAAAGAAACTTGTTCTTGCCATTGATTGCATTGACTGCTACTAGTGAGTTCGACTCCACCTTTACCTTCCTTTCTTCCATGTTCTTCACCCACAAGAGAACTTCTCTTATACCTACCTAAAACTTCAGCTTTCAACGCATCCACAGCTTGAGGGAGAGTAACAGTTCGACCCTCGACGAAAGTCCCACTATGATTTCGCAGAACCATGCCTACAGAGAAAGACCCTGCTCCCTAGAACCATGAAGCATCAACATTAACCTTATATTCCCCAACTTCTGGAGTCTTCCAATTCATCGAGTTGCATGTTGTGTGAGAGTTGTGGCTTATCCCCACTGTCCCCCCCTCTGGCCTTGGCTTCCTTCCAGTCCTGCAGCATTTTTATACTACAATCCATAGCTGCTCTCCCTGGTACCACTTTGCCTTCCCAAAGTTTGATTTGCTCCGCTTAATATTTTATTGGGAAAAGTAAATGATATGCCCTGAACTATTCCTGTTTTATTCGATAGGTCCTGAATAAAAGATTTCGCAAATCGAGTCTTTTAACTTTCAATTTTTTTTGGATCAGGTCATTCCGTTAAAAAGATTCTGACGGTGTTAGAATCTTTCTGACGTGGCAGTGAACTTTAAAACATCGATAGCTGACGTGTAAATTGACAGAAAAACGTAATTAAATAAAAAAGACATAATAGTTCATATACAGACGTTAACAGAATCCACTATTCATATACATACACATAACATATTATCAGTGCGGGCTATTTTTAATATTAAGATTTTATTTTTATATAACATTTATTTTTTATTATGAAACAAATAAACTATAAAAGATAATAAAATACAATATATATGTATTTATGAAGTTAATGACATAAATGGATTTCGTACTATGAACAGGTTAAAAAATCTAGATAGTTATGATCTTAAATTTGAAAATAAATCTGTATAATGTGTCTAATGATATATAGTTATTTAAAATTTATAATGATATAACACATCTATATTATATTATTAAAACAACGTTTGGTGGGACGGTACTCATATTTTTATATTAATACTTTAGTTAGTTTGTTTTACAATTAGAATTTTATTGTAATTTTTGGTTTATTGAACTTTGACACTTAACTGATTTATTAATCTTATTATAATTAAATGAATTTTAATTATTTATTTAAAGATATCTCAATTTTGTAATACTATTTTTCATTGAAATTATACATATCATTTCACTTATAATATTATAGTATTTGAATTTTAGGTAATTGGGATAGATTTCACGTTGTATTTATGTTAGACCTAACATTTTAGTATAAATTAAATTAAATTAATTAATAAAAATAATAAATTATTAGGTTAAAAAATTATATTGATTTTAACATTATATTGATTTTAAGTTAAAATATAACGTTTTAAAATTCATGTGCATGGCATGTGATGTTATTTTTTATGTCTTAATTTCATTTTTTTGTGTCTAATTTCATTTTTTGTGTCTTTTTAGTCAAATTCACCGCCACATCAGCAAAATTCTGACTGCGTCAGAATCTCTTTAACGGAAGGACCTGATCCAAAAAAATTTGACAGTTAAAGGACCCGATTTGCGAAATTTTTTGTTCAGGGACCTATCGAATAAAACAGAAATAGTTTAAGGACTTATCAATTTATTTTCCCTATTTTATTTTGTGTGCAAGATAAAATTCGAGGAATTTAATTTTCACACTTTGTATATTTGCAAACGACATGCAAGCTCAACCACTTGTAATTACATACAAATGATACAATGACTTAGTCACAACTTAAACTGATTATATGTAAACTAACATTCAGATAATGCATAGCTTTCTTCCCATATCAAGATAAACAGATAAGAATTACAGATAAGAATCTGTTAGAGCACGTCCAATGCCAGTGCTAAAATACATTAGCTATTTCTATTATATGAAACCAAAATGTGATTTTATAGTGGCAAGTATAGCAACACCTATACTTGGTTCTATAATTCATTTTGAACGAATTATAGCATTTTCTATTTTATAACCAAGTTTAGCATTGCATCAGAGAGGTGTGTTTTATTTTTAATGCTATATTACAGAAATAGCACATCTTTTAGCATTGCACTGGACTTGCTCTTATCATACATTTTAACAAAATTACTAAACTTATTTCTCTTACAACTTCAAAGTATTTAAATTCATGATTGTTCTCAATACTTCATTGCTCACTGGTAAGGGTCTCAATCCCCCTTACTTTGTGGTGGGGGAGGTAGTTATATTTATATTAGGGGCTGATCTAAACAAATATCTTCTGATCTACCTAGGAGAAAAATAGAATATCTGTGTTCCTTGCCAAACCAACAAAGAGTGAAGCTCAACCGTCATGATGGCTTAAAAATTTGGCTATGCAGGGGAATACTTGATCAACTGCCTGCAATTAACCAAGACATTGCAGCTAACACATGGCAAGAAAAATCCTAGTAGGCGCCACTATATAATGGGAATTATAAATAATAGCAAGAAAATAAATACCTGCCGACCCCCCACCAAATCATAATGAGCATAACATGGTCCTTCTTCGACTCCAAAGACTTTGTAAGTGACCAAGTGCTTGGGTATGAGCTTCACTGTGTCTATTTTTAAAATGACACCAATTAGGTAAACTACATATAAATGAAGTAGTACAATCATTTCCAATTTCCAATTTGATGGGCCGTTAATAATATACCTTGTACGGCTTCGATTGGGCAGATTAGGTCTTTATCTCCTGCCACTGCCAAGACAGGTACATTGCTTTTATGTAGATGGTCTTTATAGAAAAATTTACCACTTCTGTCACATAGGCCACCATCCCTAAAAGCTGTAGCCAGTTGCAATAGAAGTTTGGCTGGTATAGTACCTGTCAGTTTTATGAAACTAATGTTACAGTCTATTCATAAAGGAAATGGTATACAAAGTAGCATAAACCGTGAGGTGATGGCATAATTTTTATTACCAATTTACCATGAACCTAATTTGTAATTCTATATAATCCCTTACCAAGCACAACCTAGAACATTCTGCGTCCTTATACATTTTGTCGGTTTAGAACTGTGACTTAGTCTTCAACAAAGGTTCTACTGAAGTCAAAACTTTGTATTTGACAATAATTTTAGCTTCTCTATATTAATATATAGAATGTTCAAGTGCGACCAGGGTATAAGAGTAGTGGCCAGAATATATGGTCAGGGTATAATCATCTTTCTACTTCTGTTATTTCCTATTCTAAACTGTAACAATAGTTTCCTTACTGCAGGTATTTACTAACTGTGATAATAATTTCCTTGATGCAGGCTTTTGGCTTTTGGAAATAATGTCAAGACCCATATGCTAGTGTTGGGCCTTTTGGGATCTAAAATCCATAGAAACCTGCTGATTGACTGATTGAACAACATACAAAATAAGAAAATTGTTGACACGGTCTATTTTACAACCGCAGAAATATAATAATATGAAGTAGTTGTTAAGTGTTCAAAAACAGATATATTTCAAGGAGGCCTAACATTTTTATAAGGCTAGCGTGAAAAAGAAAAATACTCCAAATTACTAATAAAACAGAAAGTCAAACAGAACTCAAGCTTTAATAGCTACAACCTTCAAGCTTCTGCTTTTGCAAACAATGGACCCTACTTCATACAAAGTTGAAGTGGGCCAAGTGGCAATCAGTTTTAGATGATTACATAGGTTTGCCACAATTGTTCCGAAATTAATATCCATTTCATAGAGGCACTACTCTCATGATTTCCAATCTGCACTTGCATGCAGATACAGTGGGTTTTCCCACAAAGTTACAAAGTTCATTTTTCTAACTGTCAAATGATCAATGACAGTTTAGTTAACAAAACTGATACTAAAGTCATTTGTTGCCTCCGGAGAATTAAGAAAATAGAAAAAGTAAAACTTATTACTAGTGCTAAATATCAAACAGCAGATTGCATCTCTGTTAACAAGGATCACTATATGCAGTATGCAGTGCTTCATTTCTCTCTCAAATGTACAGGTGTTACAACACATGTTTCTCTCATCCACCTTTTAGTATCTAAAAATACGTCAACCACATATATGTTTCCATTAGGACACTTTGTAAAGATTCACAGAAGAAGCATTAGCATGACTAGTTATCTACAACTTAACCTGCTGTAACACAAGAATGTTATACGGAAATCAGTAGTCTGTGACTAGTTATCTACAACCCAACAAGCTACACAAGAATGTCATATTGAAATAAGTACTTTGCACTTACAGAAATTGTTTAAAATTAGCTTTTTTAACAACTCCGGATGCATCATATCCCCGACCGATATCATATGATTGATCCAAGATAACACATAAGGAGGACGCGAAGACAGTGGATATGCCATGGTCAATAATGCCCCCAATGGAACAGCCGGAAGGTTTAGAGCCTGTGCAGGCTCAGCCTGAATGCAAAGTGCAGTTTGGCAAGTGTTACCGCATAAATCATAAATAATGATGATGAAAACAAACATAGGGTGGATTTATATATTAAATGCTCTTACAAGGGGTACGAGTAGTTTCAGCGACGATTTTGAAGACCTGTAGTCAAGTGAAGATGCCAATGTCACTATAGCTGCCAAGTCAGATTCACTTCCTTCATGACCTTTGCAAATGAACACATAAATAGTTATTACAATATAAAGCAAGTTTTACACAGATGCAACCTATTACACCATTGATATCACAATATCATAAGGGCAGTTAGTCCAACAGCGTTATAAGATTAAGTTAACATGCCCATTACCATATCGTGACAGCAGTGCATATAGCAAGATCCCACCCATGGAGTGCCCAACCGCAAGCAATTTACCGTCCTCTGGTTTACTTAATCCCTTTATATATTCCATCTACAATAATCAAAATAATCACAATCAACAAGTGTATGCACACTGCTAATACAACCGTATAAAGGAAATTAATAAGCTCTTGATAAAAACATGCACATCATGAGAAGAAAAGATATATGAATCCCTTGTTTAAACTGATGCCTTAATTAAATATTAGAACGAATCACTACCATTTCACCTATTCTTGGGAATAAAAGTACAAGTTCTTCATAAAAAAATGATAATCAAACAAAAGGTAGCTTGAAAACTCTATAGAATTAGCCGGTACTACAACTAGCTACTTTTTAGAAATGTTTGAAGGTTATGATAAGCAAAAATAAATACAAATATGAATCAGCATCGCATTTATAACACCCAACAAGGGTAAATTTCACCTCACCGCAGCAGGAACATCTTCCTCCAGATAATGATCAAAGTCCCAATCATACTTCACAATCAACTCCAGTTGTCTTTGAAGTTCTTCTACAGTGCTAATGAATCGCTCTTGTAAATCATTTAGTGGGGGTGAAACAGTGCGTTGACTTTCTTCAATAATGGTTATAAGTTTTTGACTCAAATCCCATACTTGACTAGCAACAGCTGAGTCCTGTTTTGATTCCAACAATCTTGAAAGTTTTTCCCTTGCTTCATTAAAAGCCTCTGAAAGATAAGACTCCTTACAGAGTTGAGAATGAGATAACTGATCAAAAAATTTGGTCACTACAATATGTGAATGACCTTCACTGAGAAATCCGGAGACTCTTCCTGATACGTTCATAAAAAACTCTGTCAACTTGGTCACCAATCTTGATTCATTAAATACAGTAGGTAATACTACTGGGGTTTCTTCTTTACCACCACACATCCCGATTACTGTTGAGTCACTCTGAACATTGGTCGATTGAGGTGATGCAGAAGAAGCCCCGGAAGTTACAGTCTTGGCAACATCTTCCAGCTGTGATACAGAAGCCCCAGCGGTTGCAGTTTTGGCAACACCTTCCATCTGCTCAGATTTTTCATGAGCAGATTTCTCAATCTCTTGCACCTCTGACGCTTCCATGCTCAGTCCAGCACCTCGAAGTTCAAGAATCCATGTGTCATATCCTTGCCCGGACATGTGACGGGCAAATGAAGACTGCAAATTCAATGCAAATACAGATTCAAAGTCTTAAGGACGTATGTTAGTGGGTAGAGTTGGCTTATATTAATCTTACATCAATTTAAGAGCTCTACTACCTGATCGATAGCATATCAAGCTAATCATACAAGGTAGAGAGACAATTAATTTCCATAACAAAACAAAACATCTACAGTAACATCAAATATCTTCATGTTTAATTTAATATTAAGTCTAATATACTTATAAACTTATAAGATAAATTCATGGCTAACAACCAGGTTTATATAATTCAGCTAAAGATTCCTTCAATTTTCTATGAACCTAATTGTGTACAGGCTATATATAACATAATACTTGATAACCAAAATCTGTGCACGTTCAATTATGATATCCTCCTGTTATAAAGCATCAATACCGCACAGACAGAACTAGCTTTTCATGATCAGCCTTTTAGGACCTCAATGTTGTCGAACCAATGCAACATTAAAAATTCGGAAAGTATCAATAACTCATAACTAAGTGACGGATAGTAAATAACAAACCAAATTATGTCAAACAGTTACTCAAAAAACAAACAAGAACGAATACAAACACAGAATTCGGGAAAAAAAATGATGAACTGACCTCAGTTGAGAGATCATATCCAATGGCATTAGTCCCCACTCCCGATAGAAGCAACAACGGATGATTCCTCTTGGGAGCCTATACTCAATCACAATTTTAAAATACATTATAAATCAACTTATGTACACGCATATATGCAAGTACGCATAATTCCCAAACATGTAACGAATTTTAACAATTCCACATACATATACGGCGAGAAGCAAATCAGCAAAATTACGATACGATCGAATATTTATTTATCGAAATATATATGTACCTGAGGAGAAGGAAGATAGCGCCAAAGAGCGAGCCTCCAATCAGAAGAATTAACAGAAACATAATGAAGCTCGTCGGCCGTACAAATAGACGGCTTATTCGATACTTTATAAGGACAATCAGTTAAATTTGTTTTAAATTCGTTTGTTGAAAAAGCGCTCGCTCTAATACGTAGAGACGGTGGAGAAGGAGAGCAAAACGACGTCGGACGGCGGCGGAAGGATGGGACGGAGAGTCTCAAGGCGGTTGCTAACTGGAAAGCGGTGCGGAAATCTGATTGAAAAAAGGTTGTCATTTTTGGAAGGATTGTTGCGCGAAAAAAATGTATATTTAATGTCTTTGTTGCTGGCGTGTCTTGCAATGCGGGTTTGTTAGATTTTTTGTCTTGACGCTTAGGCGGTGCTCAAGAATCGGGTGAGAGAATGTTCCGGTTAGGTTTAAATTTAATTACTCTCTAATCTCTATTAATAAAAAAATACAAAAATGTAAATTGGTTCGAGTATAATTATCAAACTTTGGTTATTACTAAACCAGGGTAGCACGGGGTACCCTCTTATATACATAATCATGTACAATCATTATTTAAAAAATATAATATATATAATTATTTTATTTTTCAATATATATAAATATATAATTTAATCATCAGGTTAAAAATCGAAGTTACACAACTTTTCATTTAAAAAATATTGAAATTATTAAAAAAGTTTAAATTGGTAATCACAGTAAAATCATACTTATTAAAAATTATTACACTGTAGAATCAAATTTAAAATCAAGTAATTTTATCAAATTTTAATTATAATATTTTTATTATATTTATTATTCTAGATTAGCATCAAATTTTATATTTTTAAAATAAAATTTTACAATTTATGATGAGATTCTATAATAAAAGCAATGTTGTTCTTCATATAAGATAGTTTTCAATGGAGTAAATGCCTACTAAACCAACCACCTAAGGGTATCTCCGGTCATAACAAGCCATTAGCTAAAAATCTAGTTGGCATATTAAAAATAAAATTTATAGAGAATATCTAAAAAATTCATCACTCCAATAAGCAAAAGTTTTGTCGAACCCCAAATAAAATTCCATGTCATCGGTTATCATATAAAAATATATATTCTCTTTATAATAACTTCAAATATTAATAACATGCTATTTTTAAAATATAGCTAATCATAACTTCACCGAGGAAACTGCATTATAGGTTCAACAAATTTTACATATCAATTAGTTTAAGTTAATTTAGTCAATTATTTTTCGTAACACCATCGGAGATGTTCTAACACGTGCGAGGCACAAACATACTCTAAAATATTACATATTTTTTTTATTAATTTTGATTTTTGTTTGATATTATTTGAAATTCAAGTTAATAATAGATATTGCGACATTACAAACTTATTTTTGTGTTATGTTCATAAAAAAATTCCATCGTGGCTATATTATTGTCGACTTACCGGAAAAGATTTAATATTTCATAACATGGTATTTGTGTGTATGTACCCTGTTGATATGAATTTCGTTTAAAATATGTGCGTGATGTAAATGCGATTATATCATTGTCAAATTGCCACTAAATATTTGATACTACATGGTATATTTGTATTGTATTGGTAGGAATTTACTGTAAAACAAGATGTGACAATTGTATTGTGTATTTTTTAAGCAATAAGTTGATACCTCATAATTATTATGAATAATGATGTGTTTATTTTATATATCACAAGTGCACGGTGTCTGTTGTTAGTAAAAACTAGCAAGTACGGGTCGAATCCACAAGGAGATAGGCTCTATCAGTTTCGACTCAATAACTATAGATTGTTTCAATAGCAAAACGATTGTGTGAATAATATCTTACTAACTAATAACTAAAACTAAATTAACACTAAACTATTAGATTCTAAACAAGGATTAAAAAACCTAGGGCAGTCAGGTCCATCATGCTCACACAATAACTGGCTTATAAGCTAAAGTCACTAAAGTGGTCATTTAACTAGAGTATGTTAATCTCTCTCAAGTATCAACACTCTCGAAACACGTTTATACATCAATGACTTTTAGTAATTCAATTAATCAGGCAATTAAAGCAAGTGTTGTCTCGTAAAGGTTTAGTGAATTTACCTACAAAATTCATTTTTTTCTGCCAAGTCTCAAGTATGCAAAATATCATAGTACTCCACACATGTAAACTGCAATTACACAATTTCTGAAAGTCTTTCCGATTCGCACATCATTTGTACACAACTATCCAACTCAAGTCAATAATCGCTCCAAGTCTGCCCCAAAACATCAACATGATCGAGGAAACTATTAGAAAATGGAACCAACTTGAGATACAGCTGAGATTCATGTGCATGAATATAAATTCATGGCCATGAATTTTTTCTGGGATACAAACAGAGATTCATGGGCATGAATATAAATTCATTGCCATGAATTCTTGCCGGGTTTTTTTTAACAATAACTAATAGTTGAAATTTTGTTCCTTTCTAAGAGGACTCAAACTTTCATGTTTGGATCCAAGATATTTTCTTAGTGGAATCCATAAATAAATGGAGTTGTAATGGCTAGCTTGAAATGGGTTTGTGGTTGATTAAGTTGTAAAAAACTTAAGTACCACATTGATATGGTAAAAGAGAGTTGGTGGCTTTATATTGTATAACATGCAAGTGTGGTGCACAACTACTAAGGCATGTGGGTATGCATGGGTGTTGTGTGGGCCTCGCGCGCGCACACACGCGCGTGCCGCCGCCGCCTCGCCTCGCCTCGCCTCGCCATGACATGACACGACTCCGGTGGAGTCGGGTTGAAGGGCGATTTGAGCGAATGTCTCGGCGTCTCACATATGCGAGGTGATCTAGGCGAGGGATTTTACAATTGTTTTAATTAAATAAATAGTGACTTAATATAATATTTTAATATAAATATTATTTGTTAGAATTTGTTAGTGGGCCTAGAATTTATGGGCCTGGGCTTGGTAAATTGGGTCTGTCTAACTGTTACATTCTAAAAAAAATTCATATTGAAATATGGTTTAAGTAAAATATTTATGTTAATTAAAACTGATCAGTTACGTTTTTTTGGGATTAAAAAGAAGAAAAATGTTTTTGATGAAAAGATATATAGATCTGAAAAACCCTAGCAGCCTCCCCATCTCCCTTCTCTTTCTCTCTCCCTGAAAAATATACATACATACATAGGTTTTTCGGGCGACTGAGGTCCGATCACCGTTGAGCATCGCGCTGCTGTGAGCCCGGTGTTCTGTTGTTGTTTTATCCTGGGAGTGCTATTGCGGACTCTGAACACAGTAAGTTGGGGCAATAAACTCTTCAAGAACAGCCTCTTCCTCTTGAGGGATTGGTGACTCAGCTGTGAAAGCTTCATTACGATAAGCTTTCTTTCTTGTCTTGTATTATTTAGCAGTTTCTGATTATTTTATGTTTTCAACCTTCGTGGCTTGTTTTCTTTATTGGTGATTTTCCTTGTTCTTGTTATTTGTAATATAACTTCCTCGTTGTGTTTATTTAGTCATCGTACTATTGTTCCTTTTCACAACAATCTTGAAGAGTTTATTTGTTATATTGTTATTTAACGAGATGGTTAACGAAACTGATACTCTTGTTGGTGAGACTCCTGTTGTTGTTGGTTCTGGTTATGGAGTTACTGCGTCCACCATAGATTAGACCACGTACAGATTTCCACAACCTATTGATTTATCGGGCATGCCTGATAAATTCAGTGGGGGGGCTTCTTTTTCTCGCTGGCAGAAAAAGGTGAAACTCTAGTTAACTGTTAAGGGTCTATGGCCGGTGGTATAGTATGATCATCCTGTTGTGGATAAAGAAAAGCCTGAAACTCTGACTGTTTATGCGCTATGGGTGGAGAAGGATGGGGTGGCTAGGGCTGCCATTCTGGCTGCTTTAGCTAACACTCTATTTGATGTTTATTCATCCGATGCTTATAGTGCTAAGCAGTTGTGGGAGAAGCTGGACCAAACCTATAATACTGATTCTCAAGGTCTTGAGAAGTATTTTTTGGCGAGATTTCTTAATTACAAGCTGGTGGATACCAAATCCATGACTGAGCAAGTACATGAGTTTGAGATGTTGGTACATGCTTTGGGTGAGTCTGGAATGGAATTACCTGAGAAGTTTAAGGTGATGGCTGTGATTAAAAAACTCCCTAAGTCTTGGGATGAGTTTGCTCTCTCCCTGAAAAGACAGAAAGGAGAGATCACATGGACAACCCTTATGCTGGACATCTATGTGCAGGAACAGCACAAGTCCAAATAAGGACATATGATGCATGTTGAACATAGGAGTAGTTCGAAGGTGAACGTAGTGACTGTTGGGCAGAAAAGGAAATATGTCAGTAAGAAGGATAACACTAAACCGAAAAATGACAAGAACAAGGCTAACAAACCAAAGGAAAACAAACCTTGTTGGTCTTGTGGACATGCTGGTCATTGGAGTAAAAAATGTCTTGTGAAGAAAGCAAAGAAAGCTGGAGTGGTAGCTCAAGCAAACACTGTGCTTGGACTTGCAACCACTAGTGGGCTTGTGGCTAACATGGTTGTTGGTGAGGTTGTTGCCTCTGACGCCAACGACGAGTATGTTAACTACAACCCTGAGCTACTTTCTACTTATCTGTCTAATGAATGTTTGATTGATACTGGAGCTAATATGCATATTTGTGCTGATATTACTCTTTTTGTATCTTATCAACAGACTCATGGAGTGACAGTGACGATGGGGAATGCTAGTGCTGCTCAAGTGCTTGGAATAGGAAAAGTGGACCTGAAGTTTGCTTCTGGGCGGATTTTATCTTTCACTAGAGTGCATCATGTTCCCTCTATTCGTAGAAACATTACTAGTGGAAGCTGTTTAGTTAAGAATGGCTTTGAATTTTCTCTGAAATGTAATAAAGTAGTTATTACACATACTGGTATTTTTTATGGCAAGGGTTACTTGTCTGACGGTTTATTTTTAATAAATATGGAGCCTGTTTTGGGCAGTTTTATTAATGATAGTGTTGTACCTTCTGTTAATGTGTAGAATCATCTGATTTGTGGCACTTACGACTTGGTCATTTAAATTTTGGTACTCTAAAGAATATGATGAATTTAGAGTTGATTCCAAATCATGCCATTGATAAGAAAACTAAATGTCAAGTATGTGTGACTGCTAAATTAACAAGGAAACCATTTCATAATATTGTTAGGGATTCTGACTTGTTAGATTTAGTACACACAGACATATGTGAATTTGGTGGTGTGTTGACTAAGGATCATTGTAGATATTTCATTACCTTAATAGATGATTGTAGTAGATATTGTTATGTTTATTTGCTTAAACATAAAGATAAAGCATTAGATAAATTCATTATATTTAAAAATGAAGCTAAAACACAAACTGGTAAAGTACTTAAAAGGTTGAGGTCGGATAGAGGTGGTGAGTATACGAGTACCTCGTTTAATGAATTTTGCGCAAGCAATGGTATAGTTCATGAGGTGAGTCCTCCACACACACCTGAGTCTAATGGGGTGGCAGAGCGAAAGAACAGGACTTTTAAAGATATGATTAACAGTATGCTGATTAATTCGGGGTTGCCTAATTACATGTGGGGAGAGGCTCTGAATACGGCTTGCCATATTCTGAACAGAGTCCCTCTGAAAGATATGGATAAGAATCCTTATGAATTATGGAGAAAGTGTAAAACTAGTTTGAATTATTTTCGTGTGTGGGGGTGCCTTGCCAAGGTGCTTGTCCCTGAACACAAAAGAAAGAAACTAGGACCGAAAACTGTTGATTGTATCTTTCTGGGCTATCTTGAAACCACAATTGCTATGAGATTTTTGGTTTTAAAATCTGACATAGATGGTATTGTGGCGAATACGATAGTTGAGTTTCGTGATGCAACATTCTTTGAGGATGTGTTCCCTATGAAGACTGGTATACCACAAGGTAATTCTGATGATGATCCCACCCGTACATCGAGTTCCATTCTCGATCATGTGGAAATGATGTTGAATGTGGGGGTGAATCATGGTAGTAGCTCTACTCCTAACGAAGTAGAGGAACCTAGAAGGGGTAAGCGTGCAAGGGTAGTCAAGGACTTTGGAACTGATTATATCACTTACAATGTCGAGGATGAACCTTTAACTTTCCATCAGGCCATGGATTCTTCGGAGTCAAGGCACTGGAAAGGCGCTGTGAAGAGTGAGATGGACTCTATTGTTTCTAACGAAACATGGGAGTTAGTCGATCTCCTTCCTGGGTGTTCTACTATAGGATATAAGTGGATTTTCAAGAGGAAGTTAAACCCTGATGGTTCAAAAGATAAGTACTAGGCTAGGCTAGTTGCTAAGGGCTTTAGGCAAAGAGAAGGAATTGACTATTTTGATACATACTCTCCTGTTGCTAGAATGACAACAATCAGATTGCTTATTGTATTGGCTTCCGTACATGGTCTTATCATCCATCAGATGGATGTACAGACAACTTTTCTTCATGGTGACCTTGAAGAAGAGATTTATATGGATCAGTCTGAGGGATTTGTTGCTTCTGGTAATGAGAGGAAAGTATGTAAGTTAGTCAAATCCATTTATGGCCTAAAATAAGCTCCTATAGACAGGAATAAGAAGTTTGATGAAATTGTTTTAAGCTTTGAGTTTTTAGTTAATGAAAGTGACACGTGCGTCTACTATAAGGTTAGAGGAAATGAATGTGTGTTTGTGTGCTTATATATGGATGATATTTTATTGTTTGGAACCAATATTGAGATTATTAACGAGACAAAGAGTTTCTTGAAAAGGCATTTTGAGATGAAGGATATGGGTGAAGCTAGTGTGATTCTTGGGATCAAGTTGACTCGGTCAACTGATGGAATAACCTTGTCACAGTCTCATTATACAGAGAAATCTATACTTGAGAAGTATGGTTATTCAAATTGTAGAATTGCTAGTACTCCATTCGATCCTAAAGTTGGCCTTATCAAGAATAGTTCAGGTGTTCCTGTGTCTCAGTTAAGGTATTCTCAGATTATTGGGAGTTTGCAATATCTTGCTAATGTGACTAGACCGGATATTTCTTATTCTGTGTCTAAGTAAGCTAGATATACATGTTGTCCGAACAAGACTCATTGGGAGGCACTGGATAGAGTTCTTAGATATCTCAAGGGAACAATTTCTCTTGGCTTGCATTATAAGAGATTTCCAGGGGTACTCGAGGGGTACAGTGATGTAAGTTGGATAGCTAAGAAATCTGGTTCCAATGGAGTGACTGGATATGTGTTTACCCTTGCAGGTGGAGTAGTGTCCTGGAAGTCTTCTAGACAGACTTTGATTAATCGGTCTACTTTTGAGGCTGAGTTGTGTGCACTTGATGCCACGGGGACGGAGGCTGAATGGTTACATGGACTCATGAGTATGTTACCTGTAGTAAGCAAGCCTCTTTCTACCATTTCTGTTCATTGTGATAGCCGTACAACTATCGACAAAGTCAGAAGTGTTAAGTATAATGCTAAAACAAAGAGACACATCCAAGTTAGTCTTAAGTCTATAAGGGGTCTTGTGTCTGATAGGATTATTGCTATAGAGTTCATAGAACTCAGGATAATATAGTTGATCTTTTGACTAAGGGGCTTGAGCATGTTGTGGTCCTTAAGTCGAGGTTGGGATGGAACTGATAACCCATCATGGTTCATCTACAACGGGAACCCAATACACCTGAGAGGAGATCCCTCAAAGTGTATTCAATATGGTAATAACAAGTTATAAGGATGAACCGGTAGTACCTCCACTATATATATAGATTGATACTTACGTATCTGTGTCTATTCCCTGGAAACCTCAAAATGTACTGAAACTGCTAGTGTAGCAAGAGTTTTTTAGAACTCTGAATGGGGTCAAGTCGTAAGACGAGATGTTAGCAGTACATCTTTGGAGATGCCCAGCTAAGTGAATGTTATTATGAGGTCGCAATAAGAGGAAAGGGTTATTCCTCGAAGCATTCGACGAACAGAATAGAGACACGACCATAATGTCTCAAAGCTGTAGATCTGACCATAGCCTTTGACTTGTCATCATCTATGGTGTGTGGTTACAATACACGAATAAAGATTCAAGGTGAAATATTCCATCTATATCCGGTAGCCATCGCAGTAGAGGACTTAGGAGGGTTCAAACCTGGAAGGGTACCAACTCTGAAAAACAAGTCATGATAAAATTAGATATGTATTTCAGTATGGATTTATGGGGGATTGTTAGAAAATGGAACCAACTTGAGATACAGAAGAGATTCATGTGCATGAATATAAATTCATGGCCATGAATTTTTTCTGGGATACAACAGAGATTCATGGGCATGAATATAAATTCATGGCCATGAATTCTTGCTGGGTTTTTTTAACAATAACTAATAGTTGAAATTTTGTTCTTTTCTAAGAGGACTCAAACTTTCATGTTTGGATCTAAGACATTTTCTTAGTGGAATCCATAAATAAATGGAGTTGTAATGGCTAGCTTGAAATGGGTTTGTGGTTGATTAAGTTATAAAAAACTTAAGTACCACATTGATATGGTAAAAGAGAGTTGGTGGCTTTAGATTGTATAACATGCAAGTGTAGTGCACAACTAATAAGGCATGTGGGTATGCATAGGTGTTGTGTGGGCCTCGCGCACAAACACATGCGCGCCGCCGCCGCCTCGCCTCGCCTCGCCATGACATGACACGACTCGGGTGGAGTCGGGTCGGAGGGCGATTTGGGCGAATATCTCGGCGTCTCGCGTATGCGAGGCGATCTGGGCGAGGGATTTTACTATTTTTTTAATTAAATTAATTGTGACTTAATATAATATTTTAATATAAATATTATGTGTTAGACTTTGTTAGTGGGCCTAGAATTTATGGGCCTAGGCTTGGTAAATTAGGCATGTCTAACTGTTACATTCTAAAAAATATTCATATTGAAATATGGTTTAAGTAAAATATTTATGTTAATTAAAACTGATCAGTTACGTTTTTTTGGGATTAAAAAGAAGAAAAACTTTTTTGATGAAAAGATATATAGATCTGGAAAATCCTAGCAGCCGCCTCAACTCCCTTCTCTTTCTCTCTCTCTCGGAAAAATATACATACATACATAGATTTTCCAGGCGACTGAGGTCTGATCGCCGTTGAGCATCGCGCTGCTGTGAGCCCGGTGTTCTGTTGCTGTTTTATCCTGGGAGGGTTATTGCGGACTCTGAACACAGTAAGTGGGGGCAATAAACTCTTCAAGAACAGCCTCTTCCTCTTGAGGGATTGGTGACTCAGCTGTGAAAGCTTCATTACGATAAGCTTTCTTTCTTGTCTTATTATTTAGCAATTTCTGATTATTTTATGTTTTCAACCTTCATGGCTTATTTTCGTTATTGGTGATTTGCCTTGTTCTTGTTATTTGTAATATAACTGCCTCGTTGTGTTTATTTAGTCGTCGTACTATTGTTCCTTTTCACAACAGAAACTCCTTCTAATAATTCTTTTAGGTTTGAAAAATATATCCCTTTAATAAATCTTACAATTCATAATTCTAATGATTGGTGATTAGATTATGGAGCCAGTACTCATGTTTGTAATGAACGCTCGTGGTTTTCAAATTATTAGAAATCATGTGGAAAATATGTAATTTTAAGAAATGATTCGGTGGCTAAAGTCATGGGAAGAGGAAGAATAAACCTGGAATTCACATCTTAAAAAACTTAGTTCTGAATAATGTTCTTCATGTACCTACAATTAGGAGAACTCTTATTAGTGGTTCAAGTCTTCTTAGGTATGGATATCGAATTGTTATGGAATCAAATAAAGTTGTAACCTTCAAGAATAATGTATTTATTAGAAAAGGTTATGTAAGTGAATGATTAATAAAGTTGAATATTTCTCCCAATATTATCAATAAAGATATCTCTCCAACTGCCTTAAATACTGAAAATTCATCTATGTGGCATGAAAGTCTTGGACAAGTAAATTATGGTACGATACAAAGAATGATTAATAAAGGTTTACAACCCTAACCATAATATTAAAGAAAGATCTAAATGTGAAATATGTGCACAATGCAAATATGCTAAAAAGGCTTTCTCCAACATAACTAGAGATTCTTCTTTATTAGATTTAATAATAGTTACGTGTGTAAAAATGGGGACGGTAGAAAATATTTTGTAAGCTTTATATATGATTACTTCAAGTGTTGTTATGTGTACCTTCTTTAAACTAAAGACGAGGTTCTAGGTTGTTTTAAAACTTATAAAGTCGAGTTTGAGTAACAAACCGAAAAATATATTAAAATTATAAAATCTGATAGAGGTGGAGAATATATGGATATTAACTTTACTCAATTTTTTCAAGAACATGTAATAATTCATGAAGTCGCATCCCCTTATACTTCACAATCTAATGGAGTTGTCGAGATAACAAAATAGAACTTTACTAGATATGATAAATTTTATGCATGTAAGTTCGGGTGCTCCCGAAAATCTTTGGGGAGAGGCATTGATCGCTGCTTGTTATGTGCTAAATAGAATTCCTAATAAGACCGCTAATGTTACATCTTATGAATATTGGAAAAAATAGAAATCTAAAACTTGATTATTTTAAAGTTTGGTGTTGTTTAGCTAAAGGAGGTATTCCCGAACCAAAGAAAATAAAACTAGGATCTAATACTGTAGATGTTGTTTTTATTGGGTATACTCAAAGTACAACTAATAGGTTTCTTATAATTTATTCTGATAATCCCTAACATATTTAAATAGTAGCAAAATGATCATTCAAGTTGCAATAATGTGAATGCCTAAACTAACATATTTGACCAATTAATTAACAATCAAATGTGACGCAAAATACTGGACTTCAATTGGTAATTTAGGTTGACTTGAGAAAAAAATATAGATTAAGGTATAATTACTATAATTTGGGATTAACATATGTGTTAATATGTGTTTAAGATATGAACATAATATTTCAACACCCTAGTAGTCAAACAAAGGTGGATGTTAATGTTGTTCTAATACTTAAATTCTTCGTGGGAATACGAAAATTAGTTGGCGAATTAGAATCACTGGAGATTTGAAAGTTCCATGTGATTAAACTAGCAATTAAAACACTAAAGTAAAGATATTTGAGTATTTTATTGAAAAAATCAAGATTAAATGAGAGGCATATTTTTATTAATAGAAATTTAGTTGTGCTAGTTATAATATAGTGGTAAATATTTTATCTTTTGTATTGACTTGAATTAGAAGTAGAATGGTGTCTGGTAATTAACGGTTTAAAATTTAGTCTTCGTGGGATTGAATTATTTATATTACTTATTGCAACATGTGCATTTATATTTGAGTTTTAAAATCGCTAACAATAAATACCTCTCTGACCTGTTCAGCTATCATGAATTAATGATGCTTCCAACACCTCTCTTGTCAATAAGGGCTTATCCTGATTTCCTAAATCATTTATCGTGACCACATATATTTGTGTATGACCACCTGAACCTCTTCCATTTCAGCTACAACCTCATGTGATCAATTCTAGGTTCACTTAACCAGTGGAACCTTATCCAACACACCCCAATTCCTTAAGAGAACCTAAATTTATTCCAATCACCTATTTGTTGGACCTAAACCATACCTAAATTGCTCTTAATTCGTGCTCAATTTTTTTATAAGGTATTAAATCGAGTTAATGTTAGATTTTGGCCATCATATTCCTTTAACCAAATCCAACCATTTCACTGACATGAAATGAGGTGCATTTTTTAAAACTTAAATTAATAGTAAATTTATCATATTTGTTAGTTGGCAGTTTTTTTAAAAGAAAATCAAATGAAAATGTTACTATTTATCTTTTCTATATATAATAGGAGAACAAGGGGATAAATTCATGAGATTAAAAAGTCTCATTGAAAAGACTAAGTTACCTTTGTTTTTAATATTTATATAAAATATGTGGTTTGAGAGTATCGAACTTGAGATATTTCATTCACCTATACAACCTCATACCACTGCATCATATTGTCACATGTGCTTTTTATCATACACTATATATATAATAGGAGAACAAGGTGATAAATTCATGAGATTAAAAAGTCTCACTGAAAAGACTAAATTACCCTTATTTTTAATATTTATATAAAATATGTGGTTTGAGAGATCCGAACTTGAGATATTTCATTCACCTACACAACCTCATACCACTGTACCATATTATCACATGTGCTTTTTATCATACACAAATGAATATTTATTTAACTTTAAAGAGAGTTACTTGAATTCCACAAAAAAAGATAGTTACTTGAATATTTGTAGAGTTAATTTTAAAGAATTGAATTTCATATATAAAGTTAGGCATAGTACATAAATGGATTATTATTTTATTTATAAATTAGTTTTTAGTTTAAAA
Source organism: Apium graveolens (assembly GCF_009905375.1). NCBI lineage: Eukaryota > Viridiplantae > Streptophyta > Magnoliopsida > Apiales > Apiaceae > Apium > Apium graveolens. The sequence goes on along the minus strand of NC_133651.1, from coordinate 229,257,582 downwards.
ATATATCTCATATATTTTTAACATATTTTTTATTATAAAAATAATTAAAATGTACATATATAATTTTTAAAGAAAATATGAAAATAGAATCGATTATATGTAAATAATCTATATTTGTATTACTTATTTAGATAAGTTCGAATTATAATGAGTCAATTCATTTTAGTTTATTTCGAATTTGAAATCAGAACTTGGCCCATTATTCAAAAAAACTCAAAAAACATCGTCACATTCTACGTTTAGTAAATTTAAATTAAAAATTCGGCGAGAAAACCTTGCCAAGAATGTGAAATTTTTTAATATCTTATGTTAATATAAATTAATGTGTTTGAGATCTTCATAGGATCAAGTCAATTGATTATTTGTATTAAAATTACTAGTTTCACTGGTAGCGCATTATTGTTTTTGGTACTTGTTCTGATTTTAAAAATATTCAAAATTTGATATGAGATATCACGAGATTTGTTAGAACTACAATGATATATTAAATCGATTTATTTTTCATTTTTATTTAAAAAAACTAGCTTTTTAAAAATAATTCTTTCAGATAAGCAATATTCATTGATCAACATAATTTTGTACAAATATTTTGAATTATTCAAATAAAATTTATATCTATACTATATTAGGTAATGAATCACACACAGAGGGGGGGGTGAATGTGTTTTTCTGATTTTAGGCTTTTCTTGAAAGTTAATGGTTGAACAAAGTAAATTAAATCTTGTCTAGAAAAGTGTTCATGCAGAATTTAAACTTGCAGAAAATAAAGAACATAAATCTTTAAAACTCACTTAATTTTTATATTAAAAATTAAGACTGTTTTGCTACAAAATTTCTAAGCTCTTTGATGTTAAAGAGCTTAGCTTCTTCTTGAGAGCGATACAAGAGATTTGATCTAAATTGTTACATCTAACTAGAGGACCAGTGTTAACTTTATAACTCAGTTAACTGCTGGTTTACACAGTGGATAATAAACATGCTATTAGCTTTTCTAAACTGTCACTTGTTATTTCTATTTATAGAAAAACAAATCTTCCATTTCTGGCTAAGCATACCTTTAGCATCCTGTGTTTACTTTAATCTTCCTCTGTTAGTTAATCTTTGCAATTGATCTTGTACACTCTTCAAGATGCTTTTTGTAGACTTGTCAATCCAGTTGTTGATTGTTTATCTTGGATATTGAACTGATCTGCAATTCTATACTTTGAGACTGTACTTCGAGATCTCCAGTTTGAATTAATAGAACAGTTGATATCTCGATAAGTACATAGGCTTATCGAAATCTCTAGCACTCCATATTGAGTTTGACTTTTAGAGGTCTTCATCATGTCGAAATCTCTAGTCTTCACATCTTCACTATGACTTATCGATAACTCTAAGTTCTTTAGTGAAGGAATGACTTGTCGATATCTCCAATCTTCAGTTCTTTAAAATTGGCTTATCGATATCTTCTTGAGTTCTCGAGTAGATTTCTTGTCTTCTCCACTCCAGGTGGATATTGCTCATCCGTCGAGTATATATATAGCTCATCCATCGAGTAGATATATAGCTCATCCATCGAGTAGATATATAGCTCATCCGTCGAGTAGATATTGCTCATCCGTCGAGTAGATATTGCTCATCCATCGAGTAGATATTGCATATTCGTCGGTACAATCTAGAGTTCTCGAATGACTTCTCTATACCGTTAAATCTGTGACTTGTAGAGATCTTGACTTAGAATATTTTTCTCCAAACAGATTTATTCAACTCCAAGCTTCTTCAAAATTTTTCTGAGGCATGATCTTCTTGATCTTCTTCCAGATAGAATCCTTAGGCTTGATACTGTTTTAGGAAAAAGATTTCAGTCTACTCCTTTGCATTTTTACAGACTTTAAGTGTTACCAAAATATGGAAGAAACAAGCGTTTCCGCGACAAGTACAAAATACAAATTAAGATAACAATACAACTTACTTAGGGTTGACAAATTGTCTTAGTCTTGTTAAAGTACTTGCATGTCTTTTACAACAATCTCCCCCAATTTGTGAGAAGATTGCTTCACACAAATTCATGCCTATTAACAAGACTAACCCCAAGTTTAAAACTGATGGAAGATAAAATTAAAACATAAATCTTGATAGAATTACAGCTTGTGCAACATAAGATTCACCAGGTTTCATGATTACAAGAATCAGAAAAGACAGTTTTTACATCTGCTTCTTCTCTAAGTTTATCCTTTAAGTGATCAAGAATTTCAAGTTCTTCTATAATGAGTGTTCCACTTAGAGCTTCCACAAGTTTTTGCCTTGCTGCCTTAGGGTAACCGTGGTCTAGATACTCTAGGATGAATCTTGAGAATCCACCAACTTTGATGTTTAGAAATCTACCATCTTTAGAAATTCCCCTCATTCCTTTTGGTTTCAACTCTTCTGATCTTTTTATAAACATATCTATTTCTTCATCATGTCTCCTTCTTCTTTCTTCAGCATCAGCCTTATCTTTTTTCTTTGTTTCCTCCATTTCAATTAACCATTCAGCCATAGATGATCTCCATGTCCTTGTAACAGTGTCCTTGCCTTTTAACAAACTTAACCCTCTCTTAATTTCTGCATGAGTCAAAGAATCCATTAAGTTTTTGTCTAGAAGAGTGAATGTACCATCCTTAAAATAGACTCTAACTTCTCTCAGGGATATAACCCAGATTTTAACAATTTCCTCAGCTGAATGTTGGAAATGGTCTTCATCTGAGGTGCACCAATTTAGAGGTAGAAATTCAGACTCCTTAAAGCAATTATAGATGGCCCTTTCAGTGACTTCCACTTCCTTTACAGGCTTGACTTTCTTAGGCTTTCTCCCAACAGATTTGAGCTTGAGTTTTAGTGAAGGTTTGGCTAAAGGTAGGGTTGTCATTTTCTTGAGATTTGTGAGGCTTGAGGTGATTGGAATTTTTTAGGAAGGAGTTGGCAAATTTTCTGTAAAGAAATTTTGGCTTAGATGTTTGGGAAGGTTTGATGTTAGAGATAGTTGATGTTGTGGGTTGAGCTAAGGTTTGAGATGGTTGTATTTGGATTTTTAGGGTTATTTGAGTTCCTGAATCATCATGAGGTTTTCTGCTCTTCCTCTCCCCTCTTCCCATCTTCTCATCATCTTTCTTGTCATCCTCCTTCTTCTTCTCTCTACCCTTGCTACTAGATGGCTTACTAGACTGACTCGGATTTGAGCCAGAAGGATTCTGATCACTCTTCTTGTGCTCATCATCATCCAAGTCATCATTGTTAAACTGAGTTTTGGGCAAGTTGACTTCTGCATTATCCAGATATCTCCTTAGTAGCTTTATCATTTCCAAATCATCATGGTTCTTGTTTTTCTTATCTTTTAAGCTAGTTCCTAGGATCATGATAAGCTTCTCATTGCTCCTGACACATTGTTTAGGGATTTTGAAAAATCTGAATTGTTTGGTAGTTGGACAATTGTATGATATACCATTGCTTGGCTGTAGATAAGCTTCAGGAAAGGAAGCTACATGAGCATCTTTTAGTGTAGTTAGTAGCTTTGTATCTTCACGAGTTATAGATCTAACTTTGCTGATAAAGATATCTAACTCAGATGCCCTCCTTGAGACAAGGCAACTGAGAGATACATGCATACGTCTGTCTGTCCTTGAGTCATTTGCATTAACCACTATCCTATCTTCCAGAAAGTTGTCCTTGTTGATCTTGATCACTCATATCAAATTGATTGTCTTATCCAGGGCCTTTTTATACGTGAAGTGATTGTTGTTGATAGAAGCTTTTAAGGCATTGAGTAGTTCTTCAAACTCTCTGCTCAAACTAGGTCCTTCAGTAGACCTAATAAGTCTCTCCTTGTCAAGATCAACTTCTTTAGCTTTCTTACCAGCACCCTGAACTTGATGTTGAGATGACCTTGATTGTGCCAACTTGGCCTCTATCTCCCCCTTAGTCTTGTTGGCAGGTATGAGAAGGGGAGTAGGAATTTCAGGCCTTACTTGTTCAGGCAAAGAAGGTAGTGGTATGTTGAGTTTACCCATGATGGCTCCTAAAGCTATAGAATTCTGCATTTGAAGATGCTTATGGGAATCCACCAGAGTTTGGATATCTGTTTGTTGGCTTTTGACAAGAGATGTCAAAGCCTCAACTTGTGCAGCGAGAGATGAGTTGGAGTCTTCCAATGCTGTGACTTGACCCTGTCGAGACTGAATTTACAGATTAGTTGAAGTGGATCCAGGATGATAAGAGATGCTAGATGTGCCAAAGTGTTCTTTTATAGCCTCTTTGATCCCTTCCACTAGAAAAGCTGAGGGCTTAAATCTGCTCTGGTGAAGTTGATCCAACTGAACCTTGGTCTCATTTGAATGAGTAATTTGTTTATAGATCATTTTATGAAGATTGGTGAACGATTGTTTGAGGTTTTTGACTTCCTTCTCAATGGAGGCAAGATCCATCCCGGTCATTTGCTTAGAAAAATGTTTGTATTTAAAAGAGATCTGATCTTGAGATGGTACAATCTTGTCCATTTTCTCATTCACCAGTTTCCTGATTCTGTCTTCATTGCCGGTAAGTTTGATTTCAAGAGCCTTACCAAACAGATGAAATGCTTTGAGCTGAGCTTTGTATACATCTGTAATGGCATCATAGACAGCTTCTAGATTCAAGTCTCTTGCATTGCTGCTAAGAATAGTAACATATTCTTCTCGAAATATGGCCAGAACTTGATTCATCTCTAAGGCAAAGTCATTAGACATCCATACATCCACATTCCCATCTGGCTCAACATTATTGACAATTTTCTCTTTTTGCTCCTCAACCTCTTCATTGTAAGCAACCATGATAGCTTGATAGTCTTGGTTGCTCATGTCTAAAGTTAGAAGATGTTGTGAGATGTTGGCCAGTCCAGAGATCTGCTCTACTAGTAGATCATCTACAGAAGTTGGTTGAGAGGCAGATTCTTGTAGCCACTGAGAGAGTATGTGAGGTTGTTGAGGTTGAGAGGTGGATGGTTCATCAGAAACTCCTGTGACTGAGATCACAGTTTGACTCACAGATTGCTCTGTGGTTTTGACAGTGTGTTGTCCTCCACTTGGAGCAGGAACCTCCAATTGAATTGCAGGGGATTTGACTGGGTTACTGTCATGTACACCAGTCTCGAACCCTTGTGTGTCTTGCAACACACTGGCACTTGAATGTGCTATGCTTGCCTCTATGACAGGATCATGGGCAATTGTACTCATAGCTTCAACTGCAGAAGCAATTTCTACTAGGGTTGTGAGGGGAGTTATTCCTACATTAGGAACCTCCAATTGAATTGGAGAGGATTTAGATAGCTCTCCTCAGGAGTACTACCCTCAAACCTTTCAGTCTGTGAAGACTGTTTTGCATATGAAGGTGCATTAGTGATATCCATGGGGTCTTCAGTAAAGACTGATGAATCCCCCATGTTTGTGATAGTGTCATCAAGGTCTACCCCAACATTTAGCCTCTCACCATCTAAATGAGGTGTCTGGGTGGTGAGAAAAGCTTCTTGAGCTAGGTCACTGGACTTTTGGTGCACTTGAGAAATGGATTCAAGTGGAAATGAAATAGAAGAAATATTAGATAGAAGAGATTGTTCAGTTGTGAGTGTTGGCAGCTCCCCTTGAATAGATGAGGAAGCTTCAAGGGATGTGCTCTCACAGTGTGTGCATTCCTTATTTCTCCTACCATACACTTGAATTGCTTCTTGTGCAGACTCACTCTTGGTTATTTTTACAACTACATCGTGTTGGGAGGATGTAGAGGAAAATAGAGTGGTCAGCTCAGTTTGTTTACTTCTTTTGGATCTTTTGATCAGAGGTGATTCTCTTTCAGCTCTCTCCTCACCACTCTCAGTTATCACAACTAGGTTTATCCCCTTTCTCTTCTTTTTACTGACCTCACCCTTGAGGTAGTTGGTTTCCTAGCTTCTAAAGGTTGTGAAAGAATGGTTGCATTTTGGGAAGATCCCTGTTGGTGATCCTGTGTTTGTACTTCCACAGGTTCAGGAATCTTAGTTGTACTAGATTGTGCAATAGATCTCATGTCAGGCATAGGATAAGGATAAGTCCTAAATCTCTCCAACATAAATGGAGTGATTTTCAGACTTACATTAACCTTATTATTTGTAGTAAATGAGCCAAATATTATTTTGGACACTTTCTTACAATTGCCAATCTTAGTACTATCTGTACCATTCAATAAGTGTATGTCTGCTACTTTATTATTTAAAGTGGACATAGTAAATCTAGGAAAGAAAATTTACTTACCTCTAGCTGTTAGAGGCATAACCAGCCTGGTTGCAAGTTCTTCCAGGATTAGCAGACCAACATTCAATTGTGGGTAATTGAATACACCAGCTTTTGCACAACACTTGAGATATTGTCACATCCTGTTTTTCTGCAAGTAAAGGCCCTTACTACAGAGTCAAAGATGAATGACCACTCCTTCCTTAGATTGGTTATTTTAAGCTTGACAGGTTGATTCTCCCACCATATAATTGATGAAGTCCATGAACTCAGTCAGCTCATCAGGAGTTGGTACCTCCACCAGATTCTCAATTGGCAGCCCCAAGGCTCTATTCACATCTTGGTCATTGAATTCTATTCGTTGGCCTCCAATTGTGCATGTCACCACCAAAGAGAGAGAGTTATTGTTAACATCAGTCCTCACTACAGCTGTAGTCCAGAATTCATGCAGCACGTCTAGATACAGTACTGGATTTGCAGTCAAAGCACCTGCAAGATAAGATTCAGACAACAGCTTCACAAACCCCTTGAAACTATCAGGAGCTTGGTTTGCATCAGTGAAAGCAAAATAGTTGGTTCCTTTCTCTGGGATAAATGTCCTAGCAACATTTTGGGCCATTGTTGATTGATGAGAATGAATGGGTAAGAAAAATTTCTGAAAAGGAGTGAAAAACGAGAGAGAAAACGGTTTCAGATTGAAAGCTAGGTCACTTTAGATCTCAAGATTTGTAAGTAAGAGTATGTATCGAGAAGTATGGGTATTTATAGTAAAAGTAGATGACTTGTCGAGAACTCAAAAATAGACATTTGGAGTTTGTCTATCGAGAAGTCATTTTGAGAAGTGAAGTACATGTTGATAAGTCATTTTAAATTACTCTTATTGAGAATGCAAACTTGACTTATCGAAATGTCAAATAAATACCCAGTTTGTCCAAAAAGTGGACTGAACTAATTCTAACTTTTACTTGAATAAATTCAAAATAAAATTAGAATAAATTTTCCGAAAGTATTTTACCAAAATAATTTATTAATTTAAATTATCTCAGTTCTGAGTTATTGATAAGTCAAGAATTGTACTTGTAGAGAACTCTGTGAATGAACACTATTAGAGAACTCTGTGAATGAACACTATTAGAGAACTCTACAAGGACTTATCGATAAGTCATTTTAAACCTATCGAGAAGTCACTCGAGAAGTTAGTAAGTTGACTTATTGAGGACTCACTCGAGTAGTCCTAAAATGACTTGTCGAGAAGTCAATTTATACTTATCGAGAACTCAGTTCTCTAAATACTTTTGGTTATTTATAATTCTGCCTTGTGTTGATTTTACATATAAAGAATGTAAATTAACAACTGAGCAGTTTACTTAGAATTTGAAAAATTCCAAGTTAATTGAATTTGAAAAAAAAATATAGAGAGATTTCTGAAATATTTATAATTCATATTTCAGTTAATTTCCAATTTAATCAAATTAATTTTGATTTATTGGAGATCAGTCTGCTACAAAATATTAGCTGAGTTCTTGCCTTAGGATGAAGAATTGAGCATTCCAATTTCACTAACAAGTCTAGTGAAAGTTGCTTCATCCAAAGGTTAAGTAAAAATGTCAGCCAATTTTTTTCCGTTGGTACAAAAATGAGATTGATTCTATATCAGGATACAGGTCTTTGAAAGAAAAAATTGACATCTTCCACTGGAACTCCTTTTGTCAACCCTCCATCCAGCAAAATATGTATCTGTGAGTCCAATAGCTCCAAAACTGATTCCCTTGGAATACCATAATCCCAAGTTGAGCTTCCTTCCAGTATCTGAAGATCCTCTTTCTCCCCCTGAGGTTGTGCAATCAAACTCAGGTGTATGAGATGAGCTTCTATTTCCTTGATTCTCTTTTTGAGTAGTTTCTTCATTTCCTTGGTCTGACAGACTTCACAAACTTCAACTTGAGCAAGCTCCATCTTAGGCATGTCTATTACCAACTCCTTTTTGACAAGGTGTTAATTTTCTTGAAAGTCAAGTGAAACAGATTTTTAAGTCAGAGCTTGTTTATTTCTCCTGATACCTTGGTGTATAATCAATAAATACCATCCTTATTTGTTGAGTCAAAATCTTCAACAAACAAGCTTCCTCTCTTTGCTCCTTTCAGAGCAACTTCACTGGTTTTCTTACAGATAACAGTGCATTCTTGAAAGGCATATGTCATAGCCTACTCGTTTATTCGAGTATTTAACTCAACTCAAATAAGAATGTAATAAGTAAATAGTGGATCTATCATCAGAGAGATCTCACAAAGTAACATCTGTCAAAGAATAAAGAAACATTGTTCATCTGCAGACTTGAAGATTCACTGGAAGAAGTTCAAGAATTTGATCATGCCTCAGTGATATAAATCAAGATCGTGGATTTAATCAAGTGACAGAGATCTCGTCAGGGTATTATTTATTACAAGGATTCAATCAGAACAACAAAGTCAAGACATGAAGAAACGTCATGAAAGTTAGTCACTCATGAACCAGACAGTACATCGAGTGTCAGCATTGAAGTGGCGGAATTGATTCATAAGTCTCAGTGACTTTCAGAAGATTGTCAGAAGAATGGATGCTGCTCAGGGTTAGTATTAATTCTCTATTAATTAATTAAGTCATATAATTTAATTATGAAAATAAATTATATCTGCAAAGATTAATTTATTTGATTAATTAAATTAATTGATTAATTAATTCTGAATTAATATTAAGGTTTTTCAGAATTTTAATTGGTTAAAATCTGTTTTAATTCTAAAAATACAACTGATTGTACTAGTATGACAATCGGTATGACAATTGATAGTCATACCGAATGTCATGCTAATTCAGTTGATTGTCTTGATAGAATTATTATTTAGATTAAAATCACTTATTAATTCAGTAAAACAATATCATTTGAACTAATATGACAATCGGTATGACAATCAATAGTCATACCGAAAGTCTTGCTAGTTCATTTTAATTGTCTTGCTAGCTCTAAAAGATTGTCACACCGAAAGTCTTATTGGACAAAGGATTGTCACACCAGTTCATTAATCTCGGCTGTGTTGATTAAAAGAAGTAGAAGACCAATTCTTTCAAAACTAAGCAATCAAACAGAAGCCAAGAACAAACAGAGAAAAAGCAGCCAAATATTTCATCTTATCTGCTAATTCAAGATCACAATTTCTAGCTTGTAAAGTTAAATCCAATCAACTAGAAATCACTCTCTTGTTCTTATGTAACAATCTAGCGGATCAAAATCCCTAGAACTTAATCTCAAATCGCATTTAGCATTTGATCTTTTAATTACAAAAATAGAAAAAGTTCATGTCGAATTTATTCTAGATTTGTAATAATTGATTTGAGATTAATCCCTTGTAACCGATACCGTAGTTGTAACACCTTTCAAGTTTAATAAAAGTTTTATTTAACTTGAATTTTGTTTCACAATTTTATTCCGCATTTTATTCGACTAAACGGTATTGTTTGCATTCAACCCCCCCTTCTACAAACAATTGGGACCTAACAATTGGTATCAGAGCCTTCTGATTAACGTACAAATCTAGATCCTAGACTTTTGTGTTTCTTTCACTTCTTGAATTTTTTATTCACTCAAAAAATTCATAATGACTACACAAAAAGTTGGAACCGTTAAAATTCCACTTTTCGATAAAGAAAATTATGTTATGTGGAAGAAGAAGATGCTACTGTTTTTACAGGTTGCTAATCCCAAATATTTGCAAGTGTTGAAGAAGGGTCCAAAAATTCCTATGGTTATGGAACCAGAGGTAATAGAAAATGATGTGGTGATCACCAAAGCGAGAACTTATGTGAAGGATCCTGAGGACTTCTCTCCTGCTGAAATAGAAGAAGCTTCCCTGGATGCTAGCCTTCAATTAATCTTAGTAGATTCCCTTAATCCCCTGATGAATAGACATGTGATGAATTGTAAAGATTCCAAACATATCTGGGAAACTATTGAGATTATTAATGAAGGCACAGAGGAAGTTAGGGAGAACAAACTAGAAATCCTAACCTCTGAATATGAATATTTCAAATCAAATCCAGGAGAAGGAATCACTGAAGTGTTTGAGAGGTACAATGCATTGATCAACAACCTGAATATTAATGGTAAATACTATTCCATCAGGGAGGTCAACAAAAAGTTCCTTTTAACACTGCCAACTCATCTCGAACATAGAATCACTGCCATAAGAGAAGCAAGAGATCTGAGTGAGATTTCTTTGGAAAGGCTCTATGGTGTGTTAAAGACTTATGAGCTGGAGCAGATTCAGCAGAAGGAAGTTTACGGGAAAGGAAGAATGGTCAGCACGTCTACTGCTCTAGTAGCTGATGAACAACAACAACAACCACAATATCAACAACAATCTCAACAGTCAGATAGAATGGTACAGTCTTCCAAGGTTGAAGATAATGTGATAGTAGCAGAATTTGATTCTCCTACTACAAATCAATCAGGAGATGATTATTATTCCTTGGAAGAACTGGAGCAATTGGAGGATGAGTCAATGGCCCTGATTGTCAAGAGATTCTCAAATGTCAGATTCAAAAGGAATCCCAAGTTCAAGTACAAGTCCAACTACAACAGATTCCAGAAAGGTGGATCTTCATCCTCTAACACCAGCAGTGGTGGGTATAAAACAGGGATGGTTGATCGAAGCACCATTCGATGCTTCAACTGTAATGAGTTGGGACACTTTGCCACAGAATGCAGGAAGCCAAAACAAGCTACGAAGAACTCTTACGATTCTAATCAGAAGAGTAAATCTGAAAGGGCGTACCTGGTAAAGGGAAGAAGCTGGGATGATACTGACAGTGAAGATGAAGAAGTTGGGAATCTTGCTCTCATGGCTAGTAATGCAAGCACCTCATCGTCAAGAAAAGAGGTAAAACTTTCTGATGCTGAAATGGTTTATCATCTAAGAGGTAACTTAGATTGTGCTCGTCGTGATAATGAATTGTTAAATCAACAAATCAAAGACCTTGAGAAAGAGGTCAATGAATTAAGACTTGTGCACATTAATCAAGATAAACTAAAAGAACAAGTATCTTTTCTAGAGAATAGAGTTGACTGTTATAGACAACTCGAAACTATTCTCAAAGACAAGATCACCGGTCTTGAGGCTAAGGTTAAAGCTTACTTTAATTCTTGTCCGAAGTCCAAAGAGTTTTACAATAAGCAAGCTGTTAATCAAACACATGGAATAGGTTATGATTACAATGCTGCTATTGGAAAATTAGGCATAAACTCCCCTCCTCATGTATGTGCTAAAGGCAGGGAAGTACCACATGTGCTTAAGGGTGTTGATGAACCCCTCTATAAAGAATCAATTGCTGAACCATTTGATGAGACCTCTTTTATTATTCAAGAAGAAATCCGTGCTGAAGATAATGCTAATGGGAAAGCTGTCTCCAAGTCAAGTGTGTCAAAAGTTCCAGTCAAGGTTGTGAAAGCAACTGAGACTAACTCAGACACACATGAGTTGGATAACACAAATGCCATGTCTACCATGCATAAGTTGCCTATTGTTAATCCTTCTCATAAAGCATGTGGTGTTCCTGATTGTATGTCTTGTGCTTTTAATCTGTTGTTTGCTTATTTTAATGGTAAGCATGTTTCTAATGATAAGACTACTCCTCGTCAGCATGTGAATAATAGAAAGCATGATAGGTCTAAGACTGCTAGTCCTCCTAAAGCTAGAAAGGAGACATTTGTGCCTAAGCCTAAACAGAAATTTGATAAGGCTGTTTTAAAGGTCAAATGTTCAGTCATTGAGAATGTTGAGAATAGTGAAATTAAGAATGTTGTTTTGCCTGATAAAGGCCAATTTTACAAGTATGCCGGACCCAGCCAAGCTTGGGTTCCGAAGAAGTTCTAATCCATTTGTATTGCAGGGCATTAAACAGGTACAACCGGTAGTGTGGATTCTTGACAGCGGATCGTCAAGACATATGACCGGAGATAGAGCCCTGCTATCAAATGTGGTTGAGAAAGCTGGCCCAGTGGTTACCTTTGGAGATAACAGCAAAGGTTTAACGGAGGGATATGGCTGTTTGCAAGCTGGAAATGTTATCATTGAAAATGTATATGTTGTGCAAGGACTTGAACACAATCTGCTTAGCATTAGTCAGTTCTGTGACAACGGCTACAATGTTTTATTCGACAAGCTGAAGTGTCAGATTCTGCATAAGAAAAGTGAAAAACCCTCCTTAATGGGAATCCGGAAAGGAAATCTGTTCGTAGCTGACATGAACTCTGGAAGCAATCTTGAAGTCAATTGTTTCTATGCAAAGGCATCGTCAGATGAGAGTTGGCTATGGCACAAGAGACTTTCCCATCTCAATTTCAAAACAATGAATTCTCTTGTCAAAAGAGAATTGGTAAGAGGTCTGCCTCAGCTGGAATTCTCTCCAGAAGGACTATGTGAGGCTTGCCAGAAAGGAAAGTCAAAGAAAGCAAGTCACAAAGGCACTGACACATCTTCCATAACTGGTGTTCTGCAATTATTGCACATGGATTTATTTGGTCCAGTTAATATCCTTTCTATGTCAAAGAAGTGTTACTGTCTTGTGATAGTTGATGACTATTCCAAGTATACGTGGGTTTTATTTCTTCACTCTAAGGATGAAACACCACAAGTTGTGATTGATCATATCAAGATGATTGAGTTAGATTCTAACGTCCCTGTTAGAGCAATAAGGTCAAATAATGGGACAGAATTCAAGAATACACTTCTCAATGGATTCTGTACAGACAAAGGGATTACCAGACAATTTTCAGCTCCTAGAACCCCTCAGCAAAATGGAGTGGTAGAAAGGAAGAATCGTACATTGATTGAAGCTGCAAGAACGATGTTAAATGAATCAGGTCTTCCAATGTACTTTTGGACTGAAGCTGTCAATACTGCATGTTATACTCAGAATCGAACTCTAATCAACAAAGACTTCATGAAAACTCCTTATGAGATTTTGAATGAACAGAAACCTTCTATCAAATACTTTCATGTATTTGGTGCCAGATGCTTCGTGCTCAAGGATGGAGATGATCGTCGTGGTAAGTTCGAGGCAAAGGCATATGAGGGTATTTTTGTTGGATATGGAAGAAGATCATATAGAGTGTATATCATTGATCAACACAAAGTAACTGAAAGTGTCAATGTTACATTTGATGACACTAAACTCCCTAGTATCCAAACTGAAGATCCTTCTGAGAAACTGAAGTTTGATGATACGTCAGATTCAGAATCAGAACATGGTCAAGAACCTGAAGTTGTTGCTGGTGAAGAACCTGTTAATCCTGATGATACTCAAGGTAATAGTGATGGAAACTTTGGCAACAATGGAGATACCACTGCTACTGACGGAGAATCTTCAAGTCAACATGGCAACAACTCAGGGGGAGATGCTGAAGGATCATCTAGTAGGACACAACATCACAATGAATTTCAAGGCGAATCATCAAGATCAAATCTTCCAAGACAGATTGTCTGGAATAAAGCTCACCCTTTTGAGTTGATTATTGGTGATCCAGATGTTGGAGTCAGAACTAGACGTGCTACTCAAAATGAGTGTCTGTTCTCAGGATTTCTTTCTGAGATGGAACCTAAGAAAATTGAAGAAGCATTGTCTGATCCAGATTGGGTGATTGCTATGCAAGATGAACTCAATCAGTTTGAAAGTCAACAAGTCTGGAAACTGGTACCTAGGCCTGTACACAAGAAAGCTGTTGGTACTAGGTGGGTATTCAGGAATAAACTAGATGAAGATGGTGTGGTTACAAGAAACAAGGCAAGACTGGTAGCTAAAGGGTATTCTCAAGCTGAAGGCATTGATTATGATGAAACCTATGCTCCAGTGGCTAGACTTGAGGCCATCAGAATATTTCTGGCATTCGCAGCATTTTCAAACTTTAAAGTTTATCAAATGGATGTCAAGAGCGCCTTTCTGAATGGAAAGCTGGATGAAGAGGTATATGTAGAGCAACCTCCTGGTTTTGAAGATCCAGATCATTTGGATTTTGTCTTCTTTCTTTTCAAGGCTATCTATGGGCTAAAACAGTCTCCAAGAAAATGGTATGACACTCTCTCTGAATTTCTTATTGAAAATAGCTTTATTAGAGGTGTCATAGACAAAACTCTCTTTTCTAAAAAACATAAGAATGATACTATATTAGTCCAAGTCTATGTGGATGATATAATATTTGGGTCTACTAATGATAATCTCTGTAAGAGATTTGCTAAGTTAATGCACAGCAAGTTTGAAATGAGCATGATGGGAGAGCTGAAGTTCTTTCTTAGATTACAAGTAAATCAAAGATTAGATGGAACATTTATTTGTCAATCCAAGTATCTCAAGGAACTCCTCAAAAAGTACAATCTAGAGGATTCTGCATCAGCAAGGACTCCATCAACTACAGCTGTCAAGCTTGGACCATGTGAAAACTCCATTAAGGTAGATGTCACAAGCTACAGAGGTATGATTGGCTCGTTACTCTATCTTACTGCAAGTAGACCAGATATTATGTATGCTACATGTTTATGTGCAAGGTTCCAAGCGGATCCTAGAGATATTCATCTCGTTGCTGTTAAACGAATCTTAAGATATCTTAAGGGAACACCAAATCTAGGTATTTGGTACCCTAAAGAATCTGGTTTTAACCTTGTCGGATATACAGATTCAGATTATGCAGGAAGTGTTGTTGATAGGAAAAGCACCTCAGGAAGTTGTCAATTCCTAGGAAGCAGGCTAGTCTCATGGTACAGCAAGAAACAGCAAACAGTTTCCAACTCAACGGCCGAGGCTGAATATATTGCTGCTGGAAGCTGCTGTGCTCAGATCTTGTGGATTAGGAACAAACTACGAGACTATGGCTCTGTATTGAACAAGATTCCTATTTTATGTGACAACACAAGTGCAATAGCCATCACCAACAACCCTGTGCAGCACTCGAGGACAAAGCACATTGACATCAGGTATCATTTTATTAGAGAGCACGTCATGAATGGTACTGTTGAACTATTTTTTGTTCCAACAGAAGAACAAATAGCAGATATTTTCACTAAACCACTTGACGAATCCACATTTACCAGATTAGTTGGTAAATTGGGCATGTTGAATAGTTTTAGTGATTAATTTAGTTAATATCTGGGATCTGTTCTTGAATAAATTTACAAATGAATTTTTCATAAATGAAAAATTCATTTGCAAATTTATTTTATCATTTTATCATATTTCTTGCTTATTTCTATGTAATATATATTATCTTATCTATTTTTATTTTCCCTTCTTGTTAATTTAAAATATCTCAGAATATTCTATTTCCTCTAAAAATATTTTTCTATGAATTTTTATTTGCTAAAATTCAATAGAAATCTATTTTTGGAATAAAAATAATAAATTCTGATATATTGTCTTTGTTTCAGTATATTTAATTAGAGTCTGTACATATTTGATTGTCTTTCTACTGAAATGACAATCGGCAAGACAATTGAAATTGTCTTGCTGAAAATCATTTCAGTACTTATATATATATATATATATACTTATTTTCATATTAATTCTGTGTTTAATGCTGATATGACAATCGGCAAGACAATTGAAATTGTCTTGCTGAAAGTCATTTCAGTTTAAATTATGTTTATTATATTCTTCAGTATAGTTTTATACTGGCAAGACAATCGGTATGATTATTGGATTGTCTTGCCAGTTATAAACATTATATATATATATTTCATTTTATTATTTTACTGGTATGACAATCGGTATGACTATCAGATTGTCATACCAGTTATAATTTTAGTATTTATTCTGTTATTTCTTTTCCTTCTTTTGCCTAATATGACAATCGGTATGACAATCCCGGATTGTCATACCAGCTGTTATATAAAGGCGTTTGTTGTTTTGTTTTAAACCATCACAACAGTTTCATTTCTTTCAAAAATTTTGAACAGTTTCTTCCTCATTTTCTCTCTTCTCTCTCTTCGAACTAAAACCATCAATCTGATTCCTTCCTTGCTCGAGTTTTTACTCAGCAAACTAATTCATCACTTTGTGATATATACATACAAGTATATATATACAGAGGTGCTGTTGGATTTTTCTTAAATAAAAACAAAAACAAATAAAAATCAGTTTGCCCCTTCAAATTCAATTTGTGTTTGTTGATTTTGAACTTTTTATTTTTATTTTCAATTTCTGATTTGTGTCTTTTGGTTTGTCAAAACTGTGTTTGTGAGTTAGGAATTTTAACGAGATACATTTTTGTCTAAATTTTTCGATTATAATTAATTTAATTCGAATTATTAAATTAATTTAATTAATTCGAATTTTCTTAATATTATTCTTAAAATTCTGAAAAGCGTGTGTCTTATTATTATTTTAAATGGCTCTCAATTTCCAAATTGTCGCGCATAATCAGGTTGGTTATTTTAATCCGGAAAAATGTGATGTTGAAAAATTTAAGCCATGGATTAGATTTTTAAATGACCATTCGATTGTTAGCTCTGCTATTAAATCAAATGTGATTTTAAACGTCGATCTACTTAGACTGATTTGCACAACTTCTACTGTGGCCGATGATTCAAAATCTTTTTCATTCACCGTCGCAAACACACAGTATGTAGTTGATGAAACAGTCGTCAATCGTGCGTTAAATTTTCCACTAGACAATTTCTGTAATTTACCCTCTGAAAATGATATCACAAATTTTTTCAATGCTATTCACTATCAAGGGGTGATCAATTTAACCAAACTTTCTAAATCAAATTTGGTGTCTGAATGGGATATTTTCTTCGATACACTTTCCAAAGTGTTTGCCAACTACACAAAATCCAATTTTCATAACATCACTTCCACTCTGCAGTATATTGGTCTTGCGGTTATTTTCAATCAAAGGAACAATTTTGGCAAACTACTTTTTCCCATTCTCTTGAGACGTCTAACTTCTGCTTTACGTGATCATTCTACAAATCATAGGGTATCATGTTACTATGCTCGTTTTCTCATGCTTATAGCAGATCATCTACTCACCCCTGAACACAAAGCCCTTTTTGCTAACTCTGCGGTAACCGAACCCCCTCCAGTTAGCAAAAAGATTTACACTCGCCAAGACACAACCTTCAAATTTATGCAAGTTCCAGTACTTGTATCTGCTTTCATGGCCAATTATATTCCCTTACCTATTTTCAATCTTCCCGGCCATGAACAGCAACCTCAACCTCCAGTGGTTCAAGCCACCCAGACTCTTCCATTACAGGTAGTAATTCCTCACTCTCACTCTCTTCCTACTTCTGTTGAAAGACCCCCAGTGGTTGATAGGGCTGACCATGAAGTTGTAGAACCACAGCTTCAATCCCAGGTCATAGAGCCAAACACAGAGTCTCATTCTATCTCAACCTCTCCCCCACTGTCTAAAATGTTACCCAGGAGATTACTAGGAAGTAGTACATTGTTAAATATGAGTGAACCCTCAGCTCTGCCTCCTCCTAAGAAAAGAAGAACATATTCTGAGGCATCTGAAAGCCCATCCTTGTCCTCTCAACAGGACATGGACTTTGAAATGGCCAATGAACAGTTACTAGAGGCATTCTCTCAACAGGATGCATCTATTGAAATTCGCCATAGGGCCATGGCATCTTGTACTGAGTCAAGCACAATTCCATTACTCACAATGGAACCATACACTTCCCCAGATCATACTCAGGACACACAGCGAGGAGTGCACGTAGAGTCGGTTACAGTGCCTGCCATAGTTACGGCAGAAGAGCAGTCACATGCTTCAGAGGGAAAATCTGACTCTCCGCCATCTTTAATAGAGTCATTTTCTCCCCTCCCAGATCCAACACCTCTGGCTCCCTTATGGGATTCTCCACTCGCAGATTTATCTGGAGAAAGTGGAGGGCAACTCGGTCAATCTATCCCTGAAGCAATTCAGACATCTATTCCAAAAGATTTGATAGGTTTGACTGAGGATCGGGACTCGCGAATTCCCATTGCACCACCACTGACCTCTCTTGAAGAGGCTAGGGTGATTTTTAATGCAGGTACAGAAGAACAGCAACTGGAAGACTCTTCACGAGCAATTATATTGAGAGAAACACATGCATGTGAGATGAGTGAACCAAACACGAGTGAAATTCAGGTGAGAGCACACACAGACACTGATACTGTAAACCTGTTAGCTCAGATTGCTGCCCTAAAAGAAGAACTTGCTAAAAGCCAAGCTGAAGCTCAAGCATTCAAAGCACAAGTGGTTGAACGGTCTTCTTCTTCCACCTCTGTCAACAATCAGCTTGCAATCATAAGGAATGACATCTCAGATCTAAAGACCACTGTAATACCAAAGCTCAATTCTATTCAGGACACTCCAAATTTATCAGCTGATGACATATCCAACTTCTGCTCTCTACATACAAGAATGACTTCTCTTGAAGACCTCGTTGAGATGAATCATTCACTGGACTCCTCAAGATTTCTAAAGATAGAGACGGGCATGGAACATCTCAATGAAGGGATGAAGCACCTATATTACATGATCAAGAATTCTCATTGCCCTAATGAAGAACAAAGAGCTTATTTTGAAGGACCGTCTGGTGGAGGATCAGGCTCTGGAGGTGATGGAGGTTCCAAAGGAAAGTCAGTAGAGGATCCCTCAACTAAGGGGGAGAAGAAAGGGAGTAGTGCCAAAGGGAAGGAAAAAGATACCTCTGCTGGAAACAAAGGAAAGGCTGATGATGTCTACTACAGTGGAGAACAGGATGACTTTGACATTTTTGACATTCCCACTGAACCAGTTCAGGAAGATAAAGATGGGTTATTTGAAGCTGAAGAGGAAAGTGATTTTGAAGATTGGGAAGAGGAAGATACAGTGGATCCTAGGTTTGAGAAAGAATTTCAGAAAGAGCAGTCAGAGATGCTAAGAAAAGAAGCTGAACTCAAGAAGGTCTCTCAGATCATTGACAGGAGGAAAGACATACAAAGAACAGAAACTCTTCAAAAGCAACGTCTTCATGACATTAAGGCTCAAGAAAGGAGAAGAGATGTCAGACTAAAGATTGGTGAAAAATGGGATGAAGCTAGGAGAGTACTCGATATGCCTCAGCTAAGCACTAACAATGATAGGCAGTTCTTACATCTTCTTGACAAGCTGGAAATCTCAAATCCTAACAATGACATGTACATGAATGCTATCAAGACTGAAGTCTCAAGGATCACAGCTGCTTTTGATAGATCCCTAAATGAGATGAGCATTTTTGTATATTGTCAGAGTGAAGGATCATTCAAGGTGTCACTTCATCTATTTGAGAATCGTTCTTTGTCAGAGATTTGGATTCTTTTAAACAAAGTCAAAAGAAGCTCAGAATTGAATGAAGTTCTTCGAGAAAGGCTTAAAGAGTTTGCCAGCAGGGCTAGTCCTCAAGTGGTCAACAATCCTCATCAGGTGAGATTCTTTAAGTCTGATTGTCTTCAAATCTGTCAGCTAGATGTACAATCTCTTAAAGACTACTCAGCTAAGCATCTGGTCTGGATGGAACATCATTTGAGAACTGCTGGATATTCATCCATGTTGAAGACTCAAGCTGCTGACTTGATTCAAGCTTATTGTGAAAAGAATTTTAAAAGGTACAATCAACTCAAGAATAAGCTGAAGTCAGTTGGAGTTCAACCAGTCAGACTTGCAAGCTTCACTTCAGAAAAGGATCGTGTCTTTGACAAGGAATTGCTTCAAGATTTAGAAGAAGGTGAAGTCAGAAGAGAAGACAACTGAAGTCAATTAGCTCAAAACTCAATGTAATATGATTAGAGCTTTATGAATCAAGATAGTCTAATGTAGTTATATGTTCAGGCTAGAGGAACATCTATCTTGTATTCACTTGTAAATTTCATTTGGAATCTGGAAAATGTTAAATATAATCCAGAACTTTTCTGCTATTTACTTTACATTACTGTTTATATCTTTTTCTTATTTGTTAGTTGAGTTATCCTCTAGGTATTTGTTGTTATTGTCTAACAAGCAAATAGGGGGAGATTGAAAGGCATATGTCATAGCCTACTCGTTTATTCGAGTATTTAACTCAACTCAAATAAGAATGTAATAAGTAAATAGTGGATCTATCATCAGAGAGATCTCACAAAGTAACATCTGTCAAAGAATAAAGAAACATTGTTTATCTGCAGACTTGAAGATTCACTGGAAGAAGTTCAAGAATTTGATCATGCCTCAGTGATATAAATCAAGATCGTGGATTTAATCAAGTGACAGAGATCTCGTCAGGGTATTATTTATTACAAGGATTCAATCAGAACAACAAAGTCAAGACATGAAGAAACGTCACGAAAGTTAGTCACTCATGAACCAGACAGTACATCGAGTGTCAGCATTGAAGTGGCGGAATTGATTCATAAGTCTCAGTGACTTTCAGAAGATTGTCAGAAGAATGGATGCTGCTCAGGGTTAGTATTAATTCTCTATTAATTAATTAAGTCATATAATTTAATTATGAAAATAAATTATATCTGCAAAGATTAATTTATTTGATTAATTAAATTAATTGATTAATTAATTCTGAATTAATATTAAGGTTTTTCAGAATTTTAATTGGTTAAAATCTGTTTTAATTCTAAAAAGACAACTGATTGTACTAGTATGACAATCGGTATGACAATTGATAGTCATACCGAATGTCATGCTAATTCAGTTGATTGTCTTGATAGAATTATTATTTAGATTAAAATCACTTATTAATTCAGTAAAACAATTTCATTTGAACTAATATGACAATCGGTATGATAATCAATAGTCATACCGAAAGTCTTGCTAGTTCATTTTAATTGTCTTGCTAGCTCTAAAAGAATGTCACACCGAAAGTCTTATTGGACAAAGGATTGTCACACCAGTTCATTAATCTCGGCTGTGTTGATTAAAAGAAGCAGAAGACCAATTCTTTCAAAACTAAGCAATCAAACAGAAGCCAAGAACAAACAGAGAAAAAGCAGCCAAATATTTCATCTTATCTGCTAATTCAAGATCACAATTTCTAGCTTGTAAAGTTAAATCCAATCAACTAGAAATCACTCTCTTGTTCTTGTGTAACAATCTAGCGGATCAAAATCCCTAGAACTTAATCTCAAATCGCATTTAGCATTTGATCTTTTAATTACAAAAATAGAAAAAGTTCATGTCGAATTTATTCTAGATTTGTAATAATTGATTTGAGATTAATCCCTTGTAACCGATACCGTAGTTGTAACACCTTTCAAGTTTAATAAAAGTTTAATTTAACTTGAATTTTGTTTCACAATTTTATTCCGCATTTTATTCGACTAAACGGTATTGTTTGCATTCAACCCCCCCTTCTACAAACAAATTGGGACCTAACAATTCTTCTTGTTGAATAAGACTTGTGACCATTGTCTATAATATGCTAATTCTGAAAAGATTCACTTCAAGATCAGCTACCAGTGCTACATCATTTAAAGACAATATTTTCAAAACAATCTTGCCATATCCCATTTTGAATCCTTTGTTGTTATCTCCAAAGGTCACCAATGGGTCAGCTTTCTCCTCAAACTGTGATAGCAGGGCTCTATACCACCAGTCATATGCCTGGAATATCCACTGTCTATAATCCAGATGACTTTCTTCACTTGCCCTGCACACAATGAGTCTTAAGTGTGTTTGGAAACCCAAGCAGTGTTGGGTAGTTTCTTCTTGGTAACTTATTTAGTAGAAGTAGAATGAGTAATTTTAGAAGAAACAAAATCCAGTGATTGTTGTGCATGTTTTCATCCTGATGCAGACTCATTTCTTGATTCTTTAAGGTCCACTCTCAGTTTGTGGCAACTTTTCATTACCTTCATGTTGCAAGGAATGCAGTCAAACTTGTCACAGAATGAATAGGGATCATTAGAATTTGCTTCATTGTATTTGCAAGTTCCTTCAGCTGGCTTGCTAATAGCCTTTTTACAAAGGTGAGTTAGATGATTTGAAGAGCCACATTTTCACACTTCTTTCTAGGAGCATTTGCAACATAAGCAAAATTATTGCTTTTGTTTATCCCTATTTTCCCATTTCTATTTTTCTTTCTCTTTCTTGCATCTTCAGTTTTGGTTTCTTGAACAAGAGTCTTGGGACTTTGTTTGTTCATGAGTTTCTCTTCAGTATTGGAAGACTGAGCTGATTCTTCAATTTTCTTCTCTTTATCTTCATCAGCAATTTCTTGCTTGATACTCAGTTCTTCTTCACTGAAGTTGACTACATATGCTTTGAATATAGGTGCATTAACCTCATTCAAAGAGGTTGGAGCATTCTCAGTCATCCTGGCTTTCCCTTTGTCACCTACAATTTTCTTTTTGTTACTCATGTCATCATAGTCAAGGCCAATAGCAATGTTTGCACATGGCTTATTCTTCTCATGATATTGTTCGACCAGTTCAGATGCATTTCTGAAAGATTTCATCTTTACTTCATTCTTTTCTAGCTTCTCCCTTAACACTACTTCAATTTCATTTGCACACTTGAGCTTGTTCTTGAGATAAGCATTTTCTTGTTTTAAAGCTTCAAGCTCAACTAACAACAATTCAGTTTCTTGCTTCTCACTCTCGAGATTCTTATTTATCTTTGTTAACCTGCTAACTTCTTCATTAGCAACAACCATGCTTGTGTGAATGTGAAACATTTATGTGCTCATCTTTTCAACAGTTTCCTTGTATTGATTCACGTTTAAATAAATAGTCGTAAGAGTTGGTGTATGTGCTTTTGTTGAGGATGATTCACCTTGCTCCAAAGCCATTAGAGCATAGTTTTTAACTTCCTCAATTTCATCATTATCTGAATCATCCCAACTCTTTCCCTCCGCAATGTAAGCTTTGCTCTGTTGCTTTTTCAGAAGAGCTACATACTTTGATTCCAGTTCAAGATAAGCTTTGTCTTTCTTCGCCTTCTTAGGTTTCCTGCATTCTGTAGAAAAGTGGCCTAGTTTATCACAATTGAAGCACCTTATATTAGATTTATCAATGAATCCAGTTTTGTAACCACTCTTGCTATCAGAATTGTACTTTCCTTTCTCTTTCCAGCTATTGTCTTTGTTGAAGGATAGTTCTTTATTTCTGAAGTACCTTGGCTTCTTTACTCTAATTTTAAAGAATTTTCTAGCTAAATAGGCCATTGACTGATCTAGCTCATCCAGTTCTTTAAGAGTGTAGAACTCATCCTTTTCCAACTCTAGTATGACTTGCTCCTATGAATCATTTGTTCTCTGCTCACTTGTTGAGGCAACTGAAGTTTGAGATCTTAGTTCATCATTGAAGGATTGGCTTTCATTTATAATTAAAGCACTTGATCCATCCACAACATGTCCTTGACCAGATCTTAAT
This sequence comes from Apium graveolens, assembly GCF_009905375.1. NCBI lineage: Eukaryota > Viridiplantae > Streptophyta > Magnoliopsida > Apiales > Apiaceae > Apium > Apium graveolens. The sequence goes on along the minus strand of NC_133651.1, from coordinate 229,233,925 downwards.
GATTGCCTTTTTATCTTCTCTTGTTCATATGTTTTGAGAATTCCATATAGAACTTCCAGAGTTATTCTGCTTAAGTCTCTCCCTTCTCTGATTGCTGAGATTTTCTGTTCCAAATGGTTAGGGAAAGTAAACAAGAACTTTAGATTCACCTCTTCAGCTTCATATTATTTGTCGTGAAGCTGCAAGCCATTTATCAGCTTATTGAATCTTACAAACACATCAGTAATGCTTTCCTTAGGCTTAGCCATGAAACCCTCATCCTGTGAAATCAGTATCCTTCTTTGATTAGATCTAACCTCCTCAGTTCCTTCACAGAGCATTTCAATCTTCTCCCATATTTGCTTGAAAGTGTCACAATTAACAATATTGTTATACATGATCACATTGTCAAGTGACTCTATCAACATCAATTGCAAGCTGCTATCCAGGGAGACTTTCTCCTTTTCAGGGCCTGAATACTCGGCTGGATCTTTAGGAGCATAATGAGCTGGTATGACCATGTCTCCATCTGTAGATTCCTCAACTCTTACCATAGAAATGAAGGGTCCATTCTTGAGGATCTAAATGTGGAGTGGATTGGCCATCCTGATAAAGAGCATCATTTTCTTTTTCCAAAGAGTGTAGTTAGCTTTGTTAAAGGTAGGAATTTTGATGCTACTGATTTTCTGTGTATTCATTCTTCCAAGATCTTGAATCTGTTTACTTTCATATTTTGCTCTGATACCACTTGTTAGGTAAAGAATCACACACAGAGGGGGGTAAATATGTTTTTCTGATTTTAGGCTTTTCTTGAAAGTTAATGGTTGAACAAAGTAAATTAAATCTTGTATAGAAAAGTGTTCATGCAGAATTTAAACTTGCAGAAAATAAAGAACACAAATCTTCAAAACTCACTTAATTTTTATATTAAAAATTAAGACTGTTTTGCTACAAAATTTCTAAGCTCTTTGATGTTAAAGAGCTCAGCTTCTTTTTGAGAGTGATACAAGAGATTTGATCTAAATTGTTACATCCAACTAGAGGACCAATATTAACTTTATAACTCAGTTAACTGCTGGTTTACACAGTGGATAATAAATATGCTATTAGCTTTTCTAAACTGTCACTTGTCATTTCTATTTATAGAAAAGTAAATCTTCCATTTCTGGCTTAACATATCTTTAGCATCCCGTGTTTACTTTAATCTTCGTCTGTTAGTTAATCTTAGCCATTGATCTTGCACACTCTTCAAGCTGCTTTTTGTAGACTTGTCAATCCAGCTGTTGGATTGTTTGTTGATTGTTTATCTTGGATATTGAACTGATCTGCAATTCTGTACTTTGAGACTGTACTTCGAGATCTCCAGTTTGAATTAATAGAACACTTGATATCTCGATAAGTACATAGGCTTATCGAAATCTCTAGCACTCCATATTGAGTTTGACTTGTAGAGGTCTTCATCTTGTCGAGATCTCTAGTCTTCACATCTTCACTATGACTTATCAATAACTCTGAGTTCTCTAGTGAAGGAATGACTCGTCGATATCTCCAATCTTCAGTTCTTTAAAATTGGGTTGTCGATATCTTCTTGAGTTCTCGAGTAGCTTTCATGACTTCTCCACTCCAGGTGGATATTGCTCATCCTTCGAGTAGATATATAGCTCATCCATCGAGTAGATATATAGCTCATCCGTCGAGTAGATATTGCTCATCCGTCGAGTAGATATTGCTCATCCATCGAGTAGATATTGCATATCCGTCGGTACAATCTAGAGTTCTCGAATGACTTCTCTATAACGTTAAATCTGTGACTCGTAGAGATCTTGACTTAGAATATTTTTCTCCAAACAGATTTATTCAACTCCAAGTTTCTTCAAAATTCTTCTGAGGCAGGATCTTCTTTATCTTCTTCCAGATAGAATCCTTAGGCTCGATACTGTTTTAGGAAAAAGACTCCAGTCTGCTCCTTTACATTTTTACAGACTTTAATTGTTACAAGTATAAAATACAAATTAAGATAACAATACAACTTACTTAGGGTTGACAAATTGTCTTAGTATTGTTAAAGTATAGGCATGTCTTTTACAACGTACTATATTGTAGCATTTGATTCAATGCATTTTATATTATTTAAAGAAAATATATATATATATATATATTGTTCAATAATTTGAAAGAATTATCCAGTTCAGCTGATATTTATAAAACTTTATCGAATTGAAATATTTTTTTGTTAGATATGTTTGATGATGTCATGACTAATCTGATGTGTTTAGTTTCAGAACTTAATATCAGGACTTATCAGGACTTAGCTGGGAATCAGGATTTACTGAAGACACGAAGATATCACAACTTAAGGTATCAGAACTTGTAATATCAGAACTTAAGGAAGGATATGCTTCAAAAGTAAAGTGCGGCTGATTTCTAGGAGAGGATCTGGACTAAATAAAGGAAGATATGCTTTAGGAGTTGAACGACCAAAAGACTTGTAAAAAGATAATATCTGATTGATATATTTTAGGAAGAGATATATTTCATATCAATTAGAAGATATCTTATAACTGTGTACTATATAAACACAACTTATAATTTACACTATATGTGTTATCATTCACGAGAATATTATTTATTGTAACCCTAGCAGCTCTTAGTGATATCATACATCACTGAGAGAGTAGATTAAACCTACTGTAACAGAGTTTGATATATTGAATAAACTTATTTTCTGTTACATACTTGTGTTTATAATCGAATTGATTGTTGATACTATATTCAACCCCCTTCTATAGTATCATTGAGGCCTAACAAGTGATATCAAAGCCAATCTGTTAAGCTTACAAACAGTTAAGATCCAAACAAACAATCAATCATGTCTGAACAAGCAAAAATACCAGACCCTCAAGAACCTGCAAAGGTTCAACCCATTCAAAACACCAGTATATATGAAACCATCAGGGTTCCTATGCTCAGGGTGTCTGAGTACCCTGTATGGAGTGTGAAGATGGCCATATTTCTGGAAGCTACAGATCCAGAATATTTAGATAGAATTTATGATGGTCCACACAAGCCCACAAAGCTTTCGATTGCAGTTAGGAATGAGCCACAGAAGATGATTCCCAAAGAAAAGAGAGAATTCACCACTGAAGACATCTCTTCACTAGGCAAGGATGCAAAAGTAAGACACTTGCTTCATAGTGCACTTGACGATGTCATGTCAAACATGGTGATTGGATGCAAGACTGCAAAAGAAATCTGGGATGCATTGGAAGTGAGATGTCAAGGAACCAATGCCATCAAAAAGAACAGGAAGACAATACTCACACAGGAGTATGAGCACTTTGACTCAAAATCTGATGAGTCACTAATTGAGACATATGACAGATTCATAAAGCTGTTGAATGAACTGTCACTAGTGGATAAGGAATATGATCCAGAAGATTCAAATATGAAATTCCTACTAGCTCTTCCTGAAAAGTGGGATTTGAAAGCTACTACAATAAGAGACAACTATGAACTTGCTGATATGTCTCTTGATGAAATCTATGGGATGCTCAAGACTCATGAACTTGAGATGGAGCAAAGAAAGAAGAGGCATGGAGGGAAGTCTAAGACAGTTGCTTTAAGGACTGAAGAAAAGCCAATTGTCTCTAGGAAGGCAAAAGGAAAGGCTCTCATCATACAATCTGATTCAGTCATCAGATTCTGATGATGATGATTCAGAACCTGAAAATTTATCTGAAGTGGATGTTGATGCAGAGATGATGCAACTGTGTTCTTGTGGTGAAGGATATCACAAAGATAGCCTACAAGAAATTCAGAAAGGGTAAGAAGTTTTCCAGGAAAGGTGGAAGTTCTGACAAGAAAGGGTTCAGAAAGTCCGAAGGCAAAGGAGGAAAGTCTGACAGAGGAGACAACTCAAATGTCAAATGCTATAATTATGGTGAAAGAGGCCACATCTCTCCTGATTGCAAGAAAGGAAATGGTGATAAAGGCCAGGCACTTATCACAAAGAAGAAAAATTGGGCAGACACTTCAGAATCTGAAGAAGATGTGAACTATGCCTTAATGGCAAATGCTGATAGCAGTTCTGATGCTGCTGAACTAAAGGTACCTCTATCAACTCTTGCTTTTGATACAGAAGATATTACTGAGTTGAGGTTATTTCTGAAAAACATTTATATTAGCTATAGAGATCAGACTTTAGAGAATGAAAGATTAAAATCTGAAAATCTAAAGTACAAAAACAGAAATAGCTATCTAGATGAAGAGTTAGTCAAGATGAACACAATTCAGACATAGAGAGATAATGTTGTGTATGTTAAGGATGAATTGCTTAAACAGAATGATTATCTAAAAAATGAATTAGAAAAAGAAAGAGAAATCATCAGGACTTGGACTAACTCAGGCAAAATAACTCAGAATATTCTAAGTAGTGGAAACTGGAAAGAGGGGTTAGGTTATAAAGATGGTAAAAGTGAAAAAGGGACTTTGCCAATTAAGCCAACTGCTTTCAAACAAACTGTAAAGCCAAAGGTAAGTCCTGTCAAACTTGTTGCAAAAACTGTTATGTCTGATTCTGAAGAGATGAAAGACTCTAAAACAGAAGTCAAAGAAAAATCAACTTCTGACAAATCAAAACAAGATAAACCAGCTTTGGTAAATATTGGCTTAATGACAAAGAAGCAGCTTAAGTATAAGCTCAAAGAGATTAAAAATATGAACAAGGTAAAGGAAGCTAGGAAAAATAGGAATGTAAAGGAAGGTGTGAATAAAAGTAATAACTATATGCCTGTTCCTAATGCTCCTAGAAAGAAATGCTATAATTATGGAAACACAAACCATCTTGCTTCTTTTTGCAGGAAAAATAAAGATATAAACTCTTTACCACCTAAATCAGGAGTTAAGAGTCAGTCTGTAAGGTTTAAACCACAAAATTCTTGTTTTTATTGTGGTAGTTTATGGCATTCTATTTATACTTATAAGGAATATCATAGTTTGTACTATGATTATTATGAAATAAAACCTTCTTTAAAGAAAGTTAGTGTAATTTCTTCTAGTGTAAATTCTGATGCGAAGTCTGATATAAAGTCTGATAAAAAGCATGTTAGCATAAACTATGAAACTAAATCCGCTGCAAATGCTAACAAACTTAACAAGGCCAAAGGATCCAACAAGTCTGGGTCCTTAAAACTAATCAATAGTGGTCTTTATGATTGCAGGGCAACAGGAAAAATATCCTGGTTCTGGACAGTGGATGTTCAGGACATATGACTGGAAATAAAGCCCTGCTATCAGACTTTATGGAGAAAGCTGGCCCAGGAGTTTCTTATGGAGATGGCAACATGGGAAAGACACTGGGATATGGCAATATCAATCTTGGTAATGTCATAATTGAGAAAGTAGCTCTTGTCTCAGGACTTAAACACAATCTGCTAAGTGTGAGTCAAATTTGTGACAGAGGTTACCATGTGGATTTCTTTCAAGAACACTGTGAAGTTGTAAGTAATTCTACAGGAAAAGTGATCCTGAAAGGTTACAGACATGGTAACATATATGAAGCCAGACTTTCAACAAATTTTGATGGTTCTGTAATCTGTTTGTTAAGCAGAGCATCAATTGAAGAAAACTGGAATTGGCACAAGAGACTCTCTCATTTAAATTTCAACAACATAAATGAGCTAGTAAAGAAAGATCTTGTGAGAGGACTTCCAAAATCAATATTTGCTCCTGATGGTCTTTGTGACTCATGTCAAAAGGCAAAATAAAGAAAATCTTCATTCAAGAGCAAAACTGAATCCTCAATTCTTGAGCCTTATCACTTACTACATGTTGATCTATTTGGTCCAGTCAATGTCATGTCTATTGCAAAGAAGAAATATGTTATGGTTATAGTGGATGAGTTCACAAGATACACTTGGGTGTATTTCTTTCACAAGAAGAATGAAACTGCATCTAATCTAACTGATTATGTTACATAGCTGGATAAGTTAGTCAAAGATTCTGTTAAAATAATAAGAAGTGATAATGGCACTGAGTTCAAGAATTCAATCATGCAAGAGTTCTGCAAAGAGCAAGGAATAAAGCAGGAATTTTCTGCACCTGGAACTCCACAGCAGAATGGAGTTGTAGAAAGAAAGACCATGACTCTTATTGAAGCTGCACAGACTATGCTTGATAAAGCAAAGCTACCAACCTATTTTTGGGTTGAAGCTGTGCAGACTATTTGTTTTACACAGAATACTACACTCATAAATAAGCATGGAAAAACACCATATGAGATGGTGAAGAAAAAGAAGCCAAATCTGAAATACTTTCATGTATTTGGATGCAAGTGTTTTGTTCTTAAGACTCATACTGAACAGCTGTCAAAATTTGATCTAAAAGCTGATGAAGGAATTTTTGTTGGATATCCACTTTCCATAAAAGCCTTCAGAGTCTACAATTTAAGAACATGGGTTGTCATGGAATCTATCAATGTATCTTTTGATGATAAAAAGATTACTGGACTTGAAGATTTCAATTTTCATGATCAGCTGAGATTTGAAAATGAAGATGTAAATTCTGATTCTGTAAATTCTGATGACCGAAATCCTATTTCTGTAAGTTCTGACGGGTTAAATTCTGATGTCATTGAAACTGTGGTAACTGCTCTAAAGGAAAATGCACTTGTTCAGGGGGAGTAAGCTGATGATCATACTACACCTCGAGATTCTCAAGAAGCATCAGAACCAGTCACTGGCTCTTCAAGTTCTGATTTATCAAGTTCTGATGAGCCAAATTCTGACAATTCTGGAAACTCTAATTCTTCAATTTCTGAAGGATCCAACTCAAATTCTGGAATCTCATAGAGCATAACTTCAGGGGGAGCATCAGAAAATGCTGATGGAGACAGCATGGATCATGGGGTATGATTTAGTTCTAGAGATCAACTTCCATCTGCAAGGAAGTGGACTAAATCACATACACCTGACTTAATAATTGGAGATCCTAAAGTAGGGGTCAGAACTAGAACATCAACAACAAATGAATATCTATATCATTCCTTTCTATCTCAGACTGAACCAAAGAAAGTGGAAGAAATTCTTCAAGATGATGATTGGGTACAAGCAATGCAGGAAGAGTTAAATGAATTTGAAAGAAATAAAGTCTAGACCCTAGTACCAAGATCAAAGGACAGATTAATTGTTGGTACAAAATGGGTGTTCAGAAATAAAACTGACAGTGATGGCATAATTACAAGAAACAAAGCAAGGCTGGTTGCTAAAGGTTACTCTCAACAAGAGGGTATTGACTATGATGAAACATTTGCTCCAGTTGCTAGATTGGAAGCCATAAGAATCTTTTTGGCTTATGCTGCTCACAAGAAGTTTAAAGTCTTTCAAATGGATGTGAAAAGTGCTTTTCTCAATGGAGAATTGGAAGAAGAGGTATATGTTGAACAACCTCCAGGATTTGTAGATCCAAAATTTCCAAATCATGTCTACAGGCTTGACAAAGCACTTTATGGCCTTAAGCAAGCTCCTAGAGCATGGTATGAGACTCTCACTCAATTCCTTCTGGAAAGTGGATTTTACAGAGGCACAATTGACAAGACTTTATTCTACCTCAACCATGGAAAGGACTTACTTTTGGTACAGATATATGTTGATGATATCATATTTGGCTCTATAAATACAAAACTATGTGAAAGATTTTTAAAGCTAATGCAGTCAAGATATCAAATGAGTATGATGGGAGAACTATAACGACTCGTGTATTTTTATTTATTATTTTGTACTCGGAGGTGTAATAAAAGTTTAAGTAAATAAATAAAAGTTGTGTATTGATTTTGGCAGCGGTTACTGATTGTTATTTAATTATTTATGATTTGTTGATATGTGGGATTGGAATTATGTGATTTATTGGTGAGTTATATGATTTTATTTCGCTTGTAAAAGTGATTTTATTGTAATTTTAATTCCATAAATTTTTGAGTTGTCTTTAAAATTGGTTTTCTAATTTTATAATTTCAATAATTATTTTCAGGACTTTATAAAATTTAGAAATCAATATTTTGTTAATTATTCATGTTTAAATGATTTTCTGAGTGTGCTAAATGCTAAAATCCATATTTAATTATGGGAATCATTAAAAATTAGAAAACTTATATTTTATTAAATTCGTATTATTCTGAGAATTTTAAAATTATTTTGGAAATTTTCGGAAGCTGTTTTAACCGCGCGTTGTTTCATTAATTGTTAAAAAGCGGGCATAAAGTGTGTTTTAAAGATTATTTAAAAATTTTGAAAGTTACATTTTTATTCTCTTCCGGATATTTATAAAATATTAAGATGATTTTCATGATTTTCTGGTGTCATTTTAAATGTCGCGATGGTTCGATAAGTGCAATTTTCGGTCCCCGGATAATATTTGGACACGTGTCAATTTTATATATAAATGAATTGACACGTATCCTTTAATTGGTGATACGTGTCCAAGCCTCAATTTTTCACTTCTGTTATTTCCTAAACGAGCCCTGTTCTTCTCTCTGGAAATCAAAGTAGTCTCTCATCTCTCTCCTCCTCGAAATCTCTCTTCTCTGTTACTTCCTTCTCTTCCTTCTCTTCGTTTCTTTTTTCTCCATGTTTCTTCCTGTTTCGCCGCCGCCGCCGTGCTTCTCAGTGAGTTGGCCGCCGGAGTTTCTGGTGGTGTTGTGGTTTGTGCTGCTGTGTATGTGTATGTGAACGTGTGTGTGTGTTCGTGTGAACGTGTGTGTGTGGTCGTGGTTGTATCTGTGTTTTTCGGTGGTGTTGCCGCCCCTGTGTCTTTAAGCTTTGGTTTGGTTCTGTGTGTGCAGCGCGTGTTATAAGCGTGTGTTGGTGATGGAATTTTAATTATTTTATTATTATTCTGCAGGAAATTATCTTGAATAATATTTGTGATATGGATATTTGGTTGCGTGAAATTATTTTTAATCGGTGAAATTTTCACTTGGAATCCGAATTACTGGGTACCCCGAGAATTTTGTCGTCGTACCGCGATGACTTGTTACGAGCGGACGGTGGACGGTGATGACGATGTTCTGAGTCCTAAATTTTATAAATAAATAAAATGATTTTTCGTAAAATATTTTTGTACTTAAATAATTAATTGTGATTGGTGTTGGGATGTAAGTTGTATAAAAGGATGAAGTAATATTGTGAATTGTGTGATTGATGACGTCGATTGTAATCGACGGGTAGTTTTATAAATAAATAAGGTGCTGCCAAATTTTTTTAAAAATATATATGTATTTTTACGTGTTACCCTAACAATATTTCCGACTACGTGACTATGTGGTTACGGGTTTGTGTGTATAGTAATAATACGAGTCGAGTTATCGAATTGAGTTGTTAGAATTTGAGGATATCAAGCATGTCGGTGTAACTAATTAGGGTATTCTGTATTTGTAGATTCCGAGCGAGTTTTCTCAGGACTAAAGTCAGTGTGAAAGCTACTTAGGGTTTTGTAAAGCGTTACAAGGCAAGTACCCTGACCATTCTTTTATGGTTCAGTATATGTGAATAACTAAATGTTTTACTTTCGTAAAGGAACAGAAACATTTTAAGTTATGTATTCCCTGTATTTGAAAATGTTGTTTAAATGATGTTTTGGGGAAAAGTAACTTCTGAAAACACCTATCTCTAAACGTGATTTAAATGAAAAGAGGATTTGAATAGTGTGCTGTGATAGAATTGATTTTGAAAAGAGATAGGTAAAAGTGATGATTTTGAAAACTGGATTAAAACGATCAGATATGGGATTCGTTGAGGCCAGAGTAGGCCTATTGAGTTGGCGTAAGAGGCTAATTCGGTTGCGCGCACTGTATAAACGATTAGTCCAGCAGGTCAGAGACCTAGCTAGTCTCTGAGTTCCGGAACAGGTAATTGAAATGGCAGTTGGAGCCATAAATAAGATGGCAATTGGAGCCGTCTAGTGTTGATAGCCTGATCAGCTGTCTTCACATATCCATTACGTATCTGATTTGGATTTTGTGATTCCCGTAAGAGTACGGGTAGTTGATACAGTGATTTTATAAGAGTGACTAGTATGCTAAAATTGGACTCTGGTGTTTTTACAGCATACTGCTACGTTGTTTTAATGAAGCATGCTAGTTAATGATATCCAGTTTTTCTCTAAATTTTGTTGTATAATGTTGATATCATGATTACAGTTCTGTTCCTATTATTGTTGCATTTCTGATTTATCCTGTTATTCATATTTTGGTACTGCTGAGCGATTATGCTCACCCTTGCAAACTGTTATGTATATTTCGCAGATGCCTAGAAGATCAGTCAGACCGACCTATGTTCCCGCCCCTACTGGACCCGGCTCCTCTGAGGTAGTATGTATCAGGCCATGAGGTCTGAGCAGTTGCTGAATAAAGCTAGTGTGTCTTAGATGTTGAATAAAGAGTCTATAATAATGAGAACCTGAATTATACTTGAACCTGGATCGGATCTTGGTTCGGGGTTGAGTTAGTTTATTTTAATAATAATTCTGTTGTTTATATTTTTGGTAATTGTGTTTAGTGACGTCAACTCCTGACCCCAGGGTTGAGGCCGTCACAGTTGGTATCAGAGCTACAGGTTCAAGTCCCTGATTCAGGTTAGGGATTGTGTCAAGTAGGTGATAACGTGAGTCTTTAAGTGTGAGTCAGCAACTCATATAGAGGAGCAAACCTTTAGAGTCAGTCGAGGGTTCCGACGGTGTTACCCTAGCATCTATTAAATGTTTTGATAGAATTGCCTTGACCTGGTTGTGTCTTGCCTGTATATTTATTATGTTGGCAGTGGCCTATTGCGATTTCAAGTTCTCCATCTCGGGCTTCTGATTCGGATAGCTCAGATTCGGAGAAACCCCTTGATGCGGTTACTGAGGAGACCCCTATGCCTCCTCCCCCAGTTTCTTCTTTTGTGCCTCGAGACATCCCTGGATCTGGTCCTCGTCCCCGTTGGGTACGTAGGTCTGTGTCTGCTGTCAGGGATTTCCCTCCTGGCTGCGGTCCCAGTTCTTCCATGATGAGACCTCCTGTGGCCCCTAGTGGTACTTCTTCACCGATCCCTTATCATGTCCATAGGGCGGTGAATACTTCCTTTATCAGAGTCCAGAGTTTGCTGCCCAATTGGACCAGGTACCTATAGCACCATTTCAGGGTATTTCTGCCCCTTCCCTTGAGGTGCGAGCATTGACCCAGATGGCTGTAGAGAGGGCTAGATCTGTTGACCGTTTCATTAGTTCAGAGTTCAGAGTTGTGTAGTATCAGGATCTAGTGAACTGGCTAGTGTTTGAGCTAGGTTCCATTGGTGGCAGTGGTAGTGGCTAGACAGAGCTGCTATAGAGGGATGCAGAGCTCAGAGTGACTTCTAGGAGTTCTGTGGTTGTTTTCCTTGTATATGTACATTATGTTGTGACAGTTTGTAGTAGGCGAGGCTGTTATGACAGCCAATTTTGGTGTATATTCGGATGGTTCTTTTTAGTTGGATTTTCAGTTGTACTAGTGGATTCTGTTGGTTATTGTATTCCAGCTGCTTTATCTTATTGTTCAGTTTATATATATATTGTGCGTTGCTATTATTGTTGTTATTATTATTGTTGTTTCTGTTGCTGGCATTTTTGGATCATAATCATTCACTCAGGACGGATCCAATTTTAATGAGGGATGAGAATATTGTCTTATTATAGGGATTTGAAGGAATATTACTGGTGGCCCAACATGAAGAAGGACGTAGCAGAATGGGTAAGCAAATGTTTGACTTGCCAAAGAGTAAAGGCAGAGCACCAGAGACCCAGTGGACTTTTACGACCCCTGGAGATTCCCGAATGGAAATGGGAACAGATAGCCATGGATTTTGTTGTCGGCTTACCAAGGACGAAAGCCAACCATGATGCCATATGGGTGATTATAGACCGACTGACAAAGTCAGCTCATTTCATTCCTATCAATGAGAGATACACAGTCGATAGACTGGTGGACATTTACCTTAAGGAAATAGTGACGCGACATGGAGTCCCAACATCCATTGTCTCAGACCGAGACCCCAGGTTCAACTCCATATTTTGGAGGAGCTTTCAAGAATGTGCGGGGACCAAGTTAAATATGAGTACCGCTTACCATCCCCAGATGGATGGGCATAGTGAAAGGACCATCCAGACACTAGAGGATATGTTGAGAGTCTGTGCAATAGACTTTAAAGGAAGTTGGGATGATCACTTGCCATTGATCGAATTTTCTTATAACAATAGCTTTCATGCTAGCATCGGAATGCCGCCTTATGAGGCCCTGTACGGAAGAAGGTGTCGATCTCCCTTATACTGGGATGAAGTAGGAGAGCGGAAGATGCTCGGACCCGAAGTGGTCCAAAGGACCAAAGACATAGTGGATCTCATCAGAGGATGGCTGGTGGCAGCCCAAGACAAACAGAAGAAATATGCAGACCTAGCCCGAAAGGACAAGGAGTATGGAGTAGGGGACTTACTACTACTAAAAGTATCCCCTTGGAAGGGGTTAATGAGATTTGGAAAGAAAGGAAAACTAAGCCCAAGATACATTGGACCTTTTGAGATACTAAGACGGATTGGGAAGTTGGCTTACGAGCTAGCCTTACCCCCGAACCTACAACAAGTTCATAATGTGTTCCATGTGTCAATGCTAAGGAAGTATCATCGCGATGCCAGACACATAGTGGAGTACGAGCATGTGGATATGCAACCAGATCTGACTTACGTGGAGAAACCAGTAAAGATTATGGATAAGAAGGAGCAGGTGCTTCGGAACAAAGTGATCAAGCTAGTCAGAGTGCTATGGCAGAATCATAATGTGGAAGAATCAACTTGGGAACTAGAGAGCGCAATGCTAGAAAACTACCCCCATTTGTTTTTTATTTGATTCCGGGACGGAATCCTTTTAAGGAGGGGAGACTGTAATAACCCCAAAATTTTGAACTTTTTTTGTAACCCTTATGAATAGTGTTTTTGCTGATATTGCTGAATAAGAAAACTTCTCATGCCACACTATGTAGGGTTTCTTTTATGGATATTCTGAGATTTTAGTGGTACTCTATATGATATATAAGTGTATGTAAAGATCGTCAGAATCCAAATTTGAACCTTTTGATTTTTCTCGAAAATCCACCAGATATCGAAAGAATTGAGTATAAGGTAACAGGATAAAAAGGATTTAAATTCAAGGATTTTAATAGGGGATCATAAAAGGAATATAATGTATTGAGAAAGGTTAATGGAACCTAAGTAATGAGATCCCGGGTATGATCCCTCAAACGATAAACGAAAACGAAAGTTAAGCGAACCGTATAACAGATCAGTGGTCATTAGCCAAATAATTAAAAGCTAATCAAAGAGATTAGTGGGGATGATGTCATCAAACCAATGAGAAGAGGACAAAGGAGGGAGAATGACATCACATGGTGACATAAGCATGACCAAGCAAGTGTGTTGTTGATTGAATTAGAACCACACAAAAGTTACCATGGTAAAAAGGTAATAAACAAAACAAAACAAATCAAAAATCAACCAACCAAGCCAACAATTCATTTTCACCAAAAACACAACATTTTCTCACCTTTCTTCTTCCATGCTCTCGACTTGTTCTTCTTTTCCAAAGCAAGAAAATCAAAAATCAAGTTCCAAGCATTGTTAAATCACAAGGTAATTATCTAAGACTCCTTATGCATAGTTATGGATATCCTATAAGTTTGAGCTCCTAAATCATTCACAATCTCTTCCTAAAAATCATGGAAGAAGATGGTGAATAGTGTTTTTCAAGAACTAAAATTTTTGTTCTTGAAGTTTTGTTTAGTTTAAGCTTGGATAAGGACTTTAAGGGTGATTCCAAGCCATTCTCTTGATTCTCCACTCTCCAAGGAAGGTATAACCCCTCCAAACCCTAACTTTATTTGAGTAATTAGGTTTAGTTTTGTTGATTTTAATTCATGGGAGGCTTGCTTGTTGTGAATGTAGAGATTAGTTAGTTTTATGAAGTTTTGGAGTGGTAATTCTTGGATTGTTGATTAATGAACTTAAGTGTAGTTAAATTCAAGTTTAAAAATAAGTATAAATTGTTAATGTTGAGTTGTTGGGGCTGTTATGATGTAATATGGATGGAGTTTTTATTGGGTTGTGATTGTGGATTGATTGTGGGTTGAATTGGAGTGTTTTAAATTTGGGTAATCGCGTAAACATAGTCGTCGTAATGTCCGATTTACTTTAGGCTGTTTTTGTTCTTAACATTAGGACCCGTGAACTTACTGCTAGGTTTTGATAATTGCCATGATTAGATAGTTCATGTTACGACTTCGTTTTGATATGTAGTTCGTTTGATTCTGATGTACGGTTTAGGAGAAACGTCCGTTTTAAGTAACGACGTTTCGCGAACGAATCATTACCCCTCGCCTTACTTTGAAACATAGGTTAAGGACCTAAAAGGACTAATTGGAGTATGAAACATTTATTTAAAGTGTGTTAGCCAGTTGGTAAGACACTCGCGAAAGAATCGCCTTAAAACTCATAATGGTTAATTTATTAAAAATGGTAGAGCCGAGGGTACTCGAGCGACTTAAGAGAATCAGTAAGCGCAAAGCGAGCGTTAGAGTCTAAATTGGTGAAAGTATAGATTTATAAGTGACTTTGGTTTAATTCCAACTTATATGTTGTTTATAGGTTACCAGACTAGTCCCAAGCCATTTATAACCCCCAGTCACTCAGGCAAGTTTTCTATCCGTTATACTGTTGTTGTGATGTATATATTTGTACATACATTATCTTGTGATAGATGCATAATGGTTACTTAGCAAATTCTTGCGATATATTGTAGCATGTGATATGGTATATATGCATGCCTGTCTTGTATTCTTGATACATATATCTGTTGATTCAGTTGATAATACCTATGCTAGAGATAAGCGGTAATTTGCATATACCCTTAGTATAGGGGACCCAAAGGTGAACTTTTTCTAAAACCGGGAGGCGAGGCTCCCGAGTATAATATATATATTTATACATATATATATATATATGAATAGTTTTCAAAACTATGAATCGAATAAGGTTTATTCGATAACTTTATTTTATTAATGAATATTATCTTGAATATTCATTCGAGGGCTTATGATCCCGTTTATTTTATTATTGAATATTATTTTGAATATTCATTCGAGGGCTTATGACTCTGTTTATTTTATTAATGAATATCACTTTGAATATTCATTCGAGGACTTATGACTCCGATTATTTACTAAATAATATTCTTTATTTTATTAAAGAATAATGTGTCGATAATCAAACTTACTTTTGATTATTCAAATAAAGATAATACTTTCGTATAAGTACATCTTTGGTTATTTAAGATTCATTTCAAGTATAAGTTTTACAACTTCTACTTCAATTATTTTTATAAAGATTATTCTTTATGGGAATATTATTTAAATAATAATATTCAGAAATTTTCTAATATATTGGGACTGATTTATTTTATTAAATCAGCATCACTCCAAACATTCTTAAAAATGTTTTGCGAGTCTTCAAAATGATTTTAAAAGTTAGAGCGGATCCCAAAACTCATTTTATATTTAAGATCCTCCTTTCGAAGGGGATTTAAATATTCGCTCAAAACCTGAGGGATCCGGCTCTGTGGTATTTTTTATATTCGCAACAAGGTTGCTATTTTAATAAAAGAGTTTTGATTACTTACCCAATACTCGGGAAGTAAAATTCTTGGAACAAGTTAATCCATTAACAGGCATCGCCTGGGAAATATCAATGAGTTTTCCTTTCCAACTAGATACGACTTCTTGGTAGAGCCGTATCAACAAGTTTCTACTTGGGGAAGGTGAGGACGAGCTTTACGTTTCAGAGTCATGGATTTTATCGGAACTAGGAGTGGCGTAAGTGGTCAAGTGGCGCCGGCCCAGCCTTATTATATTGGCCTAAATGGCCTGGAAGTTTCGCAAGACGGTACATTCCTTAGGAGTCCAGTGTTCGCTTGACAAGTAAATCCGACAGGTTCTCCTCTACATGTAGAAAATGGTGGGGTTGTACTACTGCGACTGATCATCGTAAGTGGTCTTCCTGGCGCGACAAACTCCCGTAATGAGTTCATCATCCAGTTGGACAATTCTGCAACACTACCCAGAGCATTTCGATCGAAAGGCTACAAATGGGTGGTCGCCGAAGCTTTGACAAAGTCAAATAGTTTTAATGGTGTTCCCATTGCATGAAGTATCTCATAACTTCATTTCCTTTAAAAATGTTTCAAAGATTGAATCTATTCAAGTCTTAACTTGTGGTCTCATCTAGGGGATGACCTTTTGAAACTTATTATACTTTGAACAGTAGTAGTTCAAGTAGATTTCTAAAAATGATATAAGTATAGTGAAGTATTTGGTAACTTCATCCCTTGTTTTTGCTTATATCCATTAAGTAATTACCTTACACTTGATAAAGGATTCTAGTAAGTTATCCATTTAGATACTTGCATTATTGTTTACACTATATATTAAATTGCGAGCTGTAAGGCTCACTCTTGCTTCATTTCTTCATCACACAACAACAGTTAGGAAAGATGGCCAGACTCAAGCAGACCCAGCGCAAGCGCGTGGGAAGCGTCCCGCGTCTTCCCGTTGATGTTGTAGCTGCTATAGCTGCAAAGGTAGATCTATTGGTAGATTAGGCATTCTACTTTTGGGAACCAAATATTGTATAATTATAACTTGCGGCAGATAATGGCAATTAACTATAAATTTATCAAGTAATCATTTTGGGTTGTAATAACTTTTAAATTGTGGATTCAAGGACTTGTACTTATTTCAATTTCATCTCTGAGACTATAACGGGTTGTGGTGTGTGTTAGTGTGGGGTCATAGCATAAGGTTAATTATTATTAATTAAGTGAAGTGATATTGTGGAAAGAAAGACCGTGACGACCCGGATTCCCGACCCCGGATCTGGGGGTGTCACAGAAATGGTATCAGAGCTAAGCGTTATAAACCTCAGAGATGATGCGACGATGTAATAATAAACTCACAAAGATAATAAGAACTCTTGCCCAGTTCAAGGTCGGACTACTTAAAGTAGCGCTGACAGTTGAAACCCTTATGGGAACCCTTATAAGTATCATGATAGTAACTTAGCTCGTTTAATGTGTAGGCGCATGAGATAGAGGACCCTGAGATGTTCGAGCGTGAGCATGATGAGGCACTGCTAGATGCCGAGGATCAGGAGGAGCCTGAGATGGAGGAGGATGAGGAGGACCCCTCAGAGGAGTCAGAGACAGAGGTTGTTGCTATTTCAGATGAGGAGGACCCGGATGAGGTCCCAGTGGCTGAGGAGCGTGTCGGAGCTATGGTAGTGTACACTGGTACCCCTTTACCCACACTCCCGGTGGTCAGAGCTCCTACCCTTCCTCCACTATCCTGGAGCCCATATGATGACAGCTTAGAGACCCATACTTCCGAGCCTAGGCAGACCGAGGAGGCACCCCTAGCGGCTCCGGATTCACCACCTCTCGACCCTGCCCATAGGCAGTCTTTGTTAGCCCACGGCTATGTTCAGGATGTACTGAGGACCCGAGTGGCTGTTGCTGAGGCCCGGCTGGATGAGGCCAGGAGGGAGTTGGATGTAGAGAGGGCAGGTAGGCGTACCCAAGCTTATGAGACTAGGGCTTCTATACCCCGATCCTTGAGGAGGGAGCCGACGGGGATAGAGCTCACATCCCGAGCGAGACTCAGATCGCTCCAGGGGGACAGGCATGGTAGGATCTCCAGGTGGCAGGCCGACTATATCTTCCGTCGTGCGATGGAAAGGGTATGGGAGCTGACCCGCTCCGGTGTGTGATTCAGGACTGACGATGGGATAGTCTAGTTGTCCAGTTAGTCGAGGCCTTAGTAAGAGCCAATTTTCCGGGATAGTTGACTTGTATATAGCATCCATTTTTCTGGCTAGACAGATAGACTCTTGTGTATCACTTTTGGGACAGATGGATGTAGCACTGTTGTACTTTTGATCAGATCAAACTATGTATTTCTCGCATTATGTATATATTTGTTTCCTTTCGGTTCAGTTCCTTAGTGACGAGATCACTGTTTTTATCATTATTATTACTGCACTTCTTATTAGAAATGTCATAAAATAATAGAATTGTGAGATACATTCTCCCCATTATAGAGCTGTGCAAGGCACAATGTTGAGTATGATTGTGACCTAACGTTGATTTTTTCCCAATAATTTTTTTTATTATCAGTATCATGCCGCCAAGAAAGATTGGAACTAGGGCGAACCCTGGATCTGAGGACCAGGGAAGCCATAACCAGGACGATAGGAACCAGGAACACAGTGAAGAGGAAGACGAGGATTATGTTGAACAGGATGACTCCCTGTATGAAGAGGAGGAGGAAACATATGATGTTGAGGGATTTGAGATAGAGGCTGAGGAAGGAGAAACTGAGGTTGAGCAACCAATACCAAACCCATGCATGGATCCCATGGGCCAGTTCATGCAACTACTAAGGCAGAACTTGGAACATCAATCCAACCCACCCCCTCAAGGAAATAACAATGCTGTGGCAAACTCTTTCAGGGCTTTTAAGTCCCTTAAGCCCCCTGAGTTCCACGGATCAGCCGACCCAGTTGAGGCAAGGGCATGGTTAAAGGAAATGGAGAAATCCTTTGAGATTCTGAGTATCGATGAGGCACAGAAGACTGTATATGCTACCTACCTTCTGAAAGGAGAGGCTAACTACTGGTGGGAGGCCAAGAAAAACATGGAGACAGATGCTATTATAACCTGGGAGAGATTCAGTCAGTTGTTTCTGGGAAAATATTTCCAAAGGTTTATGGAAAACCAGATGGAGCTCAAGTTCTTGGAGCTAAAGCAGAATAACTTATCTGTAGCAGAGTACGAAGAGAAATTTATTGAGTTATCAAGGTTTGTGCTGGAATTTGTAAGCACCGAGGAAAAGAAAGCTAGGAGGTTTCAGCAGGGACTGAAACCGTGGATTCAGAATAGGGTGGCAATCCTTGAGCTTTACGGATTATGCCACTCTGGTGCAAAAGGCAACAATTGTAGAAGCCGGAAGTGAACAGATGCAGAAGGACAGAGAGAAGAAGGGAATAAAGAGGAAAAACATGAGCATGGGTGGAGGTTCCGCAGGAAGGAGCTTCCCAACTAGATTTAATCGAGGAGCAGTGTCCCTACCGGGAAAGAACACTGGGTTTAAGCGGCCAATGAGTGTGAATGTGAGCCAGAGCGGCCAGAAGTCAAGAATGTCCTATTCCAACCAGTCTCGACCCCCATTGCCAGCCTGTAACACTTGTGGAAGGATGCATTCTGGGGAATGTAAGGGAAAGCTAGTAACCTGCTTTAAGTGTAGGCAAGTGGGCCACTATTCCCACAAATGCCCTTCGTCAGCCCCTGCCGTCGTTCCAACAACCACTTGTCATCAGTGTGGACGCCCGAGTCATTGGAAGAAGGAATGCCCAATGAACAAACCAGCAGCTTCAGGAGCCAGCAGGGCTGCCTCCAATAAGCCACCTACTGCGAGGACTTTCAACATGACAGTCCAGGATGCTATGAAAGACTCAGATGTGATAGCAGGTACCCTTTCTCTAAATTCAGTCAGTGCAAATGTTTTATTTGATTCGGGAGCAACTAAACCTTTTATATCAAAGGACCTTGCGCGTAAATTAAGACTTAAGACTGAACCCTTGATAGAACCCTTACAAGTAGAAATAGCCAGTCATGAAATTATTCCTGTTAACCAGATTCACCCCGCCTGTGAGTTAGGCATAGGGGAACAATCTTTTAGTGTTGATCTGATTCCTTTTAAATTAGGGGAGTTTGATGTAATTTTGGGAATGGACTGGCTATCTAGCAATGATGCTCCAATAGACTGTAAGGGGAAGAAAGTTAAGTTAAATATCCCAGGAAAGAAAGAAGTCATATTTAGAGGAAAGAGGCAGACGCATAAATTTTGACTATGGCCCAGGCCAGGAGAATGCTACGAAAAGGAAATGAGGCTTACCTAGCCTATATGGTGGACACGCAGAAGGAGGTGCCCAACTTACAAGATATTCCGGCAGTCAACGAATTTGAAGACGTATTCCCACAAGACCTTCCGGGATTACCACCCGATAGAGTGATTGAATTTGCTATTGAGTTGGCCCTAGGGACGGCGCCAGTTTCAAAAGCACCTTACCGGTTAGCCCCATTAGAAATGAAGGAATTAGCTACCCAATTGCAGGAACTTTTGGATAAGGGTATGATAAGACCCAGTGTGTCTCCGTGGGGAGCACCAGTGTTATTTGTTAAGAAGAAGGATGGGAGCATGAGGCTGTGCATCGACTATCGAGAGTTGAACAAGCTAACCATAAAGAACAGGTACCTGTTACCTAGAATAGACGATATGTTCGACCAGCTAAAGGATGTTGTTTATTTTTCCAAGATTGACCTGAGAACTGGATATCACCAACTAAAGATTAAACCCGAAGATATTCCCAAGACAGCGTTCCGTACCAGGTATGGGCACTATGAGTTCTTGGTAATGTCCTTTGGATTAACCAATGCCCCAGCGGCTTTCATGGATTTAATGAACAGAGTATTTAAGAAGTACTTGGACAAGTGTGTGATAGTTTTTATCGATGATATTTTAATCTACTCAAGGACTGAGGCAGAACATACAGAGCATTTGAGGATAGCTCTAGGAATACTCAGAGAGGAACAGTTATATGCCAAATTCTCGAAGTGTGAATTCTGGCGGAATGAAGTACAGTTTTTAGGACATGTGATCAATAAAGAAGGAGTATTGGTCGACCCCCCCAAGATAGAGGCGGTCTCAAATTGGGAAAGGCCAACCACACCCACAGAGGTAAGGAGTTTCATAGGATTGGCCGGCTACTATCGTAGATTTGTACAGGACTTTGCGAAGATCGCAGCCCCTTTGACACGACTTACTCGTAAGACAGAGAAGTTTGAATGGACGGAGAAATGCGAGAACAGTTTTCAGGAATTAAAGAAAAGGTTGGTAACGGCCCCGGTGTTGGCATTGCCAAACGGAAAAGGAGATTTTGTGATATATAGTGATGCGTCGCATGAAGGATTAAGGTGTGTGCTTATGCAGCACGGTAAAGTGATTGCGTATGCGTCGAGACAACTAAAGGAATACGAGATTAGATATCCTACTCATGACCTTGAGCTCGCAGCAATAGTTTTTGCCCTAAAAATTTGGAGGCACTACTTGTATGGAGAGAAGTGCGAGATTTTCACAGACCATAAGAGCCTAAGTACATATTTACGCAGAAAGAGCTCAACATGCGCCAGAAGAGATGGTTAGAGCTAATCAAGGACTATGATTGCGAGATTCTCTATCATCCGGGGAAAGCCAATGTGGTGGCTGATGCCCTTAGTAGAAAGGAAAGACTCAGAATAATAATGACTTCGGAAGAATTGATAAAGGATTTCGAGAGGTTGGAAATAGAATTAAAGGTAACCGGAACCGGAACTGAAAAGCTGTTTGAGATCTCAATGCAGCCAGAGTTATTGGAAAAGATCAGATTGTGCCAAGAGAAAATAATGAATGAAGGCAGAGAGTCAATGACTGGAGAAGAGATCCATACTGAGAAAGATGATAAAGGGATAATGAGGTACTCCTACCGGATTTGGGTTCCGAACGTTCAAGAGCTTAAAGATGAGATTTTGGATGAAAGCCATAGTTCAAGGTATTCCATTCACCCGAGAAGCACCAAGATGTATAGGGATTTGAAGGAATATTACTGGTGGCCCAACATGAAGAGGGACGTAGCAGAATGGGTAAGCAAATATTTGACTTGCCAAAGAGTAAAGGCAGAGCACCAGAGACCCAGTGGACTTTTACGACCCCTGGAGATTCCCGAATATAAATGGGAACAGATAGCCATGGATTTTGTTGTCGGCTTACCAAGGATGAAAGCCAGCCATGATGCCATATGGGTGATTATAGACCGATTGACAAAGTCAGCTCATTTCATTCCTATCAATGAGAGATACACAGTCGATAGACTGGTGGACATTTACCTTAAAGAAATAGTGACGCGACATGGAGTCCCAGCGTCCATTGTCTCAGACTGAGACCCCAGGTTCAACTCCAGATTTTGGAGGAGCTTTCAAGAATGTGCGGGGACCAAGTTAAATATGAGTACCGCTTACCATCCCCAGACGGATGGGCAGAGTGAAAGGACCATCCAGATACTAGAGGATATATTGAGAGTCTGTGCAATAGACTTTAAAGGAAGTTGGGATGATCATTTACCGTTGATCGAATTTTCTTATAACAATAGCTTTCATGCTAGCATCGGAATGCCGCCTTATGAGGCCCCGTACGAAAGAAGGTGTCGATCTCCCTTATACAGGGATGAAGTAGGAGAGCGGAAGATGCTCGGACCCGAAGTGGTCCAAAGGACCAAAGACATAGTGGATCTCATCAGAGGACGGCTGGTGGCAGCCCAAGACAGACAGAAGAAATATGCAGACCTAGCCCGAAAGGACAAGGAGTATGGAGTAGGGGACTTAGTACTACTAAAAGTATCCCCTTGGAAGGGGTTAATGAGATTTGGA
This sequence comes from Apium graveolens, assembly GCF_009905375.1. Classification (NCBI taxonomy): domain Eukaryota; kingdom Viridiplantae; phylum Streptophyta; class Magnoliopsida; order Apiales; family Apiaceae; genus Apium; species Apium graveolens. The sequence goes on along the minus strand of NC_133651.1, from coordinate 229,211,325 downwards.
AAGAAAGGAAAACTAAGCCCAAGATATATTGGACCTTTTGAGATACTAAGACGGATTGGGAAGTTGGCTTATGAGCTAGCCTTACCCCCGAACCTACAACAAGTTCATAATGTGTTCCATGTGTCAATGCTAAGGAAGTATCATCGGGATTCCAGACACATAGTGGAGTACGAGCATGTGGATATGCAACCAGATCTGACTTACGTGGAGAAACCAGTAAAGATTATGGATAAGAAGGAGCAGGTGCTTCGGAACAAAGTGATCAAGCTAGTCAGAGTGCTATGGCAGAATCATAATGTGGAAGAATCAACTTGGGAACTAGAGAGCGCAATGCTAGAAAAGTACCCCCATTTGTTTTCTATTTGATTCCGGGACGGAATCCTTTTAAGGAGGGGAGACTGTAATAACCCCAAAATTTTGAACTTTTTTGTAACCCTTATGAATAGTGTTTTTGCTGATATTGCTGAATAAGAAAACTTCTCATGCCACACTATGTAAGGTTTCTTTTATGGATATTCTAAGATTTTATTGGTACTCTATATGATATATAAGTGTATGTAAAGATCGTCAGAATCCAAATTTGAACCTTTTGATTTTTCCCGAAAATCCACCAGATATCGAAAGAATTGAGTATAAGGTAACAGGATAAAAATGATTTAAATTCAAGGATTTTAATAGAGGATCATAAAAGGAATATAATGTATTGAGAAAGGTTAAGGGAACCTAAGTAATGAGATCCCGGGTATGATCCCTCAAATGATAAACAAAAACGAAAGTTAAGCGAACCGTATAACAGATCAGCGGTCATTAGCCAAATAATTAAAAGCTAATCAAAGAGATTAGTGGGGATGATGTCATCAAACCAATGAGAAGAGGACAAAGGAGGGAGAATGACATCACATGGTGACATAAGCATGACCAAGCAAGTGTGTTGTTGGTTGAATTAGAACCACACAAAAGTTACCATGGTAAAAAGGTAATAAAACAAAACAAAACAAATCAAAAATCAACCAACCAAGCCAACAATTCATTTTCACCAAAACACAACATTTTCTCACCTTTCTTCTTCCATGCTCTCGGCTTTTTCTTCTTTTTCAAAGCAAGAAAATCAAAAATCAAGTTCCAAGCATTGTTAAATCACAAGGTAATTATCTAAGACTCCTTATGCATAGTTATGGATATCCTATAAGTTTGAGCTGCTAAGTCATTCACAATCTCTTCCTAAAAATCATGGAAGAAGATGGTGAATAGTGTTTTTCAAGAACTAAAATTTTTGTTCTTGAAGTTTTGTTTAGTTTAAGCTTGGATAAGGACTTTAAGGGTGATTCCAAGCCATTCTCTTGATTCTCCACTCTCCAAGAAAGGTATAACCCCTCCAAACCCTAACTTTATTTGATTAATTAGGTTTAGTTTTGTGGATTTTAATTCATGGGAGGCTTGCTTGTTGTGAATGTAGAGATTAGTTAGTTTTGTGAAGTTTTGGAGTGGTAATTCTTGGATTGTTGATTAATGAACTTAAGTGTAGTTAAATTCAAGTTTAAGAATACGTATAAATTGTTAATGTTGAGTTGTTGGGGCTGTTATGATGTATTATGGATGGAGTTTTGATTGGGTTGTGATTGTGGATTGATTGTGGGTTGAATTGGAGTGTTTTAAATTTGGGTAATCGCGTAAACATAGCCGTCGTAATATCTGATTTACTTTAGGCTGTTTTTGTTCTTAACATTAGGACTCGTGAACTCACTGCTAGGTTTTGAACAATGCCAGTATTAGATAGTTCATGTTACGAGCTTCGTTTTGATATGTAGTTCATTTGATTCCGGTGTATGGTTTAGGAGAAACGGCCGTTTTAAGTAACGACGTTTCACGAACGAATCATTACCCCTCACCTTACTTTGAAACATAGATTAAAGACCTAAAAGGACTAATTGGAGTATGAAACATTTATGTAAAGTGTGTTAGGCAGTTGGTAAGACACTCGCGAAAGAATTGCCTTAAAACTCGTAATGGTTAATTTATTAAAAATGGTGGAGCCGAGGGTACTCGAGCGACTTAAGAGAATCAGTAAGCGCAAAGCAAGCGTTAGAGTCTAAATTGGTGAAAGTATAGATTTATAAGTGACTTTGGTTTAATTCCAACTTATATGTTGTTTATAGGTTACCAGACTCGTCCCAAGCCATTTATAACCCCCAGTCGCTCAGGCAAGTTTTCTATCCGTTATACTGTTGTTGTGATGTATACATTTGTACATGCATTATCTTGTGATAGATGCATAATGGTTACTTAGCAAATTCTTGCGATATATTGTAGCATGTGATATGGTATATATGCATGCCTGTTTCGTATTCTTGATACATATATCTGTTAATTCAGTTGATAATACCTATGCTAGAGATAAGCGGTAATTTGCATATACCCTTAGTATAGGGGACCCAAAGGTGAACTTTTTCTAAAACCGGGAGTCGAGGCTCCCGAGTATAATATATATATATATATATATATATATGAATAGTTTTCAAAACTATGAATCGAATAAGGTTTATTCGATAACTTTATTTTATTAATGAATATTATCTTGAATATTCATTCGAGGGCTTATGATCCCGTTTATTTTATTATTGAATATTATTTTGAATATTCATTCGAGGGCTTATGACTCCGTTTATTTTATTAATGAATATCACTTTGAATATTCATTCGAGGACTTATGACTCCGATTATTTACTAAATAATATTCTTTATTTTATTAAAGAATAATGTGTCGATAATCAAACTTACTTTTGATTATTCAAATAAAGATAATACTTTCGTATAAGTACATCTTTGGTTATTTAAGATTCATTTCAAGTATAAGTTTTATAACTTCTACTTCAATTATTTTTATAAAGATTATTCTTTATGGGAATATTATTTAAATAATAATATTCAGAAATTTTCTAATATATTGGGACTGATTTATTTTATTAAGTCAGCATCACTCCAAACATTCTTAAAAATGTTTTGCGAGTCTTCAAAATGATTTTAAAAGTTAGAGCGGATCCCAAAACTCATTTTATATTTAAGATTCTCCTTTCGAAGGGGATTTAAATACTCGCTCAAAACCTGAGGGATCCGGCTCTGTGGTATGTTTTATATTCGCAACAAGGTTGCTATTTTGATAAAAGAGTTTTGATTACTTACCCAATGCTCGGGAAGTAAAATTCTTGGAACAAGTTAATCCATTAATTGGCATCGCCTGGGAAATATCGGTGAGTTTTCCTTTACAACTAGATACGACTTCTTGGTGGAGCCGTATCAACAAGTTTCTACTTGGGGAAGGTGAGGACGAGCTTTACGTTTCAGAGTCATGGATTTCATCTGAACTAGGAGTGGCGTAAGTGGTCGAGTGGCGCCGGCCCAGCCTTATTATATTGGCCCAAATGGCCTGGAAGTTTCGCAAGACGGTACATTCCTTAGGAGTCTAGTGTTCGGTTGACAAGTAAATCCGACAGGTTCTCCTCTACATGTAGAAAATGGTGGGGTTGTACTACTGCGACTGATCATCGTAGGTGGTCTTCCTGGCGTGACAAACTCCTGTAATGAGTTCATCATCCAGTTGGACAATTCTGCAACACTACCCAGAGCATTTCGATCGAAAGGCTACGAATGGGTGCTTGCCGAAGCTTTGACAAAGTCAAATAGTTTTAATGGTGTTCCCATTGCATGAAGTATCTCATAACTTCATTTCCTTTAAAAATGTTTCAAAGATTGAATCTATTCAAGTCTTAACTTGTGGTCTCATCTAGGGGATGACCTTTTGAAACTTATTATACTTTGAACAGTAGTAGTTCAAGTAGATTTCTAAAAATGATATAAGTATAGTGAAGTATTTCGTAACTTCATCCCTTGTTTTTGCTTATATCCAGTAAGTAATTACCTTACATTTGATAAAGGATTCTAGTAAGTTATCCATTTAGATACTTGCATTATTGTTTACACTATATATTATCTTGCGAGCTGTAAGGCTCACTCTTGCTTCATTTCTTCATCACATAACAACAGTTAGGAAAGATGGCCAGACTCAAGCTGAACCAGCGCAAGCGCGTGGGAAGCGTCCCGCGTCTTCCCGTTGATGTTGTAGCTGCTATAGCTGCAAAGGTAGATCTATTGGTAGATCAGGCATTCTACTTTTGGGAACCAAATATTGTACAATTATAACTTATGGCAGATAATGGCAATTAACTATAAATTTATCAAGTAATCATTTTGGGTTGTAATAACTTTTAAATTATGGATTCAAGGACTTGGACTTATTTCAATTTCATCTCTGAGACTATAACGGGTTGTGGTGTGTGTTAGTGTGGGGTCATAGCATAAGGTTAATTATTATTAATTAAGTGAAGTGATATTGTGGAAAGAAAGACCGTGACGACCCAGATTCCCGTCCCCGAATCTGGGGGTGTCACATCTGGTGTTTTTACAGCACACTGCTACGTTGTTTTAATGAAGCATGCTAGTTAATGATATCCAGTTTTTCTCTAAATTTTGTTGTATAATATTGATATCATAATTACAGTTCTGTTCCTATTATTGTTGCATTTCTGATTTATCCTGTTATTCATATTTTGGTACTGCTGAGCGATTATACTCACCCTTGCAAACTGTTATGTATATTTCACAGATGCCTAGAAGATCAGTCAGACCGACCTATGTTCCCGCCCCTACTGGACCCGGCTCCTCTGAGGTAGTATGTATCAGGCCATGAGGTCTGAGGAGTTGCTGAATAAAGCTAGTGTGTCTTAGATGTTGAATAAAGAGTCTGTAATAATGAGAACCTGAATTATACTTGAACCTGGATCGGATCTTGGTTCGGGGTTGAGTTAGTTTATTTTAATAATAATTCTGTTGTTTATATTTTTGGTAATTGTGTTTAGTGACGTCAACTCCTGACCCCGGGGTTGAGGCCGTCATAAGAACTTAGCTATTTTCTGGTACTTCAAGTCAAGCAAACTGAAGAAGGTACTTTCATAAATCAATCCAAGTACACCAGAAATTTACTCAAGAAATTTGGATTGCAAGACAGTTCAACTGCATCCACTCCCATGGCCACTGCCACCAAGTTAGATAAAGATACTGGAGCATCAGTAGATATTACTAACTACAGAGGTATGATTGGCTCTTTACTCTATTTAACTAGCAAGTAGACTAGATATCATGTATGCTACCTGTCTTTGTGCAAGATTTTGGGCTGATCCAAGAGAACCTGTGGCGCCCAAAAACTCGGGGTCATGAGTCTCGGAAGCCACGCTATCTAAACTCACACAACTCACACTACAATATGTAAATACTCACGCTTCACGACCCCACACTTAACACACACACACTTACAGGTTATTGTCTTGGAAATGAACCATCATTACTAGAGAAATTTTATTACAACCCAAATATAATTAGTCTTACCGGGGAGTGACCTTTAGGTAAGGTTAGTCCGCCGGCCAAATATACGTTTCTTATTTCTTATCTTACATAAACCATACGTATAAATAAGCCGAACTATAAACAACTGAAAACTAATCCAGCTTATTCTGACTACCTGAGGTACAACACCAAACAATCTACGGAACAACTGGCCATTTCCTACCCGTTTCCTGGCTGTGGTTCTCATGGCAGGCATTTTGATTCACTGTTGTGTTGTGTCAATTTAAGAAAATAAGTGTGAGCTATAATGCTCAGCATAATAATGTATAGTATGAAAATGACTGTATGATAACATCATATATTATATATATGTTTTATTCGAAAATAGTTTTTCCCTGGTGTCACACACCTTCTTACGAAAACGATTCTTTAAGGGGTTTTTATAACCTGCGAATACCTTAGTAGTAATCCCAGCACCTAGGCTTGGGTTACAGTATTGCATCTCAATTCCAATTGGAAGAATTTGGACATTCACTGGAGCCACCGCATACGATGATCAATCGTACTACAGAAATAGTAACCTTTTTTACTAGTAAAAGGACGAAACCGTCATCTCTCGGGTATCACCCTTGCCGCATTCGGGCTACGTGTCCCATTTTTGGGTATACACATACTTCACAAGTTCCTGAGTACACTGAGTACCTTCGCATGCGGTACCTTTGGTAGCCCATCTAGCACACATAGTACTAGAGTCTACCCCTCCCTTGTCCTTTAAAAGAATTCTATAAATCTCGAGAACTCGAACCACATCGAAGTTCCCCAAGCGTTTTGCTTGTTGATAGAAATAGGTTATCTCTTTAAGATATAAGTGTATATATATGTATATACGTACTTCCGAGAATTTCGGAGGAAGTACTAAGGATGTGAGTTGACCGTTGTCAACAGATAATTAATAAGGGGAAAAGTTTCTTCTCGAAACTATATTCAATATAATAATAAGTCGGGATAATATTCACCGACGATATGAAATTATTTGAATAATACTTCTAAATCAGAAAGTATGTTTTATATCAGGATTTATGATCTTTAAATCAATAACAATCCTTTAATAAATAATAATTAATTAAATAATATTTTATAATTAATTAAAAGATAATTGATATTAATCATACCTCGAATGAGTTTACTCTCTAAAAGATTTATTTAAATAATATTCCTCAACTAGTTTGTGTTTACATAATTAATAATCTATAATGATTAATCGGGTTTGAATAAATAAACATTGAAGTATACTACTCCTATAATAAAGGAATACGTATATAGTATTTATTATCCGAATCAATAAAATATAGTTGAGGGAATATGCTCGTTGGGAAATCGTTTTAAAAGTTCGAGGTGTTTTAATGTTTCGTAAATGGACGATGAGTCCCTTTAAAACGTACTATTGTGGACTTATACCCGTCCTATAATATCTCCGAAATGATTTCTGGGTTTTATCTTAAATCCCGACCGACCCTCGGTCTTATATAATATGTCACACTTAAAGCGAAATAACATTTCAGGATATATACTTATTGTACAACATCGCTATATTATGTGAAAATTCAACAACTACGCATCATGACAAACATGGTATTTAAGCGATGATAGTAAAACAATCCTTTCACAACACAACAGTAAAAATGGAGTTGGGTTTGTAAACTTGCCTGGGTATCTCGAGGTGGAGGATGCTCTAGGTTCCGCTCAGAAATCGTAAACGAAACCCGATCGTAAACGTAACTTCGTTAAAACCAACAAACCAACGATCCTTATAACATTTTCTATCCTAAATTAAACCTTAGTGTCAAAAATAAAGATAAGTCGATCAGCATCCTGATCCAATCCATCAGGAATCCTGATCGAAATTTAATTAGACCATAATGATAAAACTAGAGTTAATTCGACTACATCGACCAGGATCCTGATAGAAATCTTAGTCGACCAGTATAAAGTTACGGTTTGTTGGTTTTAACGAAGTTACGTTTACGATCGGATTTTGTTTACGCCTTAACTATCAACACAACCACCAACAATCATCATATCATCATCAACATACAAACTCCTCTCAAGAATATCATGTTCTTGAGACAACAATAACCAACCTTAAATCTAATTAACTTAATCATCAAGATTTCATCAATAACACTTAGTAAGCTAGGTTTACTAACACCTACTAAATGGATCTTAAAAATGAACCTTAAATAAAGTTAGGCCAAAGATTTTTACCTTTCTTGAAAGCTTGAGATGTGTTCTTGAGGATGGTGGAGGCTTGGAAGTGCTTGGTATGATTTTTAGAACCTAAAACCACCATTGAAATCAAGAAACCAAAGAGAGGTTACTATTCACTAGTGAGTTTCTTGAATTTATTCCACCCATCAAACCTTGATAAAAAGAGATGAAAGATTTTTCTTACCTTATTTTAGTTGTTAGGAGGCTTGGAAATTAATTGGGTGATTTTACAAGAACTAGAGCTTGGAGTTTTAAATTCCCATTTCCCTTTTTTTCTTCAAATTGCCGAATGGAAGCTTTGTGAGGGGGGGTATTTATACTACTTGGTTGCTTCTCTTGGATGATTTCTAGGTTGCTTCTTGGAAGGTGACTTGATATCTTTGCAACTTGATTTTATTCTTCCTAGGATAGCATTCTAGGTTTATTCTTTGTTGCCAAATCCATGGACATATCTTTGTAGCTTGCTAGCTTACAAGCTAAACTACAAGGTTAGCTCCTTAGCACACTATTTGCTAGCTAGCTTGGTCATCCTATGGTTAGCTCACTATTTGATGAAGTAACCATGGTTACTTCCTTACCATGGTTTAGTTAGTGCGTTACATTTAATTAATCGTTTACGCGTTCGCTCGGTTACTTAAACATTCTCCGTAATACTTACTCGTAAGTGGTTCGCAATGAAATTCCTTTCGTATTTATTCCTTATATTTTTTTATTTATCCTACTTGAATATAAGTCCGTAGGATTTTAATCTTGTAATTATATTATGATTCCCGTAATCCTCGATAAGTCGTAATTACGGTCTTTTTCAAAGTTCGTTTTCTTCGAAGACTAATAGCGTTTACATACACCCATTTGGTACGTATAGTCGTAATATAAATTCCGAAGCTCATTTTCTCATGCACTATATAGTGTGGGCTCAAAAGTTTTCTCCCGTCTGTCAGGTTACTATTCATTAAACGTTTTACAAGGTCTCAAAAATTCGAGTTACTACAGAACCTCATCTAATAGCTGTGAAAAGAATTTTCAAGTACCTCAAGGGTACAGCTGATCTAGGATTATGGTATCCTAGGGAATCAGATTTTAAGCTAATAGGTTATTCAGATGCAGATTTTGCAGGATGCAAAATAGACAGGAAAAGCACTAGTGGAAGCTGCCAATTTCTTGGAGGCAGGTTGGTTTCTTGGTTTAGCAACAAACAGAAATCAATTTCCACATCAACTGCAGAAGCATAATATATTGCTGCAGGAAGCTTTTGTGCACAGATTCTTTGGATGACGAATCAGTTACTGGACTATGGGTTAGAATTTTCTAAAATACCTATTTACTGTGATAATAAAAGTCCTATTGCTATGACAGGAAATCTAGTTCAACACTCAATGACAAAGCACATCGGCATTAGGTACCATTTCATAAGGGAACATGTGATGGAAGGTACAGTGGAATTGTATTTTGTTCCAACAGATCAACAACTAGCAGATATCTTCACCAAACCACTATGTGAAGCTACTTTTATAAGACTGGTAAATGAACTTGGAATGGTTTCAGGTTCTTTCTCAAAATCTGTTTAGTTTTTGTTTTCATTCATCAGACTTTATGATCAGTGTTTACAGATTTTCTTTTCTAAATGTAATCTGTGCTTAAATTGTCACATATTAAACACTGTATATTATTTGATGTGATTCTATAAACTCTGAAAGTGTTTTGAATGTTCTGTGACTATTCAATCTGATGAGGATTATTATGTTAGATGTTGACTTAGTAGTCTTTAACAAACTATGTATCCCATGTTTGAATTAGTTATTTATGTGGAAATCAATAACACAAGCAAATTCTGATTTTGATCTTAGTCAAATTTACTTCATGTATCTTATTACTAAGTCACAAACTAGATTATTACTTTTTATCTGTCAAATTCTGATGTCAGTAAATCTTAAGGATGAACTACATGCTTGATAAACCTCACTTATCTGAAGAAAATAAAAGAAAAGAACAGTTGAAATTAGGTACTCCTCTGAGATTTAGAGTAAATATGTGAAAGGGAAGATCCAAGTGCATTGCTGGTATTAAGTAGTATGCATTAGAAATGCAAATTAATTTTTCTTGGTGACTTTTCGCATTCTCTGATTACTGGAGAAATATTCTGATAACAGAATAAATTCTGATGGCAGTTGTAACTCATTTACACTGAGAAGCAAGTGTCAAAAGAATTTCAAAAGATGCATAAAATAAGCACAAACAGTTGAGGTGGATTATTACATAACTTTATTCTACAGTACACTTCACAATTCAAGACAGATTTTAAGCATTTTTCTTAGTTATACCTTACTTCTAAGATATACTGAAGTTTATCAGACTTTAATCTTTATCTGATCATTTGCACATACACACACTATCACTCCATATGAATGATGAAAATTACTGTGGTGATTAAGTTGTTTTTGATAAACAGTTAAGTATTATTTGTATAAATTTTGTGGACAAGTTTTGATTATGTTATGATGTTTAAACTCTGAAGAAACCAGCCAGTATTTGTGTGAAGAAACACAGAAATAGCCATTCACTTTTTGAGTACAGAAGCCATGTTCTAATGACCGTTAAATTCTGATAATAGTCAAGTTTTGATGCAAATCCTGATGCTTACGTGACATTATTTATTTACTTGACTTATTTTTGATATTTACTGTAACGGTCATATTTTCATAAAATCCTTAAGTGAGATAAAAACATTGCTAATCTTTTGGTTAATGGGAAACGTGTTTATTTTGACAACTGCATGTGCACAATTATTACTGCACGTTTACCGTGCCCACTAATAATGTTTTGACTGATTACATGCTGCCAGGTGTCAAAAGTTCGGTTCAGCTTCAGAAATTAGCCGTTGTAATAAGTGGAGCGTATATATATGAGAGATAAAAGATTTTACAATCTTTTACCTACTTTCTCACTCTTTTCTCATATCTCTTATTCTCTTACACTCTTACCATTTTCTGACGCTACTTTCTTACAGGTATTTTATTAAACACTTTCTATACACACATTATTTCACTTAATTTCTCACAGAAATGGCACCAAAGGACATTATCTTTAATGGAGCCAAGTTCGTCCCCAACAACTATATGGCTATTCTCAGCAAGGACGATGCTCCTTCAGATCTTCACTTCATTCAAGATTTTCTTGCTCGCAGTGAGATTGGGTATGCTTTGACCCAACCACAAGCACTCTCAGGAACACAAATACTGGAGTTTTGGAGGTCTGGAGTCTATGATAATGGTGGAGAAGATGGGTCTCCAAGCATCATTTTCACAACTGGGGAAGATGAGCACCTGGTTACCCTGTGTACTGTTTGACAAGCTCTACATTTGCCAGAAAATTGTACTTTCAATGCTCAGATTGGGGATCCACTTCTACAGAGCATGATGGCCAATATTGGCTATGAGAAAAGTATGTCCAAGCTGGGACAGCTAAAGAGGCCCTACATCAGAAGGGAGTGGAGTTTCTTTTTCGATTGCATCACCAGAGCCTTTGCCAACAAATGCTCAAATTTTGATGTTATTCCAATTCTGAGTCAGCAAATAGGGTATGCACTTCTTAATCAAACTCATTTTGATTTTGCTACTGCTATTTTGGGTTTTATTGGGGATAGGATGAAAGAGGACCCAAATACTGTTTATTTTGCTAGGTTCTGTCAGCTTATTTACAGTTTTTGTTATTCTAATAAGCCCTAAGTCTTTAGTGACTTGATTCAACCTTTTCAACTTCATAAAAGGGCCTTCACAGACTTGTTATCTACTGATAATAAGAAAGACATACTAAGACCTCTTCAAATTCCTCTATCTGTAAAACAGTTCTTAGTAAACTCTGACCCCAACACATACACACCCAAATTTCCTGAAGTTGCACCCTCTCAACCACCACAGTCCACTTCTGGTGTCTCTCAGCAGATACCGTTGTCAGCACTTTCAAATCCAAAACTAAACCAAAATCTGGTACTTCTCAAAAGGTTTCAGTTGTAAAATCTGCTACAACATCCAGACCCAAATCTTCAAGAGCAAAATATGTTCCTCAATCTCCACCAAGGAGAAAGAGAAGGTTGATTCTGAGAGATGAATCAGATGAGAAAGAACAGGTCCAGGTTCCTGCATCATAACCTGTGACAATAGAAGCTGAAGAGGTAACTCCTCAGAAACAGAATGAAGCTGAGGGTTCTGGGATTTTGAAAAGGAAAATACCTTCAAGTTCTGATACAGATCATGTCACTCCTCCATCTAGAAAATCAAGGAAGGTGAGAGCAGGTATGCATTTTACACAAACTCAATCTGAGGATACTGAAGATGCTGAGGAAGAGGATCAGGAAACTCTGATCTCATCAGAACCTATTGTGATTGAAGCCCTGCTAGCAGCTGAGGAAGTTCTGATAAAGGAATCTGAAATTCCTGAAGACCACAGATCCGAACATGTACAAGAATCTGTGACTTCTCCACCTCACTCTCCAATCAAAGCTACAGATGATGTTGAAGAACAAGAGACAAGTCCTGAAATAGATATTCATAATTTGAATATACCTTATATTCTCTATCTGGAAGCTCCACTAGCAACACAGCCAACATCTCCTGTTTCACCAATTATACAAGCTGAGATACCATCAACTCCAATTCTGGATATAGATACTGAAGATCAGAATTTAGATGCTTTAGAGTCTCCTACAGCCACACACACCTTGGTGTTATCTGAAGATGAGGAGATTCTAGCAAGTTCTGGAGAGTCAGCTCCAGTAAATACTTCATTGCCTACAGGAAAGGAGGCTTTGTTCCAGTTTGAGAAGAGGCTCCAGTTCCATGGGAGGAAACCTTCAGAGGGGCTGAGTGGATGCACAAATGGAATGATACTGATTTTATTCCTATCCCACATGTTCTGTCAGAGCATATTTCAAAAGCTGATGAGTTGCTGACAAGTTCTGACTTCAAGCACCAACTAAAAGTCACAGCTCTCAGTACTAGAACTCTACAAGGACAACACTTCATGACTCATGCAAGGTTGATAAACTTCAAGAGACAGCTGATAAGCTGGAAATGATGCAAAAGCTAGACTAGAAGAGGTTTATCAGACCTATTCATGAAAAAAGTATAGGCTATTGAGCTTGTTCAAGTCCAGCAGCAGGCCCAACTGGATGAGGTATTACAAAATCAGGCTGCTCAACAGACTCACTTAAATGAGATCCAATCTTCAGTGGAACTTCTTCTTTCACTACTCCTGACAGATGATGCCAAAAAGGGGGAGAAGGTAGTTAAGTCCAAATGCTCACCAATCAAGACACTAAAGAAAAAGGATGATCATGGTGATGACCAGGGAAACTCTGATAAGAGTAGAGGTCACAGTGAAGGAGAGCAATTGAGCAGGATTCATTCTCAACAAAAAGGTTCTCATCAGAGAATGTCTGGTTCTACTCAAAGGAGGGATAAGGAAGGAAAGGAGCCTACAAATCAGGATGTTCCTTTGTTGATCACAAATCCTGATGATCAAGTTCTGAAAACTACTTCTGATGTAATGATTCAAGCTGGAAGCCAAGATTCACAGAAGTTTTTGCAGACTCTGAAATTCAAGGGAAAGAAAGCAACATTATTTTACAAGGATCCCAAAATTCAAACTATTGATGAAGAACTGGCCAATAGACTATTTCTTAAAGATAATCCAGGAGTGTAATTAGAGGAATTAAGAGAAGAAGAAGCTAAATTTGTTGTTGAGAAGAGCAAACTCTAAAAAGCCACCAAGGCCAAAAGAAAAGGGGATTGTAATAAAAGAAAGATCTGCCACAGAGATTCTCAGATCAAGTACTAGATCTCAAACTACTACTGATCCCAAAGACAAGGGAAAAGGAAAAGTTGGGGAGACAGTCAAGAAACAGAAGATGGAGATTCCTCAAATTCTGATGGATCCTGTGTGCAAGATGGTTCAAGTCTTTGATGATGTTGTTGTAGAAGATGAAACTGTTGAAACTCTGAAAAGAAGAAAGATGACAGAAGAATCTAAGACAACCTCTAACATAGCTCAAGTTGTTCAGAGTGAAGAAGTTCAGAACTTGACAAATCCTGAAGAAATTTCAGAACAGCAAGCTACAGAAGAATCTGCAAACCCTGAACAAGTCATCAAGACATCAACCTCTGACAGAGCTCAAGTTGATTTGGGCAAGATGATAATTGCTGATAAGAAGAAACTCCTATGGAAAAATGTTAAACCATCAGATCCTAAGAAAAGTCAACTGCTATCTGATTTCATGACAGTTGGAGTGAATGCCAGAGAAGCAAGAGACAGATCTGGGTTAGGATCAAGCCAAGCCAAGAAGAGAACAGGAGTTGAAGTAACTATCAAAGATCCATTTTTATTAACTGACAAACCACTTGAGGAAATTACACAGAAACACCTTGACAAGGTTATATCTGCTCAAATGGTAATGGATACTCATGATAAGAGTAAAGTCAAAGAAAAGCTGATTATATTTCTTAAAGATGGAAGAACATATAGAATGTCAGAATCAGATATGCTGCACAAATCTCTTAAAGAACTTCAATTCATTCATTATCTTTTGGAGATAAAGTCTGAGATTACTAGAAGATGGTCAAATTTCATAATGAAGACCATAAGGGATAAAGCCAGAATCGCTGGATCAAGGGTTGCAGAATTTATTCCAAAGATAGTTGAAGTTGATGGAAGAGAAATTCCAATGAAGAAGAATTCTGCTAAGATAGAAGTTATTCTGAAAGAGAAATGTCTGTGCTACAATGAAGACTCCTCTCATCCAAGGGTAATCAGACTTGGTGATGGATTGGAAAGAAATCACATTTCAGCACTTAGGACTGCCATCTACCAGATTGGAAGTCAAGATGAAGAACTGCAGCAAGTCAAGGCTAAATTAGCTCAAGTCCTGAGAAATGCAGAAGAGAAGCTGATATCAAACTTTTTCAAGAATCATTTTGGATTCTGATTGATTCAGTAAGATTGGTAAAAGCTGCAAGGACTGTAAGTTGTAGTTAGTTGTCTAAATAAACTCGCATTGCATTTGTACTTAATTGTTTTTGACATCATCAGGTTTATAACTTGTACATTTTTCATAATATACAAGTTGGGGGAGATTGTTAGATATGTTTGATGATGTCATGACTAATCTGATGTGTTTAGTTTCAGAACTTAATATCAGGACTTATCAGGACTTAGCTGGGAATCAGGATTTACTGAAGACAGGAAGATATTAGAACTTAAGGTATCAGAACTTGTAATATCAGAACTTAAGGAAGGATATGCTTCAAAAGTAAAGTGCGGCTGATTTCTAGGAGAGGATCTGGACTAAACAAAGGAAGATATGCTTTAGGAGTTGGACGACCAGAAGACTTATAAAAAGATAATATATGATTAATATATTTTAGGAAGAGATATATTTTATATCAATTAGAAGATATCTTGTAACTGTATACTATATAAACACAGTTTAGGGTTTACACTATATGTGTTATCATTCACGAGAATATTATTTATTATAACCCTAGCAGCTCTTGGTGATATCATGCATCACTGAGAGAGTAGATTAAACCTACTATAACAGAGTTTGATATATTGAATAAACTTGTTTTCTGTTACATACTAATGTTTATAATCAAATTGATTGTAGATACTATATTCAACCCCCTTCTATAGTATCATTGAGGCCTAAGATATTTAATTTTAGGAGAATAGTATACAAGCCAGATGGACATCTGATCTAAGGAGGAGATTAATGAACTGTTATTTTTGGTAATCAGTTATACTTGGGGCCAACCCTAAGTAAGTTGTATTTTTATCTTAATTTGTATTTTTTACTTGTAACACTTAAAGTCTGTAAAAATGCAAAGGAGCAGACTGGAGTCTTTTTCCTGAAACAGTATCAAGCCTAAGGATTCTATCTGGAAGAAGATCAAGAATATCATGCCTCAGAAGAATTTTGAAGAAGCTTGGAGTTGAATAAATCTGTTTGGAGAAAAATACTCTAAGTCAAGATCTCTACAAGTCACAAATTTAATGTTATAGAGAAGTCATTCGAGAACTCCAGAATGGCTTATCGAGAAGTCAGGATAGCTACTAGAGAACTTAGGAAGATATCGACAAGCCAAATTAAAGAACTGAAGGTTGGAGATATCGACAAGTCATTCCTTCACTAGAGAACTCAGAGTTATCGACAAGTCTACATTCAGCAGAGAACTCCGAGTTATCGATAAGTCAAGTTCCACTAGAGAACTCAGAGATATCGATAAGTCAAAATTCACTAGAGAACTCTGAGATATCGACAAGTCAAGAAGCCACTAGAGAACTAAGAGTTATCGATAAGTCCAAGTGAAGATGTGAAGACTAGAGATCTCGACAAGCCAAAGTTCTCTTACAGAGAACGGAAGACCTCTACAGGCCAAACTAAATATAGAGTACTAGAGATCTCGATAAGCCAATATACCTATCGAGATGTCCAGTGTTCTATATACCTAAACTGGAGATCTCGATGTACAATCTCAAAGTACAAGGTGGCAGATCAGTTCAATATCCAAGATAAACAATCAATAAACAATCCAACAGCTGGATTGACAAGTCTACAAAAAGCAGCTTGAAGAATGTGCAAGATCAATGACAAAGATTAACTGACAAAGGAATATTAAAGTGAACACGGGATGCTAAAGATATGCTAAGCCTGTCAGTCCCTAACAATGCAACAAGAATTACAGAAGGGGGGTTGAATGGAATTTTTGAAACTTTTTCTGAATTATAAAATGTTCTAACTCAAAATATATATGTGTGAGTTTTGATTTGCAAAGTGCGGAATGATAAGTTAAAATGAATAAAAACACAAAGTAATAAAAACACAAGTCTTTAAAACTTTCTGGTGGATTTGAATGTATCCACCAGATATATATATATATATATATATATATATATATATATATATATATCGATAGAACCCTGTGAAGCTTGAATAGCTCACATCTGCTTACAAATAAGAACAACTAAACTTACAGAGAAATGTTAAAGGATACAGCTTACAATTATTTCTCTGAGAAATGTATTGCTTAGTCTTGTTGTTATTCTACTTGCTACTCTTGGTTTATATATCACCAAGATTACACAGTAATAAGACAAGATAATAAAATAAAACCTATCAAGTCTAATATTATGCTAATTCATTACTCTATTCCAGCATCTTTGAATATCTTCATAATAGCATGGAAATGGCAATGCTTCTTTGTTCTCAAAAACCCAGTTGAATAGGCTGCCACATTCCTTTTGCAAACACTCGACGCATGTGACTGTGTTGTCATTATCAACAGATGTTTGAATTGATCATCCGTCGGGTACATGATTATCATCCGTCGGGTTGCCTTGTTGATCATCTGCCGGGTAGCTTTGTTGATCATCTATCGGGTAGCTATTTGGCACTTGACTTCATTTCATTTATGCAGAATTACAAGACATCTTATATTTATAATTAATCAACCTATTCTGCATATCTAATTAAAGTCAACATGACTTATATGCTACTACATAATCTATATACAGAATCTATACAAAGGTGTTTGCAGAAATGTGCTTTATGACTTATTGTTACATAAGCTACTCACTCGATGGATGTCAAATCATCATACGTCGGGACTATATTGAGTCATCCATCGGGACTATATTTGATCATCCGTCGAGTGCTACATTTTTCACTAAGTTAAATCTACTAAGGTGTTTTGTTAATGAAATCATCAAGTTCACAACATATTCCTAACAATCTCCCCCAATTTATGCCTACTAGAATTGTAGTCATAAATTAAGAGAAACTTGATGATAAAAAAACACCCTAAAAATTCAAATTTAAAAGATAGTATATAGAACTAAAAAGTGCTGCAATAATCACTTGAAAAATTTACAAGGCAAAGTATACAAAGATTTGCTCACAGTCCTTTTCAAGGTGCTCCTCTAGTCTGAGCAGATTGATCTATTTCCTTGATGATCTGGATCTCTTCTCAAGCTTCATGTTGTTTTCATCTATCTGATTTTGGAGTTGTCTGTGGAACTCAAGTTCATCAGATTCTGAGAGATTTAGCATTCCTTGCATTTCCAGAAGAGTCTCATTGCTAGAGATGCTCAACTGGTCTTCTAATATGAAGAATCTTCTAACTCCCTTATCATCCATGAATTCCATCATCCAGTAGGGCCTTATATGCACTCTACTTCCAGTGTAAGGAATAGTTAAAGTCTTTGGGAGTGCATCTTTGGCTCTAATACTCATCAATTCTTCAATCTTCTTTAGAACCAGTCTTCTAGCTGTCACATTGAATCCAAAGTTCTTCTTGAATGATGAATAAACCTTTATCTTGGCTTTCTTGAAGGATCCTGTGAAGTGGCCATTGTATCTATTTTCCTCCCTTGTACTTGAATACTAATCTTTCAGGTAGATTCTTGTAAGCATCAATCCCCCTAACTTCTTCCAGTTCATCTAGATAGAGGTTTAGATCTGAGAATTCCTTGATGTCACAGATGTACATAATATCTCCTTTGCTAACTTTGGTTTGAGCCTTGGTTAGGGACTTGGATCTGAGAGTTGAGGGCTTCGCTTTCTTGACTGCTCTTGTCTTTGTCTTCTTTGGCTTCATGAAATGAGGTAGATTGAGTTCAGGTATTGGTAGACTATCCCAGTCTATTGGCTCATCCTTTGGAATAATAGGTTCACCATAAAAATTCTTGGATGGATCTATCTTGAATTCTTCATGTGCCACAAAGGGCATGGATGTTTGAGTTATTGTAGAAGTAGACTCTTTGGGAAAGTATCCTTCCATCTCCTCATCACTGAAATCCAATTTTCTCTTGATTCTTTCTTGTACCTTGGCTTCTTTGTCTGTGGAGGTTCATTTTGCATTACTTGATCTTGAGATTCAGCAATTGCAGATGGTTGTGCAAAAATTTGTTGTGTGGGTTTCACAGCTTATAACTTGGCCAAGATAGCAGCTTGCTCCTTCTTTTGTTTGAGCTTTTTAGCATCTAGAGCAGCTTGCTTCTTTTCTTGCTTCAATCTTGCCTTTTCTTCCCTTTTTGCTTCAGCAAAATGAGGGTGTCCAGCCAACACGCAAATTTCCTTACCATTTCTGAAAATCTTGACAATTCTCCTTTTTAGAACTGAATCTACAGGATCCTTGTAGAATGTGTTAGTCCCTTAACAATATAACAAGAATTACAGAAGGGGGGTTGAATGGAATTCTTGAAACTTTTTCTTGAATAAAAATTGTTCTAACTCAAATATATATATTAGTGTGAATTGATTAGCATAATGCGTAATAATCACTTGAAATGAATCAAAACACAAGTAATTAAAAACAAGAGTCTTTAAAAACTTTCTGGTGGATTTGAATGATTCCACTAGAGATATATATTATATATCGAGAGAACTTTGTGTAGCAAAATGCTCACAGCTGCTTACAAATGAACAACTAAAAATAAAGAGAAATACTGAGAATTCAGCTTACAAATGTTTCTCTCTTGGTTGCTTAGTTTCTTAGTTAGTTTATTCTATTTGCTGCTTCTTGGTTTATATAACACCAAGATTACAAAGCAATAAGACAAGTTAATAAAACAAAAACAATCGAGCCTATTACAATGCTACTTCATTACTCTATTCCAGCATCTTTGAATATCTTCATAATAGCATGGAAATGGCAATGCTTCTTTGTTCTTGAAAACCCAGTTGAATAGGCTACCATATTCCATTTGCATACACTCGACGCATGTGACTGTGTTGTCACTGTCAATAGATATTTGAATTCTTTATCCGTCGGGTTCATGATCATCCATCGAGTTAATGATCATCCGTCGGGTTGTTGATCATTCGTCGAATTCATTGTTGTTTATCCGTCTGGTAGCAATCAGGCACTAGACTTTATTTCATTTATGCAGAATTACAAGACATCATCTATGTACAATTAATCAACCTATTCTACATATCTAGTTAAAGTCAACATGACTTAAGTACTACTACAGATTCTAAACAATGTGTATGCAGAAATGTGCTACAGACTTATTGTTACATAAGCTACTCACTCGATGGATAATAAATCATCATCCATCGGGACTATATTTAATCATCCGTCAGGACTATAATCCTTATCCATCGAGTGCTACATTTTCACTAAGTAAAATCTACCAAGGTGTTTTGTTAATGAAATCATCAAGTTCACAACATATACACAACAATCTCCCCCAATTTATGTCTACTGGAATTGTAGCCATAAATTAAGAGAAACTTGATGATAACCAAACACCCTAAAAATATAAATTTGAAAGTAGATAGATAAAACTGTAAAGTGCTTCAATTAACAAAATGTACAAAGTTTAGCTCACAGTCATTTTCAAGGTGCTCCTCTAGCCTGAGCAGATTTATCTAGTTCCTTGAAGGTCTGGATCTCTTTCCAAGCTTTCTGTTGTTTTCTTCTATCTGATTCTGGAGCTGTCTGTGGAATTCCAGTTTATCAGATTCTGAGAGATTTAACTTTTCTTGCATCTCCAAGAGAGTCTCATTGCTAGAGATGCTCAATTGGTCTTCTGATCTGAAAAATCTTCTCACTCCTTTGTCATCCATGAACTCCATCAGCCAGTAGGGCCTTAGATGCACTCTTCTCCCTGTGTAAGGGATAATTAGAGTCTTTGGGAGTGTATCTTTAGCTCTAACACTCCTTAGTTCTTCAATCTTCTTTAGAACCAATCTTCTTGCAGTAACATTGAACCCAAAGTTCTTCTTGAAAGATGAATAAACCTTAATCAGTACAGCTTGGCTTTCTTGAAGGATCCTGTGAAGTGGCCATTGAATCTCCTTTCCTCCCTTGTACTTGAAAACTAGCCTTTCAGGTAGGTTTCTGTATGCATCAATCCCTCTTACTTCTTATAGTTCATCTAGATAGAGATTTAGATCAGAGAATTCCTTGATGTCACACAAGTACATGTAATCTTTCTTATTGACTTTAGAATGAGCTTTGACTAAAGATTTGGGTTTGAGAGGTGACAACTTCACTTTCTTGACTGCTCTTGACTTTGTTCTCTTTGGCTTGTTAAGGATTGGCAAATTGAAGTCAGGAATTGGTAGGCTCTCCCAGTCTATTGGTTCATCCTTAGGCACAATAGGTTCACCATGAATGTTCCTGTAAGGATCCACCACCTTGATATCTTCAAATACCACAGAGGGTTTTGATGCTTGAGTTGTAGTTGAAGTGGATTCCTTAGAAAACTGGTCCTTCAATTCCTTACAAAAAACTCCAGTTTCCTTTTGGTTCTTTTGGCCAATTCCTTGTACCTTGGAGATTTCTTCTGTTCTGATTGAACTTGCTTCTGTGGATCTTGAGATTCAGTGATTCCAGATGGCTGAGAAGGAATCTATTGTGTTGGTTTCACAGCTTGTAGCTTGGCCAAGATAGCAGCTTGCTCTTTCTTTTGCTTAGCCTTTTTGGCATCTAGAATAGCTTGCTTCTTTTACTGCTTCAAACTTGCCTTTTCTTCTCTCTTTGCTTGAGCAAATTGAGGATGTCCAGCCGCCACACAGATTTCTTTCCCATTCCTGAAAACTTTAGCAATTCTTCTTTTTAAAGCTGAATCAGCTAGATCTTTGTAGAAGGCAATTAATCTTGACAAAAGTTTTTTTTCATCAGGCTTAAGTGTCTCATACACAGTATCCAAAGGATTCTTCAATGATGATTTTGGATAGTTCACCCTTGGTTTTAGAATTATTTCAGCCTTTGGAGATTTGATGCAGGATGGTTGTCCTCTTTCCAGATAGTTCATGCTCATTTCATTCACAGAGATCTGTTTGACTTCAGAGTGATGAATGGATGACTTAACTGGCTCCTTTACTAGCCCAAACTTCCTTTGTATGTCCTCATCAACCTTCTCCCAGTTGATTAGCTTCAACTGCTTTTGTTCAACTGCTCTAATGTTGGCTGCTGCTGCATTTATCAGATTTATACTGTCTGTAATTGGTGGCTTTGAGATAGTAATTGAAGGCATAATTACTTACTGATTTGAATTTGAAGCCTCTCCCCCTCACTTGGTCCTTTCTCCCCCTTTTTGTTATCATCAAGTTGATTAGAGGAGGAGGTTTGAGCAGCCACCAGTTTTTGAAGTAAATCTGTCTGTTGGACTTGATGAAGATGAATGGCTGTTAAAGATGCTTCCATGGCTGACATTCTTGTATCCAAGGCATCTATCTTGGTTGCAAGATCAGAATTTTTCCTTAATTGCCTCTTGATGCCAAGCATTTTGCTTCTGGAAGCTTAGAATCCATCTTGTCTGAAATGGCCTTCTTCATCTCCTCAATATCACCCTTGATAGTGTTTACATCCCTAGCATGTTGGAAGCCTTGAATTTGTTAAAGTTGCAGAGAGGCTAGATGTGCATGAAGAAGCTTCTTGGTGCTGGAATTTGTAGTGGTTTGAAGAGCAGTATTTGTCTGATTGATTAGTTGGATCAGGCTTGCCTTGAAGTAGTGCTCATCACAGTGCTTTGAAAATGCCCATGATGGCATACCTGATCTTGAACTGGAACCTACTTCTCCCCTATGTCCATTGCTTTATCTTCACTATCCCCACTACCATCGCCAAAGAAATCAGCTGAACCACCAGTCTCATAATCCACATCACCAGCTGCAAAGGGCAAAGCTGTGATGGCATCCTTAGCTCTTAGCATAGACTGTGTGGTAAGACCAGATTGAGCATCCTTTCTGCATTGCCATTACCCTGTTCAGCTAGAATTTGATAAGCTGGAACAGGGTGAGTAAATGCCGCAGCATCAAGGGAGGTGGAATCTATAACAGCTTGAGGTTGTTGAGATAGTCCCTCCCTGTCTGCATCATGGACATTCATTGACTCACTAGCAATGACATCCATCCTTATAGCTCCAGTACCTGCATTTCTCTCCTTTTCTCTCTTTTGTTGCATCAGGGTCTCACCTTGGCTCCCCACCCTCACCTTCACCATCTAAGGTGGGACTCCTCTCACTCTCTTTTGCCAGTCCTGAAGAAATGGACTACATAGTTTCACTCATTTCCTCTCCTTTTTCCTGGGAGCAACCAAGACTCTCACTCAAAACACTCTTATCTCTCAATCCTAATAGTGACTGTACAACCACTAATTCTTCTGCACTTGAAATAAATGAAGTTTGAGGTGGTGCATAGACACTCGACGGATAAGGAATATCCATCGGGTTAGTGATTTTGCTAACCGACGGATAACTGCTGTTAAGCTTATCCGTCGGGATACAGTCACTACTCGATGGATGAGCAATATCCATCGAGAGAGTAGAAATGAATGAACTTGGAATAGAAACTATTGTGGACTATGTGTTGATTGATGATATTTTGGGCACAGATGATTCAACAGTCCCTGAAAGAATTGGCAAGTGAGCCAATAAATCATCTAAAAGATGATGCTCACTTGCACTATATTTTGGCTTCCCCAACAAAGTTAAAGAAGGGGAATCAGGAATTGATGTGTTTATCATATCCATATCCAGAGAATTTGTGGGTGAGTTTGGTGTTTGAGGTGCTTCTATTACTAGAGATTTTGGTTGTGACTCCACATTTATTGGAGCCACATTAAACTGAATTTATGAAGGTGCAGTGACTGTGTCTTTAGCACCAGTTTGCACAGTGTGTGTACCCTGTGCATCCCCAAGGGTTTTAGATTTCTTCTTTCTGGAATAAGTTTGGGGTGATCTTGTGTCCCTAACCCTCTTGACCTGTGCTCTTGGTTGAGAGCTTTGTTCAATAGCTACATCCTTTTGGGAGGATGCAGCTAGAAATGAGCTTTTATCCTTTTTAAGTACTGCAGTTTGTTGGGAAACTGCAGTGTGGCTAGGCTGGGAACCACTCAACTCTCCATCCTTATCCTTAGGGTTTCTTTTATGTTCACCCCTTCCCTCACCTGCCTCACCCACCTGCACACTCCCCCCTTTGGTTTTGGTGGATTTTGCAATTGGCATCTTTTGAGAGATACCAGAGAGGGTTTTCTTTGATTTGGATTTAGAAATTTTTGTTGGTTTGGTAGCTTGGGTAGGCAACTGTAGGGTCATTGACATAGTTACCATAGCTACTCTGGAACTCAAAGAAACTTGTGAGGTTGGAATAGCGGGGATAGATGAACTTACCTCACTTACCTGAGGTGCTTCCATTGCAGGGAAATAGAACAGTGGCACCTCCTTGTGATGATTGGCCCTGTTCAAATCTGCAATGATCCTTCTCTCTTGAACCCAACAATCTAATTGTTGTTAGGGTTCTCAAGCACAATTCCCTCAGAGAGGTGGTTAGCTAACATCATAAAGAATCTAGCATAATACACATTCTTACCTCTCTTATTTAACTTTCCTAGTTTGAATCCCAACTCAAATAAAACAAGGTCACTAAAATTATAGAACCTATCTGTAACTAGCATGTAGAGCATGTTAAGCATGGAGATATTTACTGAATCAAAATTACTGACTTTACCTGAAAAGACCTTTGTCACTATATCACACATAAAACTCCATTCTTTCCTAAGGCCCAATCTCCTAATGTCACTTAACTTAGAAGTAGAAAGAGCATAGTTCCTAGAATTAAGCATATTGATTATGTCAGTGTCAGTGTGTGGTGAGGTCATAGTGTTATCAAGAATCTTGAAACATGCTTTTATAACATCACTATTGATACAGGATTCCTTACCTTTAATGGTGAGTGTGATTGTCTTATCTGTTGAGTTGTATGTAGCAGTGGTCCACATCTCTTCAACAACTTCACAAAAGATTGTGGGTGATTCCATCATGGCAGAGCTAAGCTTGCAATTCTTCACAAAGTCCATCATCTTGTGATAGTCACCAGATTGCTGAATCCCCTTATTTACTAGTGCAGTGAAATTATTCTTCTCATAAATAAACTCAGTTTGAAACATAATCTTGACAACGGGCGCCATTGTTAGAGAATAAGAGCTTGAAGAGAGAGAGTAAGTGCTTTGAAAGAGAAAGAAATTGGAGCAGTTGATTTGAGAATGATAAAAGAAAAGCAATGGAAATGAAATAAGCTTTTATACTATCTCAAAAATAACTGTTAAAAATATAAAGTAAAATAAAGTAACCAATGAAAATTGCCTAAAATAGCCGTTTAAAAATAAACTGTAAAAATTCCACCCATTATCCGTCGTGTTATGCTTACAAACTGTAAGTATACTCGATGGATAATGTTCAGGGAATTAACTGCTAAGATTAAGACAATTCGACGGATGAGGATAAACTGTTATCCGTCGAGTCATAAAATATTCCAGAAAAATAATTGATTTTTATTAGCAAATTGTATACCGACAGATGATCAAACTCGATGGATAAAGATCATCCGTCGAGATGTAAATTTTGACTTGGCCAAAATTTCATCCAAGACTGAAAAATCAATTAAATTTCTGGCTGCATTACAACTTGCAAATTATCTCATAAAGATTTAAGAATAATTGAGCATACCTAATTCACTTACCAACCTTGAAAAGGTGGATTCATCCAGTGGTTTGGTGAAAATATCTGCAAGCTGCTTCTCACTTGGAACAAAATGTAGTTCCACAGTACCATTCATTACATGTTCCCTTATGAAGTGGTACTTGATGTCTATGTGCTTTATCCTTGAATGTTGTACTGTATTTTCAGTGATGGCAATTGCACTTGTGTTATCACAGAAAATAGGAATCCTTTCAACTTGCAGACCATAATCTAGCAATTGATTTTTCATCCATAAAATCTGTGCACAGCAACTGCCAGCAGCAATATATTCAGCTTCAGCTGTAGAAGTAGAAACTGAATTTTGCTTTTTACTGAACCAGGACACAAGCTTGTTTCCTAGAAATTGACAGGTTCCTGTTGTACTTTTTCTATCAATTCTACAACCTGCATAATCTGCATCTGAATAACCAGTTAGATCAAAACCAGAATCTCTAGGGTACCAAATGCCAAATTTTGGTGTTCCCTTGAGATATCTGAAAATTCTCTTAATAGCTATTAAGTGAGATTCTCTAGGATCAGCCTGAAATCTAGCATATAAACATGTAGCAAACATTATATCCGGCCTACTAGCTGTTAAGTATAGAAGTGAGCCAACCATGCCCCTATAACTTGAAATATCCACAGACTTTTCAGTAGTGTTTAATTCAAGCTTAGTTGCAGTAGCCATGGGAGTTTTTGCAGATGTGCAATCCATTAGATCAAACTTCTTTAAAAGATCAAAAATGTATGTAGTTTGACTAATGAATATTCCATCACTAACTTGCTTAACTTGCAAACCAAGAAAGTAAGTTAGTTCTCCCATCATGCTCATTTCATACTTATTTTGCATCAATTTGGCAAACTTTTTGCAAAGTTTCTCATCTGTAGAGCCAAAAATAATATCATCTACATAAATTTGAACAAGTATGCTAGCGCCATTAACATTTTTAAAGAATAAAGTTTTATATATAGTACCTCTTGTGAAGTGATTTTCCAAATGGAACTTTGATAAAGTGTCATACCAGGCTCTAGGTGCTTGCTTTAGTCCATAAAGTGCTTTTAAAAGATAATAGACATGTTCTGGAAAATTTGGATCTTCAAAACCAGGAGGTTGACTGACATACACTTCCTCCTCCAAATCTCCATTCAGAAAGGCACTTTTGACATCCATTTGATAGACCTTGAAATTGGCATGGGCTGCATAGGTTAAGAAAATTCTGATGGCTTCAAGTCTTGCAACAGGAGCAAATGTTTTATCAAAATCTATTCCTTCTTGTTGATAATAGCCCTTAGCAACCAATCTAGCTTTGTTCCTGACTACTATGCCATTTTCATCCATCTTGTTTCTGAATACCCATTTGGTGCCTATTGGATTCTTTCCTTTAGGCTTGGGCACCAGTTTCCATACATTATTCCTCTCAAATTGGTTTAGCTCCTCCTGCATAGCTAAAATCCAATCAGGGTCCAACAAAGCTTCTTCTACCTTCTTTGGTTCTTTCTTAGAGAGAAAGCTACTGTATAGACATTCTTCTTGAGTTGCTCTCCTTGTTTGAACCCTAAAGGAAACATCACCTATTATGAGCTCAAATGGGTGATCTTTTAACCATTTTCTTTGTTGAGGTAGATTAACTCTAGATGAAGAGGCCTCATTGTTGTCTTGATGTGTGCTTGAGTTTTGATTGTTAGAAACTCCCCCTGAGTTTGTGGATCTTTGATTTGAGAAAGGGGAACTTTCTATAGGTGATCTATCCTGACTTCCTGCTCCTTTTGATAATTCGACGGATGGTGAATTTTGAGTACCAACGGATGAAGCGGGTTGCCTTCTGATGGATAAGGCAGATTGTCTCCCGACGGATGAAGCATTTTGCAATTCGACAGATGTTGAATTTTGTGCTTCATTAGTGGTAGATTTTTCTGCATTATCCTCTGATACTGTTTCTTTATCACTTTCATCATCACTGTCATCACTAACCATCTCCACATTGTCAAATTTGAGGCTTTCATGGTAGTCTCCATCTTGCAGTCCTTCAATCTTTTTATCATCAAACACAACATGTATTGATTCCACAACAATGTTGGTTCTTAGATTGTAGACTCTATAAGCTTTACCAACAGCATATCTAACAAAAATTCCTTCATCTGCTTTACCATCAAACTTCCCATTTTGATCAGTTTGATTTCTCAATATATAACATTTGCAGCCAAAGACATGAAGAAAATTTAGAGTTGGCTTCTTTTTCTTGAACAATTGATAAGGAGTCATGCATTTTGCTTGATTAATAAGAGAAATATTCTGAGCGTAGCATGCAGTATTTACAGCTTCAGCCCAGAAATATGTTGGCAATTTAGATTCTTCAAGCTTTGTTCTGGAAGCTTCAATGAGTGATCTGTTCTTCCTTTCCACTACTCCATTCTGTTGTGGGGTTCTTGCTGCTGAAAATTCATGCAAAATTCCATTTTCTTCATAAAATGCTCTCATGACAGAATTCTTGAACTCGGTTCCATTGTCACTCCTGATTCTCCTTACTTTAAAGTCAGGATGATTATTGACTTGCCTTATGTGATTGATGATGATTTCACTAGCCTCATCTTTAGACTTTAGGAAATATGTCCAAGAGAACTTTGAGAAATCATCTACAATTACTTGGCAATATCTTTTCCTTGAAATGGACAACACATTGACTGGTCCAAACAAATCCATGTGTAGCAGTTACAAAGGTTCTTCAATTGTTGAATCAAGTTTCTTTCTGAATGATGCTTTAATCTGCTTTCCCTTTTGGCAGGCATCACACAATCCATCCTTAGAAAACTCCACTAGAGGAATGCCTCTAACCAGTTCTTTCTTTACTAGCTCATTCATGGTCTTGAAGTTTAGATGGGATAGCTTCTTGTGCCATAACCAACTTTCATCCTGACTTGCTTTGCTGAGAACACAAGTAACAGATTCTGCATTAGATGAGTTGAAGTCATCTAGGTACACATTTCCTTTTCTCACACCAGTGAGAACCACTTTGTTGTTTCTTTTGTTAGTCACAACAAAGGCTTCTGAGTTGAAGGTTAATGAATTGCCTTTATCGCAAAGCTGGCTGATACTCAACAAGTTGTGTTTGAGACCATCCACTAAGGCAACCTCCTCAATGATGACATTGTCCTTTGAAATCAAGCCAGATCCTATAGTATAACCCTTGCTGTCATCTCCAAAAGTAATACTCGGGCCAGCTCTCTTGTAACACCCCCAGATCTGGGGTCGGGGATCCGGGTTGTCAGGAATTCCATTTCCCTTAATAACACCAAATCTTAATAATTAATCAACTACTCTGTACTGTGACCCCACAATAAACACACACACCACACGTTATAGTCTCAGAGATGAACATCCAAAAATAATCACAAGTCATTTTATTCCACAATTATCTGCCAATACACCTTAAAAGGTTTTCTGAATAAATTTACATTTTCTTTGCCATTATTATAATTCATAAATATACATAAATCTGGTACATCAAAAGTTGAAAGCCTAGCCTATTGGTATTTCCTACCTCAGCTACAGTGACATCAACACCTATAGGAAACTGCGGAATGCTTCCTATCCGCTCGCGAATTGGGAGCTTGGTCCTGTTCATCTTGTCTATCTGATGTTGTGTGATGAAAGAAGAAAGCAAGGGTGAGCAGCAAGCCCACCAAAATAATATATATATAATGACTAACAATATATGAGCCTTCTCATAGTACTCATGAAAGTCTTGGTCAAAAGAAATGAACCAAGTTTGATATCTTAATGCGATGAAGTCGCAAAATATTCAGTATATATACATATATACTTTTCAAAATCTTGGAAGTCCTCTTCCATGTATAATATACACAAAGTTCCAGTTTATAACTGTATAAAAATATCGTTGCAAGGTGATCTCATATATCTAACCTTGTCTCAACATTTTTCTGAAAATCTTTGTCATTCATAAGACAATTATTAACTAGATATAAGTTTAAAAGATGAAGTTACAAGATACTCCAATATGCTTATATCTTTTTTGAATACTACTTAAACTACCACCGTTCAAGTTATAATGAGCTTTCAACAGTTCATCACATAGATGAGACTACAAGACAAGATTTGAATAGATTAAATCTTTGAAATATTATTAAAGGAAATGAAGTTATGATATACTTCATTAAGTTCTGATATATATATATATCCACATATACATCTTCTTTATACATTTCCTGAAAACCTCTGTCATGTAAAGTATGAACAGAGTTTGAAACATCCAATGAATTTTGGAAAGGAAAAGAATTTTGGCATAAACCAGATATCTCGCTGATCAGGCAAAGATACCAATAAGTAACCTTTTCTACTAGTAGATGGACGAATTCCCCACTGGTCATCACCCTGGTCGCAATAGGACCTTATGCTGGACTGCCACTCAGCCACTTATGCATTTGATGGACTCCCACTGAGCCACTTACACTATCATGGACGCCCACTGAGCCCATGTTGCTTATGCCGACTCAAGAGATGGACTTACTTCTCGAACGTTGGGTAAGTAATCAATTCATTTACCAAAACTGCAACCTTGTTGCGAATATAAAATACACCATAGAGCCGGATCCCTTAGATTTTTGAGCGAGTATTCAAGTCCCCTTAAAATGGAAGATCTTGAATTTGAAAACAAGTTTTGGGATCCGCTCTACCCTTTTAAATTCATTTTGAAGACTCGAAAACATTTTTAAGAATGTTTGGAGTAATACTGATTTATTAAAATAAATCAGTCCCGATATGAAAGAAATATCTGAATATTATTATTTAAATAATATTCCCATAAGAATAATTGAGGTAGAAGTTGGAAAACTTATACTTGAATGAATAGCAAATAATCAAAGATATACTTATACGAAAGTAATATCTTTATTTGAATAATCAAAAATAAGTTTGATTATCGACACCTTATTCTTTAATACAATAAAGAATATTATTAAGTAATAAGCGGAGTCATAATACCTCGAATGAATACTACAAATAATATTCATAAAATAAAGAAGTCATACATCCTCGAATGAATATCCAAGTAATATTCAATAATAATATAAAGGAGTCATA
The DNA here is from genome assembly GCF_009905375.1 of Apium graveolens. Classification (NCBI taxonomy): domain Eukaryota; kingdom Viridiplantae; phylum Streptophyta; class Magnoliopsida; order Apiales; family Apiaceae; genus Apium; species Apium graveolens. The sequence goes on along the minus strand of NC_133651.1, from coordinate 229,181,039 downwards.
AGCCCTCGAATAATATTCGAAATAATATTCAATAAATAATATAAAGTTATCGAATAACCCTTATTCAATTAATAGTTTTGAAAACTATAACCATATATATATATAAGTATATTTATATATACATATATACAAAATCTACTCGGGATCCTCGACTCCCGGTTTTAGAAAATGTTTTCACCTTTTGGGTCCCTATATTAAGGGTATATGCAAATTACCGCTATCCTCTAGCATAGGTATTATCAACTGAACCAACAGATATATATGGCAAGAATATGAAACAGGCATGCATATGTACCATATAACATGCTACAATATATCACAAGAGTTTGCTATAACAAATATGCATTTAACGCAAGATCATGCATATACACAAATACATCACAACAACAGTTATAACGGGTAGAAAACTTGCCTGAGCGACTTGGGGTGATAAAAGGCTCGGAACGAGTCTGGTAACCTATAAACAACAAGTAAGTTGGAATTAAACCAAAGTCACTTGTAAATCTATACTCTAACCAACTCAGACTCTAACGCTCGTTTTGCGCTTACTGATTCTCTTAAGTCACTCGAGTACCCTCGGCTCCACCATTTTTAATAATTTAACCTTTACGATTTTTAAGGCGATTCCTTCGCGAGTGTCTTACCAACTTCCTAACACTCTTACCATAATTGTTTCATACATTAATTAACCCTTTTTGGTCTTTAACCTATGTTTCAAAGTAAGGCGAGGGGAAAAGTTTCGTTCGCGAAACGCCGTTACTTGAAACGGTCGTTTCTCCTAAACCGTGTATCGGAATCGAACGAACTACATATCAAAACGAAGCTCGTAACACGAACTATCTAAACATGGCAATGGTCAAAATCTAGCAGGGGGTTCTCGGGTCCTAATTTTATGCACAAAAACAGTCTAAAGAAAATCGGACGTTAGGACGGCTATGTTTACGCGATTTCCCAATTTTAAATTATTCAAAAACCATCACAATTCAACCTCAAATCAATCATACAACCAACATCCATCCTTATCACATCATAACAGCCCCAATCAATTCAATTTTAACATTTATACTTATGCCTAAGCTTGACTTTAACTATACTTAAGTTCTTTTAACCAAAACAACAAGATTTACCATTCCATTTCAATACCACTTCAACCCAAACTCTAAACCACAAGCATTAAGCTACAATATCACCATAATAATCAAAATCATCTTATTATACATAGGAATCTAGGGTTTGGAGATGATATACCTTCCTTGAAGTGGTGGGAGTAGCTAGGAAGCCTTAAGAAGCTTTGAGAAGTCTTAGGAATGCTTGGATCTTAAAGGAAAACAAGAAAAATTCAAGTTAAAAACCTTGAAAACACTATTCATTGTCTTCTTCATTGATTTATTGAAGAAGATTGAGAAAGAATTGAAGGCTTAAACTCATGATATAGCCATAACTATGCATAAGGATGATTAGGGAATTAACTCACCAATTTAGGAAGCTTGGATCTTTGATTTTGAAAAATTTTCCCTTTGAAATAGTAAAAAGCCGAGAGCAATATTCTTGGTGGTGAGAAAATAGAATTTTTGTTTTGGTGAAAAATGATTTGTTTTGGCTTGGTTGATTTGGTTTTGTTTTGTTTTTGGTTAATTACCAATTTAACCTTGATTTTGTGTGGTTAATAATCCACCACATCTCCTTCCTTCCCATGTCATGCCTATGTCATGCTGTGAGGTCATCTTTCCCTCCTTGTCCTCTTCTCATTGGTTGGGTGACATCACTCTCTCTCTAATCCCTTTGATTAACTTCCTAATTGTTTGCCTAATGACCGCTGATCTGTTATACGGTTCGCTTAACTTTCGTTTTCGTTTATCGTTTGAGGGATCATACCCGGGATCTTATTACTTAGGTTCCCTTAACCTTTCTCAATATATTATATTCCTTTTTATGATCCTCTATTATAATCCTTTAATTTAAATCCTTTTTATCCTGTTACCTTATACTCAATTCTCTCCGTATCTAGTGGATTTCCGGGAAAAATCAAAGTGTTCGGAATTGGATTCTGACGATCTTTGCATACACTTATATACCATATAGAGTACTAATAAAATTTCAGAATATCCATATCAGAACCCCTACATAGTGTGGCATGAAAAATTTTCTCATTCAGCAAAAACACTATTCATAAGGGTTTCAAAAATTTCCAAAAATTGGGGTTATTACAGTCTCCCCTCCTTAAAAGGATTCCGTCCCGGAATCAGATAGAAAATGAATAGGGATACTCTCTTAGCATTGCACTTTCTAACTCTCGAGTAAATTTTCCCACATTGTGGTCCTACCACCAACTCTGCCTAGTTTGATAATCCTTCTCTTAAGAACTTGTTCCTTTTTCAATCTATAACCCTTCCTGGTCACTTCATATAGGTTACGTCGGGTTGCATGTTCATGTGCTCATATGCCCCTATTTGTCTGGCATCCGAATTACACTTCCTTAAGATTGATACGCGAAACACGTTACGACCTGCTACAGGTTCGGGGGTAGGGCCAGCTCGTATGCTAACTTCCCAATATGTTTTAGTATCTCAAAAGGGTCCAATGTATCTTGGGCTTAGTTTTCCTTTCTTTCTAGATCTCATTAACCTTTCCAAGGGAATACCTATAACAGTACTAGGTCCCCTACTTCCTATTCCTTGTCCTTTCGTGTCAAATCAACATATTTATCATGTCCATCTTGGGCTACTACCAGCCGTCCTCTGATTAGATCTATCATATCCTTGGTCCTTTGGACCACTGCTGGTCCGAGCATCTTGCGCTCTACAACTTCATCCTAACATGAGGGAGATCGACATTGTCTTCCCTCAAGGATCTCATAAGGCGATATCTCAATACTGACATATGATCTATTGTCGTAAGAAAACTCAATCCGTGTTAAGTGATCATTCTAAATTATTTCAAGTCTATTGCACAGACTCTCATTATAGCTTTTTGCATTAGAGCTTTTGCTTCTCAATACCCATTATTTTCCAGTTCGTAATCGCTATCACCTTCCGTTCCTAATATTATACTGGTTATACTTTTGCTCGTTAGCGTTCTATAACCTTTTAATAACCACGTCAACCTTAGTATCACGAATGTGTTCCCATCCCGAATACTATCACAATTTTATTATCCTTTTTCAGCTGTTTCTATTTCCCAAAGTTTGATCAATCAGATAGAAGTAAAGGAATTTATTGAGAGATCACTATGATCATGAACACTTGTTATATTGCATAGTTAGTACAGCAGGTGGCCAGCCTTTAGTACTTGACAAGCAATTAAACAATATATGGTATCCTACTCGGCTTCTATCACGCAGATAGATAGTCATTCGGCAATACCTCCCCTTCTGGAAGGGTTGTTCTTCTCAGCTTACATGAAATGAAAAGAAGAGAAAAGAACGAATTGAAGAGAATTGTATATATGTAAAAAAATACTGCCATAAAATATCTGGCTTGGAATATACCTCTGAACTATAGAGGTTTATCATAGGAGAACAAAACGTATATGTATATATATCAACATCAAGTATTATAGCATCGTATTTCACATGCCTTAATATTTTTGCTATTCCGTCCATCATTCTATGGACCCAGGCTCTTCCTTGAGCTTATACACACTCACCTTTGAAACTCCCTCGATATCGAAAATCGAATCTGGGATCTCATTCTAGACATCATCGTTACTAGAATTCTATGCTTGTACCGCAACCTTCCTCGTATAATAATATGACTCTCTATTGATAAGAAAGAATAAATATTCACTAGGTAGATACTCTACTTAATTAGTCTATCAATGATAACTTATACACTACCACGACCCGATTAGTGGTACTCAATCTCAACAACCATTCAAATACAACTCTCACGGTTGTAATCAGCTCACTACTCGCAGAATCATTGCTGCCTTACTATGGTCCACCACTGACCCACTGTAGTCATTCATTTTCCCTGAAGTCTTAATAGCTAACCATACAGAGTCCATACATATCGTATCAAATCCTTCTAAGGAGGTAACATAATCACCATTCATGATTCATGAAGAACACTCCTGATCCTGACATACATACATGACATGAAGCAAATAAAATTGCAGAAGAGTTTCCATCAAAGCAACGATAGCAGGTTAATACCATTCTTAATCATATGCCTTAAATAGAAGACTTAACTCAAAGGTTCGTCTAGTCCTTTTTGAAACATGGTCCTGGCTTATCTCAAGATAGTATCTTCTGAGATAGATAGCCTGCTCATGGCGATTACACGAATTAAACCTTTACCAACTACTATTAGGGTTGGGTATTTGCATAGTCATCAGAAGGAATGTCAATCTCTCAAACCATAAAACAACCTTTACGGCTTCAACCATTACAACTGTATTCCTCTGGCACGAGCGCCTGTAATTGTCCTCTTACATTTAAAGTGTCGGCCACCTCTTTGGCCTTTCCTGATAGTAATATTTCCGTACAATCAATGTCGTCTTAACCACTTTCACTAATTTTCTACCCTATTTCCGATCACTGCTTGAGTGAAGATGTTTTCCTTAAAATCAGATGAGAAAAAAAATATCACCATTTTTCCATAAGTTATTGCCTCAGTCTTTAGAGTTTAATCACTGTCACAACTGGCTCTCAATCATACTTAGAACATCTTTTATCTTAGGTCCTAATTGCCCTGAACAATTTCGACCTTTACTGGTTCGATTCATACTTTCTCGTGGTTTAACACGTGCCCCACTTGGCATCATTATAATTACGTCATATTTCCTTTATCCACATTTCTATTCTTGAGAATTTTGAATATTACCTTTTTCCTTGTAAAACCTCTAAGGTTATCCTTAAATCCTTCATCAGGTACACCCTAAGCACAGGGCATATCAAGATACCATTTATTAATACCAGAATCATAGTCTATATACTTCTGAAAAAATTTCTCCATTGATCCTTAAAGGTTGTTAATACCTTAATCCTTCCCAATTCATACCGTCAAAACTCATATTATCCCTTTTAAGGGTGAAATGCCAACCTTTATGCATTCCCCTTAAGATTCATTTTAAGTTACCGATGTTTTATCCTTAATTCCACCTTTAAAAAGGTACTTGCATCCTTCCATGGATAAATCAAGTCATATATCCTTGATAGATTATCTTATTCATCATTCCCACCACGATAGTATATGCCTAATTTCAGAATAACATCTGTATTCAAAATGAGGTCAATCAATATGGCCTCCCAAAAGATAAGAACGGTTATCCGCTTTTCTTGCCTAATTTGGTAATGATAACAAGGATGTTCTGGAAGATATTGGTCATGTTCAACGTGAACTTCTTCTTAATAATTCCTTATTTACTTTTGTTGTTTATCCCAACAGTCATCTCAATGTTGGGATACCTCTCATACCTGGCGTCTCCCTTTCTGGGTATTGAGCCACCGGTCTTACATTTCACATTCTTGAAGGTCACTTCCTTCATTCAATTTTCCTACTTTCTTACTTTCTTGTCTCCTCAGTCTATCCGCGTCTCATTATTTATCCTTCGAACTATCTCAAGGTTTCCTCGAATCCTCCCAACTTACAGGGGATAAACTATATGTATCTCTTATACCTTCAACCATCAACTTTAACTCATGGTGAATCATCCTCATCCTGACGATTACTTACTTTTCTATTTCTATTGCTATGAGTCTTGAGGGTTTCCTCATACCCAACTTCCTTATCATTCCTCAAACTATATTGCCTTTATATTCCTTTCCACTTCAGTTTCTTTTTATTTTCCTTTCTCTTATCAGTATTTCATGAACCAACACAACATAAGCATTGATTTCAAACGTCCCGTCATTCTGGATTCGTGTCCTCAGAACGAATCTTGATAACTTTTACAATTTAGATTCATAATACATCATACTCGTCCGCCTTTGTTCTGGCTCTAAAGCTTTTGCACTCTCTCCATAACCTTGGGAAGTACTTTCCTGAAAACAATTGACTGAACTTAAATCAGTTTATTATAATTTCTTGCTCCGTGCCTTCCTTGGTCTTTCACCAGCGGGTGGTCTCTCTCTTAGGAGGGTAAGTGACAAAAACACTCTTTTGTGATTCGTCAATCATTCAGAATCTCAAATGATTCCTATATTTCCTTTAGCCAGGCTCTTGCCTTGACTGGGTCAGCTTGTTCCTTAGAACTCAGAGAGCTTAGCGACTTAAAGGTCCTGAAAGAATTTCCCACTACATTGTTTCCCTCAAGGTGGTGGTTGGGAATAAAGTATAAGTTCTGTTTAGACAGGTCCATGAATTTCCGTATAGGAGTACCGTCTCGGGTCTCCTTATCTCGCTCGACTTCTGCTTTCTTAGTCTAAATATTTCTTCCTACTCCCCATAATTGGGGTCATCTTTTAATTTAAAATCCTCATTTTCCACTTTATTATATTCTGGGTTCCTTATATCTTAATTGTGACCTCCCTGATTATCACATTCAAGGTTTGCCCCTAATCTTATTCCTTGTGGGGGCATATTACTTGGAAAATTTTTGAGAATCTCTGGATATTTGTCTTACTTACTTTGCTTAAGTCTTTCCCTCGTTCAGTCCTTGCACGATTGCGAATTATGAATTCTCAAGTTCTATAAACTTCATGACACTCTCTTAAGTGTTAATAGAGCAATTAATAATGTGATCTTATCACAACAAACTGATCTGAAATTAACGAACATATACATAACCATTTGTTCGAGGGTACAACAACTGAACACATTAAAGAGAATTACTTCATTTGATCTGATCGCTTCTATCCCGAAGGTACTATCATAGATAATCATCTAGTCATTAAAACTAATCATCCGTAACTTAGGCTAATCCTCCAAAAGCGGTGCTGCATGAAATTCTTGTCAGATGGTTCAGACTCTGCACACTATTATGGATCAAGAAATGCGGGCACGCACGACATCCCTAACCTGCTCCATCATAGAGGTGATGAGGTCTAAGATAGTCGCAAGTAGAGCTGGATCAACCTGACCCTCAAGATGGCCTCTAGCTGTAACACGGGTGGTAGCCTCAATCCTTTCCATGCTATACGCTAATCCTGCCGGAAGTACCCCACCCTCAATCCTCGGTGCAGTAAGTCGATCCAATAGATCACTCCTAACATTACGGGCCTCAGACAGGCCACCCAAAGTCATCTGATAATCAGCGATAAGAGAAGCCTGAGTGATAGCATCTAGCAGTCCATGGGGTGCAGGTGGTGCAGACCCAGGAGATCCAAATGGATAACCAAGCACGGTATCAGGTGACAATGGTGCAGGAGATAAAGGTGGCATTTCCTCAGTAGATGCTGGGCTCTGTACCGGGGATGGAACAGGAATTGGTGGGACCTCATGGATGTCTACAGGAACCTCTGGAAGAGGGTCTGATACTGGTATAATTGGTGTCGTGGAAGGCCCCACTCCTTCTGCCCTCATTAACCTTTGTGCCCTTGGTAACTCTTCATCCTCTAGTGCCACCCTCGCGGCCATTCTTGCTCTGGTAGTCTCCCTGACTATAGTCATCAATTCCTCAGCGGTCCTCTCTTCATTCTCATCAGGATCGTCCATGAGATCCTCCTCAGCCACAATCCTTTCCGGAATAACATCCTCAACCACAACATTCTCAATCTGAACCTCATCCGGTCCCTCATTGGGGTACTCAATCGGATTCACAATTTGATCTCCAACTTGTAATAAAACATCCTCATGCTGATGCTCCTGAACCTCAGGGTTCGGTGCCCCGCTGCCCTATACGAGAACGAACTATGTTACTATCACGATACTTATAAGGGTTCCCGTAAGGGTTTTAACTGTCAGTACTACGTTAGGTAGCCCGACTATGAACTTGGCAAGAGTTCTTATTATCTTAGTGAACTTATTATCTTAACGTCACATCATCTCTGAGGTTTATAACGCTTAGCTCTGATACCACTTCTGTAACACCCCCAGATCCGGGGTCGGGGATCCGGGTTGTCACGAGTTCCATTTCCCTTAATAACACCCAATCTTAATAATTAATCAACTACTCTGTACTGTGACCCCACAATAAACACACACACCACACGTTATAGTCTCAGAGATGAACATCTAAAAATAATCACAAGTCATTTTATTCCACAATTATCTGCCAATACACCTTAAAAGGTTTTCCGAATAAATTTACATTTTCTTTGCCATTATTACAATTCATAAATATACATAAATCTGGTACATCAAAAGTTGAAAGCCTAGCCTATTGGTATTTCCTACCTCAGCTACAGCGACATCAACACCTATAGGAAACTGCGGAATGCTTCCTATCCGCTCGCGAATTGGGAGCTTGGTCTTGTTCATCTTGTCTATCTGATGTTGTGTGATGAAAGAAGAAAGCAAGGGTGAGCAGCAAGCCCACCAAAATAATATATATATAATGATTAACAATATATGAGCCTTCTCATAGTACTCATGAAAGTCTTGGTCAAAAGAAATGAACCAAGTTTGATATCTTAATGTGATGAAGTCGCAAAATATTCAGTATATATACATATATACTTTTCAAAATCTTGGAAGTCCTCTTCCATGTATAATATACACAAAGTTCCAGTTTATAACTGTATAAAAATATCGTTGCAAGGTGATCTCATATATCTAACCTTGTCTCAACGTTTTTCTAAAAATCTTTGTCATTCATAAGACAATTATTAACTAGATATAAGTTTAAAAGATGAAGTTACAAGATACTCCAATATGCTTATATCTTTTTCGAATACTACTTGAACTACCACCGTTCAAGTTATAATGAGCTTTCAACAGTTCATCACATAGATGAGACTACAAGACAAGATTTGAATAGATTAAATCTTTGAAATATTATTAAAGGAAATGAAGTTATGATATACTTCAATAAGTTCTGATATATATATATATATATCCACATATACATCTTCTTTATACATTTCCTGAAAACCTCTGTCATGTAAAGTATGAACAGAGTTTGAAACATCCAATAAATTTTGGAAAGGAAAAGAATTTTGGCATAAACCAGATATCTCGCTGATCAGGCAAAGATACCAATAAGTAACCTTTTCTACTAGTAGATGGACGAATTCCCCACTGGTCATCACCCTGGTCGCAATAGGACCTTATGCTGGACTGCCACTCAGCCACTTATGCATTTGATGGACTCCCACTGAGCCACTTACACTATCATGGACGCCCACTGAGCCCATGTTGCTTATGCCGACTCAAGAGATGGACTTACTTCCCGAACGTTGGGTAAGTAATCAATTCATTTATCAAAACTGCAACCTTGTTGCGAATATAAAATACACCATAGAGCCGGATCCCTTAGATTTTTGAGCGAGTATTCAAGTCCCCTTAAAATGGAAGATCTTGAATTTGAAAACAAGTTTTGGGATCCGCTCTACCCTTTTAAATTCATTTTGAAGACTCGAAAACATTTTTAAGAATGTTTGGAGTAATACTGATTTATTAAAATAAATCAGTCCCGATATGAAAGAAATATCTGAATATTATTATTTAAATAATATTCCCATAAGAATAATTGAGGTAGAAGTTGGAAAACTTATACTTGAATGAATAGCAAATAATCAAAGATATACTTATACGAAAGTAATATCTTTATTTGAATAATCAAAAATAAGTTTGATTATCGACGCCTTATTCTTTAATACAATAAAGAATATTATTAAGTAATAAGCGGAGTCATAATACCTCGAATGAATACTACAAATAATATTCATAAAATAAAGGAGTCATACATCCTCGAATGAATATCCAAGTAATATTCAATAATAATATAAAGGAGTCATAAGCCCTCGAATAATATTCGAAATAATATTCAATAAATAATATAAAGTTATCGAATAACCCTTATTCGATTAATAGTTTTGAAAACTATAACCATATATATATAAGTATATATATATACATATATACAAAATCTAATCGGGATCCTCGACTCCCGGTTTTAGAAAATGTTTTCACCTTTTGGGTCCCTATATTAAGGGTATATGCAAATTACCGCTATCTTCTAGCATAGGTATTATCAACTGAACCAACAGATATATATGGAAAGAATACGAAACAGGAATGCATATGTACCATATAACATGCTACAATATATCGCAAGAGTTTGCTATAACAAATATGCATTTAACGCAAGATCATGCATATACACAAATACATCACAACAACAGTTATAACGGGTAGAAAACTTGCCTGAGCAACTTGGGGTGATAAAAGGCTCGGAACGAGTCTGGTAACCTATAAACAACAAGTAAGTTGGAATTAAACCAAAGTCACTTGTAAATCTATACTCTAACCAACTCAGACTCTAACGCTCGTTTTGCGCTTACTGATTCTCTTAAGTCACTCGAGTACCCTCGGCTCCACCATTTTTAATAATTTAACCTTTATGAGTTTTAAGGCGATTCCTTCGCGAGTGTCTTACCAACTGCCTAACACTCTTACCATAATTGTTTCATACATTAATTAACCCATTTTGGTCTTTAACCTATGTTTCAAAGTAAGGCGAGGGGAAAAGTTTCGTTCGCGAAACGCCGTTACTTGAAACGGTCGTTTCTCCTAAACCGTGCATCGGAATCGAACGAACTACATATCAAAACGATGCTCGTAACATGAACTATCTAAACATGGCAATGGTCAAAATCTAGCAGGGGGTTCTCGGGTCCTAATGTTATGCACAAAAACAGTCTAAAGAAAATCGGACGTTACGACGGCTATGTTTACGCGATTTCCCAATTTTAAATCATTCAAAAACCATCACAATTCAACCTCAAATCAATCATACAACCAACATCCATCCTTATCACATCATAACAGCCCCAATCAGTTCAATTTTAACATTTATACTTATGCCTAAGCTTGACTTTAACTATACTTAAGTTCTTTTAACCAAAACAACAAGATTTACCATTCCATTTCAATACCACTTCAACCCAAACTCTAAACCACAAGCATTAAGCTACAATATCACCATAATAATCAAAATCATCTTATTATACATAGGAATCTAGGGTTTGGAGATGATATACCTTCCTTGAAGTGGTGGGAGTAGCTAGGAAGCCTTAAGAAGCTTTGAGAAGTCTTAGGAATGCTTGGATCTTAAAGGAAAACAAGAAAAATTCAAGTTAAAAACCTTGAAAACACTATTCATTGTCTTCTTCATTGATTTATTGAAGAAGATTGAGAAAGAATTGAAGGCTTAAACTCATGATATAGCCATAACTATGTATAAGGATGATTAGGGAATTAACTCACCAATTTAGGAAGCTTGGATCTTTGATTTTGAAAAATTTTCCCTTTAAAATAGTAAAAAGCCGAGAGCAATGTTCTTGGTGGTGAGAAAATAGAATTTTTGTTTTGGTGAAAAATGATTTGTTTTGGCTTGGTTGATTTGGTTTTGTTTTGTTTTTGGTTAATTACCAATTTAACCTTGATTTTGTGTGGTTAATAATCCACCACATCTCCTTCCTTCCCATGTCATGCCTATGTCATGCTGTGAGGTCATCTTTCCCTCCTTGTCCTCTTCTCATTGGTTGGGTGACATCACTCTCTCTCTAATCCCTTTGATTAACTTCCTAATTGTTTGCCTAATGACCGCTGATCTGTTATACGGTTCGCTTAAATTTCGTTTTCGTTTATCGTTTGAGGGATCATACCCGGGATCTTATTACTTAGGTTCCCTTAACCTTTCTCAATATATTATATTCCTTTTTATGATCCTCTATTATAATCCTTTAATTTAAATAATTTTTATCCTGTTACCTTATACTCAATTCTCTCCGTATCTAGTGGATTTCCGGGAAAAATCAAAGTGTTCAGAATTGGATTATGACGATCTTTGCATACACTTATATACCATATAGAGTACTAATAAAATCTCAGAATATCCATATCAGAACCCCTACATAGTGTGGCATGAAAAGTTTTCTCATTCAGCAAAAACACTATTCATAAGGGTTTCAAAAATTTCCAAAAATTGGGGTTATTACATCTCTCCTTGAACTCTGTGAGCAGGGTAGAATCACCAGTCATGTGTCTTGAACAACCACTATCCATGTACCAAAGATTCTTTCTGTTTCCCTGCACACATCAAAATCAAATCAAGTTGATTTTGGTACCCAAGTTTCCTTGGGTCCTGCCTTGTTAGCTTTCTTTTTCTGTTTTTTAGGCTTTATCTCATTTGACTTGAGGATATCAGATTCATCCTTAATCATTTGAGTTGGGACTTTGAAACCATTCATTGCAACAGAATTATCATGCATATTATAATTAACAGGGAATGGCATGCTATTAGTGAACATGTTATTCCAATAAGGCATGCTAAATGGCATTTGAGGCATACTAAATGCAGCATAATAAGGATTAGGTGCAAATGGCATATTAGCAAACTGTGCATTCATATTCTGTGTATGCATAGCATTCATAGGCATGAGAGGCATGGCATTCATGTTGGGAGAGTTAGATGGCACAGACATGGAAGTAGGCATAACAGATTTGTAATTAACAGACAAATGATTTACACTACCACACTTGACACAGATTTTTCTTGGAGCATATTTATCAGGTGTGTAGCTATTGTATTTGTTAATTCCTACTTTACCATTTCTATTATTTTTCTTTTTAGCCACTGTTTTGACCTCAATCTTTTCAAGTCTATCACTTAATTATTTGACAGTCATGTGACCAACATTAGCCTTTTTCCCTTTCTTAACTTGACTCGATTCTCCTGGAACAAAGTTCTTGGAAACAGATCCATACTTTTCATTCAACTTAACAAGTTTGGCTTTACTGATAGGCTTGCTTACACTCGACGGATGAGGATCTGTATCAGTCGACGGATAACCCTTTTTTTTATCCGACGGATGACCCTCATCATCCGTCGAGTCTACATCTGTTAGCACTCCATCCACCAAATTTGGTTCTAGTTTCTCCTTGTTCTTTTTCCAGGCTGCATCACAGAAGGAATCGATTCCTTGAACTTTGGTGATTTGAGCATGGACATCTCTAGATGTTTTCCATGCCTTAATCACCTCCTGTTCATGCTCGAGCTGCTTCTTCAAAATTTCTTCTTTCTTCAAGGACTCAGTTAATTTCTCCTTGGAAATCTTACACTCAATTCTTAATTTTTCAAAATCAATGAACTGAGACTCTAGCACATTATTTCTCTCACTCAAAAATAAATTGTTTTCTTTGATTTTATTATTTTCTTTAGTAAGAGACTTAAGTGTAACACGCAAATGATATAACTATGTAGACATGTCATTTATAGCATCATTACACTCAGCTTTAGATGAATGTGTAAGGTTTGTAGTAATTACCTGATTACTTGAAGAACTTTTCTCTGTTTCATCAGACTTGGCCATTATGGCTAGATTGACATAGCTGACATCTTCATCTTCATCCAGACCATCTGTTGCCCAGTCATTTTCCTGTGTAATGAAATCCCTTTCCTTTTATTTGAGCAGCTCAAAGTATTTTTGCTTATAATCTACAGGCTCAAACTTTTTCTTGCTTGAATCTGACTTTCTACACTCACTGGCAAAGTGCCCTGCCAAGCCACATTTGAAACATTTGAATTTTGACTTATCCACCATGTTTCTATTTGGCTTGGCTGCTCCAAAGTTCTTTTTGAACATGACCTTGGCAATTCTTCTGGAAAGAAATACTAAATGTTCATCAATGTCTTCCATATCATCTTGGCTCAAAGAATCTTCATTTTCTAATGGAAGCCCCTTGCCCTTGTTTTCACAGACCCTTGAAGTTGATTCAACAGCTTGCATCTTCATCTCCTTCTCCTTCTCTAACTCAGCAACTAGTGCAATGGACCCTCCTTTCTTCTTTCCTCTCTCCATCCTCTCATCTTGCTCTATTTCAAGCTCATATGTTTTCAGGATGCCATACAGTCTCTCCAAAGTAAACTCCTTATAATCTTGAGAGTTTCTTAATGAGACTGTCATTGGTTTCCATTTCTTTGGAAGAGATCTAAGGAATTTCAGGTTGGAGTCTTTTGTCTGATAGACCCTTCCACGCAGCTTTAGAGCATTTATTAGTTTTTGAAACCTACTAAAAATGTCAGTGAGAGACTCACTTTCTTCACTATGAAAATGCTCATATTCCTGAATCAATAGCTGCATCTTGTTTTCTCTAACTTGCTCAGTGCCATCACAGATAATCTGTATAGTATCCCAAACATCCTTGGCAGTTTTGCAATTGATGATGTTGTCAAACATGTCACTATCAAATCCATTGAACATGATATTCATGGCCTTTTTATCCTTCCTGACTTGTTCTATATCAGGATCATACCATTCATTGGCTTGGGGACAGATGGCTCATTTCCAGTTGCAGCTCTCATAGGTACATGAGGACCTCTTTCTATGCAGTCTACATAGGCCTCATCTTGAGAAAGTAAATGAAAATGCATATTTACCTTCCAATGATGGTAATTATCTTTATCCAGAAAAGGAATCTTGACTCCAACATCCTTCTTGTTCATCTTGATTTATTGTTTTGATCTTTAAACTCTTTGTTCTTCAAGAGCTTGCTCTGATACCAATTGTTAGTCCCTTAACAATATTACAAGAATTACAGAAGGGGGGTTGAATGGAATTCTTGAAACTTTTTCTTGAATAAAAATTGTTCTAACTCAAATATATATATCAGTGTGAATTGATTAACAGAATGCAGAATAATCACTTGAAATGAATCAAAACACAAGTAATTAAAAACAAGAGTCTTTAAAAACTTACTGGTGGATTTGAATGATTCCACCAGAGATATATATTATATATCGAGAGAACTCTGTGTAGCAAAATGCTCACAGCTGCTTACAAATGAACAACTAAGAATAAAGAGAAATACTGAGAATTCAGCTTACAAATATTTCTCTCTTGGTTGCTTAGTTTCTTAGTTAGACTATTCTATTTGCTGCTTATTGGTTTATATAACACAAAGATTATAAAGAAATAAGACAAGATAATAAAACAAAAACTATCGAGTCTATTACAATGCTACTTCATTACTCTATTCCAGCATCTTTGAATATCTTCATAATAGCAAGGAAATGGCAATGCTTCTTTGTTCTCGAAAACCCAGTTGAATAGGCTACCACATTCCATTTGCATACACTCGACGCATGTGACTGTGTTGTCACTGTCAACAGATATTTGAATTCTTTATCCGTCGGGTTCATGATCATCAGCGAGTTAATGATCATCCGTCGGGTTGTTGATCATCCGTCAAATTCATTGTTGTTTATCTGTCGGGTAGCAATCAGGCACTAGACTTCATTTCATTTATGCAGAATTACAAGACATCATCTATGTACAATTAATCAACCTATTCTGCATATCTAGTTAAAGTCAACATGACTTAAGTACTACTACAGATTCTAAACAATGTGTATGCAGAAATGTACGAGTATATTTATCCTTGCAGCTACGTGTACATTTTATACATAATGTTAGGGACACGTGTTTGTGCCCTGTGTCCAGTTGCTACACCTGTTAAGGAAATAAAATATTTTGTATTATTACTCCCTCTCCAGTTCATCTCGGTGCCCCGGTTTAATCTCACAGTCTCTCACTCTCGATCTCCTCTTTCTTTCTTTTCCCTTCCTTCGATTCTTTCCTTCTGTTATTCCCTTTCTTCTTCGGCTTGGCTGCAGTTCCTGTCCTTCTTTCTCTTTCTTTTACAGCCGTCGCTGTTGTTTTCCGGTAATTAACTTCCGGCCGCCTTTCTTATTCCGGTTGCCTGATTCGATTTGTTCATGCAGTATATGCATATATATCTCCATATATATATTTGTGTGCTGTGTATGTTAGTGATTGTGTGTGTGTGTGTATATGTGTGTTTGTGTGTGTGTGTGTATCGACGGGTGTGTGTTGGTGCTTGTGGCGGTGGTTCGCCTGTGTTGCTGTTTGTTCTTCTCTGTTTGCGCGTATGGCGCGTGGCTGTTGGGTTAATTTGACATTATTTAATTAATTTTCTGCAGGATTTTATTTGAGTAATTTCGTGATATAAATTATCGAATGTGCGGGAAATTTTTAATTAATCGGTGAAGTTTCGCGTTGGAAACCCGAGAATTTTTTGGGTACCCGTGAAATTTTGCCGCCGTCCGCGATGACTTTTACGAGCGGACGGTGGACGATGATGACGATGTTCTGAGTCCTAAATTCTATAAATAATCAAATAAAATAATTATGTAAAATATGTTTGGATTTAAATAACTAATTTTGATTGGTGTTGGGATGTACGTTATATAAATGGTGGATTAATGTTGTGGATTGTTGTGATTTTGATGTCGATTATAATCGACGGGTAGTCTTTTAAATAAAGAAGTTGCTGCCAAAATTTTCTAAAAACATATTTTATAAACGTACATAATTATATTCTACGTGTTACCCCTATTTATGCTCGGGATATGTGATTACGTGATTATAGGTATATTAATAATACGAGTCGGGCTATCGGATTGGGGGTAATAAAAAAAATGTGAGGATATCAAGCATGTCGGTATAACTAATTAGGGTATTCTGTAATTGTAGATCCCAGTCGAATTGTTCCAGGATCAAAGTCAGCGTGAAAGCTACTTAGGGTTTTGTAAAGCGTTGCAAGGCAAGTACCCTGACCATTCTTTTATGGTTCAGTGCATATGAATAGCTAAATGTTTTATTCTCGTAATGGAACAGAAATGTTTTAAGTTACGTATCCCTTGTAGTTATAATTCACTATTTTCAAATTGTTTTGGGGGAAAAGTAACTTCAAAAGGTACCTATCTCGAATGGAATGATTTGCGAAACGGATTTTATATGTGTACTGGTTAACTACATGATTTTGAAAATGAGATAGGTACAAGTGTTTTAAAAACTGGATAAAACGGTCAGATATGGGATACATTGGGGCCAGAGTAGGCCTATTGAGGTGGCGTAAGAGGCTAATTCGGTTGCACGCACTATAAAACCGATTAGTCCAGCAGGTCAGAGACCTAGCTAGTCTCTGAGTTCCGGAACAGGTAAATGGGATGGCAGTTAGAGCCGTCTGGTGTTGATAGCCTGATCAGCTGTCTTCACATATCCGCTATGTATCTGATTGGGATTTGTGAATTATATAAGAGTATAATTGGTTGATACAGTGGTTTTGTAAAATGATTAGCATGCTAAAATTGGACTCTGGTATTACACAGCACACTGCTATGATGTTTTAACAAAGCATGCTAAATAGTGATATCCAGTTACCTTTGATTTTTATTATGAAACGTTGATATCATGGTTACAGTACTGTTCTTTTTATTGTTACATTCCAGTTTTTTTTATTCTGTTATTCATATCTTGGTATTGCTGAGCGATTATGCTCACCCTTGCAACCTGTTATGTATATTTCGCAGATGCCTAGAAGATCAGTCAGACCGACCCATGTTCCCGCCCCTACTGGACCCGACTCCTCTGAGGTAGTTTGTATCAGGCCATGAGGTCTGGGGAGTTGCTGAATAAAGTTAGAATGTGTTAGATGTTGAATAAAGAGTTAGTAGCATTGAGAACCTGAATTATACTTGAACCTGGATCGGATCTTGGTTTGGGGTCAAGTTATTATATTTTAATAATAATTTTGTTGTTTATATTTTTGGTAATTGTGTTTAGTGACGTCAACTCCTGACCCCGGGGTTGAGGTCGTCACAGTTGGTATCAGAGCTACAGGTTCAAGTCCCTGATTCAGGTTAGGGATTGTGTCAAGTAGGTGATAACGTGAGTCTTTAAGTGTGAGTCAGCAACTCATATAGAGGAGCAAACCTTTAGAGTCAGTCGAGGGTTCCGATGGCGTTACCCTGGCATCTATTAAATGTTTTAATAGAATTGCCTTGACCTGGTTGTGTCTTGTCTTTATAATTATTATATTGACAGTGGCCTATTGCGATTTCGAGTTCTCCATCTCGGGAGAATCCCTCTGATTCGGATAGCTCAGATTCTGAGAGACCCCTTGATGCTGTTACCGAGGAGACCCCTATGTGTAATAACCCCAATTTTTGGAAAATTTTTGAAACCCTTATGAATAGTGTTTTTGATGAATGAGAAAAACTTTTCATGCCACACTATGTAGGGGTTCTGATATGGATATTCTGAGATTTTATTAGTACTTTATATGGGATATAAGTGTATGTAAAGATCGTCAGAATCCAAATCCGAACACTTTGATTTTTCCCGGAAATACACTAGATACGGAAAGATTTGAGAAAAAGGTAACAGGATAAAAAGGATTTAAATTAAAGGATTATAGGAGAGGATCATAAAAGGAATACAATATATTGAGAAAGGTTAAGGGAACCTAAGTAATAAGATCCCGGGTATGATCCCTCAAACGATAAACGAAAACGAAAGTTAAGCGAACCGTATAACAGATCAGCGGTCATTAGGCAAACAATTAGGAAGTTAATCAAAGGGATTAGAGAGGATAATGTCACCCAACCAATGAGAAGAGGACAAGGAGGGGAGGATGACATCATGAGGATGATGCAAGCATGACATAAGAGGGAAGGAAATGTGGTGGAATATTAACCACACAAAGTCAAGGCTACAAAGGGAATTAACCAAAAAACAAGAAAAAAACCTAGCAACCAAGCAAAACAAATCACAAAACACCAAACCTTCCATTTCTTCATGAAGCTCTCGGCTTCTTTCTTAAGAAATGGGAAGTCCAAGCTCCTCCACTTGCTATTTTACAAGGTAATTATCCTAGCTTCTCCTAGTTAAGTTACATACTTCCTAGAAATCTTAGCTTCAAAATCCTTTCCTAGCATTTCCTATAAATCATTCAAGAAGATGGTGAATAGTACTTTCTTGAAATTAATTTTTGTGTTCTTGATTTCTTTGAAAGAACAAGCTTGTAGGAGGTTAGATTAAGGCTTCCATGGGCATTCCAAGGACCTTTCATGGATTAAAAGCTTCAAGGAAGGTATAACTCTTCATGGTCTTAGTTTTAAGTTTTGTTGTTTAGATTTCCTAATGTTTAGATGATGGGTTAGTGATCATGTTTAGAGCTTGTTATGAGTAGTTTAGTTGGTGAGAGGCATGATTATTGTGTGTTTAGAGATTGGTTGATTTTGTGATATTTTTGGAGGTGGAAATCTTGGTTATTAGTTAATGAACTTAAGTAAACTCTTAGTTCATAATTGAGAAATAAGTATGAATTGGAAATATTGAATTGTTGGGGCTGTTGTAGTATGGTATGGATGGATGTTGGTTGTATGAATGATATGTGGTTGAATTGTGGTTGTTTTGAATTGGTTTAAAATTGGGAAATCGCGTAAACATAGCCGTCGTAATGTCCGATTTACTTTAGACTGCTTTTGTTCATAACATTAGGACCCGAGAACCCCCTGCTAGAATATGACCACTGCCATGTTTAGATAGCTCATGTTACGAGCTTCATTTTGATATGTAGTTCGTTCGATTACCGATGCACGGTTTAGGAGAAACGACCGTTTCAAGTAACGGCGTTTCGCGAACGAAACTTTTCCCCTCGCCTTACTTTGAAACATAGGTTAAAGACCAAAAAGGGTTAATTAATGTATGAAACATTTATGGTAAGTGTGCTAGGCAGTTAGTAAGACACTCGCGAAGGAATCGCCTTAAAACTCGTAAAGGTTAAATTATTAAAAATGGTGGAGCCGAGGGTACCCGAGTGACTTAAGCGAATCAGTGAGCGCAAAACAAGCGTTAGAGTCTAAGTTAGTTAAAGTATAGATTTACAAGTGATTTTGGTTTAATTCCAACTTACTTGTTGTTTATAGGTTACCAGACTCGTCCCGAGCCTTTTATCACCCCAAGTCGCTCAGGCAAGTATTCTATCCGTTATACTGTTGTTGTGATGTATACACTTGTATATGCATTATCTTGCGATAGATGCATGTTGGTTATTTAGCAAATTCTTGCGATATATTGTAGCATGTGATATGGTATATATGCATGCCTGTTTCATATTCTTGAAATATATATCTGTTGGTTCAGTTGGTAATACCTATGCTAGAGGATAGCGGTATCTTGCATATACCCTTAGTATAGGGACCCAAAGGTGAAAATATTTTCTAAAACCGGGAGTCGAGGATCCCGAGTAGATTTTGTATACATATGGATATGGATATATATATATATATTTATATATATATATGGTCATAGTTTTCAAAACTATTAATCGAATAAGGTTTATTCGATAACTTTAACTTTATTTATTTATTTGAATATTATTTCGAATATTATTCGAGGGCTTATGACTCTTTTATATTATTATTGAATATTATTTGAATATTCATTCGAGGGCTTATGACTCTTTTATATTATTATTGAATATTATTTGAATATTCATTCGAGGGCTTATGACTCAGTTTATATTATTTAATGAATATTATTTGAATATTCATTTGAGGATCTATGACTCCGATTAATTGCTGAAATATATTCTTTATTTTATTAAAGAATAAGGTGTTAATAATCAAACTTATTTTCGATTATTCAAATGAAGATAATACTTTCATATAAGTATATCTTCGGTTATTTAATACTCGTTTCAAGTATAAATTTTAATACTTCTACTTCAATTATTTTTTATAAAGATTATTCTTTATGGGAATATTATTTAATTAATAATATTCAGATATTTTCTAATATTCTGGGGACTGATTTACTTCATTAAATCAGCTTTTCTCCAAACACTCTTTAAAGTGTTTTCGAGTCTTCAAAATGATTTTTAAAGTCAGAGCGGATCCCAAAACTCATTTTTATATTTAAGATCTTCCTTTTTAAGGGGATTTAAATACTCGCTCAAAACCTGGGGAATCCGGCTCTGTGGTGTATTTTATATTCGCAACGAGGTTGCTGTTTTGAGAAAACAATTTGATTACTTGCCCAATGTTCGGGAAGTAAGTCCATTTGATTGAGTCGGCATAAGCGACAGGCCGGGGTACGGTCTATTATTGTGTAAGTGGCTGGGTGGCAGTCCATCAACGCGTGAGGGGCCGGGGTACGGTCTAGCGCGAGGTCCTAATGCGGCCAGGGTGATGACCGGTGAGGAATTCATCCATCTACAGTAGAAAAGGTTACTTATTGGTATCTTTGCCTGATCAGCAAGATATCGGGTTTATGCCAAAATTCTTTTCCTTTCCAAAATTCATTGGATGTTTCAAACTCTGTTCATACTTTACATAACAGAGGTTCCAGGAAATGTTTAAAGAGATATATATATGTGGATATATATATATCGGGACTAAATAAAGTATCTCATAACTTTTTCATTCAATAATATTTCAAAGATTGAATCTATTCAAATCTTGTCTTGTAGTCTCATCTATGTGATGAACTTTTGAAACTGGTTATAACTTGAACGGTGGTAGTTCAAGTAGTATTGGGAAGGATATAAGTATATTGGGGTATTTGGTAACCTCATCTTTTAAACTTATATCTAATTAATAATTGTCTTATGAATGACAAAGATTTTCAGAAAAACGTTGAGACAAGGTTAGATATATGAGATCACCTTGCAACGATATTTTTTTTATATACAGTTATACACTGGGACTTTGTGTATATTATGCATGGAAGAGGACTTCCAATATTTTGAAAAGTATATGTGTATATATACTGAATATTTTGCGACTTCATCGCATTAAGATATCAAACTTGGTTCATTTCTTTTGACCAAGACTTTCATGAGTATTATAAGTAGGCTCATATAATGTAAATCATTATACATATTATTTTGGTGGGCTTGCTGCTCACCCTTGCTTTATTTCTTCATCACACAACAACAGTTAGGAAAGATGGCCAGACTCCAGCAGACCCAGCGCAAGCGCGTGGGAAGCGTCCCGCGTCTTCCCGTTGATGTTGTAGCTGCTATAGCTGCAGAGGTAGATCTATTGTAGATCAGACCATCTACTTTTGAGAATCAATTATGTATAATTATAACTTGTGGCAGATAATGGCAATTAACTGTAAATTTATCAAGTAATCATTTGGGTTGTAATAACTTTTAAATTGTGGATTCAAAGACTTGTACTTATTTAAATTTCATCTCTGAGACTATAACGGGTTGTGGTGTGTGTTAGTGTGGGGTCACAGCATAAGGTTATTTATTATTAATTAAGTGAAGTGATATTGTGGAAAGAAAGACCATGACGACCCAGATCCCCGACCCCGGATCTGGGGGTGTTACAGAAATGGTATCAGAGCTAAGCGTTATAAACCTCAGAGATGATGGGACGTTAAGATAATAAGTTCACTAAGATAATAAGAACTCTTGCCAAGTTCATAGTCGGGCTACCTAACGTAGTACTGACAGTTAAAACCCTTATGGGAACCCTTATAAATATCGTGATAGGAGCGTAGTTCGTTATCGTATATGGTAGCGGGACTCCGAACCCTGAGGTTGAGGAGCATCATCGCGATGATATTTTATTACTAATTGGAGATCGGGTTGTGGATCCGATAGAGTGTCCTAATGCAGGACCGGATGATGTTGATATTGAGGATTTAGCGGTTGAGGATGTTGTCCTAGAAGGGATAGTTGTTGAGGAGGATCCCATGGAGGATCCTGACAGGATTGGATAAAGGACCACTGATGAATTGATGACCATGGTTTGGTCGACTACCAGAGGTAGGATTGGCCGGTCACTACCGGAGGTTCGTTCAAGTTGTAAAGATAGTAGCCCCTTTAACGTGGCTTACTCGTAAGACTGAGAAGTTCGAATGGACAGAGAAATGTGAGAACAGCTTTCAAGAACTGAAGCAAAGGTTGGTGACGGCCCCTATGTTGGCGTTGCCGGACGGAAAAGGAGATTTTGTGATATATAGTGACGCGTCGCACAAAGGGTTAGGATGTGTGCTTATGCAGCACGGTAAAGTTATTGCGTATGCGTCAAGACAACTGAAGGAATACGAGGTTAGATATCCTACTCATGACCTTGAGCTCGCGGTAATAGTATTTGCTTTAAAAATTTGGAGGCACTACTTGTATGGAGAGAAGTGCGAGATTTTCACAGACCATAAGAGCCTCAAGTACATATTTACGCAGAAAGAGCTCAACATGCGCCAGAGGAGATGGTTAGAACTAATCAAGGACTACGATTATGAGATTCTTTATCATTCGGGGAAAGCCAATGTGGTGGCTGATGCCCTTAGTAAAAAGGAGAGACTCAAGATGATAATGTCTTTGGGAGAGTTTATAAGAGATTTTGAGAAAATGGAAATAGTAGTGAAGGTAACCGGAGCCGGTACCGAAAAGCTGTTTGAGATAGCAATACAGCCCGAATTATTGGAAAAGATCATATTGTGCCAGAAAAAGTTATGAATGAAGGCAGAGAGCCAACAAATAGATAAGAGGTTAATACCGAGAAAGATGAGAAGGGAATAATGAGGTATTCCTACAGAATTTGGGTTCCAAATGTTCAAGAGCTTAAAGATGAGATCTTAGATGAAAGCTAGTTTGAGGAATAAGATTTAGAGCAAACCCTGAACGTGATAGTCAGGGAGGTCGCCATCAAGATAGAAGGAACCCATGACATAATGGAGTGGAAAATGAGGATTTTAAATTAAAAGATGACCCCAATTATGGGGAGTAGGATGAAACATTTCATACTAAGGAAACAAAAAGTCGAGTAAGGAAAGGAGACCCGAGACGGTGCTCCTATACGGCAATTCATGGACCTGTCTAAAAAGAACTTAGACTATTATCCCCAACCACCACCCTGAGGAGACAGTGCGGTGAGAAATTCTTTCAGGACCTTTAAATCGCTAAGCTCTCAGAGTTCCAAGGAACAAGCTGACCCAGTCGAGGCAAGAGCCTGGCTAAAGGAAATATAGGAATCATTTGAGATTCTAAATGATTGACGAATCACAAAAGACTGTTTTTATCACTTACCCTCCTAAGAGAGAGACCACCCGCCGGTAAAAGGCCAAGGAAGGCACGGAGCAAGAGATTATAATAAACTGATTTAAGTTCAGTCAATTGTTTTCGGGAAAGTAATTCCCAAAGATAAGGAGATAGTGTAAAAGCTTTAGAGCCAGAACAAAGGCAGACGAGTATGATAAATTATGAATCTAAGTTGTAAAAGTTATCAAGATTCGTTCTGAGGACACGAATCCAGAATGACGGGATGTTTGAAATCAATGCTTATGTTGTGTTGGTTCATGAAATAATGATAAGAGAAAGGAAAATAAAAAGAAATTGAAGTGGAAAGGAATATAACGGCAATAGAGTTTGAGGTATGATAAGGGAGTTGGGTATGAGGAAACCCTAACGACTCGTAGCAATAGAAATAGAAAAGTATGCATTCGTCAGGATGAGGGTGATTCACCATAAATTAAAATTGATGGTTGAGGGCATAAGAGATACATATATATTATCCCCTGTAAGTTGGGAGGATTCGAAGAAACTTTGAGATAGTTCGAAGGATAAATAATGAGACGCGGATAGACTGAGGAGACAAGAAAGTAAGAAATTAAGAAAATTGGATGAAGGAAGTGACCTTCAAGAATGTGAAGTGTAAGACCGGTGGCTTGATACCCAGGAAGGGAGACGCCAGGTATGAAAGATATCCCAACATTGAGATGACTGTTGAGATAAACAACAAAAGTAAATAAGGAATTATTAAGAAGAGGTTCACGTTGAACATGACCAATATCTTCCAGAACATCCATGTTATCATTACCAAATCAGGAAAGAAAAGCGGATGACCATTGTTATCTTTTGGAGGCCATATGGATTGACCTCAATTTGAATAAGGATGCTATTATGAAGTTAGGTATAGACTATCGAGGTGGGAATGATGAATAAGATAATCTATCAAGGATATATGACTTGGTTTATCCATGGATGGATGCAGGTACCTTTTAAAGATGGAATTAAGGATAGAACATTGGTAACTTAAAATGAATCCTAGGGGACTGCATAAAGGTTGGCATGTCACCCTTAATAGGGACAGTATGAGTTTTGACAGTATGATTGGGAAAGGATTGAGGTAATAATAACCTTTAAGGATCAGTGGAGAAATTTTTCAGAAGTATATAGACAATGGTTCTAGTATCAGTAAATGGTATTTTGATATGCCCTGTATATAGGGAATACAGGAGGAACGATTGAAGGATAACCTTAGAGGTTTTACAAGGAGAAAGGAAATATTCGAAATTCTCAAGAATAAAAATGTTGATAAAGGAAATATGACATAATTATAATGATGCCAAGTGGGGCACGTGTTAAACCACGAGAAAGTATGGATCGAACCAGTAAAGGTCGAAATTATTCAGGGCAATTAGGACTTAAGATAAAAGATGTTCTAAGTATGATTGAGAGTCAGTCGTGACAGTGATTAACCTCTAAAGACTGAGGCAATAACTTATGGAAAAATGGTGATATTTTTTTTTTACTCATCAGATTTTAAGGAATACATCTTCACAAAAGCAGTGATTGAAATAAGGTAGAAAATTTATTTGGAGGTGGTTAAAATGACATTGACTATAAGGAAATTTTAATATCAGGAAAGGCCAAATAGGTGGTCGACACTTTAAAGGTAAGAGGATAATTATAGGCGCTTGTGCCAGAGGAATACAGTGATGATGGTTAAAACTGTGAAGGTTGTATTATGGTTTGGAAGATTGACATTCCTTCTGATGACTGTGCAATACCCAACTGTAATAGTAGTTGGTAAAAGTTTAATTCGTGTAATCGCCATGAACGGGCTATCTATCTTAGGAGGTCCTATCTTGGGATAAGCCAGGACCATGTTTCCAAAAGGACTAGACGAACCTTTGAGTTAAGTCTTCCATTTAAGGCATATGATTAAAAATGGTATTAACCTGCTATCGTTGCTTTGATTGAAACTCTTCTGCAATTTTATCTGCTTCATGTCATGAAAGTACGTCAGAGTTTGGAGTGTTTTTCATGAATTGTGATTGGTGGTTATGTTAACTCCTTAGGAGAATTTGATACGACATGTATAGACTCCGTATGGTTAGATATTAAGATTTTATGGAAAAATGAATGACGACAGTAGGTCAGTGGTGGACCATAGTAAGGCAGCAATGATTCTGCGAGTATTGAGCTGATTACAACCGTGAGAGTTGTATTGGAATGGGTGTTGAGATTGGGTACCACTAATCGGGTCGTGGTAGTGTATAAGTTATCATTGATAGACTAATTAAGTAGAGTATCTACCTAGTGAATAATTATTCTTTCTTATCAATAGAGAGTCGTATTACTATACGAGGAAGGTTGCGGTGCAAGCATAGAATTCTAGTAACGATGATGTATAGAATGAGATCCCAGATTCAATTTTCGATGTCGAGGGAGTTTCAAAGGTGATTGTGTATAAGCTCGAGGAAGAGCATGGGTCCATAGAATGATGGACGGGATAGCGAAAATATTTAGGCACGTGAAATGCGATGCTATAATACTTGATGTTGATATAAATACATATATGTTTTGTTCTTCTATGACAAACCTCTATAGTTCAGAGGTAGATTCCAAGCCAGATATTTTATGGCAATAAAATTTTTTTATGAATATACAATTCTCTTCAATTCGTTCTTTTCTCTTCTTTTCATTTCATGTAAGTTGAGAAGAACAACCCTTCCAGAAGGGGAGGTATTGCCGAATGACTATCTATCTTTGTGATAGAAGCCTAGTAGGATACCGCATGTTGTTTAATTGCTTGTCAAGTACTAATGGCTGGCCACCTTCTGTACTAACTATGCGAGATAACAAGTGTTCATGATCATAGTGATCTCTCAACAAATTCCTTTACTTCTATATGATTAATCAAACTTTGGAAAATAGAAATAACTGAAAAAGGAGTAATAAAGTGGTGGTAGTATGCGGAATGGGAACACATTCGTGATACTAAGGTTGACGTGGTTATTAAAAGGTTATAGAACGCTAACGAGCAAAAGTATAACCCGTATAATATTAGGAACGGAAGGTAGTAGCGATTACGAACTGGAAAAGAATAGGTATTGAGAAGCAAAAGTTCTAATGATAAAAGCTATAATGAGAGTCTGTGCAATAGACTTGAAAGAATTTGGAATGATCACTTAATTCGGATTGAGTTATCTTACGACAATAGATCATATGTCATTATCGAGATGTCGCCTTATGAGATCCTTGAGGGAAGATAATGTCGATCTCCCTTATGTTAGGATGAAGTTGTAGAGCGCAAGATGCTCGGACCCGCAGTAGTCCAAAGGACCAAGGATATGATAGATCTAATCAGAGGACGGCTGGTAGTAGCCCAAGATGGACATGATAAGTGTGTTGATTTGACATGAAAGGATAAAGAGTATGAAATAGGGGACCTAGTAATGTTATAGGTATCCCTTGGAAAGGATTGATGAGGTTCGGAAAGAAAGGAAAGCTAAGTCTACAATTTGTTGGACCCTTGGATATATTGAGACATATTGGGAAGATAGCATATGAGCGCATAGGCATGCGACCAGACATAACCTATAGGGAGCAACCAGAAAGGGTTATATATCGAAAAGGAACGAGTGCTTAGGAGAAGGGTTATCAAACTAGTAAGAGTTTGATGGTAGAACCACAATGTGGGAAAATTTACTCGAGAGTTAGAAAGTGCAATGCTAAGAGAGTATCCCTATTCATTTTCTATCTGATTCCGGGACGGAATCCTTTTAAGGAGGGGAGACTGTAATAACCCCAATTTTTGGAAAATTTTTGAAACCCTTATGAATAGTGTTTTTGATGAATGAGAAAAACTTTTCATGCCACACTATGTAGGGGTTCTGATATGGATATTCTGAGATTTTATTAGTACTTTATATGGGATATAAGTGTATGTAAAGATCGTCAGAATCCAAATCCGAACACTTTGATTTTTCCCGGAAATACACTAGATACGGAAAGATTTGAGAAAAAGGTAACAGGATAAAAAGGATTTAAATTAAAGGATTATAGGAGAGGATCATAAAAGGAATACAATATATTGAGAAAGGTTAAGGGAACCTAAGTAATAAGATCCCGGGTATGATCCCTCAAACGATAAACGAAAACGAAAGTTAAGCGAACCGTATAACAGATCAGCGGTCATTAGGCAAACAATTAGGAAGTTAATCAAAGGGATTAGAGAGGATAATGTCACCCAACCAATGAGAAGAGGACAAGGAGGGGAGGATGACATCATGAGGATGATGCAAGCATGACATAAGAGGGAAGGAAATGTGGTGGAATATTAACCACACAAAGTCAAGGCTACAAAGGGAATTAACCAAAAAACAAGAAAAAAACCTAGCAACCAAGCAAAACAAATCACAAAACACCAAACCTTCCATTTCTTCATGAAGCTCTCGGCTTCTTTCTTAAGAAATGGGAAGTCCAAGCTCCTCCACTTGCTATTTTACAAGGTAATTATCCTAGCTTCTCCTAGTTAAGTTACATACTTCCTAGAAATCTTAGCTTCAAAATCCTTTCCTAGCATTTCCTATAAATCATTCAAGAAGATGGTGAATAGTACTTTCTTGAAATTAATTTTTGTGTTCTTGATTTCTTTGAAAGAACAAGCTTGTAGGAGGTTAGATTAAGGCTTCCATGGGCATTCCAAGGACCTTTCATGGATTAAAAGCTTCAAGGAAGGTATAACTCTTCATGGTCTTAGTTTTAAGTTTTGTTGTTTAGATTTCCTAATGTTTAGATGATGGGTTAGTGATCATGTTTAGAGCTTGTTATGAGTAGTTTAGTTGGTGAGAGGCATGATTATTGTGTGTTTAGAGATTGGTTGATTTTGTGATATTTTTGGAGGTGGAAATCTTGGTTATTAGTTAATGAACTTAAGTAAACTCTTAGTTCATAATTGAGAAATAAGTATGAATTGGAAATATTGAATTGTTGGGGCTGTTGTAGTATGGTATGGATGGATGTTGGTTGTATGAATGATATGTGGTTGAATTGTGGTTGTTTTGAATTGGTTTAAAATTGGGAAATCGCGTAAACATAGCCGTCGTAATGTCCGATTTACTTTAGACTGCTTTTGTTCATAACATTAGGACCCGAGAACCCCCTGCTAGAATATGACCACTGCCATGTTTAGATAGCTCATGTTACGAGCTTCATTTTGATATGTAGTTCGTTCGATTACCGATGCACGGTTTAGGAGAAACGACCGTTTCAAGTAACGGCGTTTCGCGAACGAAACTTTTCCCCTCGCCTTACTTTGAAACATAGGTTAAAGACCAAAAAGGGTTAATTAATGTATGAAACATTTATGGTAAGTGTGCTAGGCAGTTAGTAAGACACTCGCGAAGGAATCGCCTTAAAACTCGTAAAGGTTAAATTATTAAAAATGGTGGAGCCGAGGGTACCCGAGTGACTTAAGCGAATCAGTGAGCGCAAAACAAGCGTTAGAGTCTAAGTTAGTTAAAGTATATATTTACAAGTGATTTTGGTTTAATTCCAACTTACTTGTTGTTTATAGGTTACCAGACTCGTCCCGAGCCTTTTATCACCCCAAGTCGCTCAGGCAAGTATTCTATCCGTTATACTGTTGTTGTGATGTATACACTTGTATATGCATTATCTTGCGATAGATGCATGTTGGTTATTTAGCAAATTCTTGCGATATATTGTAGCATGTGATATGGTATATATGCATGCCTGTTTCATATTCTTGAAATATATATCTGTTGGTTCAGTTGGTAATACCTATGCTAGAGGATAGCGGTATCTTGCATATACCCTTAGTATAGGGACCCAAAGGTGAAAATATTTTCTAAAACCGGGAGTCGAGGATCCCGAGTAGATTTTGTATACATATGGATATGGATATATATATATATATATTTATATATATATATGGTCATAGTTTTCAAAACTATTAATCGAATAAGGTTTATTCGATAACTTTAACTTTATTTATTTATTTGAATATTATTTCGAATATTATTCGAGGGCTTATGACTCTTTTATATTATTATTGAATATTATTTGAATATTCATTCGAGGGCTTATGACTCTTTTATATTATTATTGAATATTATTTGAATATTCATTCGAGGGCTTATGACTCAGTTTATATTATTTAATGAATATTATTTGAATATTCATTTGAGGATCTATGACTCCGATTAATTGCTGAAATATATTCTTTATTTTATTAAAGAATAAGGTGTTAATAATCAAACTTATTTTCGATTATTCAAATGAAGATAATACTTTCATATAAGTATATCTTCGGTTATTTAATACTCGTTTCAAGTATAAATTTTAATACTTCTACTTCAATTATTTTTTATAAAGATTATTCTTTATGGGAATATTATTTAATTAATAATATTCAGATATTTTCTAATATTCTGGGGACTGATTTACTTCATTAAATCAGCTTTTCTCCAAACACTCTTTAAAGTGTTTTCGAGTCTTCAAAATGATTTTTAAAGTCAGAGCGGATCCAAAAACTCATTTTTATATTTAAGATCTTCCTTTTTAAGGGGATTTAAATACTCGCTCAAAACCTGGGGAATCCGGCTCTGTGGTGTATTTTATATTCGCAACGAGGTTGCTGTTTTGAGAAAACAATTTGATTACTTGCCCAATGTTCGGGAAGTAAGTCCATTTGATTGAGTCGGCATAAGCGACAGGCCGGGGTACGGTCTATTATTGTGTAAGTGGCTGGGTGGCAGTCCATCAACGCGTGAGGGGCCGGGGTACGGTCTAGCGCGAGGTCCTAATGCGGCCAGGGTGATGACCGGTGAGGAATTCATCCATCTACAGTAGAAAAGGTTACTTATTGGTATCTTTGCCTGATCAGCAAGATATCGGGTTTATGCCAAAATTCTTTTCCTTTCCAAAATTCATTGGATGTTTCAAACTCTGTTCATACTTTACATAACAGAGGTTCCAGGAAATGTTTAAAGAGATATATATATATGTGGATATATATATATATATCGGGACTAAATAAAGTATCTCATAACTTTTTCATTCAATAATATTTCAAAGATTGAATCTATTCAAATCTTGTCTTGTAGTCTCATCTATGTGATGAACTTTTGAAACTGGTTATAACTTGAACGGTGGTAGTTCAAGTAGTATTGGGAAGGATATAAGTATATTGGGGTATTTGGTAACCTCATCTTTTAAACTTATATCTAATTAATAATTATCTTATGAATGACAAAGATTTTCAGAAAAACGTTGAGACAAGGTTAGATATATGAGATCACCTTGCAACGATATTTTTTTTATATACAGTTATACACTGGGACTTTGTGTATATTATGCATGGAAGAGGACTTCCAATATTTTGAAAAGTATATGTGTATATATACTGAATATTTTGCGACTTCATCGCATTAAGATATCAAACTTGGTTCATTTCTTTTGACCAAGACTTTCATGAGTATTATAAGTAGGCTCATATAATGTAAATCATTATACATATTATTTTGGTGGGCTTGCTGCTCACCCTTGCTTTATTTCTTCATCACACAACAACAGTTAGGAAAGATGGCCAGACTCCAGCAGACCCAGCGCAAGCGCGTGGGAAGCGTCCCGCGTCTTCCCGTTGATGTTGTAGCTGCTATAGCTGCAGAGGTAGATCTATTGTAGATCAGACCATCTACTTTTGAGAATCAATTATGTATAATTATAACTTGTGGCAGATAATGGCAATTAACTGTAAATTTATCAAGTAATCATTTGGGTTGTAATAACTTTTAAATTGTGGATTCAAAGACTTGTACTTATTTAAATTTCATCTCTGAGACTATAACGGGTTGTGGTGTGTGTTAGTGTGGGGTCACAGCATAAGGTTATTTATTATTAATTAAGTGAAGTGATATTGTGGAAAGAAAGACCGTGACGACCCAGATCCCCGACCCCGGATCTGGGGGTGTTACACTATGCCTCCTCCCCCAGTCCCTTCTTTTGTGCCTCGAGACATCCCTGGATCTGGTCCTCGTCCCCGTTGGGTACGTAGGTTTGTGCCTGCTGTCAGGGATTTCCCTCCCGGCTGCGGTCCCAGTTCTTCCATGATGAGACCTCCTGTGGCCCCTAGTGGTACTTCTTCACCGATCCCTTACCATGGTCATAGGGCGGTGAATACTTCCTTTATCAGAGATCAGAGTCCGAAGTTTGCTGCTCAGTTGGACCAAGTACCTATTGCACCATTTCAGGGTTTTTCTGCCCCTTCCCCTGAGGTGTGAGCCCGTGTGAGAGCATTGACCCAGATGGTTGTAGAGAGGGCTAGGTCTGTTGACCGTTTCATTAGTTCAGAGTTCAGAGCTGTGCAGTATCAGGACCTAGTGAACTGGCTAGTGTTTGAGCTAGGTTCCATTGGTGGCAGTGGTAGTGGCTAGACAGAGCTGCAGTAGAGGGATGCAGAGCTCCGAGTTGACCTCTAGGAGATCTGTAGTTGTTTACTCTGTATATGTTCATTATGTTGTGATAGTTTGTAGTATGTGAGGCTGCTATGACAGCCAATTTTGGTGTGTATTCGGATGGTTCTTTTTAGTTGGATTTTCAGTTGTACTAGTTGGATTCTGTTGGTTACTGTATTTCAGCTTCTTTATATTATTGTTCAGTTTTTAGATATTGTGTGTTGATATTATTGTTGTTATTATTATTGTTGTTTCTGTTGCTGGCATTTTTTTTAGATTATAATCATTCACTCAGGACGGATCCAATTAAACTGGGGATGAGAATATTGTCTTTGTGGCAACGCTCTCCTGATACATAAATATAAACTGCTGGAGCAATCCATTTTCTTATATATGACTGTTATGTTTCAGGAGATGCCACCAAAGAGAAATTCTCAGCCCAATAACGGATCTGCTGGGGATCCTTCCATGAGTGATTTGATGAACTTGTTGCGTCAGCAGACTGTACAGCTGGCCCAACAGCAACAATAATTCCAGCAGCAGCAGCAACAACAACAGCAACAGCAGCTCATACAACATCAACAACAACAAATCCAATAGCAGCAACTACAAATCTAACAGCAGCACGAGATGAGAGGGGCAAATCAAGGTGTTAGTTTTAAGTCTTTTCAAGCAGTCAAGCCCCCAGAGTTTAAAGGAGAAGTAGATCCTGTCGCTGCCAGGATATGGTTAAAGGAAATGGAAAAGGCGTTTGCGCTTTCTAAGGTGAGTGAGGATTTAAAAACTGATTATGCTAGTTATTTTCTGAGGAATGATTCGAATTATTGGTAGGAATCTACGCGAGCCTTAGAAGGAGAAGGTCGAGTTCCCTGGGCCAGATTTACATAATTGTTTTTGGAAAAATACTTTCCAGCCTGTCTCCAAAGTCAAATGGAGATGGAATTTTTGGAACTGAAACAAGGAGATAGGAGTGTCACGGAATATGAAGCGAAGTTTACGGAGTTGGCCCGTATAGCACCGGAATATGTGAGTTCAGAAGCTCAACGAGCGAAGCGGTTTCAACAAGGGTTGAAGCCAGAAATAGGGAGTGGAGTTGTAGCCTTATAGCTTAAGACTTATATTTCGGTAGTTCAGGCTGCCCTAGTGATAGAAAGTGATCAGAAGTTAGCTGCAAAGGAGCAGGGTGAGAAGAAGAGGAAATTTGAAACTGGACCTGCTAAGTCAGAATCAGGAATAGCAAGTCGGAAGTTCCAGCGTTGGTTTGGCAAAAATAAAAATAAGAAGTTTAGAAGGCAGAACTTCCCCAAGCTAAACCCGGTACAACATCAGTTAACTCTGCCCCGACGAGGATGAGTAAGCTAGTGGCTGATTGTAGGACATGCGGGAAAAAGCACAGTGGACAGTGCCGAGAAAATGTTAATTGTTTAAAGTGTGGACAGAAAGGTCACTATTCCACAGAGTGTAAGTCTGAGATTCAAGAAGTTACTTGTTTTAGTTGCGACAAAGTAGGACACCTAGCTAGGAATTGCAAGTCAGTGACTCAAGGTAATGTCGGAAGGAGTGTGTCCCAAGGACCAACAACCAGTACTGCGAGAGCTAGGACTTTTAAGATGACTCAGAAGTCTCCAGTTCATGATTCTGATGTGGTTGCAGGTACGCTTACTCTTAATTCCGTACCTGTTAACAGTTTGTTTGATTCGGGAGCATCCAAATCTTTTATATCTGTGAATTGTGTGAATAAAATGCAATTGATGTTAGAAGACTTAGACGAAACTCTAACCATAGAAGTGGCTAATAAAGATAAAGTACTTGTAAAACAATTTTGTCCTAGTTGTACCCTAGAAATTTCAGGGTATATGTTCCCTGTTAATTTAATACCCTTCGAGTTGGGACTTTGATGTTATTTTAGGTATGGATTGGTTGTCTCGATATAGGGCAAATATTGATTATAAGAAAAAGAGAGTTGTTATGTACACCCCAGATAATAAAAAGATCAGTTACCAAGGGCAGAGGCAAGATAGGAAGTTCCTCTCAGTGATACAAGCAAGAAGATTGCTGAGACAAGGATGTGAAGCGTACTTGGCTCATGTAGTGGCTACGAAGAAAGAGACCCCTATTTTGGATGAGATCCCTATAGTAAGAGAATTCCCTGACGTTTTCCCATAAGAATTACCAGGATTGCCACCTGATCGTGAGATAGAGTTTTCCATTGATTTGATACCTGGAGCTGAACCAGTTTCTAAGGCTCCATACAGAATGGCCCCGATAGAAATGAAAGAATTGGCTAAGCAACTTCAGGAATTATTGGATAAAGGAGTTATTCGGCCCAGTGTTTCCCTGTGGGGTGCTCCAGTGTTATTTATGAAGAAAAAGGTGGAAGCATGAGATTGTGCATTGATTATAGAGAGTTGAACAAGTTAACAATAAAGAATAAGTATCCCTTGCCACGAATCGACGATTTGTTCGATCAGCTTAAGGGAGCATGTTACTTCTCAAAGATTGACTTAAGATCTGGCTACCACCAACTGAAGATAAAGCCTGAAGATATCCCCAAAACCGCATTTAGAACAAGGTATGGCCATTACGAGTTTCTAGTAATGTCGTTTGGATTGACGAATGCGCCAGCGGCTTTCATGGATTTGATGAATAGGGTATATAAGGAGTATTTGGATAAGTTTGTTAATGTATTTATTGATGACATCCTCATATATTAGAAGAATCCAGAAGATCACGCAGTGCATCTGCAGATTGCCCTTCAAAAGTTAAGAGAAAAGCAATTGTATGCTAAGTTTTCCAATTGTGAGTTTTGGTTGACGGAAGTACAGTTTCTTGGACATGTGGTGAGTAAGGAAGGTATCAAAGTAGACCCGGTAAAAATCGAAGCTGTATCAAAGTGGGAGCAACCGAAGACACCAACAGAAATAAGAAGTTTTCTTGGATTAGCAGGATATTATCGAAGGTTTATGAAAGATTTCTCGAAGATTTCATCCCCACTAACTAAGTTGACCAGGAAGAATGAGAAGTTCGTTTGGACGGAAAAGTGTGAAAAGAGTTTCCAGGAGTTAAAACGAAGACTAGTGACGGCTCCAGTGTTAGCATTGCCAGATGAGACGGGAAACTTTGTAATTTATAGTGATGCTTCTTTGAAAGGATTGGGATGTATGATAATGCAGCATGACAAAGTGATTGCGTATGCCTCCAGACAGCTAAAGCCTCACGAGCAGAAATATCCAGTTCATGACCTTGAATTGGTGGCTATAGTATTTGCTTTAAAGTTATGGCGTCACTATTTGTATGGCGAGAAATGCGACATTTAAACAGACCATAAGAGCTTGAAGTACATATTCACGCAGAAAGATCTGAACATGAGACAGAGAAGGTGGTTGGAGTTGATTAAAGATTATGATTGTTCGATTAATTATCACCCAGGTAAAGCCAATGTAGTGGATGATGCCTTAAGTAGGAAGGAAAGGTTGAATATGGTTAAGATTGCGGAGGAATTGGCACAAGACTTGGAAAGAATGGAAATTGAAGTTCGAGTATCTAACGGAAGTCAGGAGCAACTATATGAAATTACTTTTCAGCCGGCATTGATGGAAAAGATCAAAAGATGTCAGGAAGGAGTTCGGGAACAAGAGTTGGATACTTTGACAGGAGAAGAGTTGTGTACTCGAAAAGATAGTCAAGGTTTATATAGATTTTCGTCCAGAGTTTGGATTCCTAATGTAACAGAGTTGAAGAACGAAGTATTGCAGGAAGCACATAACTCTAGATTTTCTATCCACCCTGGTAGTACCAAGATGTACCAGGATTTGAAGAGAAATTTTTGGTGGCCAGGAATGAATAAGGATATTGCCAATTGGGTAAGTAAGTGTCACGTATGTCAAACGGTGAAAGCAGAGCATCAACGACCGAGTGGATTGTTACAACCTTTGGAAATTCCCCAGTGGAAATGGGAAGAGATTGCTATGGATTTCATAGTGGGATTGCCAAATACGAGAGCGAATCATGATGCTATTTGGGTAATCATTGATAGGTTGACTAAGTCGGCGCATTTCCTTCCGATTAATGAAAGGTATTCATTGGAAAGGCTAGTTAAGTTATACTTGGATGAGATAGTTACCAAACATGGAGTTCCTGTTTCTATAGTATCGGATCGAGACCCGAGATTTAATTCCAGGTTCTGGACTAAATTCCAAGAGTGCCTAGGAACGAAATTGAATATGAGCACCGCTTATCATCCTCAGACAGATGGCCAAAGTGAGAGGACAATTTAGACCATAGAGGATATATTGAGAGTCTGTGTTCTAGATTTTAAAGGTAATTGGGATGAGCACCTACCTTTGATTGAGTTCTCGTACAATAACAGCTACCATGCCAGTATAGGGATGCCACCTTACGAAGCTTTATATGGACGAAAGTGTAGGTACCCGTTGTACTGGAATGAGGTAGGAGAAAAGAAAGTGTTAGGTCCTGAGTTGGTTCAGCAGACCAAAGATGCCATAGTGTTGATTCGGAAAAGGTTGAAAGCAGCTCAAGGTAGACAAAGAAAATACGCAGATTTGCATAGGAAAGATATGGACTTTGAGATAGGGGCTCTGGTGTTACAAAAAGTATCACCTTGGAAAGGGTTAGTACGATTTGGTCAGAAGGGTAAACTTAGCCCTAGATTCATAGGACCCTTTGAGGTTTTAAAGAAAGTGGGAAAGGTCGCTTACGAGATAGCATTACCACCGCAGTGGCAGCACATTCATAATGTGTTCCACGTGTCTATGTTGAAGCCCTATGTCCCTAATTTGAATCAAGTCATAGAATATGAACCGATTGAGCTTCAATCAGATTTGTCCTATGTGGAACAACCGGTCCAAATCCTAGATCGTAAGGAACGAGTCCTTAGGAATAAATCGATTCCTACAGTAAAAGTTTTGTGGAGAAATCCTTGAGTAGAAGAGTCTACTTGGGAATTAGAGTCAGACATGCTTGATAAATATCCTCATCTGTTTAATTAAGTCAGATTCTGGGGAAAGAATCTTTTTAAGGGGGAAAGGATATAACGACTCATGTATTTTTATTTTATTTCTAATATTTGGAAGTGTAATAAAAGTTTAAGTAAATAAATAAAAGGTGTGTATTGATTTTGGCAGCGGTTACTGATTATTATTTAATTATTTATGATTTGTTGATATGTGAGATTTGAATTATGTGATTTATTGGTGAGTTATATGATTTTATTTCGCCTGTAAAAGTGATTTTATTGTAATTTTAATTCCATAAATATTTGGGTTGTCTTTAAAATTGGTTTTCTAATTTTATAATTTCAATAATTATTTTTAGGACTTTATAAAATTGAGGAATCAATATTTCGTTAATTATTCATTTTTAAATGATTTTTCTGAGTGTGTTAAATGCTAAAATCCATATTTAATTATGGAAACCTTTAAAAATTATGGAACTTATATTTTATTAAGATCGTATTATTCTGAGAATTTTAAAATTATTTTGGAAATTTTCGGGAATCGTTTCACCCGACCGTCGTTTCGTTATTTGTTAAAAAGCAGGTACAACGAGCACCTTAAAAAGTGCTTTAAAAAAAATTTCAAAAATTATGTCTTTGTAAACTTCGGGGTATTTATGACATTTTGATATTATTTTCGTAATTTTCGGGAATTGTTTTGCGTGC
This sequence comes from Apium graveolens, assembly GCF_009905375.1. Lineage (NCBI taxonomy): Eukaryota > Viridiplantae > Streptophyta > Magnoliopsida > Apiales > Apiaceae > Apium > Apium graveolens. Next base: position 229,142,943 of record NC_133651.1, on the reverse strand, counting down.
ACCTCGGTCCGTTAATTTCGAATTCGGGGCAACCCGGACTTTAGAAAGTTTATATTTATCCTTGCAGCTACGTGTACGTTTTATACATAATGTTAGGGACACGTGTTTGTGCCCTGTGTCCAGTTGCTACACCTGTTAAGGAAATAAAATATTTTTTATTATTACTCCCTCTCCAGTTCATCTCGGTGCCCCGGTTTAATCTCACTGTCTCTCACTCTCGATATCCTCTTTCTTTCTTTTCCCTTTCTTTGATTCTTCCCTTCTGTTATTCCCTTTCTTCTTCGGCTTGGCTGCAGTTGCTGTCTTTCTTTCTCTTTCTTTTACAGCCGCCGCTGTTGTTTTCCGGTAATTAACTTCCGGTCGCCTTTCTTATTCCGGTTGCCTGATTCGATTTGTTCATGCAGTATATGCATATATATATCTCCGTATATATATTTGTGTGTTGTGTATGTTAGTGACTGTGTGTGTGTGTGTTTGTGTGTGTGTGTGTATCGACGGGTGTGTGTTGGTGCTTGTGGCGGTGGTTCGCCTGTGTTGTTGTTTGTTCTTCTCTGTTTGCGCGTGTGGCGCGTGGTTGTTGGGTTAATTTGACATTATTTAATTAATTTTCTGTAGGATTTTATTTAAGTAATTTCATGATATAAATTATCGAATGTGCGGGAAATTTTTTATTAATCAGTGAAGTTTCACGTTGGAAACCTGAGAATTTATCGGGTACCCGTGAAATTTTGCCGACGTCCGCGATGACTTTTACGAGCGGACGGTGGACGATGATGACGATGTTCTGAGTCCTAAATTCTATAAATAATAAAATAAAATGATTATGTAAAATATGTTTGGATTTAAATAACTAATTTGATTGGTGTTGAGATGTACGTTATATAAATGGTGGATTAATGTTGTGGATTGTTGTGATTTTGATGTTGATTATAATCGACGAGTAGTCTTATAAATAAAGAAGTTGCTGCCAAAATTTTCTAAAAATATATTTTATAAACGTACATAATTATATTCTACGTGTTACCCCGATTTATGCTCGGGATATGTGATTATGTGATTATAGGTATATTAAATATACGAGTCGGGCTATCGGATTGGGGGTAATAAAAAAAATCTGAGGATATCAAGCATGTTGGTATAACTAATTAGGGTATTCTGTAATTGTAGATCCCAGTCGAGTTGTTCCAGGATTAAAGTCAGCGTGAAAGCTACTTAGGGTTTTGTAAAGCGTTGCAAGGCAAGTACCCTGACCATTCTTTTATGGTTCAGTGCATATGAATAGCTAAATGTTTTATTCTCGTAATGGAACAGAAACGTTTTAAGTTATGTATCCCTTGTAGTTATAATTCACTGTTTTCAAATTGTTTTGGGGGAAAAGTAACTTCAAAAGGTACCTATCTCGAATGGAATGATTTGCGAAACGGATTTTATATGTGTGCTGGTTAACTAAATGATTTTGAAAATGAGATAGGTACAAGTGTTTTGAAAACTGGATAAAACGGTCAGATATGGGATACATTGGGGCCAGAGTAGGCCTATTGAGGTGGCGTAAGAGGCTAATTCGGTTGCGCGCACTATAAAACCGATTAGTCCAGCAGGTCAGAGACCTAGCTAGTCTCTGAGTTCCGGAACAGGTAAATGGGATGGCAGTTAGAGCCGTCTGGTGTTGATAGCCTGATCAGCTGTCTTCACATATCCGCTATGTATCTGATTGGGATTTATGAATTATATAAGAGTATAATTGGTTGATACAGCGGTTTTGTAAAATGATTAGCATGCTAAAATTGGACTCTGGTATTACACAGCACACTGATATGATGTTTTAACAAAGCATGCTAAATAGTGATATCCAGTTACCTTTGATTTTTATTATGAAACGTTGATATCATGGTTACAGTACTGTTCTTTTTATTGTTGCATTCCAGTTTTTTTTATTCTGTTATTCATATCTTGGTACTGCTGAGCGATTATGCTCACCCTTGCAAACTGTTATGTATATTTCGCAAATGCCTAGAAGATCAGTCAGACCGACCCATGTTCCCGCCCCTACTGGACCCGGCTCCTCTGAGATAGTTTGTATCAGGCCATGAGGTCTGAGGAGTTGCTGAATAAAGTTAGAATGTGTTAGATGTTGAATAAAGAGTTTGTAGCATTGAGAACCTAAATTATACTTGAACCTGGATCGGATCTTGGTTTGGAGTCAAGTTATTATATTTTAATAATAATTCTGTTGTTTATATTTTTGGTAATTGTGTTTAGTGACGTCAACTCTTGACCCCGGGGTTGAGGCCGTCACAACTACTAAGTCTTCTGCACTTGTAATAATTGATGAAATTTGAAGCTGTGTAGAGACACTCGATGGATAAGGGATATCCGTCGGGTTAGCAGTTTAACTATCTGACGGATAACTGCTGTTAAGCTTATCCATCGGGATACAATCACTACTCGACGGATGAACAATATCCATCGAGAGAGTAGAAATAAATGAGTTTAGAGTGGAGACTATTGTTGACTCTGTGCAGATTGATGAAAAATTTGGCACAGATGTCTCAACAGTCTCAGAAAGAAATGGCAAGTGAGCCAACAAATCATCTAGAAGATGATGCTCACTTGCTTGGATTTTTGGCTTCTCCAAGAGACTTAAAGATGGAGAATTTGGAAGTAATGTGTTTATCATGTCAACATCCAAAGAGTGTGTGGGAGAATTTGGTGTTTCAGGTGCTTCAATTATTAGAGATTTTGGCTGTGACTCCACATTTATTGGAGCCACATCAACCTGACTTTGTGAAGGAACAGTGAATGTGTCTTTAGCACCAGTTTGCACAGTGTGTGAACCCTGTGCATCCCCAAGGGTCTTTGATTTCTTCTTTCTAGTGTAAGTTTGGGGTGAGCTTGTGTCCCTTACCTTTTTGGCCTGTGCTCTTGGATGAAAGCTTGTTTCAATGGTAACATCCTTTTGGGAGGATGAAACCAGTAATGAACTAATGTCATTATTAAGCACTACAGTTTGTTGGGAAACTGCAGTGTGGCTAGGCTTGGAAACACTCACCTCTCCAACCTTATCTTAGGGTTTCTTTGATGTTCACCCTGTCCCTCACCTTTCTTACCCACCTTCACACTCTCCTCTTTAGGTTTGGTGGATTTTACAACTGACATCTTTTGAGAGACACTAGAGAGGGCTTTCTTTGTCTTTGTTTTTGAAATTTTGGATTTGGTAGCTTGGGTAGGCAACTGTTGGGTCAATGACACAGTTGTCATAGCTACACTAGAATGCAAAGAAGTTTGTGAGGTTGGAAGAGTAGAGACAGTGGAAATTACCTCACTTACCTAAGGTGCTTCCATTACTGGGAAGTAGAAGAGTGGCACCTCTTTGTGATGGTTTGCCCTGTTCAAATCTACAATGATTCTCCTTTCTTGAACTCAATAATCTAATTTATTGGTTGAGTTCTCAAACACAATATCCTCATAGAGGTGGTTAGCAAGCATCATTAAAAATCTAGCATAGTAAACATTTTTACCCCTCTTATTTAGCTCCCCTAACTTAAACCCCAACTCAAAAATGACTAGATCACTAAAATTGAAAAATTTATCAGTTACTAGCATGTAAAGCATGTTGAGCATGGAGATATTACCTGAATCAAAATTTCTAATTTTACCAGAAAATACTTTAGTAACTACATCACACAGATAACTCCATTCCTTCCTAAGAATCAATCTCCTAATTTCACTTAATTTAGAAGTAGAGAGTGCATAGCCCATGGAATTAAGCATATTAACAATATCAGTGTCTGTGTGTGGAGTAGTGACAGTATTATCAGGAATCTTGAAGCATGCTTTAACAATATCACTATTAACACAAATTTCCTTACCTTTAATAGTGAAAGTGATAGTCTTATCAGTTGAGTTGTACACTGCAATCGTCCATATTTCTTCAACAACCTCACAGTAGATGGTGGGTGATTCCAGCATGGCATAGTTGAGTTTGCAGTTCTTCACAAAATCCATCATTTTGTGGTAGTCACCAGACTGCTGAATCCCCTTGTTCACAAGAGCTGTGAAGTTGTTCTTCTCATAGATGAATCTAGTTTCAGACATGATTTTGATGACAGGTGCCATTGTTAGAGAGTGAAAGTTACAGAGTGAGAGAGATGATAATAGCTTTTGAGAAAGAGAAAATTTAGAGCAGATGAATTGCGAATGATAAAAGAAAAGAAATGAAAATGAATTATGCTTTTATACTATCTCAAAAAAATAACTGTCAACAATAATAAAGTAAAATAAAGTGACCAATAAAAATTGCCCAAAATAGCCGTTTAAAAAATAAACTATAAAAATTCCATCATTTATCCGTCGTGTTATGCTTACAAACTATAAGTATACTAAATGGATAATGTTCAGAAAATTAACGGCTAGGATTAAGATAATTTGACGGATGAGGATAAACAGTTATCCGTCGAGTTATAAAATATTCCAAAAAAATAATTGATTTAATTAACAAATTGTATTCCGACGGATGATCAAACTCGATGGATAATGATCATCCGTCGGGATGTAAATTTTGACTTAGCCAAAATTTCATCCAACACTGAAAAATCAATTAAATTTCTGTCTGCTTTACAACTTGCAAAATATCTGAAAAGATTCAAGAGTAATTAAGCATACCTAACTCACTTACCAACCTTGAAAAGGTGGATTCATCCAGTGGCTTGGTAAATATATCTGCAAGCTATTTTTCACTTGTAACAAAATGTAGTTCCACAGTACCATTCATTACATGTTCCCTTATGAAGTGGTACTCGATGTCTATGTGCTTTGTTCTTGAATGTTGTACTGGATTTTCAGTGATGGCAATTGCACTTGTGTTATCACAGAAAATAGGAATTCTTTCCACTTGCAGACCCTAGTCTAGCAATTGGTTTTTCATCCACAAAATCTATGCACAGCAACTGCCAACAGCAATATATTCAGCTTCAGCTGTAAAAGTAAAAACTAAATTTTGCTTTTTACTGAACCAGGACATAAGCTTGTTTCCCAGAAATTGACAGGTTCCTGTTGTACCTTTTCTATCAATTCTACAACCTGCATAATCTGCATCTGAATAACCAGTAAGATCAAAACCAGAATCTCTAGGGTACCAAATGCCAAGTTTTGGTGTACCTTTGAGATATCTGAAAATTCTCTTAATAGCAATTAAATGAGATTCTCTAGGATCAGCCTGAAATCTAGCACAGAGACATGTAGCAAATATTATATCTGGCCTACTAGCTGTTAAGTATAGAAGTGAGCCAATCATGCCTCTATAACTTAAAATATCCACAAACTTTTTAGTAGTGTTTAATTCAAGTTTAGTTGCAGTGGCCATGGGAGTTTTTGCAGATGTGCAATTCATTAGTTCAAACTTCTTTAAAAGATCATAAATGTATTTGGTTTGACTAATGAATATTCCATCACTAACTTGCTTAACTTGTAACCAAGAAAGTAGGTTAGTTCTCCCATAATGCTCATTGCATACTTACTTTGCATCAATTTGGCAAACTTTTTGCAAAGTTTTTCATCTGTATAGACAAAAATAATGTCATCTACATAAATTTGAACAAGTATGCTAGAGCCATTAACATTTCTAAAGAATAAAGTTTTGTCTACAGTACCTCTTGTGAAATGATTTTCTATGAGAAACTTTGACAAAGTGTCATACCAGGCTCTAGGTGCTTGCTTCAGTCCATAGAGTGCTTTCAAAAGATAGTATACATGATCAGGTATATTTGGATCTTCAAAACCAGGAGGCTGACTGACATAGACTTCCTCCTCCAAATCTCTATTTAGAAAGGCACTATTTACATCCATTTGATAGACCTTGAAATTGGCATGGGCTGCATAGGCTAAGAAGATTCTGATGGCTTCAAGTCTTGCAACAGGAGCAAAGGTTTCATCAAAATCTATTCCTTCTTGTTGACAATAGCCCTTAGCAACCAATCTAGCTTTGTTCCTGACTACTATGCCATTTTCATCCATCTTGTTTCTGAATACCCATTTGGTGTCTCTTGAATTCTTTCCTTTAGGGTTGGGTACCAGCTTCCAAACATTGTTCCTTTCAAATTAGTTTAGCTCCTCCTGCATAGCTAAAATCCAATCAGGATCCAACAAAGCTTCTTCTACCTTCTTTGGTTCTTCCTTAGAGAGGAAGCTGCTATATAGACATTTTTCTTGAGTTGCTCTCCTTGTTTGAACTCTAGAAGATACATCACTAATGATGAGCTCAAAGCGGTGATCCTTTGTCCATTTCCTTTATTGAGGTAGATTAGCTCTAGATGTAAAGGCCTCATTGTTGTCTTGATGTGTGATTGAGTTTTAATTAATGGAAACTCCCCCTGAGTTTATGGATCTTTGATTTGAGAAAGGGGAACTTTCTGTAAGTGATCTATTCTGACTTTCAGCTTCTTTTGATGACCCGACGGATGGTGAATTTTGAGTACTGACGGATGATGCTGGTTGTCTCCCGACGGATAAAGCAGATTGTCTCCCGATGGATGAAGCATTTTGCAATCAACATATGTTGAATTTTGTACTTCATTGGTAGTAGATTTTTCTGCATTATCCTTTGATACTGTTTCTTGATCACTTTTATCATCACTGTCATCACTAACCATCTCCACATTGTCAAATTTGAGGCTCTCATGGTAATCTCCATCTTGTAGTCCTTCAATCTTTTTATCATCAAACACAACATGTATTGATTCCACAATAATGTTGGTTCTCAAATTGAAGACTCTGTATGCTTTACCAACAGCATATCTAACAAAAATTCCTTCATCTACTTTAACATCAAACTTTCCATTCTGATTAATTTGATTTCTCAAGATATAACATTTGCAGCCAAAGACATGAAGAAAATTTAGAGTTGGCTTCTTGTTCTTGAACAATTGGTAGGGAGTCATGCATTTTGCTTGATTAACCAGAGAAATATTCTGAGTGTAGCATGCAGTATTTACAGCTTCAGCCCAGAAATATGTTGGTAACTTAGATTCTTCAAGCATTGTCCTTGCAGCTTCAATAAGTGATCTATTCTTCCTTTCTACTACTCCATTTTGTTGTGGAGTTCTTGCTGCTGAAAACTCATGCAAAATCCCATTTTCTTCACAAAATGCTCTCATGACAAAATTCTTGAACTCAGTTCCATTGTCACTCCTGATTCTTCTAATTTTGAAATCAGGATGATTGTTGACTTGCCTTATGTGATTGATGATGATTTCACTAGCCTCATCTTTAGACTCAAGGAAATATGTCCAAGAGAACTTTGAGAAATCATCTACAATTACTAAGCAAAATCTTTTCTTTGAGATGGACAACACATTGAGTGTCCAGACAAATCCATGTGTAGTAGTTGCAAAGGTTCTTCAATTGTTGAATCAAGCTTCTTCCTGAATGATGCTTTGATTTGTTTACCTTTTTGGCAAGCATCACACAGTCCATCCTTGGAAAACTCCACTTGAGGAATACCTGTAACCAGTTCTTTCTTTACAAGCTCATTCATGGTCTTGAAGTTTAGATGGGATAGCTTCTTGTGCCATAGCCAACTTTCATCTTGACTTGCTTTACTAAGAAGACAAGTAACAATTTCTGCATTTGATGAGTTGAAGTCAGCTAGGTACACATTTCCTTTTCTCACTCTAGTGAGAACCACTTTGTTGTTCCTCTTGTTTGTCACAACACAGGCTTCTGAGTTGAAGGTTACTGAATTGCCTTTATCACAAAGCTGGCCGATACTCAACAAATTATGCTTGAGACCATCCACTAAGGCAACCTCCTCAATGATGACATTATCTTTTGAAATCAAGCCATATCCCACAGTATAACCCTTGCTGTCATCTCCAAAAGTAATACTTGGGCCAGCTCTCTCCTTGAACTCTGTGAGCAGGGTACAATCACCAGTCATGTATCTTGAACAACCACTATCCAAGTACCACAGATTCTTTCTGTTTCCCTGATTACTTGAAGAACTTATCTCTGTTTCATCATACTTGGCCATTAGGGCTAGATTGACATAGCTGACATCCTCATCCTCATCCAGACCGTCTGCTGCCCAGTCATTTTCTTGTGTAATGAAAGCCCTTTCCTTTTGTTTGAGCAACTCAAAATACTTCTGTTTATAATCCACAGGATCAAACTTCTTCTTGTTGGAATCTGACTTTCTACACTCACTGGCAAAGTGCCCTGCCAAGCCATATTTGAAACATTTGAATTTTGATTTATCCGCCATATTTCTATTTGGCTTAGCTGCTCCAAAGTTATTTTTGAACTTGAGCTTGGAAAATCTTCTGGAAAGAAATGCTAGATGTTCATCAATGTCATCCATATCATCTTGGCTCAAAGAATCTTCATTTTCTGCTACCAGCCCTTTGCCCTTGTTTTCACAGACCTTTGAAGTAGACTCAACAGCTTCTATCTTCATCTCCTTCTCTTTCTCTAACTCAGCAACCAGTGCAATGGATCCTCCTTTCTTCTTTCCTCTCTCCATCCTCTCATCTTGCTCTATTTCAAGCTCATAAGTTTTCAGGATGCCATACAGTCTCTCCAAAGTAAATTCCTTGTAATCTTGAGAGTTTCTCAATGAGACTGTCATTGGTTTCCATTCCTTTGGAAGAGATATAAGGAACTTGAGATTGGAGTCTTTTGTCTGATAGACTCTTCCATGCAACTTCAAAGTATTCAGTAGTTTTTGAAACCTACTAAAGATGTCAGTGAGAGATTCACTATCTTCACAATGAAAGTGCTCATATTGCTGAATTAGCAGCTGCATCTTGTTTTCTCTAACTTGTTCAGTGCCAAAATAAATTATTTGAATGGTATCCTAAACCTCCTTGTCTGTCTTGCAATTGATGATGTTGTCAAACATGTCACCATCAACTCCATTGAACAGAATATTCATGGCCTTCTTGTTTTTCCTGACTTGTTCAATATCAGGATCTGACCATCCATGCCTTGGCTTGGGAACTGATGGCTCATTTCCAGTTTCAGCTCTCGTTGGTACATGAGGACCTCTCTCTATGCAATCCACATAGGCCTCATCTTGAGAAAGTAAATGAAGATGCATTTTTACCTTCCAGTAATGGTAATTATCTTTTTCCAGAAAAGGAATCTTGACTCCAACATCCTTCTTGTTCATCTTGTTGTTTGTTGTGATCTTAAACTCTTTGTTCTTCAAGAGCTTGCTCTGATACCAATTGTTAGTCCCTAACAATGCAACAAGAATTACAGAAGGGGGGTTCAATGGAATTCTTGAAACTTTTTCTGAATTATAAAATGTTCTAACTCAAAATATATATAGAGTAATAAAAACACAAGTCTTTAAAACTTTCTAGTGGATTTGAATGTATCCACCATATATATATATATATATCGAGAGAATCCTGTGAAGCTTGAATAGCTCACAGCTGCTTACAAATAAGAACAACTAAACTTACAGAGAAATGCTAAAGGATACAGCTTACAATTGTTTCTCTGAGAAATGTATTGTTTAGTCTTGTTGTTGTTCTACTTGCTACTTTTGGTTTATATATCACCAAGATTACACAATAATAAGATAAGATAATAAAATAAAACCTATCAAGTCTAATACCATGCTACTTCATTACTATATTCCAGCATCTTTGAATATCTTCATAATAGCATGGAAATGGCAATGCTTCTTTGTTTTAAAAAACCCAGTTGAATAGACTGCCATATTCCTTTTGCAAACACTCGACGCATGTGACTGTGTTGTCACTGTCAACAGATGTTTGAATTGATCATCCGTCGGGTTTCCTTGTTGATCATCCGTCGGGTAGCTTTTTGGATCATCCGTCGGGTAGCTATTTGGCACTTGACTTCATTTCATTTATGCAGAATTACAAGACATCTTATATTTACAATTAATCAACCTATTCAGCATATCTAATTAATGTCAACATGACTTATATGCTACTACAGAATCTATACAAAGGTGTTTGCAGAAATGTGCTTCATGAATTATTGTTACATAAGCTACTCACTCGATGGATGTCAAATCATCATCCGTCGGGACTATATTGAGTCATCCTTCGGGACTATATTTGATCATCCGTCGAGTGCTACATTTTTCACTAAGTTAAATCTACTAAGGTGTTTTGCTAATGAAATCATCAAGTTCACAACATATTCCCAACAAAGCCAGAAATGGAAGATCTGCTTTTCTATAAATAAAAATGACAAGTGACAGTTTAGAAAAGCTAATAGCATGTCTTATTATCCAATGTGTAAACCAGCAGTTAACTAAGTTATAAAGTTAACACTGGTCCTTTAGTCAGTAGTAACAATTTAGATCATATTTCTTGTAACACTCTCAAGTAGAAGCTAAGCTCTTTATCAACAAAGAGCCTAGAAATTTTGTAGCAAAACAGTCTTAATTTTAATATAAAATTAAGTGAGTTTTGAAGATTTGTGTTCTTTATCTTTCTACAAGTTTAATTTATTTTTATGTTACAATCATGATTGATACTCGATTGCGTAAAAAATAGATATGAATTATTTGTCGGTGATAATGTAAATCCCATATTTAAATTATCGTAATTCATTTATTACATAATTTTATTTTTTGAATAATTATATATGCATGTTATTTAAATAATCAATTGACTCACTAGATGTTAATAATGATTATATATGTACATAAATCAAATGTTTAGCATATAAATAATTGAAACCATCATAATTTATCAAGAAATGTAACATACGATAATTTATATGCTGATACACACATACATACAACTTAATCTTACTTTGTTGACAAAAGTGTAAATAAAAAACTAACATTTTTTCATACATAATACGTTGAATTTCAAAAACTAACATTTTTCATTAAAATCAACTTTTATATTAACAGTGGTGTAAATTTTACATTATTTTATATTATAATTTCAAGTAATTTTGACTCCAGTTATGCATTTTTTATCTTTTTAAATTGAGTAACTTAATTGTAAGTTAGTAGTGAGCAGTACATATAATTTATTTAAATAAAATTAAAATTTTTTGGTCAACTCTGTATTCAACATATATGTTAATTTTTAACTTTTTCTTTGTAAACATACTAACGACATTCTATAGATTAAATTTAATCATTTCACTTTAAACGTACACTGAATACCCTGTTTATATTGATTCATTAAATACAAATTATACAACAGAAATAAGAATATATATATATATATATATATATATATTGCTTAATGAACTATATAAGAAACATTGTGTAATTTGGTAATGTCTTGTATGAAAATAATACAAATCGATAAACAATCAACTTGTATTTGATATACGTTAGATATTGTACAACATTTACAAATAAGAAAACACCTAAAAATATTATAATTTGCATGATGCATAAAAAAATTCTAGAAAATAACTCGTGCCTCGCACGAGTTATTATGCTAGTTATATATATAATAGAGCAAATAGGGGGTTGATTGAAATAATTTATTTAATTAAAATTACTGAATTACCCCTCGTAAATATGTATAAATAAATATCAAATTTAATACCATATATTAATTACATCTAACTCATTAAGTATTATTAATTTTATATTTATTATTGCTTCATTATTGTTTAAGAGCTTAGATTGTTAATGAGATCACAACACATACTTATCTCATATTAACTATAGTATAACTCATTGTCACACATTTAACATTTAAATACATTACACACAAATATAAATATATTAAAAAGAAAAAAAAACTTGTTCATATCTAGAGTACGGTCGTTGTTTTAGACTAAAACATAATTTTAAAATAGTGTTTAAATAATATTTGTATTTTATAATTTGATACATCTACATATCATTTGATTCGAAATAAACAGACATGTGTTTTGAAAATTTTAATTAACTAAGATAGTGATAATCGGGAGTAATGCAAACCCAGCCTAAGAAGTTAAGCCAACTAACACAGATAAACATATTTTTTTATTAATCGGCTAACATAATCTTAGCCCCTATTATGGATACTGCAAATCGAACATAAGAAGAGAAGATAATTAATATACAATTTAGAACATGTTCATGCAATCTAGTTATTAAAAAAAGAACGTGACATAATAAAATGCATGTTTGGCAGCGTAGCGTAACATTCTATCATAAATGGGACAAAAGCCCATTTTATGCTTGTGCAGACTGTTTGGGACACTTAAACAAATGATCATAGATTTTCAGATATGACGAATATTAGAAAGTTGGCCAAGACATACATTCACATTTTGTACCCGTTTGAAAAATCTTAAAATAAATAATTTATGATTTAAAATGAATAAGTGACTTATAAGTGATAAATAGATAAATACTTATAAGTTATATAAGTGTTTGGATAATTTACTTAAAAGTCAGAATTTTTTACTTAAATAAATTAATATAATTAATTTTTACATAAAATTAACTTAATTTGTGAATTTAAAATTAGAAAAACATTTAAAAACAAATATTTTAAACTTAAAGTTAATAAAAAAGTGAAAAAATCAAAATAAGTTGGAAAAAAGTACGTCATGACTAACATTCAACTTATCAGCTTATCAGTTATAAATTCAACTCATAAGTTGGGTCGATAAAGAGTCGCCGATAAATACTTACGGACTTATAAGTGAATAAGTAGTTTTTTATAGGGAAGCCAAACAGGCCCTGCATTACCTTTCACAACTGTTTCATTTTTACCAGGCTATCTGTTTCCTCTACAAACGCAACAGCTCAAGCTATTTTCCTTTTCTTTTAGAAATTTGTATTTCAAAATTTTTCTTTAATATTTTATCTTTTCAATTTTATTTTAATGTGTTAAATTATTATATTAAAATTTTTATTTTTTAGAAAAATTATAATTTATAAGTTATAATTACCAACTATATCACCAACTTATAAGTAAATTATAGGTCAAATTATCCAAATACTTATATACATTATAAGTTATAAGTTATGATGTTCATATAATTTAGAGCAAGTCCGACAAGATTTTAACATATATCTTACAAATATAATAAATAATGGTGTCATAGTAATTTATGACATTAATTTGATATACCAATTCCAACAATTTGTCTTATAGTTATGCCTTATTATTAAAATAATAATATATTTGAATTAAAATTGAAGAGAAGAGTAAAGATGAGAGGAGATATATGTGTAAAAAAGAGGGAAATAATTTTTTTATTGGTAGAAATGAAATAGGGCATGTATTGTGGTGACCTAAAGATAAGGATGTTCTAACATTTTAAGGCATGTTTAGGACACTATTGAAGTTCTGATTTTTATCAATTGCCCTAAATTTCGAGTTAAGATATGTTTTAAGGCATCTCTTGGACTTGCTCTAATACGACATTTTTCAATTTTAATTAATACCCCCTCTGTCATATTGAATTATATATATAACTTTTTGACACGTTTTTCAATGCTCATTTAAAACACAACTCCCCAATATTTTTAAATTTTTTTCCATGAATAAAAAGATATTATGAAACTATACTTTATAAAAGCCTCAAAATACGTGCAAATAGTGAACGTATACAATTTTATGTGACGGAGGTAGTAAGAGCAACTCCAACAGCTTAGTTACTTAAATCACTAAAATCCACTAAGATCTTTTTCTCATTCCTTATATTTAGCTAAGTTGTCTCCTCTTCTAACTTTTATTTTATAATATATAATTGAAACAAACACTTTATCTTTTTTCATTTTATGTAATAATGTTACTTTTTAATTATTAAATATTATATAAGGAATCTATATATTATAAATTGTTGGATAACCCTTTCCTAAGGTTTGGTATCCATATTTTGGTTCGGATATGATTTTTAACTTTAATTTGACCCATTGGACTATCCATTTTTAGGTTTGGTATTCATATTAAGTTTATAAAAGATCCATGATCCATGTAATTATTATGACCTATTTTAATTATAGAAATTTTGCAATATAATTTTAAATATGAATGTTGTTATTTATGGTAAGTTTTTAATACAAATTTGAAGTAATGTTTAAATTTTAATAGATCTATTTATAGAAATAATCACATAAAATATATAACATAAAAATAACATATGTAACGAAAGTAGTTCTTAAATAAATTTATCATAATATGTAGATGCAATACACTTATTATATAGATAATTTAATATTTCATAATCATATTATTCAATTTGAATTATAAATTTATTTATTTATTTTATTAAATAATTTTTGAGATCCCCGTTGGTAATAGCTATTGATGTTTTAAATTACCAAGATCCAATATTAAATCACCAAAATTCAATATTTTATATTAAATTTAGGAAATGAAATAGTTTGAAGATACTCTAAGTTTTAATTTTTAATAAACCCAAACGGGCCCAAAAGTTGCAAATAAGTCAATGAAATGATAAGGAAGCGTCTAAAATCCAAGGAAAATTCGAAGCAGCCCTGAAACAGCATTAACGGACCCACACGGCTTATTGACGGAAGCGGCGAAAACATTGCACAACGACATAGTAAAACGTCTAACGGAGTCAACGAATCAGACGGCTAACGACTATAAGGAGTATCGCCAAACAATATTCATTTTCAAATTCCCACTATAGAGTATAGACACACACAGCATTATATTGAAGTCCGTATATATATACACACATTTACAAAAAGAGTAGTTATATTGATATTTGTGTCCGGCGTGAGAGTAGTGGTTGTCATTCGCAGACATTAGGGCCCCAATTTTTAATCATTTTTCTCATCGGTTTTAATATCGGTAAGTTTTTATTCTATATTTCAGTTTTGTGTTAAGTGATTTTTAGGTTTTTTTTTGTTGCGATTCAGTTTGTGGAAATGGCGTGGAAGGACCTCGTCTTCGTTCCTAAGTTCAGAGAGGCGTTTCAGGTTCATATTGTGCTCTCTTTTGTTTTCGATTTCGTTTATATTGCTGTATATTGTGTGTGTATGTGTGTGCGTATAATTGTGTGTTTTCATCTGAAGTTTTGGCGATGTGTTTGTGTGTGCAATTTGAGTTTCATTTTTATCAAATGTGTGCGTTTTGTAGTTTAATTGACCTGTGTGTGTGTGTCTGTAGTTTTGATTTAAAAATTTGGCTCTCTCTCTCTCTCTCTCTCTCTCTCTCTCTGCCTCCGTGTGTGTGTGTGTTCATACCATATGTGGTATGATCACATATGTGTTACCTCTGTGTGTGTGCTCAATTTCCATCTGTGTATGTGTTCATAATTTCAGTTTCAAATACGATAGGTTTTCATTTGAAGCTTTAGCTATGTCTGAGTTTAAATATGTAGGCGAGGTGCTTTTAGGTTCTCAAGGTTTATGAACCTGTATCTGGAAAATATATATTCTATCAGTTCATTATTGACTAATTGTAACATTGATGTTTATTTTTACATATATTCTGATGCTAATTATGCTGGAGGCAAAACATTGCTATATGTAACTTTCTAGCTGAGAGTTGAAGAGGTTTCATTGTTTGTATCTAGGGTTTTGAATTTTCGTATGATCACAATCAGTTGTCTTGACTAGACTATGTCAAAGTAGCGTTGTCTTGACTATGTCAAAGTCACAGTAGCATTTCATTATGTTTCAACTTTCAAGTGCTATTAAGTGAGTAGTATATTATCACAATGACTTGAATATTTCAATGTACCATTTTGTTAACTTTCACGTGCTATAACAGTACTCGAATGATATACTAGAATCACAGTGACTTGATTAATTGATGTTGTTTTGTCAATAACCTTGAGGTATTCGACATTCTAGATATTTTCATGATATTAGTCATTGTCTTGAAATGAGTAATAAATGTTCGACCTTCCAAGTTGTTTCTGGAATTCCAAACCATAATTCTTAATCTTAGTCCTTGAAATTGCAAAGGAAAACAGGATAGCCCCTAGTATACCAATCTGCCTTTGCCCACTGTTATGTTGTAGCCTTGTAGGACTATCAAAAGGAGCTTATGTACTCCTAGGTATAAATAGTGGAGAATAAGTATATATGAATACTATGAAATGATTAAATAACAATTAACGTGAAAAACAAGGAGTTACTTTTCCTTTTCACTTGGCATGTACCTGTTAACGCCTGATATACTGCATAAGAATATTGTTAGCAACAATATTATTACTATGAAGAGAGCAAATGATTGGTAACAAGTTATTGATATATGAAGCACATGGCCGATGTTTAGAAGTTATCTATATCATTTGGTCTGTGAACACTTCTTACTTTTTGAAGTCACTCTATCTCGCGGAATGAATTCTTCAGTTGGTTATAAACTTAGTAGTAATTAGATATGTAATTCACTGATCTTCTGCATTTTCTTTTCTTGAACAGGGTAGGACAAGGGAGGTTGAGCTTGGAATGCATACTATCAGGTCTCATGGAGCCACAGTTGCAAGGAGTCATAAGCATGACTGGGTTATCTTGCTACTACTTGTGGTCATAGAGATCATCTTGAATATTATACATCCATTCTATCGCTTTGTTGGGAAGGATATGATGGAGGATCTGAAGTATCCGATGAAGGACAACACAGTGCCTGTATGGGCTGTTCCGGTGAGTTTATTTTGTACTGTGGTATAGGATATTTTTCATTTTAATATAACTTTGTCCAGTGAACAATTTTTTGATTTACTGATGCATCTGCAATTTCAATAAGCTATCTCTGTTTGTAGTCACCTGTTGATTTTTCTGAAGTAAACTTTGCTGATTACTTGTTCTGGTTATAATACAGATATATGCAGTTTTGTTGCCCATTGTTATTTTCAACCTCTTTTACCTCTGGAGGAGAAGCGTTTATGACTTGCATCACAGTGTTTTAGGTGACTATATCCTGATCTGCTAGCAAATTCTGATTGAGGCTCTTTTCATCACCTTGTAACTATCTCCTATCGAGGAATGCTTATACTGAATAGTGACTTGAGGTTTATACTCAATATGCAGGCCTCCTATTCGCTGTACTGATAACTGGAGTCCTTACTGATTCAATAAAGGATGCAGTCGGCCGTCCCCGTCCTGATTTCTTCTGGCGTTGCTTTCCTGATGGCAAAGACGTATGTATTCGAATTGCGTGTAATCTTTTAACTTTTTATATTAATGTTTCTGTTTTGCTAGAAGATAAATGAAGCTGGCTACTTAGTTACTCTATAATTTAAAAGGATAAAGCTGGCTCTTATAATGTTGTGTTATTTTGTGCTTTGAGTGAAGATGCCAATTTTAAGACATGTTCTTTCCAATCAAGGTGAAATGCAACTGAAATAAAATCACATCTGGAAATGTAAGCTTTAGCTTATAGGTGTTGAATTAAAAAATAGCAGAATCACAGGTTGTAATTGCATGTCCTCTACATTTTCCACTGTTCCCGATTTTATGACTTTGAATTGATTGGAATCGCTATAACTGTTCATTAATGTATTTGAAGTGGGCCAGTTTGTTCCTTGCACTTGTAAAAAATATTGACCAAGTGTTTGTGCTTTGGGTTGCTTGCCTCTTAAATTTTATGTGCTACTATATGTAATAAGAACTTATAACTATATTATTAATTGCAATTATATTACCATATAGTCATGTTTTATACACTTAATTGCTCATATCCAGATTTTGTACTACTGTTTCAGTTTTATGACCAGTGGGGCAATGTTATATGTCACGGTAAAACACATGAGATAAGGGAAGGACATAAGAGCTTTCCAAGCGGTCATACTTCATGTAAGCATGCTTCTTACTACAATGCATAAACTGTAAATTGTTCCTAGATAAAATTTGTAGTATCATGACGGCAAAAATAAAAAGACGCTGCACAAATACATTGCTTCAGTTTCTCAGTTTTATACCTCAAACACTCCCCCATGTACCACAGTTTTTTCAAATTTTTAATTGTAAATTGCATGTACTACTTTGATCTGCCAAAACGCCTTATTTGATGTCCTGATATTTGCAGCCACTGAAAGTGATCTGGTTTTGATGCATGTGAACTAGTTTATTGTACAAGTAGACTGATTCTACAAAGGGTTTCCATTATATCATTAGTATGACAAATTAGCATGATGCTATTGCAGGGTCCTTTGCAGGATTGGGGTTTCTATCTTTGTACTTGGCTGGAAAGATAAGAGCATTTGATCGCACGGGACATGTGGCAAAACTCTGCATTGTCTTTCTTCCTCTTCTAGCTGCTGCTCTTGTTGGTGTATCTCGAGTGGACGACTACTGGCACCATTGGCAAGATGTGTTTGCAGGGGGTCTCCTGGGTATCCTCTCTATAATCTCTTGCCAAATTATTAAACTTCTATATTTGTGTTTTATTGTTGAAATGTGGCTGTTAGTCTGTTACATGAACTTTTTTTTTATTGAACTCCAGGGCTCTTCGTGGCAACGATGTGCTATCTTCAATTCTTCCCACCACCATATCACACTGATGGTAGGTCCTTCAGCTCTTCTTTACTATTTTGTTCATCATCTTACTTTCTAGATTAATTTACTATACAACAGGTTCTACACCCACTCCTGTTTCTAATGGACAGGCATTTCATTGACGCACTGCTTATGGCATACCAAGTTTTAAATCATTTATTATTAGTTCTTTTTCGCTCTTGGTTGGTTAATCTGCAGTTTACTAGACCAATACGACAATATAGTAGTACAGAGATATCAATTTAAGTGTTATCATGTTTTAAGTGTTAATACTTGCACAATTTGCAGGTTATCATGTTGATTTGTACTACTGTAATACTAATCAGAACTTGACAATATATGGCTGTATGATTTTTGTTTTAGGCTGGGGTCCATACGCACATTTTGATGCTATAGAAGAATCACGCTCTAATCCTCCTGCGAATGGATTCGGTATGCATGATGAGACACAGTTTCAACCTGCGGAGTTTGTGACGGTGCCTTTAGGCCACAACTCAAGCTTGCAGCTGAATAACATGGAAGCTGGCAGAATGTAGAACTGTTACTCTGATTTGTATCTTTCCTAGTCTAGTTTTATCTAGCTCTGTCTATAGGCTATTGTTTCATGTATAAATCACCTATTAGTTTTTGGGAACACGTCTACACTGGATGAGATATTAGTTGATTACATTAGACTGGGTTTCAGCCTTCAGGATATCGGCGCTTTGCATTAGGGTACTAAAAATTGGTGAATAATTTTGTATGCTTTCACGCACAGGCGGATCTACATGGTAGCGGACCCAGCTTCAGCTGGGCGGAGAGTAGGAGGGTTAAAGGAAAAAAAGTTTGAGCTGGGTGAAATTTTAAGCCCATGATTACAAAGTGTTGTTAGTTACATTAAAACAAGAAAAGGGAAAGACACTAATACAATTTCAAGCATGTGTTTTTACATAGTTACTTCATACAGTTATTACTTGACACTTCATACTACATAAGTACTTGTTTCCTGTTAAAATGAATCAAGCTATATGTTTGTGGTGATAAAATGCTCATAATAATTATAGGTAATAGAAAACTTTTTATCTGTATTCATTTCTTTCCTTTTAAGAAAAATCGATCAAGAAGGGCAAAAAATCCACCAAACATCATGACATTGTTTAGGGTTAATTGCACTTTGCAACCCACACTTTTCATTTAAAATCAAAACAGTATACCTACTTTGTAAAATACAGTTTGCAACCCTTCATTTTCAATATCAACTACAATATGCATCCCTTGCATTTATAAAATTGAAATTGAAATGTTAATATTAATAACTAAAATTTCAAATTAATTAAAATATTTATTTAATACATTTTTTACATAAAAAAAATTATAGCTATTTTTTTATTAGTAATACTCTAAATTAATTATAATACTAAATACTTAAAATATATTTACTAAGTAAAATATATGTTTATATATATAATTATAAAGTTTCTAAATATATCTATATTTTAAAATTTTAAAAATTATACTGAGTAATAAAATAATTAACATTAAATTACGACAACAAATGGAACAATGTCAGATGGAAACAACTCAAACAAGCATCTTGATCTCATATTCTCTTCACTGCAATCAACTTCCTATGTAGCATTGAGGCACAACCATTCCCCAACGAAAAGCTTGTTGCAATCAACTTTCTATTAGGTATACTGTCAATTATTTTATTACTCAGTATAATTTTTAAAATTTCAAAATATAGATATATTTAGAAACTTTATGATTATATATATAAACATATATTTTGCTTAATAAATATATTTTAAATATTTAGCATTATGATTAATTTAGAGTATTACTAATAGAAAATAACTATAATTTTTTTCATGTAAAAAATGCATTAAAATAAATATTTTAATTAATTTGAAATTTTAGTTATTAATATTAACATCTCAATTTCAATTTTATAAACACAAAGGATGCATATTGTAGTTGATATTGAAAGTTAAGGGTTGCAAATTGTATTTTACAAAGTAAATATACTGTTTTGATTTTTTTTTTTGAAACAAAACGTACTTGCATTAATTTAACCCTCCTCAGAGGCAATATTACAAATGATAAAATCTGGAGCAGTAGATACCCACTCCTGAAGACCTGACATAGAATACGTAGTTTTTGCTAACAAGTGTGCTACCATATTCGCAGATTTAGGGACAAAAGTCACTAACACTTCATCAAAGTGTTTAATAATATCTTAACAATCATCCACAATCGTATGGAAATAGGATTGACCACCCTCACCATTAACAGCTTCCACCAAAGCCTTAGCATCACATTCAAAGATACACTTACTTCGTCTCCAATTCTTTGTCCACGATAAAGCTTCCCTTAAGCCTATTGCCTCAACTTCCCTTGGCTGCAGACATCCATGCACCACCTGACTCCTAGCTCGCATAAAACGGCCACACTCATCTCTGATCACACACCCCACTCCCATCTGCCCAGTTCGCAACATACAAGCAGCGTCTACATTGATCTTAACCCACCCTTCAGGAGGTTTACTCCATGTTCGATTACTCGCTTGAGTCCGAGCTGTTTGTTTCTGCATATCTTCCCTGGCACGGTTCCATTCTGCTAGCATATTTACCGTCCTAGACTTTACTCCAAAACTTGAAGTGTTTATACGGTTCCAAACCCAGTTGTTTCTCCTGTACCACAGATTCCAGCATAACATTCCAACTAAACCATTTCGTTGATGTCCACCATTCTGAAATACGCGCTTTAAGATTGTCATAACAGTGTCACTCGGTGAAACAGTTACCAGCTCTGCAAGGCCAACTTTATCCCACAAATCCCTAGCAAAACAACATTGAAAAAGAATATGCATATCATCCTCCGCAGCCCTTTGACACCATGAGCACACTGTACTTATCTCTACGTGTTTTCTAGCCAAAGCAACAGCTGTAGGCAGTACCCCTCTGCAAGTACGCCATAAAAAATTTGTAACCTTTCCTGGTAGTTTAAGACCCCATAGCTTTTTCTAGAACACCTTCTCTAGGCACTCCCGCTCTCCTCGAATATGTCTATAACATGACTTAACTGAAAATTCCCCTTTCTCATCAAAATACCAGAACCAAGAATCATTTTTCCTAATCCTTGGAATTGGAATCTTCTTTATCATCTCACAATCTCGAGCATTACAAATATTCTGTAACACATCGTCATCCCATGCTCTCTTACTCTCATCCATCAAATTCTCCACCGTTATATCCTGCAATTCTTCAGGCATATCAGTTGTGAGATACCCGTTTAAAGAACAAGGTAACCATGGCACCTTCCAGATTTTTGTATCTTTTCCGTCCCCAATACGACATCTGTAACCTTGCCTTATCACACCTTGAGCCTCCATTAAACTCCGCCATACATAGCTAGGACTGCTCCCAAGCTTTGCATCCAGAAAGTTTGAGTTGGGAAAATACCGAGCACGGAGTAAATCTGTTACTAATGGGTTTGCATTATTTATCACGCGCCAAGCCTGTTTTGCTAACATTGCCACGTTAAATTCCCTTAATCTCTTGAAGCCCAGACCACCATCTTCTTTAACCGTACATAGTCTCTCCCAAGATATACATTTAATCCCTCTACCCGAATTTCCACTCCCCCACCAAAACGCATTCATACTCTTTTCAATTCTGTCAGACACCTCCAGTGGGATCAACAACATGCTCATCCAGAAATTTGGAACCACCTGAGCTGCTGTTTTTAGTAAGGTCACTTTGCCTGCCTTAGATAAGGTTTGATTCTGCCAAAGCTGTAATTTTTGGTTAATCTTGTCAGATAGAAAAGAAAAAGTTGCAGCTTTTCTCCTTCCTACACACATGGGCATCCCCAAATACTTACCCGGATTCTGAACTTCATTTACACCCAACTGCTGGCACACATCCCTTCTATCTCGTCCAATAGTATTCGAGGAAAAATTGACTGATGACTTTGTGTAATTAATCATTTGTCCCGATATACACTCATACTGTTAGGTCACACACACTGTAGAGGGGTGAATACAGTGTATAGTACACTCAAATCGAACTTTAAGAACTTAAGTAACAGAAAGCAAACTTTATTGAAACAATAAACTCTGTTACAGTATGGAACTGTTACCTCTCAGTGATGAACAAATATCACGAGAGCTGCTAGGGTTACAATGAATAATCTTCTCTAATAATGATAACACATATAGTGTAAACCCTACGTCTGTGTTTATATACTACACAGTTACAAGATAATCGCTAATTGATATGGAATATAATTCTGCTTCCTAAAATATATCAATCAGATATCTTTTCCTCCAAGTATTCCATTCTTTACAGAATTCCTTCTTCATGCATATCTCTTCTTATGTTTATCTTGATCTTCTTTCCTTTAATCAGCTACTGTCCTTATCTGATCGTCCTTCAGCACTTAAGTTTTGATATCTATCTTCTCATGATTATCTCCTGAAAACATAAGTACTGATATCCCTTAAGTCCTGACTTCCAGTAGAAGTACTGATCAACAGTTAAGTACTGATTTATCCTGTTCAAGTAAGATCTGAAATCTAAACATAAAACATATTAGCCATGACATTATCAAATATATCTAACAATCTCCCCCAACTTGTAAATTAACATAATATACAAGTTTAACAGATATTTGATGATGTCAAAAACATTAAGTACAAATGCATGAGAATTAGACTAGATAACTACAACTTACAGTCCTTAAAGCTTTTATCAATTTCAACTTCTGATAACAACTTCAGTCTGTATAAATATCAGAATTTAAGCAGTTGTAGATCTTTAACTTGGCTTCATCATTTTCTGATCTCTCTGATGTCAGGAGTTGTTCTGAGATAGTTCTTCAACAAACATTTCTCAGCATATCTGAGTTCATCAATCATTCTCCTTTTGACATCTTTAAGCTCTGCAGTATCTTCACCAGTTTGAAAGATTGCAGCTCTGAGATCATTGATCTTTGCTTTTCTCAACTCCTGATCTAGTCTTATGACATAAGCTTTGTCAGACTCTAGATTGAATTCAAGTCCCTTAATACCAAGATATGTTCTGATCTGTGCAGTATTAGACTTCATATCAACAATATTACCACTGTGATCTCTGTATTTTGGAACATATATGCTGTCAGTCTTAACAGAATAAAGCCTTTTCAGTCTCTGAATCTGTTCTTTTAAGTAGTTTGCAGCAGTCTCTGTTATTCTGTCATCCACTTGAAGTAAGAAAAGTACATGCTCCAATTCTTCAAAATACTTCAATGGAATGGCATTTTGTCTTATATGATAAACCCTACCATCTTTCATGAAATACAACATGATGTATTCTTTCAAGTAGGTATGGTAAACCATCTGTACAGATTCCAGTTGATTCAATCTCTCAGGAGTTGCTCCAATACCTGGTTCACTCAAGGAAGTTGGATCTTTGGTAGTGTTGTGTACTCTTCTTTCATCAGCACTTCACAATCCAGTTTTATCTCTAGCTTCCTTTCCAGTAACTACTCTTGCTTCAAAACCACTTGCAGTTGTCTTCAAAGATTGAGTCTGTTTTGCTTTAGTGAATCCTGGTAGGAGTGTCTTTGATCTATTTTCTGATATCAAGTTAACTTGAGCTCTGTCAGAGGTTACTTGCTCCTTTTGAATATCAGAATTTACAATTTCTTGACTCTGAACAACTTGAGCCATGTCAGAGGTTGTTTTAAGAACTTTTCTTGAAGTCAGAGCAAGATCATCCTTTTCATCAGTAATTTCTTCTTCCTCAGGAGGTACATAAACCTTGATAGGTTCACCAACCTTTTCTTTACCCTTGGATCTTGGATCTATCTGTGGTTGTGATCTAACCAATGTTGCTTCAGTATGCGTCCTTTCTTTGATCACAATGCCTTTGAGTTTTGGAAGTGACTTTTTACCAGAAGCTTCAGATTTAGATGTGACTTTCTCTGATTTAAGTCTGGCTTCTTCTTCCTTTAAACTTTCCAAGTCCATTCCTGGATTTTCTTGAAGAAATAACTGTCTTGACATTTCTTCATCAAGATCTAAAAGTTCATCAGAACTTATCCTTTTACCAGTAGCAGAACTTATTCTTTTCCCAGTATCAGAACTTGTTCTGTGACTTGTGATTTCAGCTTTTCTTGATGAGAAACCTCTACCTTGACTATGATCTCTACCCATTCCAGAGTATCCTTGATCATCATTTCCATCATCCTTTCCTTGCAGTGTCGTGTTAGTGTTGCATTTGGACTTAATTACCTTCTCCCCCTTTTTGGCATCAGCAGGTAGTAAAAGAGAGATAAGTAATTCCACTGAGGATTGGATTTCAGTAAGTTGCGATTGCTGAGAAGCTTGATTTGTCAGAATTTCATCGATCTGAGCTTGTTGTTTCTCTTGAGTTTTCTCAATATAAGCAATCCTGTCAATGGTAGGTTGAAAGAACTTTTTCTTATCAATTTTCCAAACTTGTTCCTGTTTGATAAAGTTCTCCTGAATCTTGTGTAGCTCTGCATGAGTAGTTGAATGAAGACCTTGTAGATGTTTAGTACTCAATGCAGTGACTCTAAGCTGGGTTTTTAAATCATCAGAATTTAACATTTCATCAGCTTTAGTCAAGTGCTCAGCAAGATGTAGTGCAGTTGGAACACATGAAACTGAGTTCCATTCCTTAGTCCACTCCTGACCTGCAGGAGTTTCACTCCAAGGTACTGATGCTTCCCCTGTAACAAACTTCTTTACCAGTTCAGACTTAGGAAGAGTCTGTTGAGGAGTATGTCCTGAAGGACCTGCTTCATCAGCATCTACAGTTGGAGCAGCATCACCAGTATCTCCAGCATTTGCAGCATCAGAACTTAAAGAATCAGTATCTTCGGATAAGACAACAGTGTGAGTAGCAATGGAGTCTTCAGCATCCTCTAATTGCTGATCTGATACTAAGTTCTGATCAACAGCCATATCTTGATGCTCACCTAAAGTCTGATCATCAGCATCTTGATGTAGAGAAGGTGTTGTTGATAACTCTGGAGTTTGAACAGCATCAGTAACAGGTGTTGTGGAAGGATTATTTGCTGTTGGAGCTTCTAAGAGAAATACTTCAGACACAACCAAGTGTTGGACATCAATATCAGCACTTGTGCCTGGATCAACAAGAGACACAGATGGTGAGTTAGCCTTGTCAGATACAGCTTCCTGAGATGGAGTTGATGGAGAAGAAGTGACTGGAGCAAATTTCTTATCTTGTGAGATCAGAGATTCCTGATCCCCTTCCTTAGCTGCTTCCTCTTCATCATCTGAAACTGGCCTTTTTGCCCTCTGTTTCTTGTACTTCCTTGTTGATTTGGATTCCTTGGGAGTTTCAGGAACTGTCATTCGTCTAAGCCTCTTAAGAAGCCTAGAACCCCCAATTTCAGAACCCTTCTGAGAAATCTCTTTCTCAGCTTCAGTTGCAACAGGTTCTCTAGCAGGAACCTGTTCCTCAGAATCAGATTCATCTCTCAATGCAATCCTCCTTCTCTTTTGAGGTGTTTGAGGAACATTCTTTGTCCTCTTTGGCTTGGAAGATAAAGATTTCACATTAGGTGCTGAAGATGAAGGTTGAGTAGAATGAGAGGTAGGTACTGAGGTTGCTGGATTTTGGGTGTTTGGAGTTGGTTGGACATCAGAGTAAGCAGATCTATAAGTATCAGGATCAGCATTTACTAGGATCTGTTTGACAGACTGAGGAATCTGTAATGGTCTAACCACTTGTTTCTTAGTATCAGCATTTACCAGGTCATTAAAGTATCGTTTTGCAACCTTAAAAGGTGGGGTTTGGGTGCTGACTAAATGAGGTTCATCAGTACAATAAGTGTAAATAAGTTGACAGAATCTAGCAAAATAAACAACATCTCGATCCTCTGTCATCCTATCCCCAATAAAACCAATTAAAGCAATTGCAAAATCAAAATGAGTTTGATTAATAATTGCATACCCGATGTGCTGACTCAT
The DNA here is from genome assembly GCF_009905375.1 of Apium graveolens. NCBI lineage: Eukaryota > Viridiplantae > Streptophyta > Magnoliopsida > Apiales > Apiaceae > Apium > Apium graveolens. The sequence goes on along the minus strand of NC_133651.1, from coordinate 229,116,532 downwards.
AATTGGAATAGCATCAAAATTCGAACATTTGTTCCCAAAAGCTTTGGTGATGCAATCAAAGAAGAAACTCCATTCTCTTCTGATATTAGCCCGTTTCAACTGTCCAAGTTTCGTCAGACTCTTTTCATATCCCAATTCAGTCATTAACTCCCGAAGGGCTGAGTCCTCTGGAATTGAGAAAGTACAATCTTCTGGAAGATGTAAAGCCCTGCGTACTGTACCAGGAGTGACTACAAAGGATGAATCACCCACTTGGAAGATAATACTGGGAGTTCCACGTTGACCACCATCATCAAAAAGTCCAGTCCTCCAAAACCTCAGAACTTGTTGGCTTGAAAAGAATTCAGGCTGTATTAATGCATACCCAACCTCACTATGTGCAAGAAGATCTTGCACAAAGTGCAATTCAGATGGAGCTTCAGTATGATCAAGAACTGCAGCATAGTTGTTGGGGACAAACTTAGCTCCATCAATGATTAAATCATTTGGTGCCATGTGAAAAAAAATGAGATTCAAGTATGCCTGTTAGGTGTTTGATATAATGTCTGTATGAAAAACCAACGTGAGAAATAAAAAGAAAGAGAGTAAAAGTAAGAAGAGAGATAAAATATGAAGAAAATAAAAGATTAAAGAAATCCTCTCTCTGTTTTACTTATACTCTGAACAAAAATGTTACCGTTGGACACCTGTCAGACATGCAGTAATAACGGACAGTTACTGGGCTCGAGAAAACAGGAATCATTACTTACCCATTTGCCTAGTTTCAAGGAAAAACCATTCTATTTATCAAGAGAAACAGTTTTAATTCAAAATTTAAACCGTTATCACTAATTGAATTATTTTTCACTGCATCATTAATATTCTGAAAATACAGCACATGAAAATGACCAAGATAAATTAGATATGTAAGTGCTGAAAACGAATCAGAACTTAATATAAAACAAAATTTATATGGTCATCAGAATATCAATCAGGATTTATCAACACAAGATAAAATAACTCAGAGACAAAATCTTGAAGTAAAAACAACTTTCATTAATATATCAAGACAATACATTTATGAAATGGAAATTACATCAATACTTATATAAGATTTTTCCCTAAGCCTCTAAACCTAACATCAATAGCCTTAGTCCTAGCTAAGAAGCCTGACAAAGCTGATGATGAAGAAAAATAGGAAGAAGACGAGATTAAGTCAACTTCTTCTTCCTACTCTCGACAAACAGAATGGCGAGTCGGATGATTCGCTCTTGCTGGCGGAGACGATAAAGATGAAGTTCTCTTCGAACGGCCACCAGATCACGTTTGATAACCTCTGGAAATTAGATCCAGAGATTGTGAGGAATGTTGGTGATAGGGTATGTAGTTGGAATTTCATTCAAAAAGATATGAACAGTCTCATCACCATAATTGTAGAACCAGCCAAATTCAGCCATTTGTGATGATAAATGAAAAACGAGAGTGAGTTTGTGATAAAAATATGATGGGAAGGCTGATGTGAAGTGGTTGCTTATATAGGCAAGAGAATGCCAGGAGACGCAAAGAAATTGAATGCTGACAGGTAGAATTAATTCTACCTCGTCTCCCTAGACTTTGAAAAAGAGTAACAACCATTGGAAAGAGGAATCATGGTTTAAACCGCACAAGAAACAAGTAACAATGGACTGTTCAGATACAAATACCATGAACCCTAACCATAATGACTATTAATCTTCCACTTCAACATATTCAATTATTAACTGAGACTGTTATCAAATTTTATTCAAAGATAAGTCAAGTAAAACATTAGACTGTAATATCAGAACTTAGACTTATATCAGAACTTAACAGTCATCAGAACATAATTTCTTAACTCGAAAAAGGAATGCCCATCTTAGTAAATCCTCATTACAAGTTCTGAGTTATAGACTTCAGAACTTAATCATTAGAACGTGTAACTAGAACTTGTCCTCAGAATTTGTGCAAAGGGACACAGTGACTGTTTATCTAAAATAACATAGACCACCACAGTAATTTTCATCATTCATATGGAGTGATTAATGTGTGCATTAAGCTAAATAACAGACAAAGAGTAAAGTCTGAGTTACTTCAGTACATCTTAGAAATAAGGCATAACTAAAATTTTGCTAAAGAGCTGTCATTGTCCAGAAACCTACTGATGAATGAGTTCATGCTTGAGTCCACCTCAACTGTTTTGTGCTAATTTTATGCATCTTTTTAAAATTCTATTTTACAGTGGCTTCTCAATGTAAGTGAGTCACGACTGTTTATCAGAATTTATGCTATTGTCAGAGTATTTCTCCAGTAATCATAGAGTGTGAAAAGTCACCAAGAAAATATTTTACTTTTCTAATGCATATTTACTTAATACCAGCAATGCACTTGGGTCGTCCCTTCCACATTTTTACTCTAGATCTCAAAGGAGTACCTGATTTTATTCTTTGATCTTTTTATCCTTTTCTTTTGATAAGTGAGGTTTATCAGCACTTAGTACATTCAGCAGTTTTACTAGTATCAGAACTTAATAGATGAGTAGCATTATTCTAATTTGTGACTTAGTAATAAGATATACAAAGTAAACTTAACTAAGCTCAATTATCAGAATTTGCTAGTGTCATAAGATTTTCACTGAAATAATTACTTCTTACATGGAATCATTTGTTTATTGAAGACTACTAGGTCAGTATCTAGCACAGTTATCCTCATAGGATTGAATAGATACTTGAACAGACATATCACTTATCAGAGTTTAGAAACATATATCAGACAACAGTCAGTACTTAAAGACATTTATCAATTAAGCACAGAATACACAATGAGATTAATTCTGTAAATACTGATCATAAAGTCTGATAACACAGAACAAGACTAAGCAGATTTAGAGAAAGAACCTGAAATCATTCCAAGTTCATTTACCAATCTTGTAAAAGTAGCTTCACACAGTGGTTTTGTGAAGATATCTGCTAGTTGTTGATCTGTGGGAACAAAATGCAATTCCACTGTACCTTCATCCACATGTTCCCTGATGAAATGGTACCTGATGCTGATGTGCTTTGTCATAGAGTGTTGAACTGGATTACCTGTCATAGCAATAGCACTTTGATAATCACAGTAAATAGGGATTTTGAAATATGTTAACCCATAATCCAGTAACTGATTCTTCATCCAAAGAATCTGTGCACAACAGCTTCCTGCAGCAATATACTCTGCTTCTGCAGTTGATGTGGAAATTGACTTTTGTTTCTTGCTGTACCAAGAAACTAATCTGCCTCCAAGAAATTGGCAGCTTCCACTTGTGCTTTTCCTGTCAATTTTGCAACCTGCAAAATCTGCATCTGAGTAACCTATTAGTTTAAAATCTGATTCTCTAGGATACCATAATCCCATAGCAGCTGTTCCTTAAAGATACTTAAAGATTCTTTTTACAGCTGTTAAGTGAGGTTCTCTTGGATCTGCTTGAAATCTTGCACAAAGACAGGTAGCATACATGATATCAGGTCTACTAGCAGTTAGATAGAGTAGAGAGCCAATCATACCTCTGTAGTCAGTAATATCTACTGATTTACCAGTATCCTTATCCAGTTTTGTTGCAGTGGCCATAGGAGTGGATGCACTTGAACAATCTTGCATTCTAAATTTCTTCAGCAAGTTTCTGGTGTACTTGGTTTGACAAATAAAAGTGCCTTCCTCATTCTGCTTGACTTGAAGGCCCAGAAAATAACTAAGTTCTCCCATCATACTCATCTGATATCTTGACTGCATTAGTTTGGCAAACTTTTTGCAAACTTTGTCATTTGTAGATCCAAAAATGATACCATCAACATAAATCTGGACCAGAAGTAAGTCCTTTCCATGGTTGAGGTAGAACAGTGTTTTGTCTATTGTCCCTCTGTTGAATCCACTTTCTAGAAGAAACTGAGCTAAAGTCTCATACCATGCTCTAGGAGCTTGCTTAAGTCCATAAAGTGCTTTATCAAGCCTGCAGACATAATCTGGATGTTTGGTATCTACAAAACCTGGAGGTTGTTCAACATATACTTCCTCCTCCAATTCTCCATTGAGAAAAGCACTTTTCACATCCATTTGAAATACAGTAAACTTTTTGTGAGCAGCATAAGCCAAGAATATCCTTATGGCTTCTAACCTAGCAACTGGTGCAAATGTTTCATCATAATCAATTCCCTCCTGTTGAGAATATCCTTTTGCAACCAGCCTTGCCTTATTCCTTGTAATTATGCCATCACTGTCAGTTTTGTTTCTGAATACCCACTTTATACCAACAACAGATCTATTCTTTGGTCTTGGCACTAGGGTCCAGTCTTTGTTTCTTTCAAATTCATTCAACTCTTCCTGCATTGCTTGCACCCAATCAGCATCTTGAAGAGCTTCTTCCACTTTCTTTGGCTCAGTCTGAGAGAGAAAAGAATTGTAAAGACATTCATTTGAAGTACCTGTTCTAGTTCTGACACCTGCATCAGGATTTCCAATTATCAAATCAGGTGTATGTGATTTTGTCCACTTCCTTGCAGATGGAAGGTTTTCTCTAGAACTGGATGCTCCCCCATGATCCATGCTATCTTCATTTTCATTTTCTGATGCTCCCTCTAAAACTATGCTCTCTGAGTTGGAGTCTTCAGTATTTAAATTTTCAGCACTATCAGAACTTGGCTTATCAGAACTTGACGAATCAGAATTTGAAGAGCCAGATGTATGTTCTGATGTTTCTTGATCTGTAGTAGGATCTTGAGTATGCTCCCCCTGCATCGGTGCATCTTCCCTTGGCGTAGTCACCACAGTTTCAATAACATCAGAGTTTATTCCATCAGAGTTTACAGTATCAGGACTTAGACTTTCAGAATTTTCAGTATCAGAATTTGAGTCTTCATTTTCAAATCTCAGCTGATCATGGTCAATGAAATCTTCAAGACCAGTAATCTTCTTTTCATCAAAAGAGACGTTGATAGATTCCATGACTACTTTTGTTCTCAAATTATAGACTCTGAAGGCTTTTATGGAAAGTGGATATCCAACAAAGATTCCTTCATAAGCTTTTAGATCAAACTTTGATAGCTGTTCAGTATGAGTCTTGAGAACAAAACACTTGCATCCAAATACATGAAAGTATTTCAGATTTGGCTTCTTTTTCTTCACCATCTCATATGGTGTTTTTCCATGCTTGTTAATGAGTGTTGCATTTTGAGTAAAACAAGCAGTTTGCACAGCTTCAGCCCAGAAATAGGTTGGAAGCTTTGCTTCTTCAAGCATTGTGCGTGCAGCTTCAATGAGAGTTCTATTCTTCCTTTCAACAACTCCATTTTGCTGTGGAGTTCCAGGAGCAGAAAATTCCTGCTTTATTCCATGGCTTTTGCAGAACTCTTCCATTATCAAATTCTTGAACTCAGTGCCATTATCACTCCTTAAAACTTTCACAGAATCTTTGACCATTTTATCCAGATGTTTGACATGATCAATCAAGATTGATGCAGTTTCACTTTTTGTATGCAAGAAATACACCCATGTGTATCTGGTGAACTCATCCACTATGACCAACGCATACTTCTTCTTTGCAATAGACATGACATTTACTGGACCAAATAGATCAACATGTAGTAGATGATAAGGCTCAAGAATTGATGATTCAGTCTTGCTCTTGAATGAAGATTTTCTTTGTTTGGCTTTCTGACATGAATCACAAAGACCATCAGGAGAAAATACTGTGTTTGGCAATCCTCTCACAAGATCTTTCTTGACCAGTTCATTTATATTGTTGAAATTTAAATGAGAGAGTTTCTTATGCCAATTCCAGCTTTCTTCAATTGATGCTCTACTCATCAGACAGATTTCAGAACCATCAGTACTTGTTGAAAGCTTAGCTTCATAAATGTTACCACGCCTGTATCCTTTCAGAACAACTTTGCCTTTAGATTTACTCACAATTTCACAGTGTTCTTCAAAGAAATCAACATGATAACCTCTGTCACAGATTTGACTTATACTCAGTAGGTTGTATTTAAGTCCTGAGACCAGAGCTACTTGTTTAATTATGACATTTCCAAGATTGATATTGCCATATCCCAATGTTTTTCCAATGTTGCCATCTCCATAAGAAACACTTGGGCCAGCTTTCTCCACAAAGTCTGATAACAGGGCCTTATTTCCAGTCATGTGTCCTGAACATCCACTGTCCAGAACTAGAATATTTTTCCTGTTGCCCTGCAATCACAAAGACCACTAATTATTAGTTTTAAGGACCCAGACTTGCTTGGATCCTTTGGCCTTATTAAGTTTATTAACATTTGCAGCGGATTTAGCATCAGAGTTTATGTTAACATTTTTCTTATCAGAACTTATACTATCAGACTTTGAATCAGAATTTACACTAGAAGGAACAATGGAAACTTTCTTCAAAGAAGGTTTTATTTGATAATAATCATAGTACAAGCTATGATATTCCTTACAAGTATAAATAGAATGCCATAAACTACCATAATGAAAATAAGGATTTTGTGGTTTGTATCTAACAGACTGACTCTTAACTCCTGACTTTGAAGGTAAGAAGTTAATATTCTTATTCTTCCTGCAAAAAGAAGCCAGATGGTTAGAACTTCCACAGTTATGACATGTTTTCCTAGAAGCATTAGGAACAGGTTTGTAATTATTGCTTTTATTCATACCTTCCTTTCCATTCCTATTTTTCCTAGGTGATTTTACCTTGTTTGCATTCTTAACATCTTTCAGCTTATGCTTAAGCTGCTTCTTTGTCATTAAGCCTATGTTCACTTCAGCTGTCTTTTCCTGTTTTAGTTTGTCAGAAGTTAATTTCTTTGTAACTTCTGATTTTTCATTTTCAGACTTTACAGTTACAAACTTAACAGGTTTTAACTTTGGCTTTTGCTTATCAACAGACTTAATTTCTTCAGTTCCTTTATCATTCTTATCTTCTCCATAACCTAAGCCTTCTTTCCAGTTTCCACTACTTAGCAAATTTTGAGTTGTTTTGCCAGAGTTTGTCCAAGTCCTGATAATCTCTCTTTCCTTTTCTAACTCAGTTTTGAGAGATTCATTTATTTTTAGCCCTTCATCCCTAACATAAAAAGCATCATCTCTATCCTTCTGAGTTTGATGAAACATGACTAACTCTTTTTCTAAGAAATCATTTCTTTTCTTAAATGCAAGGTTTTCAGAAATTAATCTTTCACATGTTAAAGTTTGATCTCTATAACTAACAAACATGGTTTTAAGATATCTTCTCAACTCATTAATATCATCAGTATGAAAAGCATAAGTAGTCTGAGGTACCTTTGTTTCAGCAGCTTCAGAACTGCTCTCAGCACTTTCTTTATCAGCATTTGCCATCAATACATAGTTTTCCTCACTTTCAGAGTCTGAGGTGTCTGTCCAGCTTTTCTGCTTTGTGACAAGAGCCTTGCCTTTGTCACCCTTTACCTTCTTGCAATCAGGAGATATGTGGCCTTTCTCACCACAGTTATAGCATTTAACATTGGTGTAATCTCCTCTGTCAGACTTTCCTCCTCTTCCTTCAGATCTTCTGAAATTCTTCTTATCAGAACTTATGCCTTTCCTGGAAAACTTCTTTCCCTTCCTGAACTTCCTGTATGCAATCTTTGTGATTCCTTTCACCATAAGAGCACACAGCTTCATCATCTCCTCATCAGCATCAGTCTCAGGCAAGCTTTCAGAATCTGAGTCATCATCACTCTCAGAACTTGATGACTCAGTATCAGACTTTATGAAAAGAGCTTTACCCTTGTCTTTCTTTGAGGAAGCTGCTTTGGGGAGTTCTTCTTCAGCCTTAAGAGCAACTGTCCTTGACTTTCCTCTTGCTTCTTTGTTCCATCTCCAGCTCATGAGTCTTGAGCATTCCATAGATTTCGTCAAGAGTTGTTTCAACAAGATTGTAGTTGTCTCTTATTGTCGTTGCCTTCAAATCCCAGCATTCAGGAAGAGCTAACAGGAACTTAAGGTTTGAATCTTCAAGATCATACTCTTTATCAACCAATGACAAATCATTCAAAAGTTTGACAAATCTATCATATAAATCATTCAATGACTCATTAGTCTTTGAGTCAAAGTGTTCATACTCTTGAGTGAGTATTGTCTTCCTGTTCTTCTTAATTGTGTCAGTTCCCTGACACCTTGTTTCCAGAGCATCCCATATCTCCTTAGCAGTCTTGCATTTGATTACCCTGTTTGACATCACATTATCAATGACACTATGCAGTAAGTGTCGTACCTTAGCATCCTTAGCAATTGATGCTATGTCTTCAGCAGTATAATCACTCTTCTCCTTTGGTACGGTCTTTGCTGCTTCACCTGCAACTGCAACATCGAGTTTGGTTGGTTTGTGAGGGCCTTCCTTGATTCTATCAAGGTATTCTGGATCTGTTGCTTCCGGGAACATGGTCATCCTTACCTTCCATATGGGATATTCAGATGGTCTCAGTATGGGAACTCTGATGGTCTCATACCGACTCTGAATTTGTGTCTTTGGTGGTTCCTCAGTTTTGGTAGGCTTAGTTGAAGTTTCTGTGTCCGACATGATTGTGTTTGGATCTTTAACTGTATGTATGTTAACAGATAGGCTCTGATACCAATTGTTAGGTCACACACACTGTAGAGGGGGTGAATACAGTGTATAGTACACTCAAATCGAACTTTAAGAACTTAAGTAACAGAAAGCAAACTTTATTGAAACAATAAACTCTGTTACAGTATGGAACTGTTACCTCTCAGTGATGAACAAATATCACGAGAGCTGCTAGGGTTACAATGAATAATCTTCTCTAATAATGATAACACATATAGTGTAAACCCTACGTCTGTGTTTATATACTACACAGTTACAAGATAATCGCTAATTGATATGGAATATAATTCTGCTTCCTAAAATATATCAATCAGATATCTTTTCCTCCAAGTATTCCATTATTTACAGAATTCCTTCTTCATGCATATCTCTTCTTATGTTTATCTTGATCTTCTTTCCTTTAATCAGCTACTGTCCTTATCTGATCGTCCTTCAGCACTTAAGTTCTGATATCTATCTTCTGATGATTATCTCCTGATAACATAAGTACTGATATCCCTTAAGTCCTGACTTCCAGTATAAGTACTGATCAGCAGTTAAGTACTGATTTATCCTGTTCAAGTAAGATCTGAAATCTAAACATAAAACATATTAGCCATGACATTATCAAATATATCTAACACATACCTACCCAGAATCCGCTTCATAATATTAGCTTCTGTCTTTGTGGCTCGAAATAAGAAGTAACAATCATCCGCGAATAATAAATGTGATATCGTAGGTGCACCCCGAGCAATTTTACACCCGTGCAATAAACCAACCTCTTCATTCCTTCGAATAATAGAACTAAGCCACTCCGCACACATGATATATATATACGGAGATATTGGGTCGCCTTGTCGCACCCCCCGGGATGGAATGACCTCTCCAAAAACTTTCCCATTTCGAATAAAACTATAGGAAACTGAATTGATCAACCCCATTATCCGTTCAATCCACAAGTCAGTGAATCCAAACTTTATCATCATGTTTCGAATAAACTCCCATTCCAACCTATCATAGGCTTTTGAAATGTCTATTTTAAACCCTGCAATTCCCTTAGTTCCCTGAGACAATCTTTTCATATAATGATTAACTTCAAACGCTATCAATGCATTATCATTAAGCAATCTCCCCTCTATAAATGCGCTCTGCGTATCCGAAATCAACAATTTAAAACAAGGTTTTAATCTATTCGCCATGACTTTAGAAAGTATGCGAACTAACACATTACACAATGAAATTGGTCGTAGATCAGTCATTGCTTGAGGTTCTTTAACTTTTGGAATTAGACATACCAGCGTTTGATTTATTCCACTTGGGAGCTCTCCCGTACTCAGAAAATGCTGGCAGAATTGGACCACATCTGTTCCAACTATGCACCAATAAGTTTGAAAGAATGCCGGATTTAAACCATCTTGCCCAGGTGACTTATCCGGGTGCATGGAGAACACTGCACTTCTGACCTCCTCATACGTAATCTCAGCCACTAAGTTTGCATTCTCATCTTCTGTCACCTGATTTACTGTTTCTCGGTCTGATAACTTGTCATTCAGCCCCAAAGTTTTAAATGACTAGGTGTGATACGTAATCCCGGATTTAATACTATTTTGATTTTAAATGAAAAGTGGAGGTTGCAAATTGCAATTAACTCTATTATTTATCATAAAGAAAATTATGTTGGGCATATTTATTTTTTTGGCTAGATCCACCACCACTGCTTTCAAGCAATTGGATTGATGACTAGGTATACCGAATTTTACTAAAAGTAGATAAAGAATATAACATATCAGAATTCAGAAGAAAGCATAAGCAACTAAGCAATCAAGGAACTGTAGGAGAATTTGGCTGGTTTTAACTTTTTGTTTGTCCTCCTGAAAGGAAAAAATAACAAAAATACCTATTTTTTCAGAGTATGTGATAAAAATACACCTTTTTCAAATTTTGGCCAAAAATACCCGTCTAATACATATTTTTCAGTTGGGTATTACTAATACGCATTTTAAAAATGAGTAATTCGTATTAAAAAAATTGAAAAAAAAATAAAAAAAGAGACACGCATTCACAAAATACGTTTCACCCATTTGATTCTGGTGATACGCATTTGTGACATGCGTATCACATGTTCTGCTTTTTTTTAAAATTTTTTTTATGTAATACCCATTTTTCAGATGCGTAATAGATTTACTCATTTCTAAAATACGTATTAAAAGGATATTTTTGGCCATATACTCCAAAAAGTGATATTTTTGTTACAACTTCTAAAAAAAGATATATTTTTTGCCATCGCCCGGGTAAATGTAACCTAAGCTGTAAGCATGGGATATAGTGACTTAAAGCAGGACCTCCCCTGTTTCTCATTTGTTGCTGCACTTTGCATTGTCCCCCTCGACCCCTTTGGCTTTAAGCAAAGCCCCTTGCTACATTTTCTTTCACACACTTCCGGAAAAGTCATCTCCTTCATCCTTCAGGTAAATTCATGAGCATATATCTTGGTTTCCTTTCTGTTCTACATTTTTATATCATAAATAAACATTCGGATCATAGGTCAAGTTCGGGGGAGATCCATAGCACGTAAAAGCTAGTAAGGTTCTGCCCTTTATTTTTTTAAAAAAAAATTGTAATGCAGAACCATTTGTATTTTGTACTTGTGTCATTATGTGTTCAAGTAATAAATGAGGGAGATATTTAGAAATTACTACTGTCTGCTGACAATTAATCAGTTTGGATTTGGATAACTAATTAAGACTAACCATGTATTAGCAGCTAGTTGTAAAACTTTTCTTTGGAGGTAGATCTATTTTATAAACTCAGTTCTCCAATAGTAGTAGTAGAATATTAATCTGTTTTAGAATATAAATACAGTAACTTGGAAAATGAATTCTCAATTTGAGATAGAGGAGTATTAGGTGCTTTTTTCTTTTCATTACATATTACAATATGTAGCTCTTTCTAATGACATGGCCTCTAAATCAGAATTAGAATTTTCCGTAAACAGGAAGAACAGGTTGATCCACTTTTATTTACACATGGTATAGATATTGATCCCTTCGCCTCAACACCTTAAGTAATTGTGAGGGTTGGTTACTTAATTTGGCATCGAATTATTATGTTAAGGTTTTCCATCAACACATCAAGGTTTTAGGAGCATTGGTGCTTGAGTGCTCCACTAGAAAGAGCATTTGTTTTGTAGTTCTTTACGAGCATTTGTTTTATAGTTCTTTACGGTTGCTAAACATAAAAATGTTTGGACTCTGGTATGAGATGCCTTAGTTTGATTACTAATACAAATTATGACATGCTGAAGGCTTGTGAGTTGTGAGGATCAACGTATAACTGTAAACTTCAATTTATATAATTAATAGAAGGCTTAGAGGATCATTTCGATTTATTATCCAGTAATGCATACTACTGCAGGAATAAATATTATCATATTTGCAGAAATATACCGTCCTTGGGAATTATCTAACCTAATTATTGATATATCGTAATGCAATGTCTTTTTCTCTCAATTCTTTGTTGTGTTATCATCACCAATTTATATGTGGCTACCGATCTTTCATCTGATTTAGTTGGCGAGGATGCCAGATATTCAACTGGGCGCCCACACTATTAGGTCACATGGAACTCATATGGCAAGGCTGCATATGCATGATTGGCTTATATTAATGCTTCTCGTGGTCATAGAAGTTGGTTTAAATGTAATTGAACCATTTCACCGATTTGTTGGAGAGGGGATGATGGAAGATCTCAAGTATCCGTTGCAGGACAACACGGTTCCCCTATGGGCTGTTCCGGTAACTTTAGTATTAACAGTCAGGATCTTCTGATACAGTGGATAATATGACTGATTTTGTCGTCTATCTTTTTTTCTGACAGATCATTGCAATATTACTGCCTCTAGCTGTCATTATCATATACTACTTCATTAGGAAGGATGTCTTTGACTTGCATCAAGCAGTTTTAGGTTTTCTTTTTTGCCATGCTATACTCTAGATACTTCAGCAGTTTATTACCTATTATATATAGCAATAAATTTGAATTTTGGCATGTGCAGGACTTCTGTTTGCTGTACTTGTTACTGCAGTTTTAACTGATTCTATCAAAGATGCTGTTGGTCGACCTCGTCCAGACTTCTTTTGGCGGTGCTTCCCTAATGGAAAAGGGGTGAGTCCTAGTCAGTTGGCTTTTAGTCAACTTTCATCTATCCTTTGTCAAGTGGTAAACGTTTTAGGTGCATTTGGTGAACAGGTATTTGATCCAACAACAAAAAATGTTATGTGTACTGGAGAGAAGAGTGTCATAAGAGAAGGACACAAAAGCTTCCCTAGCGGACATACTTCTTGTAAGTCAGGCAACAGTTTTCAATATCTTATTCTGTAGACTACACGATTTTTGTAAATAACATAGTTATGTCAAGTGTCGTCAGTCTAAAACATTTTTAAAATTAAAATCACCACCTTTACCAATAAACAGAAAGAAGTTGCAGGAAAACAAATGCCAGATTGTGCCTCAAATTTCTCGATTGTAAGTCATATTGGTGAACTACATGTAGTCATAGCAGAGCTAGATGAATTTATCAGTAGAACAGAAATTTAGGCCAAAAATACAATAATATAAAATTAATTTTCTGCACTCACTATCATCATTCGCTGTGTACCAGATGAGCTGTTTCTACTTGACTTCAATTTAAAATTAGCCTTTGCTAGCACTAGAATTCTACATTAGCATTTGGATTCTGATATCAATCGTGTGCTAGACTCAATATCAGAATAGCAGTTTATATATGGAAATAGCATTTGACAGTACAAATGAGACATGTAGTCCAGTTACTGAAGCCTGATCTGGAAAATTTAATCTAAATATTATTGTTGCAGTAGCTTTGGTTGTTATGAGTATACTTTGGAGACCATGCTTCTATATCTTCATGATTTCTTTTGAGACTTAAAATTTTAGTTTTAAGAAAATCTCAGCTTTATGAGCTATGTACTACTATTATGTAGGGTCCTTTGCTGGCCTTGGTTTTTTGGCCTGGTACTTATCAGGGAAGGTCAGAGTATTTGACCGTAGAGGCCATGTTGCAAAACTCTGCATAGTCTTCCTTCCCTTGCTTGTTGCAGCTCTAGTTGGAGTTTCGCGAGTTGATGACTACTGGCACCATTGGCAAGATGTATTTGCTGGAGGTGTTCTAGGTTGTTATATTATCCTATAACATTTAGAAATTACATGGGCTCAAGTTATTTTTTTATATCAATTATCTTTATAAATATTTCTGTTCTTTTTCTATGCAGGGTTGACAGTAGCTTCGTTTTGTTATTTGCAGTTCTTTCCACCACCTTATGACATTGACGGTACTTTCTTACTGCAATAGTTTGTTGTTTGATTACAGAATTGATTGTGAGTCTGTGATAAGAGTATCTTAAAATAAGTGTAATTTTCCTGCTACTAGAATTATTTTTCCACAGTTCGGTTCTCTCTCACAAGCTTCCCCAAACTAAGCACATGAAAATTTATGCTTAGTCCCAAACACATCAATTAAGGTCATCTTGGACCATTACGGATCCACAACACAGTCTTATTGTTCACACACTCTAGTTAGTTTGAAAGCTTATATCACATCAATCTAGTTGCTCCAAGTAGCTTGTATCCTGCCAGAGATCTTAGATATCAGTAAACTTAGCAGCAATGTATCATACACACACATGCTTAAGTTGCATTCTTGAAGGAGAATAGGATAATTATAAGGTAACATCCTGAAGTATGAAAGGGACATATACTATCATGCACTCAGCACTTCACATATGCAATGAACAAAGACAGACATAAATTTGAAAACGTCGGTTTCTTGAACAATAATTAAAACTTCAAAACTCATTTTAGTGATAACTAGGAGCTCTACATTTCTATGTTTACTTGCCATTGGGATAAATAATACTTTAACTAAGTGCTAAGGTAGTCACTATTTTAGCTAGCTCACATTTTTATGCATATGTAGTTGATCTGTGACTGTCACATTTATTACTGAACTTATAATAAGCTCTTCATATTGGAGGCATCGGTAAAGACTGCATCAAATCAAAACAAATTATTTGCACTGTATCTATGATTTCGAAACAAGTTGTATCTGAGACATGGAACATACATACATCACCGATGCCTTCCTCAGGCTGGGGACCTCATGTGTACTTCCAGACATTGGCAGACTCAGCATCCGGAAATGGCACCCAGTCCTCATCCAGCAACATCAATTGTCTTGGTGTACGTCCAGCAGAACTTGAAAATGTGTATATCCAATCTCACAATGGTGTGGTAAGTCCTATGCTAAATGGAGTTGAAAGTGGAAGAAGATATTAGTGTTTGTACTTGGCTTTTATTCTAGAGGAAACAGTCAGAGACAGATATCAGGATAACATGTATGACAATTAAAATACTAATTTTAACACTAAGCTTATGATTATCATCAAATTCATTGTTGATCTCTTTTTAACATGTAAATTTGAAATAAGAACCGGTAAATGCTATTTTATATGTTGCGTTAGACGCTAGAATTGGTTGGCAAGATAGTTCACCCTGCTTACAGAATCTCAGGCCACTTGATCCCATTAGCCGTCCTGTGATCCGCTTTGTCCTTTGTAATGTATAGAAATATAATGATTCAAATTTTAATTTTTGATAAATTAAGATAAAACATTCTGTAATTTTTCAGTTGTTTTTTTTTTGTTGCTTATAACCTCAATGTGGACACATATATCCTGACTGATTTGTGTCTAATTAATATTTAAGTACATGTATTTATGTAGTAACTAAAGCCTAGAGAGGGTTATAGTATATCAAACAAGTATTTAAATGCCTAGCTTTGTATTACTTTATATGCATGATGAATTGATGACAAATAACCACTGAGAACAGGTCACTGCAATGAATTCTGCAAAAAAAAAATGCATGATGTATTCTGCAATTTCGTTTTCAAGTTTCGGCCACCGAACAGTAAAACATTTTTTTTAGGCTTAATTATAATTTAAATCTTGAAGTATAATACTATATACACATAAACCCTTCAAGAAAAAAATCATACACATCAGCCCCTAATGTATCAAATGTATACATTATGACCCTTGCTCCGCCAAAAAATTCTGAATTATAAAATGTCACAATTTTAGGCACGATAATGTGGACAGAAAATTATTTTTTTCTTCCAAAGTTGTAAGTCCATTTTCCGCCAACATATCAACCCTTCTCCTAAATTACATAATATGTATCCGTCTAATTTATTTTCCAAAATTTCCCTTACCCGATACCTAACATTTAACGATTTAGAAGTGTTTGTTGGAATAAGGGTCAAAATATACAGTTTCGATACATAAGGTTTAATGTGTATGACTTAATTTTTCGAGGATTTATGTGTACAAAACATCATATTTCAGGGTTTAATGTATAATTAAGCCTTTTTTTTTATAATCATAGAGAATGAAATTGCAATGCTGTTAATTGTTATATAAACCCCCGTCTTTCACCCAATGACTTGACAAATCATCTTCTCACACTTGACAAATTGACAAGTCTTGCAAGCATGAAGAGGTACTGGAAGAGGAAACAGTACCAGCGACTAAACAGAAAACGAAAGCCTAGAATAGCAAGGCTTGGGAATCAAAGACAACAAGTTGCGAATGTAAGTGAAACTACAAAGATTATGTTAAAGTTCTTTTCAGCCGTTAAGTTTTTCTCCAAGTTTCGAAATGGTACTATTGCTAGTTTGTCTGATAAGAAGCTTTTGCAAGATAAAACTGATTTTTCAACAAAAAGACGAGCAGTGCCTATAGTTTCTGGGACCAACAATGAAGTTGTTGATGCAAGGTTGGTTTTGGAGATTTACAAGAGGTTGGTTTCAACCGGTGAAGTAGCTCGTTTATTAGTTTGATCACTTACTAATACTCATTACATACACTGTAGATCAAGAAAAAAACCTTATACTTCTTAATATGTTTTTTCTATGGTATATCAATAAGCACAATATTTTATAATTAACTAGTTTTGATAATCTTTCATTTTTTTTATAATAATAAATTCCCTGCATTTATAATATGCACCAGCACAAACCCTTCTTATTAACTATTCCATTAACTATTTCATGTTAGATAATCAACAACATCAAATCCTTCTCGATCCAATATATTTAATTATTTGCATACTCATTCACATGCCAACAGTAGAACCCTCAACTAGAGACATTAGGCTACAATGTTATTATATAATGTAGTAGTATCAAATCTTATCATGAGTAAAGTATATTGTGTGTAGCTCAACTATTACAAAAATGTAAATTGTGTGTTTGAATTATAAAAATTACAGATTGTGTGTCTGATTGTGTGTCTGAATTATTAATTTTTATGTAATATCATGGCTTTCGTTAGTTTTACGCTAACACTGTTAATTTCAATTAAATAATTACAATCTTATTTCCTTTACTTTCCTAAATTAAATTAAATTAAATGAATATATAAAATATGGCACTCAACTTATGCCTCCACCCAAGGAAGAATCCTGGTAGGGGCAACTGAGGCATAACCATAAGGGACGAATCCCCTGGCTCATCAAGGGAGAATCCCCAATTTCAGCAACTACATGCACCTGTGAATTCTCAATCCGTTGAGTATGAGTACTCGAAAATCGTGACCACTAACCCCCTTACGAGATGCCTCTATACCCCGAGGTTGGGGGAAGTGGACACTCTAATCAGAGTGAAGCTCAAGAGCGGACGCCCCAATACATACGTGGTTTGGCTCCTATTCCGGAGTCAAGAATTATCTGGACCCTATTCTGATAGAGACTCCAAATCATCGGATGACGAGGTTGCTCCAAGAAGGAGGCGTGTTGGTAAAGAGCCGATGCATAGTACCGACCAGTGGCCCAGGAGCACTCAAGGGACGAATCCCCAAGATGTACAGGAGAGGATCAGGGCTCATGAAACTGAGATCCAAAGGCTTGATGAAGCGCGACCTGAAGACGCACCTGACCCCAAGACCCCCACTTGCTCCGAGGTGGAGAGATCTTCCTCCAATCATAGACCCGGGTGATCCAATACCAAGAAGAGCTGTTGTTCCAAGGGCTGATCCAAGTGACCTTATGCCCCTAGGAGATCCTGATGATCCAAACCCACCATTCACTGACGAGATAATAAATTCCCGCATCTCAAGTAAGTTCAAGATGCCCACCATCAAAGCATATGATAGTACTAGCAACCCTGCTAATCATGTCAGGATGTTCCCTAACGCCCTGTTGCTATAGCCTGTGAACAACGCTATCAAGTGTCGGGCCTTTCCTCAAACCTATCGGGTATGGATCAAAGGTGGTACAACGGTTTGCCCCCAAATTCTATTGGATCTTTCATGGACATGAGGCAAGCTTTTATCAAGCAATTCATAAGTGGCAGAGTACACGAGAAGAGTTCGTCCTCTCTCATGGGCATAGTCCAATGAGCAAAGGAGTCCCTGAGAGAATATCTGATTCGATTTACGAAGGAGGCTTTGAAGGTCCCTGATCTTGATGATAAGGTAGCTATGATAGCCTTACAATAAGGGAGTAAAGACGATTCTTCAAGATGTCCCTGGCTAAGCGCCCTACCGAAAGTATGCTGCAGCACCAGGATAGGGCCAGAAAGTATATCAAGGTAGAGGGAAAGTATGAAGAAGATATCTGTGAGTAATGAACCCGTTGGAAATAAGAAGCGGAAGACGGATCAGGAATACGATGTCAAGGACAAGTATCCTCGAATTAGCAAAAGCTCCGACTTCTCCTCTTCTAAGAAGAATCAGCAATCAAGATTCACTTAATATGCAAGGTTGAACGCTCCAAGGAGCCAGATCCTTATTGAAATAGAGAAGGACAAAGAGTTCAAATGGCCGAAGCCACTAAGGTGGGACCCAAAAAAAGAGACAAGAGTCGATACTTCAGGTTCCACAAAGATGTTGGTCATGATACTGACGATTGTAGGTAACTTAAGGATGAGATTGAGTATTTGATCCGAAGGGGAAAATTCGGACGTTTCACCAAGGGTGAAGAGGTTGGAGGCCAAAAAAGAGACAATGACAGAAGCTATGATGAAATTCTGTGCAATAGACTTGAAAGAAATTGGAATGATCACTTAACACGGATTGAGTTTTCTTACGACAATAGATCATATGTCATTATCGAGATGTCGCCTTATGAGATCCTTGAGGGAAGACAATGTCGATCTCCCTTATCTTAGGATGAAGTTGTAGAGCACAAGATGCTCGGACCTGCAGTGGTCCAAAGGACCAAGGATATAATAGATCTAATAAAAGACGACTGGTAGTAGCCCAAGATGGACATAAAAAGTATGCTGATTTGACAATAAAAGGACAAGGAGTATGAAGTAGGGGACCTAGTGTTGTGAAAGATATCCCCTTGGAAAGCCTTGGAAAGGAATGATGAGGTTCGGAAAGAAAGAAAAGCTAAGTCCACGATTTGTTGGACCCTTGGAGATATTAGGACGTATTGGGAAGTTAGCATATGAGCTAGCCCTATCCCCGAACCTGTAGCAAGTTCATAACGTGTTTCACATATCAATGTTAAGGAAGTGTAATCCGGATGCCAGACAAATAAGGGCATATGAGCACATAGACATGCAACCAGGCGTAACCTATATGGAGCAACCAGGAAGGGTTATAATTGGAAAGGGATTAAGTGCTTAGGAGTAGGGTTATCAAACTAGACCAAGTTTGGTGGTAGAACCACCATGTGGGAAAAATTGACTTGGGAGTTAGAAAGTGCAATGCTAGAAAAGTATCCCCAACGGTTTTCTATCTGATTCCGGGACGGAATCCTTTTAAGGAGGGGAGACTGTAATAACCCCAATTTTTGGAATTTTTAAAAAACACGGATGAATAGTAACTTTTGCTGACAATGCTGATTAAGGAAAATTATCAGACCACGTTATATAGGAGTACTGTTATGGAAATTCTAAGATCGTATTAGTATTCCATAAATTAAATGAGTGTATGTAAAGGTCATTAGAATTCGGATCCGGACACTTTGATTTTTCCCGAAAATCCACCAGATACCGAAAGAATTGAGTATAAGGTAACATGATTAAAAGGATTTAAATTCAAGGGTTATAAGAGAGGATCATAAAAGGAATATAAAATATTGAGAAAGGTTTAGGGGAACCCAAGTAATAAGATCCCGAATATGATCCCTCAAACGATCAACGAGAATGAATAATAAACGAGTCGTAAAGCAATTAAATGACTAAGGATCAAGCTTGGGCAAGTAGCTAGGGGATTAGCAAGGATAATACAAGTATTAAAGCACCTAATTAACAAGGATTAAGCTTAATGAAAAGCTTCCACCATAAGAAGAGGACAAGTGGCAAGAGTGATGCAAGTGGTGACATAGGCTTGCTTACATCACTTTCCACTAACTAACCAAGAGTTAGCCAAACAAATATCCACCTACCATTCCATTTACACCACAAAATAAGTCAACACAAGCAAGCTTTTTTTCTCCCCCATTTTCATTGCTCTCGGCCAAAACAGAACCAGCACATTAAAACTGTTGTATCTCCTTCATTTCTCACTCAAATGTTGTATTCTATAGCTCGTTGGAAAGGTATTGAGATGGTCTACAACTCTTGTTCACAAGTCTCATCCAAATAAGCATGGTAAGACCCTCATTTTTACAGTTCTTTAAATCGGACTTTTAGAAACTTCAAAACCTAACTTTGTGTTCTTGATTTCTTTGGAAAGATCAAGCTTGTAGGAGGCTCCATAAGGCTTCCTAGTAACTTTCCACCCTCCAAGAAAGGTATAAATCTTCACACCCTTTAGTAATAAGTTTGAATGTTGAAGTTTGGAGATGGTTTGGATGGATGAGTAGTAATTTGAATGATAAGCATGATTCGAGCTTAATTGTTAAGTAGTTTAGTTGAATTTGGAGATGTTATAATATATGATTGGATTGAGATCCTTGAGCTTATTATGACTGAAATCAGTAGCATTGATGTGTATCTTGAGTTGTTGTTGATTGGTAGTTGGATTGATATGATTTAGAATGGTAAAAAATTTGGAAATCGCGTAAACATAGCCGTCGTAATGTCCAATTTACTTTAGACTGCTTTTGTTCATAACATTAGGACCCGAGAACTCCCTGCTAGGTTTTGACCATTGCCATGCTTAGATAGTTCATGTTACGAGCTTCATTTTGATATGTGGTTCGTTTGATTCCGATATATGGTTTAGGAGAAACGGCCGTTTTAAGTAACGACGTTTCGCGAATGAAACATTACCCCTCGCCTTACTTTGAAACATAGGTTAAAGACCTTAAATGACTAATTGGAGTATGAAACATTTTTGTAAAGTGTAATAGGCAGTTGGTAAGACACTCGCGAAGAAATCGCCTTAAAACTCGTAATGGTTAATTTATTAAAAATGGTGGAGCCGAGGGTACTCGAGCGACTTAAGAGAATCAGTAAGCGCAAAGCGAGCGTTAGAGTCTAATTTGGTTAAAGTATAGATTTACAAGTGACTTCGGTTTAATTCCAACTTATATGTTGTTTATAAGTTACCAGACTCGTCCCGAGCCATTTGTAAACCCCAGTCGCTCAGGCAAGTTTTCTACCCGTTATACTGTTGTTGTGATGTATATGTGTATATGCATGATCTTGTGATAAATGCATATTTGTTATTAGCAAATTCTTGCGATATATTGTAGCATGTGATATGGTATATATGCATGCCTGTTTCGTATTCTTGATTTATATATCTGTTGGTTCAAATGCTTATTCGTTGCATAATACCTATGCTAGAGATAAGCGGTATTTACGTATACCCTTAGTATAGGGGATCAAAATGTGAACTTTTTCTAAAACCGGGAGGCGAGACTCCCGAGTATAATATATATTTATATATATGTATATATTGATATAGTTTTTAAACTTTATTTTATTTAATGAATATTATTATGAATATTCATTCGAGGGCTTATGACTCCTTTATTTTATTTAAATGAATATTATTTTGAATATTCATTCGAGGGCTTATGACTTCTTTATTTTATTAAATGAATATTATTTTGAATATTCATTCGAGGGCTTATGACTTCTTTATTTTATTAAATGAATATTATTTTGAATATTCATTTGAGGACTTATGACTCCTTTTATTTTATTATTTGAATATTATTTGAATATTCATTCGAGTGCTTATGACTCTTTTATATTATTTATTGAATATTATTTGAATATTCATTCGAGGGCTTATGACTCAGTTTATATTATTTAATGAATATATTATTTGAATATTCATTTGAGGACCTATGACTCCGATTATTTGCTGAGATATATTCTTTATTTTATTAAAGAATAAGGTGTCGATAATCAAACTTATCTTTGATTATTCAAATAAAGATAGTACTTTCATATAAGTATATCTTTGGTTATTTAATACTCGTTTCAAGTATAAGTTTTAATACTTCTACTTCAATTATTTTTATAAAGATTATTCTTTATGGGAATATTATTTAAATAATAATATTCAGACATTTTCTAAATATTCTGGGGACTGATTTACTTCATTAAATCAGCTTTACTCCAAATACTCTTTAAAGTGTTTTCGAGTCTTCAAAATGATTTTTAAAAGTTAGAGCGGATCCCAAAACTCATTTTTATATTTAAGATCTTCCTTTTTAAGGGGATTTAAATACTCGCTCAAAACCTGAGGGATCCGGCTCTGTGGTGTATTTTATATTCGCAACACGGTTGCAGTTTTGGTAAATGAATTGATTACTTACCCAACGTTCGGGAAGTAAGTCCATCTATTGAGTCGGCATAAATAACATGGGCTCAGTGGGCGTCCATGATAGTGTAAGTGGCTCAGTGGGAGTCCATCAAATGCATAAGTGGCTGAGTGGCAGTCCAGCATAAGGTCCTATTGAGACTAGGGTGATGACCAGTGGGGAATTCGTCCATCTACTAGTAGAAAAGGTTACTTATTGGTATCTTTGCCTGATCAGCAAGATATCAGGTTTATGCCAAGGTTTTCTCCTTTCCAAATTCATTGGATATTACAACTCTGTTTATAATTTTCATAACAGAGGTTTTCAAGGAGTGTATGAAATGTATATATAGGTGTATATATATATCGGGATTTAATGAAGTATCTCGTAACTTCATTATTTATAATGATATTCAAAGATTGAATCTATTCAAATCTTGTCTTGTAGTCTCATCTATGTGATGAACTTTTGAACTGATTATAACTTGAACGGTGGTAGTTCAAGTAATATTTGGAAAAGATATAAGTATATTGGGGTATCTTGTAACTTCATATTTTCAACTTATATCTAGTTAATGATTATCTTATGCATATCAAAGATTTTCAGAAAAACGTTGAGACAAGGGTAGATATATGAGATCACCTTGCAACGATATTTTTATACAATTATAAACTGGAACTCTATGTATATTATGCATGGAAGAGGACTTCCAAGATTTTGAAAAGTATATATGTATATATACTGAATATTTTGCGACTTCATCGCATTAAGATATCAAACTTGGTTCATTTCTTTTGACCAAGACTTTCATGAGTACTATGAGAAGGCTCATATATTGTTAATCATTATACATATTATTTTGGTGGGCTTGCTGCTCACCCTTGCTTTCTTCTTTCATCACACAACAACAGATAGAAAAGATGAACAGGACCAAGCTCCCGATTCGCAAGCGGTTAGAAAATGTTCCGCAGTCTTCTGAAAGCGTTGATGCCGCCGTAGCTGAGGTAGGAGCTACCAATAGGCTAGGTTTTCAACTATTGATGAAGCAGACTTATGTATAATATGAATTGTAATAATGGCAAGGAATATGTAAATTTATTCAGAACCTTTTTAAGGTGTAACGGTTTATAATTGTGGAATATAAGGACTTGTGTTATTTTTTGAGTGTTCATCTCTGAGACTATAACTTGTGGTGTGTGTGTTTATTGTGGGGTCACAGTACAGAGTAGTTGATTATTTATTAAGATTGGGTGTTATTAAGGGAAATGGAACTCGTGACAACCCGAATCCCCGACCCCGGATTTGGGGGTGTTACAGAAGTGGTATCAGAGCTAAGCGTTATAAACCTCAGAGATGATGTGACGTTAAGATAATAAGTTCACTAAGATAATAAGAACTCTTGCCAAGTTCCTAGTCGGGCTACCTAACGTAGTACTGACAGTTAAAACCCTTATGGGAACCCTTATAAATATCGTGATAGAAGCGTAGTTCGTTATCTTATATGGTAGCGGGACTCCGAACCCTGAGGTTGAGGAGCAACAACGCGATGATGTTTTATTACTTATTGGAGATCAGATTATGGATCCGATAGAGCGTCCTAACGCGGGATCAGATGATGTTCATGTTGAGGATATTGTCCTAGAAGGGATAGTTGCTGAGGAGGATCCCATGGAGGATCCTGACAAGAATGAATAAAGGACCACTAATGAATTGATGACCATGGTTAGGTCGACTACCAGAGGTAGAATTGGTCGGTCACTATCGGAGGTTAGTTCGAGTTTGTAAAGATAGTAGCCCCCTTTAACGCGGCTTACTCGTAAGACTGAGAAGTTTGAATGGACAGAGAAATACGAGAACAACTTTCAAGAACTGAGGCAAAAATTGGTGACGACCCCTATGATGGCGTTGCCGGATGGAAAAGGAGATTTTGTGATGTGTAGTGACGCTTCGCATAAGGAATTAGGGTGCTTCTTATACAGCACAACAAGGTAATCACGTACGCATCAAGACAATTAAGGGAATATAAAATTCGATATCCCCACCCATGAGCTTGGGCTCGTGGCAATAGTTTTGCCCTAAATATTGGAGGCACTACTTGTATGGAGAGAAGTACGAGATTTACACAAGCCATAAGTGCTCTAGTGCATTTTCACGCAGAAAGAGCTCAATATGCGCCAAATGAGGTGGTTAGAGATAATCAAGGATTACGATTATGAGATTCTTTATCATTCGGGGAAAGCCAATGTGGTGGCTGATGCCCTCAGTAAAAAGGAGAGACTCAAGATGATAATGTCTTTGAGAGAGTTTATAAGAGATTTTGAGAAAATGGAAATAGAAGTGAAGGTAACCGGAGCCGGTACCGAAAAGCTGTTTGAGATTGCAAGACAGACCGAATTATTGGAAAAGAACATATTGTGCCAGAAAAAATGGTGAATGAAGGCAGAGAGCCAAAAAATAGATATGAGATTAATACCGAGAAAGAAGATAAGGGAATAATGAGGTATTCCTATAGAATTTGGGTTCCAAATGTTTAAGAGCTTAAAGATGAGATCCTAGATGAAAGTCATAGTTCAAGGAATAAGATTTAGGGCAAACCCTGAATGTGATAGTCAGGGAGGATGCCATCAAGATAGAAGGAACCCATAACATAATGAAGTGGAAAATGAGGATTTTAACGTATAAGATAACCCCAAGTATGGGAGAAGGATGAAACATTTCATACTGAGAAAATAGAAGTCGAGCAAGATAAGGAGACCCGAGACGGTACTCCTATATGGAAATTCATGGACCTGTCTAAACAGAACTTATACTTTTATTCCCAACCACCACCTTAAGGAAACAATGCGGTAGGAAATCCTTTCATGACCTTTAAGTCGCTAAGCTCTCAGAGTTCCAAGGAACAGTTTGACCCAGTCGAGGCAAGAGCCTGACTAAAGGAAATATAGGAATTATTTGAGATTCTAAATGATTGACGAAGCACAAAAAACTGTTTTTGTCACTTATCCCCGTAAGAGAGAGGCCACCCGTTGGTGACAGGCCAAGAAAGGCACAGAGCCAGAGGTTATAATAAACTGATTAAAGTTCAGACAATTGTTTTCGGGAAAGTACTTCCCAAGGTTATGGAGGTAGTGTAAAAGCTTTAGAGCAGAACAAAAGCGGACGAGTATGATGAATTATGAATCTAAGTTGTAAAAGTTGTCAAGATTCATTCTGAGGACACGAATCCAGAATGACGGGATGTTTGAAATCAATGCTTATGTTGTGTTGGTTCATGTAATGGTTGTAATGGAAACGAAAATAAAAGACTGAAAAGGGAAGGAGTATAAAGGGATATAAAGGAAATAGAGTTGAGAAGTGATAAGGGAGTTAGGTATGGGAAACCCTTGCAATAAATATAGAGAAGTGTGTCATCATCAGCGCGATGGTGACTGATCATGAGATAAATTGAAGGTTTGAAGGCGTAAGCGATACGTATAGTTAATTCCCTTGAAGCTGACAGTATTCGATGAAACTTTGAGATAGATCGATTGATTAATAAGGAAACGCGGATGGACGGAGGAGTCAAGAAAGTAAGAAATTAGGAAAATTGGATGAAGGAAGTGACCTTCAAGAATATGAAGTGTAAGACCGGTGGCTTGATACCCAAAAAGGGAGACGCCAGGTATGAAAGATATCCCAACATTGAGATGACTGTTGAGATAAACAACAAAAGTAAATAAGGAATTATTAAGAAGAAGTTCACGTTGAACAGGACCAATATCTTCCAGAACATCCTTGTTATCGTTACCCAATTTAGGCAATAAAAGCGGATAACCGTTGTTATCTTTTGGAGGCCATATTGATTGACCTCATTTTGAATACAGATGTTATTGTGAAATTCAGCATATACTATCGAGGTGGGAATGGTTAAATAAGACACCCTTATCAGGGATATATGACTTGATTATCCATGGAAGGATGCATGTACCTTTTAAAGGTGGAATTAAGGATAGAACATCGGTAACTTAAAATAAATCCTAGGGGAATGCATAAAGGTTGGCATTTCACCCTTAATAGGGATAGTATGAGTTTTGACAGTATGAATTGGAAAGGATTAAGGTAATAACAACCTTTAAGAATCAGTGGAGAAATTCTTCAGAAGTATATAGACAATGATTCTGGTATTAATAAATGGTATCTTGATATGCCATGTATCTAGGGAATACAGGAGGAACGATTCAAGGATAACCTTAGAGGTTTTACAAGGAGAAAGGTAATATTCAAAATTCTCAAGAATAGAAATGTTGATAAAGGAAATATGACGTAATTATAATGATGCCAAGTGGGGCACGTGTTAAACCACGAGAAAGTATGGATCGAACCAGTAAAGGTCGAAATTGTTCAGGGCAATTAGGGCCTAGGATAAAAGATGTTCTAAGTATGATTGAGAGTCCGTCGTGACAGTGATTAACCTCTAAAGACTGAGGCAATAACTTATGGAAAAATGGTGATATTTTTTTTTACTCATTAGATTTTAAGGAAAACATCTTCACAAAATCAGTGATTGAAATAAGGTAGAAAATTTATTTGGAGGTGGTTAAAATGACATTGACTGTAAGGAAATTTTACTATCAGGAAAGGCCAAAGAGGTGGCCGACACTTTAAAGGTAAGAGGATAATTATAGGCGCTTGTGCCAAAGGAATACAGTGATGATGGTTAAAGCTGTGAAGGTTGTATTATGGTTTGGAAGATTGACATTCCTTCTGATGACTGTGCAATACTCAACCGTAATAGTAGTTGGGTAAAGGTTTAATTCGTGTAATCGCCATTAGCGGGCTATCTATCTTAGAAGGTCCTATTTTGAGAATAAGCCAGGACCATATTTCAAAAAGGACCAAACAAACCTTTGAGTTAAGTCTTCTATTGAAGGCATATGATTAAGAATGGTATTAACCTGCTATCGGTGCTTTGATTGAAACTCTTCTGCAATTTTATATGCTTCATGTCATGTATGTATGTCAGGATCAGGAGTGTTCTTCATGAATTATGAATGGTGATTATGTTAACTCCTTA
The DNA here is from genome assembly GCF_009905375.1 of Apium graveolens. NCBI lineage: Eukaryota > Viridiplantae > Streptophyta > Magnoliopsida > Apiales > Apiaceae > Apium > Apium graveolens. Next base: position 229,089,101 of record NC_133651.1, on the reverse strand, counting down.
GAAGAATTCTATACTACATGTATGGACTCCGTATGGTTAGATATTAAGATTTCATGGAAAGTGAATGACGACAGTAGGCCAGTGGTGGATCATAGTAATGCAACAATGATTCTGCGAGTAATGAGCTGATTACAACTGTGAGAGTTGTATTGGAATGGATGTTGAGATTGAGTACCACTAATCTTGTCATGTTGACGTATAAGTTATCTTTGATAGAAAAACTTGGTCGATTATTTACCTATTGAATATTTATTCCTTCTTAGGAATAGAGAGTCGTATTACTATACGAAGAAGATTGCGGTGCAAGCATAGAATTCTAGTAATGATGATGTCTAGAATGAGATCCCAGATTCGATTTTTGATGTCGAGGGAGTTTCAAAGGTGATTGTGTATAAGCTCGAGGAAGAGCATGGGTCCATAGAATGATGGACGGAATAGCAAAAATATTTAGGCATGTGAAATACGATGCTATAATACTTGATGTTGATATAAATACATATATGTTTTGTTCTCCTATGAGAAACCTCTATAGTTCAGAGGTAGATTCCAAGCCAGATATTTTATGGCAATAAATTTTTTTTTTACGAATATACAATTCTCTTCAGTTCGTTCTTTTCTCTTCTTTTCATTTCATATAAACTGAAAAGAATAACCCTTCCAGAAGGGGAGGTATTTCCGAATTACTATCTATCTGTGTGATAGAAGCTGAGTAGGATACCATCTATTGTTTAATTGCTTGTCAAGTACTAAAGGCTGGCCACCTTCTGTACTAACTATGCAATAGAACAAGTGTTCATGATCATAGTGATCTCTCAATAAATTCTTTTACTTTTATACGAAGGACCAAACTTTCAAAGATGGAGGCAGCTAGAGATGAAGTGGTACCAAGTAAGATGGTATTCCGATTCTAACGCGTCCGTGATACTAAGGTTGACGCGATTATTAAGAGGTTATAAAACTCTAGCGAGTAAAGGTATATCTAGAATAGTATCATGTATGAAAGATAGTAATGATTACGAACTGGAAAAGAATGGGTATTGAGAAGCAAAATCTATAGTGCTAGAAGCTATGATGAAATTCTGTGCAATAGACTTGAAAGAAATTGGAATAATCACTTAACACGGATTGAGTTTTCTTACGACAATAGATCATATGTCATTATCGAGATGTCGCCTTATGAGATCCTTGAGGGAAGACAATGTCGATCTCCCTTATGTTAGGATGAAGTTGTAGAGCACAAGATGCTCGGACCTGCAGTGGTCCAAAGGACCAAGGATATAATAGATCTAATCAGAAGACGACTGGTAGTAGCCCAAGATGGACATAAAAAGTATGCTGATTTGACAATGAAAGGACAAGGAGTATGAAGTAGGGGACCTAGTGTTGTGAAAGATATCCCCTTGGAAAGCCTTGGAAAGGATTGATGAAGTTCGGAAAGAAAGAAAAGATAAGTCCACGATTTGTTGGACCCTTGGAGATATTAGGACGTATTGGGAAGTTAGCATATGATCTAGCCCTATCCCCGAACCTGTAGCAAGTTCATAACGTGTTTCACATATCAATGTTAAGGAAGTGTAATCCGGATGCCAGACAAATAAGGGCATATGAGCACATAGACATGCAACCAGGCGTAACCTATATGGAGCAACCAGGAAGGGTTATAATTGGAAAGGGATTAAGTGCTTAGGAGTAGGGTTATCAAACTAGACCAAGTTTGGTGGTAGAACCACCATGTGGGAAAAATTGACTTGGGAGTTAGAAAGTGCAATGCTAGAAAAGTATCCCCAACGGTTTTCTATCTGATTCCGGACGGAATCCTTTTAAGGAGGGGAGACTGTAATAACCCCAAATTTTGGAATTTTTAAAAAACACGGATGAATAGTAACTTTTGCTGACAATGCTGATTAAGGAAAATTATCAGACCACGTTATATAGGAGTACTGTTATGGAAATTCTAAGATCGTATTAGTATTCCATAAATTAAATGAGTGTATGTAAAGGTCATTAGAATTCGGATTCGGACACTTTGATTTTTCCCAAAAATCCACCAGATACCGAAAGAATTGAGTATAAGGTAATATGATTAAAATGATTTAAATTCAAGGGTTATAAGAGAGGATCATAAAAGGAATATAAAATATTGAAAAAAGTTTAGGGGAACCCAAGTAATAAGATCCCGGATATGATCCCTCAAACGATCAACGAGAATGAATAATAAACGAGTCGTAAAGCAATTAAACGACTAAGGATCAAGCTTGGGCAAGTAGCTAGGGGATTAGCAAGGATAATACAAGTATTAAAGCACCTAATTAAAAAGGATTAAGCTTAATGAAAAGCTTCCACCATAAGAAGAGGACAAGTGGCAAGAGTGATGCAAGTGGTGACATAGGCTTGTTTACATCACTTTCCACTAACTAACCAAGAGTTAGCCAAACAAATATCCACCTACCATTCCATTTACACCACAAAATAAGTCAACACAAGCAAGCTTTTTTTCTCCCCCATTTTCATTGCTCTCGGCCAAAACAGAACCAGCACATTAAAACTGCTATATCTCCTTCATTTCTCACTCAAATGTTGTATTCTATAGCTCGTTGGAAAGGTATTGAGATGGCCTACAACTCTTGTTCACAAGTCTCATCCAAATAAGCATGGTAAGACCCTCATTTTTACAGTTCTTTAAATCGGACTTTTAGAAACTTCAAAGCCTAATTTTGTGTTCTTGATTTCTTTGGAAAGATCAAGCTTGTAGGAGGCTCCATAAGGCTTCCTAGTAACTTTCCACCCTCCAAGAAAGGTATAAATCTTCACACCCTTTAGTAATAAGTTTGAATGTTGAAGTTTGGAGATGGTTTGGATGGATGAGTAGTAATTTGAATGATAAGCATGATTCGAGCTTAATTGTTAAGTAGTTTAGTTGAATTTGGAGATGTTATAATATATGATTGAATTGAGATCCTTGAGCTTATTATGACTGAAATCAGTAGCATTGATGTGTATCTTGAGTTGTTGTTGATTGGTAGTTGGATTGATATGATTTAGAATGGTAAAAAATTTGGAAATCGCGTAAACATAGCCGTCGTAATGTCCGATTTACTTTAGACTGCTTTTGTTCATAACATTAGGACCTGAGAACTCCATTCTAGGTTTTTACCATTGCCATTCTTAGATAGTTCATGTTACGAGCTTCGTTTTGATATGTGGTTCGTTTGATTCCGATGTATGGTTTAGGAGAAACGGCCGTTTTAAGTAACGACGTTTCGCGAACGAAACATTACCCCTCGCCTTACTTTGAAACATAGGTTAAAGACCTTAAATGACTAATTAGAGTATGAAACATTTTTGTAAAGTGTAATAGGCAGTTGGTAAGACACTCGCGAAGGAATCTCCTTAAAACTCGTAATGGTTAATTTATTAAAAATGGTGGAGCTGAGGGTACTCGAGCGACTTAAGAGAATCAGTAAGCGCAAAGCGAGCGTTAGAGTCTAATTTGGTTAAAGTATAGATTTACAAGAGACTTCGGTTTAATTCCAACTTATATGTTGTTTATAGGTTACCAGACTCGTCCCGAGCCATTTGTAACCCCCAGTCGCTCAGACAAGTTTTCTACCCGTTATACTGTTGTTGTGATGTATATGTGTAAATGCATGATCTTGTGATAAATACATATTTGTTATTAGCAAATTCTTGCGATATATTGTAGCATGTGATATGGTATATATGCATGCCTGTTTCGTATTCTTGATTTATATATCTGTTGGTTCAAATGCTTATTCGTTGCATAATACCTATGCTAGAGATAAGCGGTATTTGCGTATACCCTTAGTATAGGGGATCAAAATGTGAACTTTTTCTAAAACCGGGAGGCGAGACTCCCGAGTATAATATATATTTATATATATATATATATTGATATAGTTTTTAAAACTATTAATCGAATAAGGTTTATTCGATAACTTTATTTTATTTAATGAATATTATTACGAATATTCATTCGAGGGCTTATGACTCCTTTATTTTATTTAAATGAATATTATTTTGAATATTTATTCGAGGGCTTATGTCTTCTTTATTTTATTAAATGAATATTATTTTGAATATTCATTCGAGGGCTTATGACTTCTTTATTTTATTAAATAAATATTATTTTGAATATTCATTTGAGGACTTATGACTCCTTTTATTTTATTATTTGAATATTATTTGAATATTCATTCGAGTGCTTATGACTCTTTTATATTATTTATTGAATATTATTTGAATATTCATTCGAGGGCTTATGACTCAGTTTATATTATTTAATGAATATATTATTTGAATATTCATTTGAGGATCTATGACTCCGATTATTTGCTGAGATATATTCTTTATTTTATTAAAGAATAAGGTGTCGATAATCAAACTTATCTTTGATTATTCAAATAAAGATAGTACTTTCATATAAGTATATCTTTGGTTATTTAATACTCATTTCAAGTATAAGTTTTAATACTTCTACTTCAATTATTTTTATAAAGATTATTCTTTATGGGAATATTATTTAAATAATAATATTCAGACATTTTCTAAATATTCTGGGGACTGATTTACTTCATTAAATCAGCTTTACTCCAAACACTCTTTAAAGTGTTTTCGAGTCTTCAAAATGATTTTTAAAAGTTAGAGCGGATCCCAAAACTCATTTTTATATTTAAGATCTTCCTTTTTAAGGGGATTTAAATACTCGCTCAAAACCTGAGGGATCCGGCTCTGTGGTGTATTTTATATTCGCAACACGGTTGCAGTTTTGGTAAATGAATTGATTATTTACCCAACGTTCGGGAAGTAAGTCCATCTATTGAGTCGGCATAAACAACATGGGCTCAGTGGGCGTCCATGATAGTGTAAGTGGCTCAGTGGGAGTCCATCAAATGCATAAGTGGCTGAGTGGCAGTCCAGCATAAGGTCCTATTGAGACCAGGGTGATGATCAGTGGGGAATTCGTCCATCTACTAGTAGAAAAGGTTACTTATTGGTATCTTTGCCTGATCAGCAAGATATCAGGTTTATGCCAAGGTTTTCTCCTTTCCAAATTCATTGGATATTACAACTCTGTTTATAATTTTCATAACAGAGGTTTTCAAGGAGTGTATGAAATGTATATATATAGGTGTATATATATATCGGGATTTAATGAAGTATCTCGTAACTTCATTATTTATAATGATATTCAAAGATTGAATCTATTCAAATCTTGTCTTGTAGTCTCATTTATGTGATGAACTTTTGAACTGATTATAACTTGAACGGTGGTAGTTCAAGTAATATTTGGAAAAGATATAAGTATATTGGGGTATCTTGTAACTTCATATTTTCAACTTATATCTAGTTAATGATTATCTTATGCATATCAAAGATTTTCAGAAAAACATTGAGACAAGGGTAGATATATGAGATCACCTTGCAACGATATTTTTATATAATTATAAACTGGAACTCTATGTATATTATGCATGGAAGAGGACTTCCAAGATTTTGAAAAGTATATATGTATATATACTGAATATTTTGCGACTTCATCGCATTAAGATATCAAACTTGGTTCATTTCTTTTGACCAAGACTTTCATGAGTACTATGAGAAGGCTCATATATTGTTAATCATTATACATATTATTTTGGTGGGCTTGCTGCTCACCCTTGCTTTCTTCTTTCATCACACAACAACAGATAGAAAAGATGAACATGACCAAGCTCCCGATTCGCAAGCGATTAGAAAACGTTCCGCAGTCTTCTGAAAGCGTTGATGCCACCGTAGCTGAGGTAGGAGCTACCAATAGGCTAGGTTTTCAACTATTGATGAACCAGACTTATGTATAATATGAATTCTAATAATGGCAAGGAATATGTAAATTTATTCAGAACCTTTTTAAGGTGTAACGGTTTATAATTGTGGAATATAAGGACTTGTGTTATTTTTTGAGTGTTCATCTCTGAGACTATAACTTGTGGTGTGTGTGTTTATTGTGGGGTCACAGTACAGAGTAGTTGATTATTTATTAAGATTGGGTGTTATTAAGGGAAATGGAACTCGTGACAACCCGGATCCCCGACCCCGGATTTGGGGGTGTTACAATGGTGATGACATATTAGTCAAAAGCCTAACCAAAGACGATCATATTAGCCACCTCAGAGAGGCATTTGAGGTGCTGAGGCACCACAAGATAATGTTGAACCCCACCAAGTGTGCTTTTGGTGTTGGGTCTGAAATTTTTTTGGGTTACATGGTCTATCAGAGGGGAATAGAGGCCAACCCCGATAAGATCAAGGCAATCCTGGACATGGAGCCACCACACTCCATTAAGGACGTTCAGAAGTTGACAGAAAGAATTGCAGCTCTAAGGAGGTTCATCTCCAAATCTGGAGACAAATACCTGCCCTTTTTCAAACCCTTAAAAAGGTGAAGAATTTTGAATGGACTGAGTGCTAAGAGGCCTTTGAACAACTAAAGAAGTACATGACTGAAGCCCCGTTGTTGGCCAAACCAAGTCCGAAGGACACCCTTTATCTGTACTTGGCGGTATCTGAACAAGCCGTGAGTGCAGTCCCCGTGAAGGAAGAACAGAAACTCCAAAAGCCTGTATACTATGTAAGCAAGGTGCTCCATGAAGCAGAGTTGAATTACTCCACCACAGAGAAGTTCACGCTTGCTCTCATTACAGCCTCGAGGAAGCTGAGACCATACTTCCAGGCTCACAAGATCGAAGTCCTGATGGAGCAACCGTTGAGAAACATTCTTCATAGCCTGAAGGCCAGTGGAAGGCTCATTAAGCGGGAAATTAAGTTAGGAGAATTTGACATCAAGTACAAGCCTCGAACGGCCATCAAGGCTCATGCCTTAGCAGACTTCGTGGTCGAATGCACCATTAACGAATAAGAAGTTGGGGTCAAGAAATAGTAACCCCAGAAGGAGAAGAGAAAGGGAAGGATAAAGAAATGACCATGATAGAGTATTGGGTTCTCCATTTTGACGGAGCATCCAAAACAAAATTTAGTGGTGCAGGCCTAGTCATGCAAAGCCCCGATGGGTTTATGATTGAGTATGCTTTAAAGTTGGACTTCCCAACTACGAACAACGGAGCAGAATATGAAGCACTAATAGCTAGCTTAGGCTTGGCTCGAGCCGTGAGGGCCAAAAACTTGAAGGTCTGTGGAGACTCAAGACTTATGGTTGCTCAAGTTAATGGAGAGTTTGAGGCTAAAGATGATACTATGGCCAAGTACTTGAGAGTCGTAAAGGGAATACTGACTCAATTTGATGAATGGTACGCAAAACATGTTCCGAGAGATGATAACACTACAGTGGATGCCTTATCCCAGTTCGCCTTGTCTGAAATTGAGAACTATCCGAGAAGTATCTACTTCCAGGTCATGAAGATCCCTACTATTCATGTCATAAATTTGATAGCACCGCTTGGTATGACGAGCTGTTGGATAGACCCGATCAAGACCCACTTAGAGACTGGGTGGCTCCCCAATGATGCCCAGGAGGCACGCAAGCTGTCGGTTAGAGCATTGAGATATTGATTGAATGCCTTCTCTATAAAAGGTCCTTTGTTATTCCATACCTGAAGTGCTTAAGACCTGTTGAAGCAGAGGATGCACTTAAAGAAGCCCATGAAGGGATTTTTGGAAAACACTTGGGGGCAGGGCCCTCGCTCACAAGATAACTCAGTTGGGATTTTACTGGACAACTATGCTAGCCGATGCAAAAGCTTTTGTGAAGAAATGTGACAGGTGCCAGAGGCACGCTCTAATAGTACGACAACCCCCCGAGAGGCTTACATCTATCAACACACCCATCCCTTTTGCAATGTGGGGAATGGATATACTTGGACCATTTTTTATAGCATCGGGAAAGAGGAAGTTCATTGTGGTAGCCATAGACTACTTCACGAAGTGGATTAAGGCTAAGGCACTAGCCAAGATGACCACCAATCAAATTACCCAATTCTTCTTGGAGAATGTGATATGCCGATTTGGGATCTCATGCATCCTTGTCACGGATAATGGGCGATAATTTGATAATACAGAATTCAGAGAGTACTGATATGATAATAACATAGAGATTCGCTTCACCTCGGTTGCTCACCCACCAACAAACGGGCAGGCAGAAGTTGTTAACAAAATAATCCTTGATGGACTTAGGAAAAAGGTGGAACGCTAAAGAAAGATGAGTTGCTGTATGTATTATGGGCATATTGTACCACCTGCAAAGTGACTGCTGAAGCTACCCCATTTATGTTGGCTTATGGAGCCTAGGTCGTGGTGCCCCTCGAGATCACTCATGGATCCCCTAGGATCGAAGCTTACGAGCCAGAGTCCAACGAAGAAGGCATCAGGCTCGCTCTCAATCTCATTGACGAGGTTCGAGATGAGGCCAACGCCCGCAATGCAGAGCATCAATGAAGAGCCTCCCTCTATTATAATAGAAGGGTTAAAGAAAAGTTCTTTTAGCAAGGAGATTTGGTTCTAAGGAAGATTGAAGCATCGGGAGTCGGGAAGAGATGAAAGCTAGCCCCTAACCGGGAAGGACCTTATAAGGTCAGAAAGATATTAGGATGAGGATCCTACAAATTGGAGACCCTGAGTGGTGATGAAGTGCCCCGCACTTGGCACGCTTCAAACCTGAAGGTTTATTATGTTTAGGAAATTTGTGATGTGTTCCTAGTACTTAGTATTAAATTTAGAAATAAGGTCGATGAAACCATCTTATTTAAGGGTTGAACCCAATTCTCAGAGATATTATCTATGCAAGTTTATTTCTATCATATTGTCTACCGATTTATTTAAGTACGAGCATATAAAGAATGCAAGTCCCGAAGGACCATATGCCGAAAATAAAAGACAAGTATGAAATGAAATCAAACAAAATGCATAAATAAAGATCCTGAAGGATAACAAGTTAAGTCCCGAAGGACCAATAGGTTACAAACCAAGATAGTTTGAATAAACAAGTTCTAAAAACAAAGCCACATGTGGCAATCAAAGGTATGCACGACCATATCAGTCACTCATCAGAAGAACCCTCCTCTTCCTCACCATTCCCCGCTCCCAGGCCATTTTTCTCCTCCCCCTTATCTTTCTCGTCTGAACTAGCCTCGGAGGACGAGTTGCTGCTCCTTGCAACAGGCTCCCTGATCTTCCCATAAAGGGCTGCTGGGGAATTACCTTTAGAATCAGAACCCCCATGAATGGAACTAGACTGAGATCACATATTGGGGGTCTCGGGCACAGACCCGGAGGCCTTCCCGGAAGGGTCCATAACAGGTAGTGACCAAGGGTAAGACAGGAGACTCGGGTCCTCGATGTCTGGATACATGCCATAAGTATCATTCACTCTCCTCTTCCAACCTATGGCCAGTTTAACGGGGTACATCTTATCATCATGCTCATCCATCATCTTAGTGAAAGACGGGGATCTGTGGTATGAGTCCATGAGGTCTCTCCATTCATTCTTCCTCTTCTCCTCCACCTTAGCGCACTTCCTTTCCAAGGATGCAATCTTACCCTCTGCTTCATGAGTTTTGAACTCCCACTCCTCTGAGGAAATCTTCATTTTGTTCATTGAGGTCTGTAGCGCTGTATAGTCACTCCTCATCTTTATGCTTTGGGTGGAGGACGCAGCAAAGTAAGCGTTGGCCTGACAAGGAGAACATTAAAAGGAGTTATAAAAAGTCAGAAGGGCTGAGTCCCCAAACACAAGGCCTAGGCCGACCAGCATAAAATAAGGTCTTTTGGCCGAGCAGAACCTCCTATAAAGTTGGTTCCTGTGAAATTTATACAAGTTCCAAAAGAAGTGTACTTAAACGAAAAGTTTATACAAGTTGGAGTGTACCTGATATAAGACATGAGCCCCATCCTCTCGGCCTCAAGAAGTTTCTCTCCAAAAGAGACATGAAGAAGGTCTGGAGGAGTAACAACAGTTCCTCGACCACTCGAGGGCTAATTCTAGACTGCCGAACACTGAGTCATTGTTAGAGATGCCCAAACCAGGTTCTCAGGGGGACCTTGCACTCCCATCAAAGTCTTTGGTCCTCTTCTAGCCAGATCCAGGCGCTTCAAGGAAAGCAGGAATCTTAGGGACTCGGTTGGCCTGTTTTGCTGCGTCCTAAGCCATCCCTCCCGTAATCGCATCTCTTTTGTTGACCTTATCATCAAGAGCCTCATCAGCTGAAACAAGATAAAAGAAGACAAATATAAGAATAAACTTGTATAAAGTTGAAGTAAAATAAATATAAATACCCTCTATATAGAGGCCGCTAATGCCAATCTCAACTAGCTTGGTTTCTGTTACGAACTCCCAATAGGGGGATCTCCCGTCATCATCAATAAGAAGATCGCGAGCATTAAGTTCAACATTAGAAAGGTTGAGAATGTAGTGAGAACTATCAACTAGGCTACTGAAGTCACGTCTGAAGTACGCTCCCCAGTTCCCACCTTTCCATTCTAATACCATAAACTTCTTATTCCATTTGTGGTTTGAGTCATAAAGAGAGCTCATGTTCACTATATGAGGAACATGAGGTCTATGTTGTATCATGACCCAGCCAGGTCTGTTCAGGGGAGAAGTTTTCATCATGAATATACTTTGAAACATCGTTACGCTCAGCTGGATGCCCAAGTCATGGCACCTCACTATGGAGAGAATGATAAAAGCCCACCCATTGGGGTACAGTTGGCAGGGATGAATTTGGAGCCTGGATGAGACTAAACATAAGTCATTAGTCTTAGCTAAGGGCTGATTACGTTAATTACCATGATTAGAAAACTTATAAAAGTTAAAACAAGATTAGCTTTTCAGCTAAATAAGTTCCATGAAGGCCAGAGTGCTCACGAGCACTAGAACAGAACATTCTCCTCATAACGGGTCAGACTACCCTGTAGGAGACTCCCAAGTTCTATTAAGAGTAGCCCTGGTCGACCAGCCAACAAAATGAGGCTTTGTGGCCGACCAGGAGCCTCTGTAGGATAGCTCAGAGGGCCTCAAAGTCCATTAAGACCAGCCCTAGCCGACCAGGATACAAAAGGAGGCCATGTGGCTGACCAGGAGCCTCTGTAGGACAGCCCGGAGGGCCTCAAAGTCCATTAAGACCAGCCCTGGCCGACTAGGCTACAAAAGAAGGTCATGTGGCCGACCAGGAGCCTCTTTAGGACAACCCAGAGGGCCTCAAAGTCCGTTAAGACCAGCTTTGGCCGACCAGGATACAAAAAGAGGCCATGTGGCCGACCAGGAGCCTCTACAGGAGAGCTTTGAGGCCTTCTAAAGTGGTTCTGGTGGTTCTCCTGAGAAATTTTGTCCGAATTCGTAAGAAGGAGTTGACCTCGAAAGGAAAAACAAGTTTCGTGAAGACTAGAACGTCCACGAGAACGAATTCCATAAAGATCAGAACATCGGAAAGAACAAGTTCCGTGAAGACCATATGGTTCACGGAAGAAAGTTTTGTAAATTGTAAAGCGTTCTCCATAGCAAGTTCGGAAAACTCTTCCTCCCAGCCAATCAAACCACCCTAAGAGTGGCCCCAAGGCCTATTAAGACCAGCCTTGGCCGACCAGGCTGCAATTGGGGCCTTAAGGCCGACCAGGAGCTCCTTTAAGAGAGCCCTGAGGCCTTCTGAAGTTGTTCCGGGGACCCTCTTGAGAAGTCTCGTGGAAATTTCATGAAAATGATAACTCTTAGCGGAACTAAGTTTCGTAAATACTAGAACATCTACGAGAATGAGTCTGTTGGAGTACAGAACATCCAATAGAGCAAGTTTGGACAATTTCAGTGAAGTTATCTACTAAACAAGTTCAGTGAAGTTATCTATTGAACAAGTTCAATAGAGCACAAACGTTCAGTTAGAACGAATACAGAACGTTCGATAGAATGAGTACGGAACGTTCACTGAATTAAGAGTAGCAGAACCTTGAGAAACTCTAGGACAACCATGAGATTAATTTCATGGATAACTAAGAGTAAGGATAGCCCTGAAAAGAGCACAAAGGGATTGAGTCTAAGTAGAAGGTTCCACAAAAAGCAATTTAGAGCGAACACCCCTTGTTAGCAAGGAGCAGGATGACCCGCCCCTGGCTGACCAGGAGGTGGCCGATCAAATGAGGACGACTAGGCCACAAATGAGGGCATGTGGCCGAGAAGGACATCCTGCAGCAGGAGGTCATGCTCGGCCGCGGCGACCCCCCTGCGAAAATTTTCAATTTTTTTGTAAAAATGCAAAAAAAACAAAAAAAATCAATTTTTTTTAAAATTTTCAGGATTTTAGGATTAAGCCCCGGTTAGGGTCGATTAGTGAAATTTAGCACAAATTAGGGCCGATTAGTGTATATTAAGCGTAATTAACCCGAATCAGGGGGACTTAGTGACTCGCGTGATGAAATTAGCCCAGGTTAGGGCTGCTTAACCAATTTACTCTCGTGATTAATGTGAGTTAAGGATAATTAGTGTCTCATACATACTGATTAGTCCTGATTAGTCCCGTTTAGGGCAAATTAGCCTCGATTAAGGCCAATTAGCTTAAAATTAGGCTTTTAAGCCTAGTTAGCAGTTTATACAGGAAAATTAGCCCTAATTAGAGCCAATTAGCCCCGATTAGGGACAGTTGGCAGCTTTCACCCTATAATTAACCTTGACGAAGGTTAAGTGGTAATAAATGCTCGCTTTTTAGTCCCGGTTGGGAGCGTTTATTGTCAACACTATCCAAGTAGCCTGTACAAAGGCCTTAAGTGTGTAAACTCACAGTAATAATTCATTATAAATGTGTAGGTCACTCCATACTTTACAATAATACGGAGATACCCATGAAGGGCCGATACCCGAGAAGGGCCAAAAGTACCCCGAGTCGCGAAAAGACCATTATAACTTCCACGAAAACTCGAGAAGTATTCCCGGAAGTTGGGGGAAATGATATGGATAGAAAATGCACCCGACACATTAAATATCACAATTATTACACTTGGGCTTCTTGTCTGAAGTCCAGTACAAACCTGTCTGGTCTGAGCTCGTAGCAGACTCAAGACGGCCCATGTAGACAATGTAACATCCCAAATCCGGGGTTAGGATTGGGTGTCACCAAATAACTTTAAACAATATAAACCTGTATATTAAAACAAATATACAAATAACCCCTCAATTCTGGATCGTTTACAGGTTATGGTATGAAACAAGAATCTAACCTTCTAAAATTTATATCAACTAAATACAATTCTATTACCTCTTTACTAACTCCCTTGTCTTATTTATTCTAACATCTCCAATTTCTCGAAGCTGGGATTTTTTCAACTTTCCTGTCTATTAAGAGCTATTCACTTTAATCCTCATTCGAACTGAAAGAAATAAGAATTCACAAAGTAAGAGTGAGCCAAAAATGTCCAGCAAGTAACATAAATAATTTCCAGGTATCAATATTTAAAAGAAATTTCCGGACACAATCCTTAAATAATTTATAAATATATTATTTATTTGAAGTAGTTGAGCGAATAAATCATTGGCTTTTATTAGCCCTCAATCATAAATCAAAAGCAACGAGTAATTTACTGATTCATCTTTTGAATCAGGTCTTGGTCTGGTTTTATAACCATAGAACTTTTCAAGAAGGATTGCCGTTAATGGCGATCAACAATAAATTAGACTGGACACTAGAACCAATATTCGCACTCATACCCTGCTGATCAGTCATGATATAGTGCAGATTTATACCTACATGTATAGATCCATTCGGGTACCCAGGCTCTATGGCCCAATCACCAAGGGTCCGGTTCATCCCCGGCCCATAGGGTCCATTCCATCCCTGACCCTCATCGTAACCATCCAGTCCATAGAGTATTTTGATATCAAATCATTTTAATTTCAAAACATCCCGATTCAGGGTCCGTAAATAACGCGGAATAATAGGTATTTTCTCAAGAGATCAATCAATAATAAAGGAACAATAATGAATGGTACTTGCATAAGTAAGAGTAATTGCAGCAAATTATAAAACATTTATCTATTCTGAACTTAGAATATGAAAGAAATACTTGCAGTATATCATAGGAAAGCTCAAGATTACTTGCCTTAATTGATAATACTCTGATCTTTAACTATCTGCCATATAACTCAGTTCTAGTATATCTGTGTTTCCAGTGACAGGCTATATGCCCCTTTCTGTCAATCACCATTCTATATTTATCTCTATTATGTATTTATTTGTTTCAGTATCACACACAATGAAGCTTTACTTTTACTACCACTGTCTGGCTTTGAACGTCTTGAACTATGTGTATCTATCATAGAAGATACCATTTCAATTAACTAACAATATAAAATTGCCTATTACACACTTTTCCTTATTGTCTACCCGCCCGATACTAACAGATAGGGATCACATTTAATCATATAAAGTTTAAAAGACATGAGGACTCACAATTCACGTAACACGTAAATATATAAGGCATGTATCACATAATTCATATAACATATGATTCAGCTCGTCAAAATATTCGATTCGATATATTCAAAATTGAAATCGGGCCAAAAAATAGTATTTATCGATCAATAACCGACTCAGAACGACTCGCAAAATAAGCGACCTTTCGATACAAAATAATTTAGGTCTTGAAAGTATTTTTAATATAGCATAATATTTTCCTGAGTCTAGACGCGTTCGTTTCGTATTAAACGGACGAACGGTCTATTTATTATAAATGAAATAAGAATAATTTAATTAATAATAACATTAATTGAATTTTAAATACCTTTATATAATTTTTAAAACCTCAAAATTATTTTTAAATCTTTATTTGTCTTAATTTTAAATAATTACATTTTATTTTACTATTTATAGAATTAATTAATTAATTAATTAAATTAATCAATTAAATTCCATAAATAATTATATAAATGAATTTTAAGTAATTAAATTAAATTTTGATTTTGAAAATAAATAAAGAAAATATTTTTTGAACTTTAAATAATTTAGTTAATTATTTAAAATAATTAACTAAATTAATTTTGAATTTTAAAATCAATTTTAAAATAAACAATAAAGTTTTCATTTATTTTTAAAAAACAAAAATCTAGAAACACATTTCAGAACTGAATTTGGGGAAAAACATGATTGAACTCTGGTTAAATTCTGGTTCAGCAACCGGGTCGACGAAGAACAGTCGACCCACCAGAATTCCCCTCCCTAGAATCCGATGAACTGCTGTTTTCCGGCCAGGTTCAATTGGAGTCCAAACTGCGGGAATTTTCTCGGATTTTGTTCCCCAGACAGTCGTAATTCGATCCCACGATTCAACACTAACAGCCATCACCACAGACGAGTTAAAACTCGTCGATTCCGGCCGAAAAGCCATTGATTCCGGCGAGAATTCGAGAACTCCGGTGAAACTTCAATCCAACTCGTTACTTAACCAAAAACAAGGTTTTATACATGGAATAAAAGCTTATGACATGCACAATTCAACCCAACAATCCAAACATGCCAACAATCACAATCAAACTCAGAAAATCAAAAGTAAAAACCGATAAAATTCAATAACTCGTTTATACTATTCCGGGGGTTATAATTATCAATTAGATATACTATTCAATTGCAAATTCGATAATAAAGCTCATTTACACATCTAAATCATCAAACGATTCAAGAACAAGAAACCCCCAAATCGGCTATAAACCCTAAAATTATGAATCGAAAAATTACCCATCCTCGAAATGATTTTATGATATAAACAGATAGAGGGTGATCTGGGCTTCATTTTGGTTATTCCAACTTCAAATTTGGAGATCAAAATCATGTTGAAATCGACCTTGATTCTCAAGAACACCTCAAGAACAATTTTTAGAGAATTTTCAGATTTTTATTTATTTATTTTTTCATATTTTTATATAATAAAATAATAATTAAATAATAAATAAATAATAAATAAATGGTATTTATAGTTATAAAAATAATACTCCCAAAATTATTTAGGGCCTAATTATATCATTTAATAAAATTAATTAGCCCAAAATTAATAATTGACGGGGATTAATTTTTAATCCAACAAATACAAAAATTATGTCAAAAATCCCAAAAATTACGAATAATCCAAAAATGCAAAAATATTGAATATTTGATATTCCCAAAATTTTATAAAAATTAAAATATGATTTTTGTGGGCTTTGACGTCCCAGTAGGGGCTCGAAAAAGTCATTTTTCATGAAGCAAAACATTTTCTAAATCAACTAAATGTTTGGAAAATCATTATGGTATACACCATAGAATGGAAAAATAAGGCTAGTTGCTCTATACGAAATGTCAGCTATTAAAACGAATCCTGGATAATATAAATTTTAATATAAATCCATTTAACCTTAATAAAATACCCACAAATAATCCAAACCACACATAACATATGTAGCACATATCTATTAACCTTTTATGATCAATCCTAATTTTTAATATCATATATCCCATAATACTTATTTAACATAACATACAACAATCAAAATTTCTCGGTCGTTACAGATAAAGCCCACCAACAGAGGTCGTCAACGTCCACGAATACAAGATGTTCATGAACTAGGACCAATACGGCTGGAAGAGCAGAGACATGTGTCCAAACAAACTCAAAGTCCTACACAGAAGGTTCTGGAGATCCTTCGCTTAAAGGATTCCTAATCGCCATCTAAGTTGGAGACTTGTCCACCAAGTCTCCCAACACAAGTCTAACCCTAGACTTACCTCTATATAAAGGGCTCTACCCCTCAACCTAGAACTACGTAGGCATCTTGCAAGGACCGATAGTCCCGAGCGCGAGAGCAGCCATTAAAGCTCGAATCTCAAAAACCCTAGCATTAATTACTAATGTACTCTAGTTTTTATTCCACAACAACGATGTTAAATATTTTTAACGGAATCATATTATTTGCACAATTTTTTAGAGTTCATCCATACAATCTGCAATATTTGTAATTCATCCACACAATCTGCATTTTTGTGATAGTTCAATCACTCATATTATACTTTACTCATTTTATTATCCATTCTTCGTGGTTGCGTTGATTGTACAATGTTGAAATTAAGGATGGGCCTTTTTTACACACTGTGGGCTTGTCAGCGATAGAATCTGCTGAAGCCTTAACCTGGTCAAGCTGGGGCACAATGCTAAACTTTCGGCCCGCAATGGGGTTCTTTTGCTCAGTTCATTACATCTGTACTATGATTTCAGGGAATTGATAAACAAATTTATATTATTCAGTGAATTTATATTTATGTTGTACCAGTGCTACTACTACACCTACACGCGTTGATTAAATTTAAAATATAAATTTGAAAATTTGTATCGTGATAGGATTAGTTTTGTATTAAAAACTCTCTTTGTACCACTTATTGTGTTACCAATCAAATTTTCATCCTATAAATCAATCTATCTGTCCAATTTTTTAAAATATAATAAATCATTTAAAATATATTTGATCAATTTTATTTTTTAAAATCTAATACTCCCATCACTAAAAATACTAGTTTACTAAGCCGTTTCGCATCAGACTTATAAAATAATGTTTCGTTTTTCCCCTTTATATGATATTTTGATTTCAAAAATCTTAATAAAATATGTTGTAGAAATTTTAGGAGAAAATTACAGATAATGATAAATATTTATAGATACTTGTAAAAATTAAAAGAAAAATTTAGGAAAAAATATTATAGTAAGTTGACTTTTGGAAGAATGAGGATAAATGATATTAAAAAGGAAATTTAGGAGAATATCAATACAATGAGTTTATTTAAAATGATGTAGAAGTTTTAAGAAAATATTACGATGGTAAGTTGATTTAGAAATTCCTATCGGAAAATGTTGTAAAAACTTTAGAATAATATCATGAACGATGACACTTTATTTAGGAGAATGTAAGGTAATATCCAGATTGATAAATTTATTTAAAGTAACACAGAAATTTTAGGAGAAAATTATGATGGTAAGTTGATTTCAGAAATCTTAAGAGAAGATGTTGCATATATTTTAGGAAAATATCACACTACACCATAGATGGCCTATAATTACATTTCAGCAGGGTTGTTATCTTAGAATATGTTACTATAAGTATGGAATTTTCACCCCATAATAACACCATCACTTGAGGTGTTACCAACACTATAAAACTATGTTGCCATAGCTTACTCAGGTGTTACGTAGAGTAACACACGATACTACGTTGCTATAGACTATAAATGGTGTGCAAGACATGCCTGTACTTTAACAAGACTAAGTCAAATTGACAACCCTAAGTAAGTTGTATTGTAATCTTAGTTTGTATTTTGTACTTGTAACATTTAAAATCTGTAAAAATGTCAAAGGAGCAGACTGGAGTCTTTTTCTTTAAACAGTATCAAGCCTAAGAATTCTATCTGGAAGAAGATCAAGAAGATCATGTCTCAGAAGAATTATGAAGAAGCTTGGAGTTGAATAAATCTGTTTTGGGAAAAATGTTCTAAGTCAAGATCTCTACAAGTCACAGATTTAGTGTTATAGAGAAGTCATTAGAGAACTATAAAATGACTTATAGAGAACTCAGGAAAGCTACTAGAGAACTCAGAGATATTGTGGCGCCCTCCAAACCCGGGTCAGAAGTTTGGGGTCCACACACGCACTGTTTACAACCTGCTTATAACAATAATAAAGATAATAATAATATATATACAGTGACCCTACTTACCAACTACCATGGATCGCAACAGGTTAAAGTATGCACACAAGCCAAACACACTAATATATTACAAACCGTTCAAATCCCAACTATTCCAAACTCAAACTGAATATTAAACATATTACAAAATTTTACAAATTTACATTATTCCAAAAGAAGCCTACTAGCTCAGCTTTAACAGCCTTAATCCCTAGCTCTCGTACTGGACTGGGGATCCTTGCTACCAACTGGTTCCTTTTTAACTGGAAAGAGTATAAACAACATCGCACAAATGAGCTAACTAGCTCAGCAAGTCACAATGACAAAACTGAGAATAATGATCATCAAGTGAATATGGTTATGATATCAAGTGAACAATGGATTATGATTTAGAATTGGATATTATACTTTTAATTTAAAAACCAAGGTTAGGCTGCTGATCAGTCATGCACTAACCCCGAGCAAAGCACACAACATTGCTCTAACTACTGGATTCAAGGCACACATTGGCCTAACTTGACCATTATATGGTCTGACCACAAATCTGGTCCACAATTTTATAAAAACAATTCAATTCTAACATAATAACAAAATTAAACAATATTAAACAATAATCAGAATCATTAACAACAGTGAGTGTTTAATAATGAAAAGGGTTTCAACCCTTGTGTGGATCAACAAGGTACTTTCAAGGCTTGGATGTTGGGTAATGAAAGAATTGGATAACAAAGGAATCAACATTTCAGGGTTTCCAAAGATTTGGGCTTTCAAAGCATAGGATACAATGGTTGAGTATACAAGTAATTCAGTTCAGTGTTTGGGATTTTGTTTGCATGTAATTGTGGAGTAGTATCGTATGCTTGAGATTCGTGTTTGGGTACACAACAATCAATTGTCTAGAAAGAATAAGGTTTATGGCTCAAGAACAATAACTGGAATCAGGGTTGGGTTTCAATGCTTCAAAGCACTTGCAATATTAACAAGACTATCAAGTACTACAATATCTCGAGAAAGTTCAGAACACTTGCCTGGTGTTAGCTTACTACACAGCACTCGCTTCCAATCACAATCGTCTTACTCCTCAACTACCTGTTTCCCTTTCCTACGTCTTGCCTCTTCTGCTCACATATTATAAGCATCTATCAATCATCAACTCATAGGATTCTATACAACATATACTTCTATCTACCCTTCGTTTTACCCAAATCCGATTAACGGATTGAAAGTTATGCAATAATCAAGTAAACATCGAATGTATAGACCGATAGTCAATCAACAAGTCACATATAACACATAATACATCACATAATCAATGACAAATCATTTATGAAGAATTCTCGGGTTATAAATAGGCTTTCGGGTATTTAAAATGATTTTTTAAAACATTTTTCGGAATTAAAATGGGCCGTTGGATCAATTTCGGGTTAATAAACAGGGTTCGGTTGGCCAATTCTGGCTCCGAAATAATTTTAGAATAATTATCGAGCCTTGATAATAATTTAGAATAATATTTTAAAGCTCAAAACTATTTTTCAGAATTTTTAAATCATTTTTTTTAAATAATTAAATCTAATTAAATAATTAATTAAAATCAATTAATAATTAATTAAATCAATTAATTTTCGAATTAATTGACCAATTAATCAATTAAAAATTAACTGAAATTAATTAACTAATTAATTCAGATTTATTTCTGAATTAAAAATAATTTTTGGAATTAAAATTCTAATTTTTTTGAATTTTCATAAATTAAAAATGAATTTTTATAATAAAAATAAATAGGAAATATGATTTTTAAACATTTTATAAACAGGAATCCTATTTTTGAACACTTTGCAAACTACAGGGACTAAACTTCACCATTTTCAAAACTATAGGGACTAAACTGCAATTTTGCAGTTCCAGTTGCCGGAAAACCGGGGGGGGGCCGGAGAAGACGATCCCGGCGTCCTCACCCCACCAACACCTCCAGATCAACACTACACAACACCAGGAACTTGTTCATGCAATCAAAACATTCTAATCATCCCTGTTCTGGCCGGAAATTGGCCAAGAACATCGCCGGTTTCCGGCGAACATCGTAAATCTTTAAAACACAACTCCCTTCGATTCAATTGATTGCAAATTTTATAAGGAACACAACCCACTATAAATCAACAGCTAATAACCCCTGAATCAAAAACCCCCAAATTTCAATTGAAAACATTCATACGGGTTATAAACCCTAATTTTGAAATTCGAAAATTAAACCCACTTTTGAGCATGTTATTGAACTCCAAATCACACGTATAACATATGAAAATCATCAGGAAAACAAGCTCTACAACATGCAATCATCAAATCATACAAACAATCATCCGAACAAAAATTCATATTTTTAATAAAATAAATTCGAAAATAAATAAATTTTCAGAAAATAAACCTTTGATTCTGCAGGTATATGGATTACAGATTCTGATAGAGCTTTTCAAGACCTTCAAATCCAGTACTCGAGCTTTTCAAACAAAGATCAATAACACCTTCAAAAGTTGATTTGATTCTTGGAACAGTTTATGAATATATGATTTTTTCTCTGTAAAATTATATATTTATCTGTCTGCAAATGATTTTGATACGAAATAAAATACGGTAAAAGGCTATTTATATTTACGGAAAATTAATATCCCGTTGGATCATTCCGGATATAAAATGGTACGTTTATTTGTAAAAATTGATCCAAATGGTATCGGTTTTCGGGATAATTATCCAAATCAGTACAATTTGTACTGCGGTCTTGGTCTCAGCGCCTGGTTACGCGTACTACGAAGTGATAATTGGGATAGTTTAATAAAAAGCTCCCGTTTATCGAAAATACGGGTTTTTATTGATTTACCGAAACGAGTACTGTTAGGAATGTATGTGCATTAGTTTGATGATATGTTTAACAAAATACTTAAGTAGAAATTTAGTGTCTGTAGCCTCAACGGATAAGACCACTTTGGCTATCCGTTGATGGTGTAGCTTTACTTAGAAATAAGTTTAGTGTTGTAGCATATTTCAGTCTCTGTATTTAAAATGTAATTCTTGGAAGTTGAGAGAAACTATGAGTCATGTTGACTACTAGATGATATGCAGATAGGAAGGCCAATTGTAAATACTTCATGCCTTGTAATTTTGTATAAGTGAAGTGGTATCAACGGATGACTTAAAGACCTTCAACGGATAAGAAGCTAAGCTTCAACGGATGTCTCTAAAGCTTCAACGGATAAAGTCATCAACGGATAACATCCATCAACGGATGAGTGCATCAACGGATGAAAGTTTCAACGGATGTTCTGATGATTAGCCGTTGATAAGAGGTAGTTGTACCTACAGACAGAGGCACATGGGTTGATAGAGACAACTGAGATGTGGTAGCCGAATTTCAGGAACAACAGAAAAAGCAGCCGTTCTTCTCTGGTACAAAGATGCAATAGTCAACAAAGTACTGGAGTGAACAGGAAAAGAAGCAAGTGAAGATCTTATTTTATTACTGTATTTTATATTGTTCTTCACTTGTACACTTGGTAATATATAAAACCAAGTAGAAGCTAGTAATCAGATGTGAGATTTTCCAGAGCTGTTTAGAAAAACATTGAGAGAAAATTCATCTAGTTTGTACTAGGATGCAGCTGTGATCAACATTGTTTAATCACAGATTTTCTAATATACCATCTCTGGTGGAACAACAAATCCACCAGAAAAGTTTTTAAGGTCTGTTGTGTTCTTTACATTTGTGATTGAATATATATCTGTCTGCATTAGCTTAAAGCAATTCACACACTTGTTCTTCTTGAACACACAACTTTCATAAACTGCTCAAAACTTGAAAAAGTTTTGAGATTTACATTCAACCCCCCTTCTGTAAATCTCATTGTTAGTTCACTAGGAATAACAATTGGTATCAGAGCAAGCTCTTGACATACAAAGAGTTTAAAGATCTTGGAATCTAACAAAGATGAGTAAGAAGGATATTGGAGTAAAGATCCCAGTTCTTGACAAAGACAATTATCACCATTGGAAGGTGAAAATGCACCTTCATCTACTCTCCCAAGATGAAGGTTATGTAAACTGCATTGAGAATGGTCCTCACATTCCCCACAAAGTAGCAACAGTTGCTACAGCCACAATTGCTGTTGGTCAATCCATTCCAAAACCTAGAGCAGAATGGACAATGGAAGACACAGAAGAAGTCCACAAGGATAAGAAGGCTATGAACATTTTGTTTAATGGTCTTAACATGGATATGTTTGATAATGTGATAAATTGCACAACTGCCAAAGAGGTTTGGGACACAGTTCAACTACTGTGTGAAGGTACAGAACAAGTGAAAGAAAACAAAATGCAGCTTCTCATTCAACAGTATGAATACTTTCATTTTGAAGAAAATGAATCTTTAAATGAAACATTCAATAGATTTCAAAAGCTGTTGAATGGACTGAAGCTGTATGGAAGAGTGTACCAAGTGAAGGATTCAAATCTTAAATTTTTAAGATCCTTGCCAAAGGAATGGAAACCCATGACTGTCTCCTTAAGAAACTCTCAAGATTATAAGGACTTCACTCTTGAAAGATTGTATGGAATCTTGAAGACTTATGAACTAGAGCTGGAACAGGATGAGGTATTGGAGAAGGGGAGAAAGAAAGGAAGTTCAGTTGCATTGGTAGCTGAAAATGAGAGGAAATGCAGACAAGAAACTGCGAGATCTACATCAAACTCCAAAGATGGTATAAGAAGTCAGGAATCAAGCAAGGGGAAAGAGCAAGCTGCTGAAAATGAAGACAACTCCAGCCAAGATGACTCAGATGGAATTGATGAGCATCTTGCATTTCTGTCCAGAAGATTTG